>NC_044558.1:10306630-10906630 GCF_007565055.1 Rhinopithecus roxellana
AAAAGAAAGATTGAACAAGAAAGAGAGAAAGAAAGAAAGAAAGAGAAAGAAAAAGAGAGAAAGAAAGAAAAAGAAAGAACAGAAGAAACGAAGAAAAAAGAACAAGATGATGAACGCAAAGAAAGAAAAGAACGAAACGAAATTGAAGATAAAGAAACAGAAAGAAGTGAAAGAAGAAAGAAAGTGTTAAGAAAGAAAAATGAAAGAAAGACAAGAAAAAGCTGTGAAGAAAAAGAATGAAAAGAAAGACAAAGAAAAACGAAAAAGATTGAAAAGAAAAAAGAAGAAGACTGAATTGAAATGAAAAGAAAGTGAAAAGAAAGAAAGAAAAAAGACGAAAATGTTTTGAAAGTTGAAAGAGCATGAATTTGAATGTGAAAGAAATGAAAGCAAAAGAAAGAAAGACAAAAGCAAAAAAAGAAAAGAAAGATGAAAAGAAAGAAAAAGATGAAGAAAGAAAGAAGAAAGGAAAGACAGAAAGAAAAGAAAGAAAAAGAAAAAGAAAAAAGAAGAAAAAAGAAAACGAAAGAAAAAGCAAGAAAAGAACGAAAAAGAAAGAGCGACCTGAAAGAAATGAAAAAGAAAAGAAGAAAGAAAGAAAAGAAGAGGAAAGAAAGAAAGAAAGAAAAAGAAAGAAAGAAAGGAAAGAAAAAGAATAAAAGAAAGAAAAGAAGAGGAAAGAAAGAACGAAACAAAAGGAAAGAAAGCAAGAAGAAAGAAAGAAAGGGAAAGAAAGAGAAAGAGAGAGAGAAAGAAAGAGAGAGAAAGCAAGCAGGGTCTCTACTAGGGTTTGAATGTGTCCCTTCCAAATTTATGTTAAAACTATCTGCATTGCAGTGATATTAAGAGGTGAAGTCTTTGGCGAATGTTTGAGTTATGAGGGCTCCAGTCTCATAAATGGATTAGTGCCTTTTATAAGGGATGAAGGGAACTAGCTTTAGACCCTTTTGCTCTTCTGCCTTTTGCCCTGTGAAGACACAGCATTCATGCTTTTCGCATTTTTCACTCCCTCCACCATGTGAGGATGCAGCAAGAATGCTTGCTAGACAGCAAGTGCCAGCACCTTGCTCATGGACTTTCTAGCCTCCAGAACTGTAATAAATAAATTTCTGTTCTTTATAAATTACCCCGTCTTGGTTTTTGTTATACCACAAATGGATTTAACCACAGTCTCAATGCGGTAGATATTTTTCCACCCAGTCTAGTAGCATACTAGTTACAGGGCCAGCAAGTAGAGGCCTGTCAATGTCCACTAGAAGTTGCGGAGTCTAAGATATGGTATATTCATACAGTGGAATATTATTCAGCCTTAAAAAGGAAGGAAATTCTGACACGCTGCAACACGGATGAACCTTGAGAATGTTATGCCAAGTGAAATAAGCCAGTTATAAAAAAGACAGATAATGGGCTGGGCGCCGTGGCTCACGCCTGTAATCCCAGCACTTTGGGAGGCCGAGTTAGGCAGATTACCTGAGGTCAGGAGTTCGAGACCAGCCTGACTAACATGGTGAAACCCTATCTCTACTAAAAATATGAAAATTAGCTATGCGTAATGGTGGCGCCTGTAATCCCAGCTACTTGGGAGGCTGAGGCAGGAGAATCACTTGAACCTGGGAGGCAGAGGTTGCAGTGAGCCTAGATTGCACCATTGCACTCCAGCCTGGGCAACAGAGCGAGACTCCGTCTCGGAGAAAAAAAAAAAAAGACAATGTATGATTCCACTTACATGAAGTACCTAGAGAAGTCAAATTCATAGAGAAAAGAAGTAAAATGGTGATTTCCGGGAGCTGAGAGGAGCAATAAATGAGGGGTTATTGTTTAAAGGGTACACTGACTCAGTTTTGTAAGATGAAAAAAATTCTGAAGATCTGTATTATAACAATGTCAGTAACTTAACATTAGTGAACTCTACACTTAGGAACGGTTATGCTGGCACATTTTATGTTATGTGTTTTTTTTAACCATAGTAAAAATATACACAAGAAAAGTTGTGTCATTGGGGGAGCTCTAGTGTTCAGTGATGACAAATAAAAGAGGAAGCATATGTCTGAGAAGATTGAGAATGTAAGGACAGTGTTTTCAATGAAATGTCTTCTCTTTCTCCATCCACAGAACTGGAAGATGATCAATCATATCAGAAGAGTGCAGTAAGACAATGAAGATGGGGAGTGAGTGAAAGCCTCTGAGGATTGAAGACTGTGTGGCACCATCACTCCATTTATCTTCTACCTCATCTGTTATTTACCGCCTGTGTGCACCATAATTAGCCCATTGACATTCAGAGTTACAAACAAAATGTTTCTTGCAAAATTTAAACAGTTAAAAAGTGCTTATTGACACCTAAGAAAAATGTAAGCTATTAACAAGATTAGGCGTGATTTCTGAGTTAAGACAGATGTGTTCTAACCATAGAAGGAACTCACCGTTTGGATGTGACTTTTCTATCTGTTTGGACTTCTCACTCATCAGAGTGCAGATGTACCAGTTAAGTTTCTCCTGTTTTAAGTCTCAGTTCTTTCTTTTTTCTGTGTTCCTATGGATTTTACATATAAATACATTTATAATGTATTTGCAATGTGGTAATATAAACAGATGTCTATTTTTGCTAGGAAATGAAAATTTTCCCTTGAACTGTGACTGTTTTTGTAATGCCAGAGAGCAACAACACAAATGTATATTGAAGGAAGAATGGATATGTGGTGTATTTATTGAGCTTATTCTATGCTTCCTATTTGTACTGGAGTGTAGCTCTGGAAAACCTCCTATATTTGTTTTCTAGGGCTTCCATAATGAAATGCCACAGACTGGGTGGCTTAAATAAAAAATAATTTTTTTCAGAGTTCTAGAGTCTAGAAATCTGAGATCAGGGTGTTGGTGGAGTTAATTTCTTCTCTTTTTTCTTTCTTTCTTTTTTTTTTTTTTTTTGACGGGGTCTTGCTCTGTTGTCCGTGCTGGAGTGCAGTCGCACAATCACAGCAACCTCTGCCTCACAGGTTCAAGTGACTCTGCCTCAGCCTCCCCAGTAGCTGGGACTATACAGGCATGCACCATCATGCCCGGCTAATTTTTCATTTTTAGTAGAGACGAGGTTTCACCATATTGGCCAGGCTGGTCTCAAACTCCCAACCTCGTGATCCAACAGCCTCGGCCTCCCAATGTGTTGGGATTACAGGCATGAGCCACGAGTTGATTTCTTTTAAGGTCTCTCTCTTTGGCTTATAGATGCTCATCTTCTCTCTTTGTCTTCACCTGGTCTTACCTCTGTAAGGATCTGTGTCTTAATCTCTTCTTACGAGAAGTCCAGTCATACTGGATTAAGGCTCACCTTTAATTTATTTACCTCTTTAAAGACTCCATCTTGGCCGGGCGCCGTGGCTCAAGCCTGTAATCCCAGTTTGGGAGGCCGAGATGGGCAGATCACGAGGTCAGGAGATCGAGACCATCCTGGCTAACACGGTGAAACCCCGTCTCTACAAAAAAAAAAAAAATACAAAAAATTAGCCGGGCGAGGTGGCTACTCGGGAGGCTGAGGCAGGAGAATGGCGTAAACCCGGGAGGCGGAGCTTGCAGTGAGCTGAGATCCGGCCACTGCACTCTAGCCTGGGCGACAGAGCGAGACTCCTAAAAAAAAAAAAAAAAAAAAGATCATTTTTAAGGCATAACAGGTCAACTATGAATTTCTGGGACAAAGGTAGGAACACAATTCCAGCCCATAACACCTACTAACAAATTTTCCACATTTATTAGGTGAATGGTTATATTGTCCTCCAAAGATAATTTTGTGTGTCTGTGATTGGGCATTATAACTGAATTCACCGTTATTAATGTAAGAAAATCATACAGCAAAATATATGATTTTAAGTAGCAACTGAACCTACTTGATCAAGACTTGAAATACAAACTCTTTCCAATAATACACGTGCTTTCTATAACCTGTTCAATAATACATTATACCAGTATTCAGAACATTGTCAAAATCATGATGAAAAAAGATACTGTATGAAAGTTTTTGATGTTTAAGGTTCAGAAATTTCCACTGCAAACAAAATGAGGTCAGTTGCACAGGAAATATTTACCACAAAAGTCTCCACAGAAAGATAGTTTTATAAGCTATCATCAATCAGCATGTCAGCTATCAGTGGAGCTATAAGCATGAGCCTGACATCCATTCACTAAGATGGGGATACATATTGTTAAAGCTCACTTTTGAAATCTAAGAATTGTGTTTATTTTTAGAATAACACAGTTCTCTCATTTTTGTGTTATCAAATACAAATACAAAGGTTATGGATGGGGGATAAAGCAGCTGCTGGAAGTCAAATTCTCAAAGTGTAAAGTAACATGATCCCCTTATTATGAGATTCATGTGAGACTCCAATTCAGTCTTTCAATTACTGCTCAGAAAGCATCTACTATGTTACACTCCACATTATTTGTTGGGAGGGTTATACCAAAATGTTAAATATAAAATACAAATGCATAATAGAAACCTAGCAACAACAATGTAAAATACAAGCTGTGTCTTCAGAAAAAAAGGAAGTGGTAAGTTCCGGCTGATTTTGCAAAGATGGTTGTGGTGCTCTTAATGGTGGTAAAGGTAAGAGAGTTTCTCTGAAGCAAATAACATCCTAAAACAAGTGGTCAAGAAGCTTGGATTTTGAATGCCATGAAAAGAAAAAAATTACATGAAATAGTTCTCATCTAGCAATAAAATATTTATAATAAAAGCAGAGAGAACATGCCTGCAAATACTCTGTACCAACTTCAGATTAGATGCTACCTCTGGCGAAAAGTAAAGGGAAAAATGCCATTAGTTGTGTCTGTAAATTTTATTTGTTCATTTTTTAACCTGATATAGAGAAAAGGGGGACAAAAGTGATAGTAAAACCACTTATCCATCCATAGTTTTGTTTTCTTTAAGTTTGAAGTATGTATTTGTTCACAATTATATTTTCAATATCGTTAGTCATTTTGCTTATATGAATTTTGGTATAAGTGGTTTTTGTTTGATACAAGCATGAATTTCAATCGATATATGATTTTATACTTTTGTCAATGTGACAAGTTAACCATAATTTTAGCACCTTGTTTGGTGTGTGTGTTTAGTTATTTTAAAAAATCTGATCTTTGTTTTCTTTGCATGCATAGTGTGTAGGTCCACATCTTTTTTTTTTTTTTTTTTTGAAATACATAAAATTTTGTAATCTTGTTAAAGTCTTTTAGTGGTAACTTTCATAACTTAAATTAATATACTTACTCTTATATTTTTTGGGTGATCAACATGTCTATCAGATGAATTATCTTTGTTAGAGAAAGAACTTAGCCACATTTACATTTCTTTTTTTTCTTTTTCTTTTCTTTTTTTTTTTTTTTTTTTGAGATGGAGTCTTGCTCTGTCACCCAGACTGGAGTTCAGTAGCACAATCTCAGCTCACTGCAACCTCTGCCTCTCAGGTTCAAGTGATTCTCCTGCCTTGGCCTCCTGAGTATCTGGGACTACAGGTGCCCAGCACTGTGTCCAGCTAATTTTTGTATTTTTAGTAGAGACAGTTTCACTGTGTTGACCTAGCTAGTCTTGAACTCCTCACTTCAGGTGATCCACTCACCTCTGCCTCCCAAAGTGCTGGGATTACAGACCCCAGTCACCACCCTAGAGACTGCACTAGGCCAATTATGTCTTATTTAAGGTAATGAAAATTTCAAATGTGACTTAGTCTTAGTTCTGTACTCCACTGGAGACAGTGTAATATTAGTTGTGTGCTACTTAGTTTAAATTTCACTGTCAAGGATAATCACTAACCCTACTGGAGAATATGTAGTTCTAGTTATTTGATACAATGTCTTTTCCTTTCCTGTAACATGTACTTTCAAATATCCATTGGATCACTGGATTTCTTCATTAAATAGTTTAGTGACAGGAAGTATCCGGTTTTATTGTATTCAAAAGTTTCCTTACATTAAGTTTTGATTTTACGTTTGTCTGAGAACTGGATGGGTGTAACAACTTGGCTCACTCACTTTTCCTCAGACACTATAGAGATGACTCTCTTATTTCCAGCCATTGATCTGGCTGTGACAAAGACTGAGGCAAGGCTGTTTCCCATTGTAAGCAACATATTTTTTCTTTATACTGAAAATAAGGAACGTCACCAAGATGTGGCTTCCACCCGATTCCGGATTGTCAGATTAGTTGCCCCTGAGTAGTTAAGTTAAAGAGGTGGGCGAGTAAGGATGAAGGGGACGGAGGGGAAAGAGTGGAGGAAGAAAAAGGTGAGAAAAAGAAGAGAGAAAAGGAGGGATGAGGAAGAAAAAAGAAACGTGGAAAGGGAGGGGAATGGGGGTCAGGGGAAAGCGTACAGCATGGTAGTGGAGTGAGTTAGGGAGGTAGTGATGGAGGGGTGGATGTAGGGTGGGAGTGATTGCTGGCGGGACGTCGGGTTTGTGTGGCGTGCGGTATGTGATTGGGGTATAGGACTGACTTCCGGCAGGCGGCAGGAAGGCCGGAATGACGTCATTCAATTACGGTCCTTCCTTCCTTCCTTCCTTCCTTCCTTCCTCCTTCCTTCCTTCCTTCCTTCCTTCCTTCCTTCTTTCTTTCTTCTTCTTTCTTTCTTTCTTTCTTTCTTTCTTTCTTTCTTTCTTTCTTTCTTTCTTTTTTCTTTTTTTGAGACAGGGTCTCAAAAAAGGCTCTGTCGCCCAGGCTGGAGTGCAGTGGCGTGATCTCCCCTCTCTGCAAGCTCCGCCTCCCGGGTTCACGTTTTCCTGCCTCAGCCTCCCGAGTAGCTGGGACTAAAGGCGCCCGCCACCACGCCCGGCTAATTTTTTATATTTTTAGTAGAGACGGTGTTTCACCGCGTTAGTCAGGATGGTCTCGATCTCCTGACTTCGTGATCTGCCCGCCTCGACTTCCCGAAGTGCTGCGATTACAGACGTGAGCCACCGCGCCCAGCACATCGTAGTATTTCTGATATAGTTTCTCTTTCTTTAATCTTTGTCACCTTCCATTTCTCTGCTGAATGCTACCAGCTCATTTTTAAAAATCCGCCTAGCCTGTCTTGCTATTTTAATTTCATGTTTTAGGAGTTCTTTCATCAGTCTAAGTTGTCTGTAATTTCTTAGAGTATGAAGGAGTATTTTTTATGAAATTATCTTATTTCTCCAAATTATTTGTGCTAATACAAATCATTCATCTGCTTTTGGTTTTGTTTTCCCCTAATTTTGGTGGGGATAAAGCAATGTGAGGTCAGTGCTTATACCTATGTCCCCTGTAAGCTATTTGTGTAAATTCTGCATTGTGCGTAGAAACAGCTATCCAGGCCAGCAGTTTGTTCAAAGATAGTTTGGACAGGGATGGGTAGAGTCAGATAAATGAACCGCAAGTTTTCAATTTCACACCAGGTGTGATATGAAATCACCACAGGATTTTAAGAGGTAGATAGACTACATATGCGAACATTAAGAACAATGCAAATAGAATGTGGGTATTTAAAAAGAAACAATATAAATTAATATGATACCTTTTTTTAAACAACCAATGAGAAGAAAAATCCATCATCTATCTCGAAACACCCTTGCAGAACTCTTTAAAGTCAGCTCCTTTTCAGAAAATACTTTTATGATGGCATTCATATAGTCTTCACCTCCAGATTCCTGAATAAATTATTTAATGCTTAATGTGTCACTTATTAGAAAAGTACTTTAAGTATTAATAATAATACTATTCTAATTTGGAAACTTTAGCAAAGTAGCTCCATACTGGCTACATTTAATCCTCTCCTAACCACACCTGACATGTTATTTCTATTGGTTCATTCATTTTTGACTGATATATTGGTTTTGTATTGCTGCTTAACAAATTTATCCCAGACTTAGCAGCTTAACACAATAAACACTTGTTATGTCACAGTCTCTGTAGGTCAGAAATCTGGGTGTAACTTAGATGGGTGCTGTGACTCAAGGTTTCTCACACATCTTCAAGTAAGGTGCTGGACAGGGCTGAAGTCATCTCACATGGAAACTGGTAGGCCTATGGTAGCCAAAGAGATCCTTTTCTTGCCATGAAAGGGCTATTCACAACATGGCAGCTCGCCTCTTTCAGAATTAGGACTTCTAGAATGTCATCAGTTGAATTGTGTACCTCCAAATGAAGTCCTAACCCCCAGTACCTCAAAATATGATCTTATTCAGGAGTAGCACTGCTGCAGATGTAATTAGTTAAGATGAGGTTATAGTAGTGTGAGATGAACCCTTAATTCAGTATGACTCTCTTCCTATAAGAGGAGAGCCATTTGAACACTGACAGAGAGGGAAGAATGCCATGTGATGGTGAAGACAGAGACTGGAGTTAGGCAGATATAAGCCAAGAAGTGCTAAGGATGATTAGTGACACCAGAATGCAAGAGAGAGGCATCCATCAGATGTTCCTTTGAGGCTTCAAGAAGTCATGATTATGTCCACACTCTGATTTCCAACTTCCAGCCTCCAAAACTGTGAGAGGATATTTTTGTTTGTTTGTTTTAGGCCATTCAGTTTACGTTAATTTTTTATGGCAGCTGTGGTAACAGAGAGATAGAGGAAGAAAGAGGTGGGGAGAGAAAGAGACAGAGAGGTTCTTTTAATCTAATTGCAGAAGTGACACCCATTATTTTTGCCCACAGTCAAGGGGAAGGAATTACACAAAGGTATGATTACCAGGAGGCTGGGACCATTCCAGACTATCTTAGAGAGCACATGTCCATATCTTCCATTAAATTACTGAGGTTAGGAATCAGGTTTATTCAACTATACATTCAGCATATCCTAAAACCATGGATGGTGTATGTACTGTATAGTCAATGATGTTTTGATGTTTGCTAACTAATCACAATTGAATTTGCAAACTTAAATATTTAACCACTTTGATAATCAGTATACTCTTCAATATTGATCTAAAAACTCCCTTTATCAGTAAGGACAGACTAAATTATGCTGCAAGTCTGGTTCCTTAGAGCTAAGAGTCATGTGAAATTTAAACATTTTGTTCACACTGCAGGTATCATGAAAATATGTCATTGATATAGAGTGATAAAACTTTTTCACACATCTTAAAACCACTTCAGATATTCTCAGACAATGAAAAAGAGGTGTTCTGAGTTGAGATGTTTATCTCATGGACAAGTAAGCAAGAGATGCTTTTTAATGGTTAAATCTGGTCATGACTAATAACCCTCAAATTCCAAAATTTTTCCCCATGCTTCACATATGTTGATAGTTAACTAGGCCAGGGCCTGGCACGGTTGGTCATGCCTATAATTCCAGCCCTTTGGGAGGCCGAGGTGGGCAGAATCACTTGAGGCCAGGAGTTGGCCAGGAGCCTGGCCAACATGGTGAAAACTTGTCTCTACTAAAATACAAAAATTAGCTGGGCGTGGAGTGCATACCTGTAATCCCAGCTACTCGGGAGGCTGAAGCAGGAGAATCACTTGAACCTGGGAGGCGGAAGTTGCAGTGAGACAAGAGAGCACCACTGCACTCCAGCTTGGGTGACAGAGTGAGACTCCATTCAAGAAAGAGAGAGAGAGAGAGAAGAAAGGAAGGAAGGAAGGAAGGAAGGAAGGAAGGAAGGAAGGAAGGAAGGAAGGAAGGAAGGAAGGAAGGAAGGAAGGAAGGAAGGAAGGAAGGAAGGAAGGAAGGAAGGAAGGAAGAGAAAGAAAAGAAAAAAGAAAGAAAGTTAACTAGGCCAGGTGCAGTGGCTAATGCTTATAATCCCAGCACTTTGAGAGGCCAAGGCAGGAGGATTGCTTGAGCCCAGGAGTTCAAAACTATTCTGGGCAACATAGCGAGACCCCATCTCTGTAAAGAAATCAAAAAAATTAGCCAGGTGTGGTGAAGTGTACCTGTAACACATATCTGAATTAGGAGGATTGTTTGACCCTGGGAGGTTGAGGCTTCAGTGAGCTGAGATTACGCACTCAAGTCTGGATGACAGAGTGAGACCCTACCTATTTTTTTTTAAGAAAGTTAACTGAAGGCTCTGCTTTGTATCTACCTCACTACAGGACCCAGAGCACACAAAAGATACCACTGGGAATCTTGTCTGCTGTGGCAGGGGGAAGAGAACTTGACAAATTATACTTTGGTTCTTAAAACTTCCAAAAGTAAAACATACTGACATTTAATTGACTACAACTACTCATAGGGCCATACCTAAATTTAAGAAGGTAGAGAAGTGTAATCCTATCATGCTCTTGAAAAAAGGAAAATCAAAATGTATTTTTGAACACTTATGCTACTAACACTCTTGCAAAGCATTCCAGAATCCAGAGGGACATGCTACATTACTATTTCAGAATGTATGCTCAATGAATAGCATTTTTAACCACATAAATAATACAATCTGTGTGGTATTTAGGAAACAAATAAGGTGAAGTGGAACGCTTTTCACATTGTCTTTGGTTTTAAAGGTCTGATCATTTTTAAGATTCTTAACATCTTGTCAACTGCTTTCCAGAAATTTTGTGTCAATTTAATCTCATAACAATTGTGAATAGCAGTGCCAATTATTTTCTTCTCTAATTATTTTATTGTGGTTAAGAGCACAATATGAGGCTATCTTGTTAATATACTTTAAAGTACAATACAGTATTTTTGACTATAGGTACAATGTTGTATAGCGGATCTCTAGAGCTTATTCATCTTACTTGACTGTAGCTTTATGTACCTTCACTAGTAACTCATTTTCCTTCTCTACATTCCCTGGCAACCACCCTTACATGCTTTAATTCTATGAATTTGACTATTTTAGATACCTCATATAGGTGAAATAATGCAACATTTGTCTTTCTGTGTCTGGCTTATTTCATTTCGCATAATATCCTACAGGTTCATCCAAGTCGTTCCATATTGCAGAATTTCCTGTTTGAAATGGTTGTCACAATTCATATCTATTCATATTGTGTAGCTCTTAACTTTTAAATAATTAGTTTAGTAGTATTATCTTTTAACTTTTGGGGTTGTTTTGAGACAGGATCTTGCTATGTTGCCCAGACTATTCCCTAACTTCTTGGCTCAAGTGATCCTCATACCTCAGCCTCCCAAGTAGCTGGGACTATAGGTGTGTGCAACTATGCCTGGCTTTTTTGCTTTTCCCTTTTATACCAGAGCTAAAAAGGATTTGCCCATCATCATGACAGTAATGTGGGATTCTGTATTTGTCTATATATCTACCTTTACCAATTAGTTTCTTGCTTGCCTCTGCTATTTTGTTGCTCTTTAGTGTAATTTTGTTTCAACTTGAATAACTCACATTAGCATTTCTTATAAGGCAGGTATTGTAGTGATCATTTTTATGTCACCTGTATTTTTGAAGGACAGTTTTGTTGGGTATAGTGTTCTTCATTGGCAGTTTTTTTCTTTCAGCACTCTTGATTTGTTATCCCACTTTTTTCTGCCCTCAAGGTTTGTGCTGAAAAATTTACTAATAGTCATATGAAGGTTCCCTTGCATTGACAAATCACTTTTCTCTTGCTGCTTTCAAAATTCTCTTTTTGTCTTTGATTTTTGACAATTTCATTATAATGTTTCTTGGTATGAATTTTGCAGGGGAGTCTTATTTGGTTTGGTGTTTGTTTGTTTGTTTGTTTGTTTGTTTTTAGGCTTCTTGGATCTGGGTGTTCACTTCCTTGCTCAGATTTGAGAAGTTTTCAGCCAACATTTCTCTGAATAAGTTTTCTGGTCCTTTCTTTCCCTTTTCTTCTAAGACTCTGATAATGCTTATTTTAGTTTGTCTTACATGACCCATAATTCCCTTAAGCTTTCTTCACTCCTTTTCACTCTTTTTTTTTTTTCTTTTTTGCACTTCTGACTAAACTATTTTCAGTGGCCATTCTTAAAGTTCACTGGTCTTTTCTTTTTCTGGATCTAGTCTGCTCTTGAACTCCTCTACTAAATTTTTCAGTTAGGTTATTGTATTCTTCAGCCCCATGATTTCTGTTTGGTAGTTTTTAAAATATTTTCTAAATCTTTCCTGAAATTCTTATTTCACTAATGTGTTGTTCTCTTTACCTTGGTGAGCATCTTTGACTTTTAGTCTTGTCACGTAAATCATAGAACTCTGTTTCATTAGGGTTGGTCTCTGAAAATGTGTCTTTTTTGAAACATCTTTGCCTGCATTTTTTCGTGATTCTCTGTATTGGTGCCTGTGCATTAGACAAAGTAGGCATCTCTCCTAGTCTTCATGGCTTTATATAGGAAAGGACTCCCACAAATTAGCCCAGCCACATATTTTGGGGTCTTTACCAACTCTTCCCTCCCCAAGAAGAAGAAGGTAACTGGGATTTTTGCCAACTCACTCTTTGCTGAGCTAGGATTGGGGAAGAGCTATGGTGTCTACCAGGCCAAGCTACCACCTTCATTTTTTCCCAGGTGACTAGTATACGCGGGACTCAGTAGAGTTCTAGGACTGGTGAGTCAGATGCTCATTTTTTGGGCAGCCCCGGAGAAACTGAGGTACTGGATACGTCAATTAACTCTTTCTATTCCCGAAGGGAAGCTGATGGGAATTTTTCATCTACTTGCTGTGTGCTGAGCAGAGGGAAGGATCGATGGCATCTATCAGCCTAAGCCACCACCTTTGTTCTCCTGAAAGTGACTAGACTGTGCTGGAAACCTCAGAGTTCCAAGTATGGCAAGACAGAAGCCAGTCCTCTGGGGAACCCCCTCAGAAAAGTTGGAGTACTGGATGCACAAATCAGTCCCTTCTCTTCCCTGGGTGAAGCTGAGGGCTAGAGAGTTTCTTCCTAATTATGTGGCACTGAGAAGAGTTTTTGGTCAGAGGTTATTTTGAATTTCACTACTAGCTTTAGTGAGTGTAGTTTTGCATTCTCTCAAAGTGTAGTCACCTTTCGATTTGTTTCTGATCTCTCAAAAAGGAAATTTTTCCATGAATTGTTTCTTAATTACTGTGCTTGTTGGAAGAAGGAGGGTCCGGGACTTCTTACTCCACCATGTTGCCATTGTACCCCTCCATCACAGTGCTTTTCTTATTTGTCTTTTTTACTCCCAAATATTATATTTTTATTTATCTATACTTGCTAATTAAATATATGAAAATACCATTTACTTATTTTTTGCATTTTATTCTATGAAATTATGTAGTCATTTTTTGTTTCAGGTCAACTTCATACATACTTTTGGTTTAAGTGTACTAAACCAGTTCAGAGCAAAAGAGTGATCATAGTGTTTGAGTTAGACCTACACAGGTGTGTTTGAATTTGCTCTGGGCTTAGAAAATGATCCTCCAAAGATTGGCACTCTGGCATGCTGAGTACTTTGAAATGGAAAACATTGGAAGGGCCTCAGAAGCAAAGTTTCTCTTTGATCTTCTTCTGTCCTCCTGTCTCTGACTCCCCTTTCCCCCCAGGCATGCCATAGAAATGAGAATTCCTCTTTCTAAAGGCTAATTATAGAAACTAGAAATATTACTCTAAGTTTACTCTATTTTTCCATATAATCTGTCCATAAAGAAATTATCTGCCCTCGTTACCTAATAGTAGATTATAAGAGCCTCATTCTAGAATGGGTCTTGCCCTCTACTCAGAGGAAGGAATGCTGGACACAGAGGCCAAGACTGGAACAAACAGGTCTTGCAGGGTTTCCTCCCTCAGTCTGTGCCTTTAGATGACACTCTTTGTTCCAATCACATTCTCCATAAAATCGAAGTACAAAAGTGGAGAGTTTTCCTCGAGTCTTTGGGTCTTCATATCTGAAATTTCCCACATCATAGAAAACTTTGATTAAGTAAATGTGTTATGCTTTTCTCTTGTTAACCTGTCTTTTGTTACAAGAGTGTAGCTATAACCCACATGATGGGTGACACAATGTACCACACCTTTCCGCCCCTACAAATTGTACCTGTCACTTAGTAGTTGCATCATATTTGGTCCTCCACCTATCAGTTTCCATGGACTCTAGAATCAGACTGCATGGATTCACGTATGAGCTTTTCCACTTACATATTCTGTTATTTTGGACAAGATATTTAAACTCTCAAAATTTTTTTATTAATCAGAATAATCTGGAGATAACAGTGCTCTGTGGAGACTGACTGAGACAATATATGTTTCAGGGTTAACAGAGCTTCTGATTCCGCCACCACACTCCAGCCTGGGCAGCAGAAAAAAACATTGTCTCTCCTGCCACCCCCTCTCCCCAAAAAAGAAAGAAAGAGCTTGGGCCCATTGCAGGGTAGTTCCTGGAAGGCTCAATATGTGTTGACTATACTGTCTACCTTGGACAGTGACTATAAAATGAAAACAATTTATATGTACAAAGTATATTTGGCAAACTTCAGTCATTCAAAAAGTGTCATTTAAGTAATTTGTGAAGTAGGGTGGAAAGTCATTATTCCAAAGGTAAGATTTTTGACCTGGAAGGGGTTCTCATTTTCAGTTTTGAACCAGAAACACTAAAGCTCATCACAGGGAATAAGGTCTGGTCTGAGTTGTGGACAGTTTGATTTTTGTCTGTATGATGTAGAAGCAGGTAGTATAATAGACATATTATTCTGGCAACTAAAACTCCTACCTTCTCCTATAACCTGCTCCCTGGAGACACCATCTACTGAATGCTTTCCTGAACCCCTAATTTCTTCCACCTACTTTTGAAGAGAATTTTCCTTTATCCACCTCCCAGCTGCACCAGAGGCAGGAAGGAAGTACCCAGAACAGCTAACCATCTCTCCTCTCCTCACTCACCTTCCTAAAAAATCTTTCCAAATGGAGCCTTGCTCTGTCACCCAGGTTGGAGTTCAGTGGCACAATCTTGGCTCGTTGCAACCTGGCGGGTATGGGTGGAGTCATCAGTCATCAGAAATGCAGAAACCTGAAAAGACATTTCAAAAGGCCAATCGTAGGTTCTACCACAGTGATGTTATCTACAGGAGTAACTGGGGAAGTTGCCAATCTTGGACCTCTGGAATAATGGACAGTAATCATTTATGTCTACACCTTGACAGAATTCAGTTTCCTCTCATTCTCTTAGCCTGGTGGACTTTCATTAGCTTTACAAAGACAGTTTAGTTTTGGGGGAAGGGCTACTATCATTTAAACTATAAACTAAATTTCTCCCAAAATTAGCTTGGTCCATACCCAGAAATGACCAAGGGCAGCTGGAGGTTAAAGGAACGACGGAGTTGGTTAGGTCAGATCTCTTTCAGTGTCATAATTTTCTTAAAACCATTTTTACCAAATCATAGCCGACACAGTGTAAGAGATATGACTTCACCAACTCTATTTTGCTTCTAACCTCCAAGCTGTCCTTGTTCATTCCCGGGTATAGGCTGAGCTAACTTTAGGAGAAACTTAGTTCATAGTTTAAAACAAAGATAATAGCAACCCTTTCCCAAAAGAAACCTCCTTCTTTCCTGGGGACTAGACTGCCTTTGTAGAACTAACAAATTAGCCACAAGGTTAGAAATTAGGGTTTGGCCGGGCGCGGTGGCTCAAGCCTGTAATCCCAGCACTTTGGGAGGCCGAGACGGGTGGATCACGAGGTCAGGAGATCGAGACCATCCTGGTCTACACGGTGAAACCCCGTCTCTACTAAAAAAAAATACAAAAAACTAGCCGGGCGAGATGGCGGGCGCCTGTAGTCCCAGCTACTCGGGAGGCTGAGGCAGGAGAATGGCGTAAACCCGGGAGGCGGAGCTTGCAGTGAGCCGAGATCGCGCCACTGCACTCCAGCCTGGGCGACAGAGCTAGACTCCGTCTCAAAAAAAAAAAAAAAAAAAAAAAAAAAAAAAAAAAAAATTAGGGTTTAAGAGTCATGCAGCTGGGGGGCCTACAAAAATCCGATCCTGCCCAACTAGCTCCTGGGGATAAAAATCATTATTGTAAAACCTGAGATAAGTGCTTGAGATATTTTGCAGGCCCTACACTTGAAGGATCACCTGGAACCACCCAGATAGATAAAATGGTTCATTTGATCTTGTGGTCTCCACTCAGGAAGTGACTCAGCGCAAGAAGACAGCTTCAACTCCCTGTGATTTTATCTCTGACCCAAATGATCAGCACTCCGGCTTACCAGTGAAGTGACATCACTGTCTTGGGTAAATACCCAAGATTTGTTGTCTCATGGCCACGAAAAACAGACACACCAGAGTGAGGCTAAAAGAAGTTTAATAGGCAAAAGAAAGAGTAGAGTTCTCTCTGCTGCAGAGAGAGGGGGTGCGGAAGAAATGGATTGCCACTTCAGCAGTGAAATGCAGAAGGTTTTATAGATGAGCTTGAGGGGGTAGTGTCTGATCTACATAGAGCAGGAAAGATTTGTCCCACCAGGTGTGTCCCACCAGTGAGAGAAAAACTGGTTAGGACTATGTGTACATAGTGCGTGAAGAAGCTGGCCGCCTCCTCCCTAATCTTTTATTTATTAATTTATTATTTTTTATTATTATTACACTTTAAGTTTTAGGGTACGTGTGCACAACATGCAGGTTTGTTACAAATGTATATATCGGGCCTCTGAGCTGAAGCTAAGCCATCTCATCCCCTTTGACTTGCACGTATACGCCCACATGGCCTGAAGTAACTGAAGAATCACAAAAGAAGTGCAAATGCCCTGCCCCTGCCTTAACTGATGACTTTCCACCACAAAAGAAGGGAAAATGGTCAGTCCTTGCCTTAAGTGATGACATGACCTTGTGAAATTCCCTTTCCTGGTTCATCCTGGCTCAAAAACTCCTGCACTGAGCACCTTGTGACCCCCACTCCTGGCTGCCAGAGAACAACCCTCCTTTGGCTGTAATTTTCCTTTACCTACCCAAATCTTATAAAACGGACCCACCCTTATCTGCCTTCACTGACTCTCTTTTCGGACTCAGCCCGCCGGCACCCAGGTGATTAAAAAGCTTTATTGCTCACAGAAAGCCTGTTTGGTGGTCTCTTCACACGGACACACATGACAGTATACATGTGTCATGTAGGTGTGCTGCACCTGTTAACTCGTCATTTACATTAGGTGTATCTCCTCATGCTATCCCTTCCCCATACCCCTACCTCACCACAGGCCCTAGTGTGTGATGTTCCCTACCCTGTGTCCAAGGGTTCTCATTGTTCAATTCCCACCTATGAATGAGAACACGCGCTGTTTGGTTTTCTAAACCAAAGCGATAGTTTGCTCAAAATGATGGTTTCCAGCTTCATCCATGTCCCTACAAAGGACATGAACTCATCCTTTTTTATGGCTGCATAGTATTCCATGCTGTATATGTGCCACATTTTCTTAATCCAGTCTATCATTAATGGACATTTGGGTTGGTTCCAAGTCTTTGCTATTGTGAATAGTACCACAATAAACATATGTGTGCATGTGTCTCTATAGCAGCATGATTTATCATCCTTTGAGTATATGCCCAGTCACGGGATAGCTGGGTCAAATGGTATTTCTAGTTCTAGATCCTTGAAGAATCACCACACTGTCTTCCACAATAGTTGAACTAGTTTACAGTCCCACCAACAGTGTAAAAGCATTCCTATTTCTCCACATCGTCTCCAGCACGTGTTGTTTCCTGACTTTTTAATGATCGCCATTCTAACTGGCGTGACATGGTATCTCATTGTGGTTTTGATTTGCATTTCTCTGATGGCTAGCTATGCTGAGCATTTTTTCATGTGTCTGTTGGCTACATAAATGTCTTCTTTTGAGAAGTGTCTGTTCATATCCTTTGCCCACTTTTGGATGGGGTTGTTTGATTTTTTCTTATAAATTTGTTTAAGTTCTTTGTAGATTCTGGATATTAGCCCTTTGTCAGATGGGTAGGTTGTAAACATTTTCTCCCATTCTGTAGGTTGTCTGTTCACTCTGGTGGTAGTTTCTTTTGCTGTGCAGAAGCTCTTAAGTTTAATTAGATCCCATTTGTCAATTTTGGCTTTTGTTGCCATTGCTTTTGGTGTTTTGGTCATGAAGTCCTTGCCCATGCCTATGTCCTGAATGGTATTGCCTAGGTTTTCTTCTAGGGTTTTTATGGTTTTAGGTCTAACATTTAAATCTTTAATCCATCTTGAATTAATTTTTGTATAACGTGTAAGGAAGGGATCCAGTTTCAGCTTTCTACATATGGCTAGCCAGTTTTCCCAGCACCATTTATTAAATAAGGAATCCTTTCCCCATTTCTTGTTTCTGTCAGGTTTGTCAAAGATCAGATGTTTGTAGATGTGTGGTATTATTTCTGAGGGCTCTGTACTGTTCCATTGGTCTATATGTCTGTTTCAGTACCAGTACCACGCTGTTTTGGTTACTGTAGCCTTGTAGTATAGTTTGAAGTCAGGTAGCATGATGCCTCCAGCTTTGTTCTTTTGGCTTAGGATTGTCTTGGCAATGAGGGTTCTTTTTTGGTTCCACATGAACTTTAAAGCAGTTTTTTCCAATTCTGTGAAGAAAGTCATTGGTAGCTTGATGCGGATGGCATTGAATCTATAAATTACCTTGGGCAGTATGGCCATTTTCATGACATTGATTCTTCCTATCCATGAGCCTGGAATGTTCTTCCATTTGTTTGCATCCTCTTTTATTTCATTGAGCAGTGTATTCTCATTCTCCTTGAAGAGGTCCTTTACATTCCTTGTAAGTTGGATTCCTAGGTATTTTATTCTCTTTGAAGCAATTGTGAATGGAGTTCACTCATCATTTGGCTCTCTGTTTGTCTGTTATTGGTGTAGAGGAATGCTTGTGATTTTTGCACATTGATTTTGTATCCTGAGACTTTGCTGAAGTTGCTTATCAGCCTAAGAAGATTCTCAGCTGAGATGATGGGGTTTTCTAAATATACAATCATGTCATCTGCAAACCAATACAATTTGACTTCCTCTTTTCCTAATTGAATACCCTTTATTTCTTTCTCCTGCCTGATTGCCCTGGCCAGAACTTCCAACACTATGTTGAATAAGAGTGGTGAGAGAGGGCATCCCTGTCTTGTGCCAGTTTTCAAAGGGAATGGCTTCCAGTTTTTGCCCATTCAGTATGATATTGGCTGTGGGTTTGTCATAAACAGCTCTTATTATTTTGAGATATGTACCATCAATACCTAGTTCATTGAGAGTTTTTAGCATGAAGAGCTGTTGAATTTTGTCAAAGGCCTTTTCTGCATCCATGGAGATAATTGTGTGTTTTTTTTGTCATTGGTTCTGTTTATGTGATGGATTGTGTTTATTGATTTGCATATGTTGAACCAGCCTTGCATCCCAGGGATGAAGCCTACTTTATCATGGTGGCTAAGCTTTTTGATGTGCTGCTGGATTCAGTTTGCCAGTATTTTATTGAGGATTTTTGCACTGATGTTCATCAAGGATATTTGTCTAAAATTCTCTTTTTTCGTTGTGTCTCTGCCAGGGTTTGGTATCAGGATGATGCTGGCCTCCTAAAATGAGTTAGGGGGGATTCCCTCTTTTTCTATTGATTGAAATAGTTTCAGAAGGAATGGTACCAGCTCCTATTTGGAACTCTGGTAGAATGTGGCTGTGAATCCGTCTGGTCCTGGACTTTTTTTCATTGGTAGACTATTAATTATTGCCTCAATTTCAGAGCCTGTTATTGGTCTATTCAGGGATTCAACTTCTTCCTGGTTTAGTCTTGGGAGGGTGTATATGTCCAGGAATTTATCCATTTCTTCTAGATTTTCTAGTTTATTTGCGTTGAGGTGTTTATTGTATTCTCTTATGGTAGTTTGTATTTCTGTGGGATCAGTGGTGATTTTCCTTTTATCATTTTTCATTGCGTCTATTTGATTCTTCTCTCTTTTCTTTATTAGTCTTGCTAGCGGTCTATCAATTTTGTTGATCTTTTCAAAAAAACAGCTCCTAGATTCATTGATTTTTTTGAAGACATTTTGTGTCTCTATCTCCTTCAACTGTGCTCTCATCTTAGTTATTTCTTGCCTTCTGTTAGCTTTTGAATGTGTTTGCTCTTGCTTCTCTGGTTCTTTCCATTGTGATGTTAGAGTGTCAATTTTAGATCTTTCCTGCTTTCTCTTGTGGGCATAAATGCTCTACACACTGCTTTAAATGTGTCCCAGAGATTCTGGTATGTTGTGTCTTTGTTCTCATTGGATTCAAAGAACATCTTTATTTCTGCCTTCATTTCATGATGTATCCAGTAGTCATTCAGGAGCAGGTTGTTCAGTTTCCATGTAGTTGAGTGGTTTTGAGTGAGTTTCTTAATCCTGAGTTCTGGTTTGATTGCACTGTGGTCTGAGAGACAGTTTGTTATAATTTCTGTTCTTTCACATTTGCTGAAGAGTGCTTTACTTCCAACTACGTGGCCAATCTTGGAATAAGTGTGATGTGGTTGAGAGACAGTTTGTTATAATTTCTGTTCTTTCACATTTGCTGAAGAGTGCTTTACTTCCAACTACGTGGCCAATCTTGGAATAAGTGTGATGTGGTGTTGAGAAGAATGTATATTCTGTTGATCTGGGGTGGAGAGTTCTGTAGATGTCTATTAGGTCTCCTTGGTGCAGAGCTGAGTTCAATTCCTGGATGTCCTTGTTAAGTTTCTGTCTCATTGATTTGTCTAATGTTGACAGCAGGGCGTTAAAGTCTCCCATTATTATTGTGTGGGAGTCTAAGTCTCTTTGTAGGTCTCTAAGGGCTTGCTTTATGAATCTGGGTGCTCTTGTATTGGGTGCATATATATTTAGGATAGTTAACTCTTCTTGTTGAATTGATCCCTTTACCATTATATAATGGCCTTCTTTGTCTCTATTGATTTTTGTTGGTTTAAAGTCTGTTTTATCAGAGACTAGGAGTGCAAGTTCTGCTTTTTTTTTGTTTTCCATTTGCTAGGTATATCTTCCTCCATCCCTTTATTTTGAGTCTATGTGTGTCTGCATGTGACATGGGTCTCCTGAATACAGCACACTGATGGGCCTTGACTCTTTGTCCAGTTTGCCAGTCTGTGTTTTTTAATTGGAGGACTTAGCCCATTTACATTTACATTTAAGGTTAATATTGTTATGTGTGAATTTGATCCTGTCATCATACTGTTAGCTGGTTATTTTGCTCGTCAGTTGACGCAGTTTCTTCCTAGCATCAATGGTCTTTACAGTTTCTTCCTAGCATCAATGGTCTTTACAATTTGGCATGTTTTTGCAGTGACTGGTACCAGTTATTCCTTTCCACGTTTAGTGTTTCCTTCAGGAGCTCTTGTAAGGCAGGCCTGGTGGTGACAAAATCTCTCAGCATTTCCTTGCCTGTAAAGGATTTTATGTCTCCTTCACTTATAAAGCTTAATTTGGCTGGATATGAAATTCTGGGTTGATATGAAATCCTTTTCTTTAAGAATGTTGAATATTGGCCTCCACTCTCTTCTGGCTTGTAGAGTTTTTGCCAAGAGATCTGCTGTTAGTCTGATGTGCTTCCCTTTGTGGGTAACCCGACCTTTCTTTCTTGCTGCCCTTAACATTTTTTTCTTCATTTCAGCTTTGGTGAATCAGATAATTATGTGTCTTGGAGTTGCTCTTCTCGAGGAATATCTTTGTGGCGTTCTCTGTATTGCCTGAATTTGAATGTTGGCTTGCCTTGCTAGGTTGGGGAAGTTCTCCTGGATAATATCCTGAAGAGTGTTTTCAAACTTGGTTCCATTCTCCCCTTCACTTTCAGTTATACCAATCAGACATAGATTTGGTCTTTTCACATAGTCCCACATTTCTTGGAGGCTTTGTTTATTTCTTTTTACTCTTTTTTCTCTAAACTTCTCTTCTCACTACATTTCATTCATTTGATCTTCAATCACTGATACCCTTTCTTCCACTTGATCAAGTCGGCTACTGAAGCTTGTATACTTGTCACGTAGTTCTCATGCCACAGTTTTCAGCTCCATCAGGTCATTTAAGGTCTTCTCTATGCTCTGTACTCTAGTTTGCCATTCATCTCATATTTTTTTCAAGGGTTTTAGCTTCTTTTTTAATGGGTTTTAAAATCCTCCTTTAGCTCAGAGAAGTTTGTTATTACCAATTGCCTGAAGCCATCTTCTCTCAACTTATCAAAGTCATTCTCCATCCAGCTTTGTTCCATTGCTGGCAAGGAGCTGCATTCCTTTGGAGGAGAAGAGGTACTCTCATTTTTAGAATTTTCAGCTTTTCTGCTCTGGTTTCTCCCCCTCTTTGTGGTTTTATCTACTTTTGGTCTTCGATCATGGTGACATACAGATGGGGTTTTGGTGTGGATATCCTTTCAGTTTGTTAGTTTTCCTTCTAACATTCAGGACTCACAGCTGCAGGTCTGTTGGAGTTTGCTGGAGGTCCACTCCAGACCCTGTTTGCCTGGGTATCACCAGCGGAGGCTGCAGAACAGCAAATATTGCAAAACAGCAAATGTTGCTGCCTGATCCTTCCTCTGGAGGTTTCATCTCAGAGGGGCACCTGCCTGTATGAGGTGTCAGTTGGCCCCTTCTAGGAGGTGTCTCTCAGTTAGGCTACTCAGGGGTCAGGGACCCACGAGAGGAGGCAGTCGGTCTGTTCTCAGATCTCAAACTCCATGCTGGGAGAACCACTACTCTATCCAAAGCTATCAAACAGGGACGTTTAAATCTACAGAAGTTTCTGCTGAATTTTCTTCAGCTATGCCCTGCCGCTAGAGGTGGAATCTATAGAGCCAGACAGGCCTCCTTGAGCTGCAGTGGGCTCCACCCAGTTCAAGCTTCCTGGCAGCTTTGTTTACCTACTCAAGCCTCAGCAATGGAGGACTCCCCTTCCCGAGCACCCTCACTGCCACCTTGCAGTTTGATCTCAGGCTGCTGTGCTAGCAGTGAGTGAGGCTCCATGGGTGTGGGACCCTCTGAGCCAAGTGCAGGATATAATCTCCTGGTGTGCCATTTGCTAAGACTGTTGGAAAAGTGCTGAATTAGGGTGGATGTGTCCCAGTTTTCCAGGTACCATCTGTCACAGCTTCCCTTGGCTAGGAAAGGGAATTCTCTGACCCCTTATGCTTCCTTGGTGACGTGATGCCCCACCCTGCTCCATGGGCTGCACCCACTGTCTGACAAGCCCCAGTGAGACGAACCCAGTACCTCAGTTGGAAATGCAGATATCACCCTCTTCTGTGTCGCTCACACTGGGAGCTGTAGACTGGAGCTGTTCTGATTCAGCCATCTTGGAACCCAGTCCACCTAAGGTCTTGCTCTAAGGTTCTATGCCTGAAAATCTTTGAAAGAGGTGAAGGACCTCTTCAAGGAGAACTACAAAACACTGCTTAATGAAATAAAAGAGGACAAAAACAAATGGAAGAACATTCCACGCTCATGGATAGGAAGAATCAATATTGTGAAAATGGCCATACTGCCCAAGGTAATTTATAGATTCAATGCCATCCCCATCAAGCTACCAATGACTTTCTTCACAGAATTGGAAATAACTACCTTAAAGTTCATATCAAACTAAAAAGACCCCCCTTGCCAAGACAATCCTAAGCAAAAAGAACAAAGCTGGATACATCACACTACCTGACTTCAAACTATACTACAAGGCTACAGTAACCAAAACAACATGGTACTAGTACCAAAACAGAGATATAGACCAATAGAACCGAACAGAGCCCTCAGAAATAATACCACACATCTACAAACATCTGATCTTTGACAAACCTGACAGAAACAAGAAATGGGGAAAGGATTCCTTATTTAATAAATGGTGCTGGGAAAACTGGCTAGCCATATGTAGAAAGCTGAAACTGGAATCCCTTCCTTACACCTTATACAGAAATTCATTCAAGATGGATTAAAGACTTAAATGTTAGACCTAAAACCATAAAAACCCTAGAAGAAAACCTAGGCAATACCATTCAGGACATAGGCATGGGCAAGGACTTCATGACCAAAACACCAAAATCAATGGCAACAAAAGTCAAAATTGACAAATGGGATCTAAACTAATGAGCTTCTGCACAGCAAAAGAAACTACCACCAGAGTGAACAGGCAACCTAGAGAATGGGAGAAAATGTTTACGATCTACCCATCTGACAAGAGGCTAATATCCAGAATCTACAAAGAACTTAAACAAATTTATAAGAAAAAATCAAACAACCCCATCCAAAAGTGGGCAAAGGATATGAACAGACACTTCACAAAAGAAGACATTTATGCAGCCAACAGCCAACATGAAAAAATGCTCAGCATAGCTGGCCATCAGAGAAATGCAAATCAAAACCACAATGAGATACCATGTCACGCCAGTTAGAATGGCGATCATTAAAAAGTCAGGAAACAACACGTGCTGGAGACGATGTGGAGAAATAGGAATGCTTTTGTACTGTTGGTGGGACTGTAAACTAGTTCAACTATTGTGGAAGACAGTGTGGTGATTCCTCAAGGATCTAGAACTAGAAATACCATTTGACCCAGCCATCCCATTACTGGGCATATATCCAAAGGATGATAAATCATGCTGCTATAGAGACACATGCACACGTATGTTTATTGCGGTACTATTCACAATAGCAAAGACTTGGAACCAACCCAAATGTCCATTAATGATAGACTGGATTAAGAAAATGTGGCACATATACAGCATGGAATACTATGCAGCCATAAAAAAGGATGAGTTCATGTCCTTTGTAGGGACATGGATGAAGCTGGAAACCATCATTCTGAGCAAACTATCACAACAACAGAAAACCAAACTGTGCATGTTCTCGCTCATAGGTGGGAACTGAACAATGAGAACACTTGGACACAGGGTGGGGAACACCACACAGTGGAGTCTGTCATGGGGTGTCAGGAGTGGGGAGGGATAGCATTAAGAGACATACCTAATGTAAATGATGAGTAAACGGGTGCAGCACAGCAACATGGCACATGTATACATATGTAACAAACCTGTATGTTGTGCACAACGTACAGGTTATACTTTATTATATATACTATAAAGTATATATAGTATATATACTTTATTATACTTAAAGTATAATAAAAAAAGAAAAAGGAAAAAAAGTACACACATTCTATAATCACCTTGAAAGGAAAAGAAAATCTTTGAAAGAGAAAAAAAATTCCATATGCTCCACTTCCTACAATTCTGATGGCTTCCAAATACTTTTAGTTATGTGAAATGCTATCATATCCAGCAGTGCCTCTAGAACTAAGCTAACAGTAGGCTGTTGATCTTTAGCACATTGCTTTTTCTGTTGTGTTATTCATTGGGCTTTCTCACATTTATGTTCCCATTTTTCACATTTCACAACTTTCTTTGGAGCACAGATATTTCAGGAAGATTTTAGAGTCTTTGAATAGCATTATGGACTTTTTTACATTAATTTTTACTTTTACAAAATTGTGCTAAATATTATTTCTGTTAATTACTGAGTTTTGTGGGGGCCCCTTAAATTGGAACCCCAGGCTATGCCTTATCTGCTTCACTCTGGTACTGGCCCTGAGAGAGGAACAGAAAAAGAATGGTTAGAAAAACAAGAACAAACGAGCCTCCCAGAATTTTGCCAAACAACAGGCCAGTTAATTAAGGAAAGTAGATATTACATAGCTAGGTATAATGAACATGTGGTGAGTGGATTGTCTCAGCAATTTATGGAGAAAACCACCAACAAGAAGTGTAGGTGGGTGGGGACAAAAGAGAGACAACAAAGTACTTCAGGCAGAACGCTTCCTTTTGCTGATTTTACCTCACAGAATTGAGAGTTTTTTCTTATACGCAAGTTTAATGCCACCTTCCTCTGTCTGCAATGGACCAACACATGATATATGCTGAGTTAACCTTACCCAAGGACTCAGGCCCAGAAAATTCTTCACCTTCATCTCTTCCTCGGGGTAAGTGGCTTTAATATTCCTTTCTGCATTTGTATATCTTCCAGAATTAGATCTTCCTGTTACATTTATGGCTTTAAATCATTGCTTTAAAGATGAGCAGTAGTTTTATATTAATGTTTAATGGGTGTTGGATGGCTTGCCTGTAGGTAATCACAACTTTGGACAAAAATTTTCAGCCTCATACATTTCTTTTTTTCAATCCAGTTAGCATGAAAAGCAGACATCACCTGTCTTACTGAGCCTTGGTTAAAAGACTCTGAAGAAACAACACTTTAGGCTACACTGGGCACACTGCCTATGGGTTACCCCTGCTCCACAAGGAAATAAAGAAAAAGGAAGGAAGGAAGGAAGGAAGGAAGGAAGGAAGGAAGGAAGGAAGGAAGGAAGGAAGGAAGGAAGGAAGGAAGGAAGGAAGGAAGGAAGAAAGAAAGAAAGAAAGAAAGAAAGAAAGAAAGAAAGAAAGAAAGAAAGAAAGAAAGAAAGAAAGAGAAAGAGAGAGAGAGAGAAAGAAGGAAGGAAAGAAAGAAAGAGGAGAGAAAAAGGAAGAGAGCGAGAAAGAGACAGAAAGAGGAGGAGGAAGGAAGGAAGGAAGTAAAGGAAGAAGGAAGGAAGGAAAAATATTTTGCATGTATGAACTAAGGAATATTTAAGACACACATTGCAAACTTGCTGTAATAACAACGTACGTTATTCCAAATTCCTCTACAAAATATCAATACTATGATTAGGTCCCAGTGCATTTTCATCCATAATATTCCTTTCAGAATACAACATGTAGGCCAGTTGCAGTGGCTCATGCCTGTAATCCCAGCACTTTGGTAGGCTGAGGCGGGTGGTTTGCTTGAGTCCAGGAGTTCAAGACCAGCCTGGGTAATGTGGCAAAACTTCATCTCTACAAACAATACAAAAAAATAGCCAAGTGTGGTGGCACACGCCTGTGGTCCTAGCTACTCGGGAGGCTGAGGTGAAAGGATTGATTGAGCCCAAGAGATCAAGGCTTCAGTGAGCTGTAATTGTGCCACCGTACTCCAGCCTGGGTGACACAGCGAGATTCTATCTCAAAATATATATATATATATATTTTATACATATATCTTACATATATTATATATTATATATAAATATATATATAAAATATAGGCTTAATTAGTAACATACTTCACTCTCTCAAGAGAGCAGAAAACTTCCTGGAAAACAAAAATTCAAGATCAAAGATTTGAATATCATTACTATCTGATAGTTTCTAGTTTGAAAAGTATCACAGCTTAGAAAGAGACAAGCCACAAAATACTCAAGCATATCAGTAATGAACCTTCTTACCATTTGTTGAAACTGGCACTTTCCTGTGTCTCTGAAGAGTTAAGATTCTGAGTGAAAGAAGTGGGGAACACCAATGTGAGGTAATACGTGATGCACTGCATGGCCTGTGGGTGGATGGGAAGAAACTAGAAACTGAGGCAGAAAATCAGTATGAAATTATGATGACACATAATTATTTTCTGATATCTAACTGGATTTACTATCATCGATAATATTACAATTGTTTACCATTCTGATACTCATTCCATATCATGCCGAGCATTTGACTTGTGCTGTTTCAAGACTGTTTAAGTTTTAAACTATTGAATTCTCAAAGTTTTAAGTCAAGAAGAAAATCTTAGAGCCGTCAGTTAAGTTTCACTACAATTTTCATATAAGAGTAGAGAAAATTAGAGGATTCTAATAACTATAGGGAGGATTTGGTTGAGCAAGAGGTTTTTTTAAAGAGTAAGTCTTTCTTTTCCTCTGTTCATATCCAGCAAAAGCTAGAAAATGGGCATTGTCAGAAAATGAATATAGAGATAGTGAGACTCTTCCCAAATGTTGCTATGATCCCAAAGGATGTGGAAATTTTTTTCTACTTGGATTGTAATAATTATCCTATAAAATGTCATTCTGAGAGTAAACTTGAAAGAAAAAGCAAGAGTAGAATAAAGCCAGAGCAAAGTATGTGACTATAGAACACTGGTCTGATATTAAATAATTGTAAAACCACTATTGGACTCTGGCTAAACTGTTGAGGCTGTGGTCACTCTGTAGCATGGTGATTGTACCTAAGGAAGTCAACAAAACCAGAAAGAGAGATGTGAGTGATAACCTATCTTGCTTATGGTCAAATGGCCAAGGGTTTGGTCTGTTAGAAAAGTGGATAAGGTGTTTGCAAATATGCCTCTAGAGTTTATTCATTTATTCAAAAATAAACTCCTACTCTGTGCCAGGCATGCTGTGAATACAGCAGTGAACAAAATAGAGAAAATTATTTTCCTTCATAGAGTTTATAGTAAAATGGAAGCACACTTGTGGAAGACAGTATGGCTATTCCTCAAGGATCTAGAGCTAGAAATATCGTTTGATCCAGTGATCCCATTACTAGGTATATACCCAAAGGATTATAAATCATGCTACTATAAAGACACATGCACAAGTATCTTTACTGTGGCAGCATTCGCAATAGCAAAGACTTGGAACCAACCCAAATGTCCATCATTGAGAGACTGGATCAAGAAAATGTGGCACATATACACCATGTAATACTATGTAGCCATAAAAAAGGACGAGTTCATGTCCTTTGCAGGGACATGGATGAAGCTGGAAACCATCATTCTGAGCAAACTATCACAAGGACAGAAAACCTAACACCGCATGTTCTCACTCATAGGTGGGAACTGAACAATGAGAACACTTGGACACAGGAAGGGGAACATCACACACTGGGGCCTGTCGTGAAGTGGGGGAAGGGGGAAGGGATAACATTAGGAGAAATAACTAATGTAAATGATGAGTTAACAGGTGCAACAAACCAACATGGCACATGTATACATATATAACAAATCTGCACATTGTACACGTGTACCCTAGAACTTAAAGTATAATAAAAAATAAAAATTAAAAAAAAACAATGAAGGCACACAATCTATCAAATAAACAAATAACCAAGTCAGTATAAAAGATGAGATGGTGTTAGTGTTATTAAGAAAAATTTGAAAATAGGATTTAGCTTTCGGGGAGGGTGGCATATCAAACAGAATAATCAAGGAAGGCCTCCCTGAGAAGATGACATTGAGTCAAAACCTGACAGAAATGAGGGACAAAGACATAAGACCCTGAGAAAGGAGCCTTCTATGAAGGTGACCAACAAGTGCAAAAACCTCAAAATGAAAACATGCCTGTGATATTGTAGGAGGTGTCTGCATGCAGAGTGTGCGTGTGGAGGCTAGACGGGGTGAGGGCAAAATGTAAAACCACTACTAGACTCTGGCTAAACTGGTGAGGCTGTGGTCACTCTGTAGCATGGTGATTGTATCTAAGGCAGTCAACGAAACCAGAGAGAGAGACGTGAGTGATAACATCCAATAGAAGTGAGGGCCAGCTTAAACAGGGACATACAAGCCATTCTACAGACTCAGATTTGCCTGATGAAAAGCCATTGGAAGGTTTAGAACAATGAAATGAGATGATTTCACATACTTTTTAAACTCAAATGGAGAAGAGCCATAGGTAGGTATTTCCAGATAACTAACGTCTGCCTGACCTCTGTAGTGATTTGTTGTAACTCCATTAATTCTAATGTCATGTGGTGCCACAGAAACACAGTACAGGAGTACATTCCTCCCAGACACAGTACACTCCACTCAACTCCTTATATTTTAGCATGAACGAATAACAGTTTTTAAAAGTCACCAAGTTGCCTTTTACCTATAGCTAAGAAAAAAAACCTTTTAGGAAAAAGAACTGCTGTTCATTGAACAGTTACCATGTGCCAGACACTGTGCCCAGCATTTAGAAGAATTGTTTCATATAATCCTCTCCAAAATATTATGACATAGATATTATTCCACATTTCACAGATGAGGAAATGTGTGGGTTATGAAGGTTGAACGTATTTTCCAAAATAGCATGTTCACGCTCAGATCTGCTAGATTGGAAAGACTGTTCTTAATCAATGTTAGACTTTAGTAATGAAAAATTACTAAATTAATGTTAGTAACAGAATTGGGCCGGGCATGGTGGCTCACGTCTGTAATCCCAGCACTTTCGAGACCAGCCTGACCAACATGGAGAAACCTCGTCTTTAATAAAAAAAACAAAAATAAAAAAATACAAAATTAGCCGGACCTGGTGGTGCATGCTTGTAATCCTAACTACTCGAGAGATTGAGGCAGGAGAATCGCTTGAACCCAGGAGGCGGAGGTTATGGTGAGCCGAGATTGCACCATTGCACACCAGTCTGGGCAACAAGAGTGAAACTCCGTCTCAAAAATAAATAAATAAATAAATAAATAAATAAATAAATAGAATTAAGTAATTTAGCAATTAAAATAGTGACTTTACAGAGCTTTCTCCACTTGACAAACAAACTTAGAGTTTCAAGGAAGAGAAGGGTGGGGGAGAGAAGAGACAGAAAGATGAAATAATGTATGTCCATAAAACTGGAAGGAAAGCCATCCCAGTGCTGTCTTGGGCTCATTGACTGCATGTAGCCATTCCTGTATCACATAGCTCTCATTAGAAGTTCTATGCCAATATAACCCAGCTTGGTTTCCTCACATTCAGAGGTATCCCTGGGGCCTTGGAGTCTTCTCTAGATATCTACTCCTCCCTGGCCCCCTCCACTGATACAGCATGTCCTAAATAGTTCCAGATGATAATCCATATGTTACAACCCTGACTCCAATGTATTATGTTTCCTCCCATAATCTCTGATCACCTCTAATGCTACTAAATTCTGTCTCCTCAGGGCTGTTTTAGAGAGAGCTAATTCACTTATATCACTGTGAGCATGTTAATGTGAGAGATTATCAGGTCTGCAAATGGACTGCATGACTTAATCCTCAAGGATAATGGACCATGAAAAGTAGAAATGGCTTCATGGCCATTCTGAAACATATAATGAGAATAAAGGATAATATTATAGTATATCTGATGCTAAATTTTTTAACATGTAACTCATAGCAAGGAATCACTTACATGGAGTAATATTAGAAAAAATAAAAAAGAATGGATAATACAAATAAATCCATAGCTTCAGATAAATTAGAAAACCTTTACTTATAAAAGCTTCTGGCTCTCATAATAGAATTTATAAAGTAATTTATAATTATAATAGATCTAATAAGTTAAAAACCAAGTGAGAGCAGAGGGAGTCTTACAATTAAATCAGAGATATGGGAGCTATTTAGGTACAACTTCTAGCAGTGTAACTGAGGCATATACTACCAGAGTAATTCCTTATCAGAGTTGATTTAATTTTGGAAGCTATGTCCCCATGTTTCTCCAGAATATTTTTATAAGTAAGTCTCTCTTTATTATTTTTTCTATTAATTCATGTTTTCAAAGATATAGAGCAAAATATATTGAAAAAGTTGTGATGAATTTATAACATTTCATCAATATAATCATAACTTCTGAAGAACATGGGAGACTCATTATATAGTAATTGAAATGATCACAGAGAAAAGCAGAGACATCTGACACTCGGTTTAGACAATGCAATGTTGTAGACATAAGCGCATGTTATGTTATACTAGTGATAATATTGAAAATGATATACAGTCACAAAACCTTCTCCTTCTCCTTTGATGGCCATACATTTGATCTAACTTGGAGATGTTTGTTCTAGGCAACAGCAAAGCACAGGATTCCATGTCCAAAAACAGAATTTCTGTATATCACCAGGACCTAACATGGTGGTTGGCACAAAATAGAGCCTCAAAAAATATCTTGACTAAATGAAGGTCTTCCTTCTTGGACGAAATGCTTTGACTTACTACCTATATTAAGACATGCACTTCATTTTTGTATAGCACTTGGTAATTTCCAAAACATCTTTCTACCTATCTCATTTGATTCTTATACCAATCCTTTGTATACACACATGCATAAGTGTTTGTATTTTATCCATGAGCAAACTCTGTTCGATCTGAGAACCCATCTTGCAGGACTCTTCTTTTAGAATGATGGATACAGGTTGTTCCCTGCCCCCATCCCCTAAGCTGAATCTAATTGTCCCTATGCTACCCCAAGTACATTTTTGTGCCAGATGTACTCCACTGAGTTAACTGAGGTTTTTTGGGTTTTTTTGTTTGTTTTTGTTTTTTTTCTTCTTAACTTCTCAGATGTCTGTCAGGGTTCACCTTGGCATCAATTTGCCCTGAAACTTAGCTGTGCTGGGATTATTCTCCTTGTCTTGGTTGTTACTGGGCTGAGTCTTTCAGGTAAGTGAGGCAACATCATTTGTTGCATAATAGTTACTCTACTTCCATCATGTGTCTTAGAGCATCTCAACATAATTTGGCCACCCCAATCTTAGTGAAAGATCAATGAATAAAAAGTCATGAAGCAAAGCTTCTAACAGTCAGTCCATATCCACTTTGGATACCAGCCTTTCATATTTGTCTTCCCAATTGCCCTGAGAGTCATCACGGGGTATTATATATGTGGCCCAAGAACTTTTGAAAAAGATCACAATTGTGCCACAAAGATGATAACAAAGAAAAGAAACATTTCCAGTTATTTATGGCTTATTATGTACCTACTAAAATTCCAGATTGCAGCAGACAATCTCTCCCTTGGAACAGGCACAATTAGACTCATTTTGAAGATGATAAAGTTTGGGTGAGACTGTAGGCAATTTAAGAGTTAAGTAATGCCGTTAGATTGACTTATCTAGTAGACACAGGCAACCTAATGCCTGTGTGAGTCCACCTGTTTTGTTTTTTCTTACTTTTTTCTGTATGCTTCCTGTAGGTGAGACCCTTTTTTTTTGTTTTTTTTTTTTTTTTTTTTTACCACATTGCTAATACTTTTATCTTCTGTCCATATTCAAGCTTGTTGAGATTATTTAGTTTCCTGAAGTAACAAATGTAATATATCCACTCCACCACACATTTCAGCATTTAATACTCTTAATTGCTTTTCGTTATGTACTAGTGATATCCTTACTACAGAAATCATCAATAGGAAAATGCAGTGTGGACATCCAACAGAACAGGACTAAAACAACAGGTAATTGTGTGGCTTGAATTTCCTAAGAATAACAATTAATATTTGGTAGATTTCATGTGTTACTTTTGGTACAATTCATAACAATCCATATGTTAAGATATTCTTATCATTCTGCTTTTCTGAATTAGAAAACTGAGGCACAAAAGGATTCAACAACTTGCTGAGGGTCACATAAGCATCAAGTGAGGAGGCTGGGAATTATACGTACGTGGTCTGACTTCTGAACCTAAGGTTTTAACCAGCAAAGCATGCTGCCTCATGAGAAGCCTCTGCTAGGATACTCCATTGTTGATAGGAAAATATGTGAAACATTTGATTATCTTAGTGAGCTGTCAAGTTTGGCCTGAAGATAATTGATAGAACTTAAACATAGAACGAATTCTTTACTATTTATTATATTTCCTCACCATGCAGCCACATTAGTCTTGTTCCAGCGTGTGTTAATAAAAAAAGGTGACTGTTGTTGAGTGACTGTAGTGGAGTATGATCTGTGTTCACATTCTCACAGAATGGAAGTTTTAAGAAAACCTGAAAGTCCCTCTGGAAAATTCTATCCAATAGATCACATTAAGTAGGTAAATACCTCGTTCAGCAATTAGAAATTTTCTTATACTTTTTTCTCCATGGTATTTCTCATTAATTTAGTGAAAATAATTATTTGCTATGCATTTTGTGCATCATTTAAAATCAGCACTTTTTACATGAGTTTTATATTGTTGCCTGTGTAGTGGAATAGGCACTGGTGATGAATTTAAGGAAACTGAGAAATAGAAATATTTCATCTGACTGGCTGAATTTAAACAAGTTATTCTGTCTCTCGCTGTCTTAAAATGAAAGATGTGGCAGTTTAAATTATTCTGATGGTATTTTCCTACTTTAATATTTTATGACTCCATTTATGCTCAAGATAACTGGTCACTAATTCCCAATTCTTGGTACCAGAATGAACAGTAGGTCTTGAAAACCTCAACTTTATAACAAATTCATTTTTCTCACAGTGATAATAAAAACTTTGAACATTTATAATGATATGTGTGTGTGATTGGTTGTGGTGTGTCAGGGATAGGTTAGAAATATAACATTTATTTCTTATTTCCGCTTTTCACTTTAGAAAGACCGGATCTCTTAAACTGCCCAATATATTGGCAACAAGTCCAAGAGAAATGCTTGCTATTTTCTCGCACTGTCAACCGTTGGAATAACAGTCTAGCTGATTGTTCCACCAAAGAATCCAGTTTGCTGCTTATTCAAGATAAGGATGAATTGGTAAATCATTAAATAAAATACCTTAATAAAACTTAACACTTTCTTTAAACCATACCAATACGTCTGTGCATTAGCCCAGGGGTTTTATGTAATGGAAGTGATGACTTTGACTTCACAATTTGAATGACTAAGTGGATATGTAAAAAAATAATTAAATATAAGGTGATGAATACAATAATAGAAATAAAAACATAGAAAGAAATATCACAAAGAAGGAATAATTAATGCTGACAAGGAGTTAGGAAAGACTTCAGAGATGAGGTGATGCTTGAACTAGGTTTTAGGGGATCGAACCAAGAATAGATAAGCAGATTTAATATTCTTCTGTTCCATTTATAGACACGCACACAGAACCTGATACATGACAAAGCAATTGCATTTTGGATTGGATTAAATTTTTCATTATCAGAGAAGAACTGGAAGTGGATAAATGGCTCTTTTTTAAATTCTAATGAGTGAGTATTAGATGAGCTAATTTTAATATTCAATTTATATCAGGTTTACACTGCAAAATGGTAACACTGAAGATTGAGTTTTGTAGTTTTAATTTGATTTAAAAACTCTCCAGAGGTTCAGAATACGCTAAGAAAATGGATGATTTCAAAGTTGGTTGGAAAGTTCTCTATATGAAAATATAACAGCTCTTTATAAGAAAATATATATTTATCTGCAATGGAGTTTTAGGGGACAGGAAATAGACTAACTTATTTGGAAGGGGCACATTAAATTAAAAATAGTGATTATCTGGAGACCACTGGCACACAAAATGTCTTACATTGTATATTTCAAACTGTGGGAAAATATACATTAGTAGGTAATGAGACCAATTTAGTGGGTCACAGCTGGCATTAAAAGAAGAGAAAAGGGGCCGGGCGCGGTGGCTCAAGCCTGTAATCCCAGCACTTTGGGAGGCCGAGACGGGCAGATCACGAGGTCAGGAGATCGAGACCATCCTGGCTAACACGGTGAAACCCCGTCTCTACTAAAAAAATACAAAAAACTAGCCGGGCGAGGTGGCAGGCGCCTGTAGTCCCAGCCACGCGGGAGGCTGAGGCAGGAGAATGGCGTAAACCCGGGAGGCGGAGCTTGCAGTGAGCTGAGGTCCGGCCACTGCACTCCAGCCTGGGTGACAGAGCGAGACTCCGTCTCAAAAAAAAAAAAAAAAAAAAAAAAAAAAAGAAGAGAAAAAATAGTAAATATCAGAGCGTGGAACCCAGACACCCACGTTGTGACAAAAATTGCAGTATATTTGAACCACTGGTGTGAAAGGCAGAGGTACATGAGAGGATGTGATGAAAACCTGTATAAGCCACAAAAGAGCTATTTGCTGTTTTCTCTTCAGTGTTACGTGCTTTTATCTTATGTAAGATGGTCAAAATTACCATCAACGTACTATGAGCGTTGATGCAACACAGGCAAATTTCTTATTTTAGCAGAATTTGTGGATCATTTTGCAGAAAAGGGTAGGGTATTTTCTTCCCTCACAAGCAAAAATGTGTAGGCCTTCAACCACATTTCTGTAAAGAACTTTTAATGAGTTTTCCAAAAGAGATAATATAAAGAGTTATATTTAATGAGTCTGTAAATGATTTAGTCAAATTGGCAGAATTTACATTTAAAATGTATTTTCCGTCACTCAAAAAACAAGAGGTCAAAATTTAAAACACAGGAGATTGTTTGTCTAAAGTATACTAATAATTTATTAAGTATGGAAAGTATTAAACACTGAAAGAAATAAATGTTGGCTCAATCGGCAAAGTTTTAACATTATATGACTCACATTCTAAACAAATTTATAAAGTGTAAGATTTTAAAATAAAGATGATTTAAGAATAAATGTTCTGGACTAGAATAAATGTATGAAAAGCCAAACATACACATTATATTTAAAAACAACTGTCTTGGTTTTTATATTGCTTTCTGGGGGTTATTTTCTATATCTTATTTACAAATAAATGAAAGTATATTTGCTATTAATTTATTTTTCTCTTTTCATACATGGTATTGGTGCATTAGCATTTATTAAATATAGTTTGTGTGTGTTTCTTAATGGGGTCATAATGCAAAATGTTTATTTTATTGTGGTTCACAGTAAAAAATAAAATTGGAAAACATTGAAATGTGAACATAAATATGTATAAAGTGGATGGAGTAAATTCAGTTGAACGTCTCATTTTATTCTGAGGAGAAAGATGATGCTTTAAGATAGGAGTGATCAGGTAAACCTGGAAGGTATCATGTTATAGCACCAGTTAGACTCTGTTTTTATCTGCAAGGCAAGGAAAGAAAGGAAAGAATCATAATATTTTTTACAGGATTGTTTTGGGGGCTGCAGGAGACAGTGTACAAGATGTCTCATCAAGGAAGGCCTGGAAAACCACTGAGGGCCTTTTGGAAAAGAAATTGTTGACTTGGCCAGATTGGCATTTAAAAAATTACCCTGATAATTTAAGAAAGAATTAAAAGGGTGGAAGAGATAAAATACAGGGAACTTTTGCAATAGCCCAGTTGAAAGAAGTTCTTGGTTTGACTAGAAGGTTGGGCAGTAGGAAGAAATCAGACAAGCAGCCCCAAGAGGCTACATGAAAAAAAAATGAAACAAAGGACTAAAGAAAAGCTGTGATGGAGCCCTGCACGCTGCCACCACCTCATCCGTTTGAGACAAATAGGAGAGTCTTGAACTCACATCATCTTTGCAACTCAACCCTAATACAGCCTGTCCCATTGTTTGAATTATATCGCCACCTCCTACCTGCAGCGAGCCACAGGACTCATGCTTGTTTGAAACTAATATTATATTGCTGCAGACACCCATTCACCTCTGTTTGGAATGAGAATGAAAGGAACCTCTGACTGCATAACCATGAACTGAGCCACTTTTTCTCACTACTTTCAAATTCTATAGACCCTGAATATCCATCATGCCTCCAGATATCTATCATATTTACTGAGCACATATTTTTGAAGTATTGTCACATTTTCATATTTCATCTCCATGCCTCCCCTAAATATTAGGTGGCTATAGCCTAAATATTTAAGAAACCTGTGGCTCAGTAAAGAAACATTTTTAACGTGATTTGTTAGTAGAACAATAAGAAGACTGAATCCCCAGTTTCCAAAGTTTCTTTCTTTTTTAAATGTAGTTGTGAAGTTTCTTGTTAGAGGGATTGTTTCCAATGAAGATGAACTTGAAAGTTCCAGAGGTTTCCATTAGCTTTATCTTAAAAGTTCATACCATTATATTTGTGACTGTGTACCTTCTTTGTTTAACAGTTTATCTTTCTACTGCTTCCTGAGAGTCCTAGGAAATAATGGCTAAGTGAGAATAGGAATGAGAAAATCCTAAGCACTAAGACAGACTTTTCTTTTCCTCTCCAGCTTAAAAATTACAGGTGATGCTAAAGAAAACAGCTGTGTTTACATCTCACATACATCTGTGTATTCTGAGCACTGTAGTACAGAAATCAAATGGATCTGCCAAAAAGAACTAACACCTGTGAGAAATAAAGTGTCTCCTGACTCTTGGCTATGAATCCCATCTCAATTTCTTTGCTTCCCATTACTGATCTCTGTACTTTTAACTGCACATACTATTGGTACTACCTAATGTATATTCAGTGGCACAAAGTGAACAAATTCTGAGAATTGTTCAACTGGTATGAATCTTATGGAAGTTCATGTTTATCATATTCATTCTACAAAATGAGGAAACAGAGACATAGAGAAAACACGTATCATTTTAAAGAAACAGTGATGGTCTATGGAGAAGGAGTGAAGGATGTCCCTGAATATGCTGAATTGGTATATTGATTGTTTTGTGTTTAAAACAGTGGAGAAATTGTAGATTCAGAAAGGGAGCGCTGACCTGTCACTTCCCACATGTGGCAAGGCACAAAGATTCTTCTGGGAGGGCTACCCTAGTCATGCAAGGGCAAGAAAATAGCTCTTACCGACAGAGACCTGGAATTGGATGCTGCAATGAACCTGAATAAAGATACTTAATAAACACTTATCTTTCGCCTATTTGACAGCCCCCCACAACTAATATATCTCCTAGTGACTCCTCTAGAAAGTGTATTGCCCCAGCCAGCTTTTCTTCATCCTGTCATTTCTTTTCACATTTATCATTCTTGGTCTAAAAAGCATACAAGCATCTTGCTTAGGCCACTTCTTTGGATTTCACTCTCTTGTGAGTTCGTCATGTACATGCAAAATGAATAAAATGTGTATACTTTCATTTTGTTCATCTGCCTGGTGCCAATTTAGTTTCTAGATCCAACAGAAGAGCCCACTACGAGCTTAAAAGGGTCTTTGGAGGTGATCTCTGGCTCCCCTTCAATGGGAAGAACCCCAGACCAGCTGAAGAGAATTAGATTCTAATCCTGATGTGTATGTGTGGCCTTCATTGATCCCTTCCATGTCATGGCTCATCTCCAGGAAAGTTTTAGTAAATAATTGCTAAATCCCTGTGCATCTATCATAGTCTATCATGTTTTAAACCACTACCCAATTGAATTGTGGCAGAACATTGATTAAATTCCATTCTTTTAACTCTGACATCAGAAACACATAATTAAAGGAGTTTGGAAAGGGACCTTAACTCTTCCTGCCATTCCATAGTTCTTCCCATTTTAATTTTATTATTACATCATTTTCTTCCACATCTTCTTCTACCCACGGCTCACACACACAAGCTATAGAAAATATGTAATTAAATCTTTAGTTATTCTGACAGAAAATAAGTTATACCTTTTAACTTTGAAGTTAAAGTTGAAAAACAGAAGTATTTATTATCATAGATCTCTTGAATGTCCACCTTTCTGGTTTCTCTATATTCTTTCCTAAATTAGGATTTACTGCAGCTATCAGCTAAACACAGACAAAAACAACCCAAAGGAATACTTTCTAAGAAAAAAAAAATTAACCAATCAAATCAGAGCAAACAAATTACTCGAAATCATTTCAAATATAATTAACGGAATTATATAATGCTAAAATAGGGTTCTAATAGAATAAATACATATAATTACAATTGTAGTTTGCTGCCTATGTCAGTTAGGATTTCTACGTGACAAATTACTCCAAAGTTTAGTGGCTTAAAACAAAAGGCTTTAGTTTTGCTCTGGAGATTACAGGTTAGCTGAAACTTTCTACTGATCTGGTCTTTGCTCGTCTGATTTGTTCTGGGCTCACTCATGCATCTAAGGGCAGCTGACTGGCCAGCTGAGGGCTGGCTGGTCTAGGATAACCTCAGTTACATCTGGGACAGTTAGTTTACTGTCCACTTGGTTGCTAGATCCATGTGTTTCTAATTCTCCATCAGGTTAGCCCAGGCTGTTCACATGGTGGCTGGGCAGAGTTCAAAGAGGTAGAGGGGCCTTCACTTGCAACTAAACACTATCACCCCCCACATCCTATTAGACAAATCAAGTGAAAAGGCCAGCTCAGATTCAAGGGGTGGGAGAAATAGACTTCTCGTCCTGATGAGAGGAGGTGTGAAGTCACATTACACAGGGCATAGGTGCAAGGGAGGTGTAGAGAAGCAGAACTCATGCTAATTTTTTACTCAAATGACACATAACCTTTAAAATTATTTCTTTTTATACCAGACTTCACAAAGTATTAGTGGAGAAGTTTCTGATATTAATTGGGGTGTTGGTACTATATAGCCTTAAAGGTGTTTTCCAACATTAGGATTCAACAATTCTATGATTTCACCCACAAAAACTAGAAGGGATGAAGGAGGGAAATTTCAATCAATAAAATACATGGCTGAAATTCTGTGAATCAGGAGATTTTCCAGAAAAATATTGTTTGAAGTTGGATTAAAGTGAATCCTTCCTGCTGCTTTTGTTATGAGGTAAGTTGTTCAATCATGTAATGTGACAATGGCTGTGCAAACAGCAACTAAAATTTTGGATAGGATGTAAACAGCTAACTGCAACACAGACGACTCCCTGCACAATTGTTTTAGTCCTTGGAATAGACCACAAAACCAGGGACCCAGAACTAAACCCAGACCATTAAAACATCCCAATATATTGCTGGGTCTGTTTCAAAGAGCTGGATGGCTTTTTCTTTTAGCTTAGTCATGGCTATTTACTTGACTGTATTTAAGAGGTGCAGAAAGAACCATTTTGCTATAGCATAAGCACTTGCTTGGGAATTCCTTAAAAGGGAATCAAGAACTATACCAAACTTGGCTGATGGATTTTAAATGGTTTGTTGAGTCTTCAGAGCAGAAGTGATGTTCACATAAGAAACAGTATCCTAGAAGAGCACAGCCCCATTGGTAATATAAGTAGCCTTCATTTGAACAGAAGTGAATCAATCATTGGTACCTTAAGTTGTTCAGATTTTCTATGTAGAGCGAAATAATTTCTGCAAAGCAGGCTGGAGTGTTTTTGAAAGAACAGAAGACTACTATAGTAATGATAGCCTTGAAATTAGTACCTGCATCTGATGAGCTACGTCTAGCTGATGAGGATATAATGACCTCAATGGAAGCATTTCATTGAGTAGGGTTAAGATCCAGTTTTTACAAGATTAAAAGTTGGAGTTAATAATGTAAGGGCAATTTAAGTACAGACAAGACCTCTGAAAGATAATTGATCTTCTGAAATACTTAAGTAATGTTTGTCAATTTTTTAAAATATTATTTTTGAAAGAGCCTTTTTAGACATTTTGTTTCTAATTGCCATACCCAAGAAATTTTAATACCATACAGATGCATACCTGTTCACGTACCATGTGTAGAACCATGACTATACATAAAAAGGATAAGACGTTTTTAATTCATAAGAACAGATTTTTGCCTCTGTGAGGGTAATACCACTCCTGTTGAGAATGAATGTTTTAAAGAGACAGCTGTTAAATCCATAACAGCAGGGTTGGATGGAGGATGACAGAGTCAACAATCAGTTAATTCAAAGTGATAGAAATGGTCTGAAGAAAATGCACAAGAGAATTTTGTTTCTCTTTGAGCAACCGAAGACCACAGGTGCCCAAAGTAAAAAGATGGAGAGGAAGCATGTTGAGAAACTGGTCTCTTGTCAATATGGTATGCTACAGTACAATAGCAGGCAAGGTTAAAGAAGAGCGAACAGAAAGGAATAGGATGAAGAAGAATCACAAAACTGATTTTGTTTGTTCATGCTGGATGGCAGTTTTCTACTCCCTAGAGCTTTCTGATTTTAGAAGACAGTTAAGAATCCTCAACTGAAAATCCCCTAATTCAACAGACTCTCAGCAATTAAAAGAAGATGATACGTAGCGGTCAAACGAAAATGATGTCTGTCTTTTTAAGAAACATGAATCCAAGGATCAACTTCTTGGAATTTTACTGCTGTGCTGGTTGTTACCATACCTGGTAAGGTCCTTTCCATAGAAGTGTAAGGGTGGATTTTTTTATGAGGTTCCTTTAAGAAGACTACATTTCCATGTTCCAGATCATGAGTAGTTATCTTAGAAATGATTTTTGTGCCTGTTTAATGATAAGACTGGTGATATCTAGTCATATCCATTTACCATAGGGAAGTATCCTAAATTCCTGGAATGGCCTGGCATTAAGCCCTAAGAAAGAATCTACGTATGTCATCAAGGCTTATGGCAATATCTTAGGACTTGGAAGTTCTAAAGTCTCTGAGCGTGTTGCCAATTTTTGGTTTTGAATTACATTTGTTATCTCTACTCTATAAAGATTGCAATCTATCAAGATTGTAGATAGGAACAAGGAAGTTTTTGAGTAGAAAGTAAAGCTTTCCCAAGGTATTTAATAACATTCTCAGTGAAAGGTAGTCCTCAAAATAAGCAATGACCGAGCATACTACAACGTGCCTATTATTTGTGTATAAGTTGATCTTTGTTTTTTTTCACCGGGGAGGCTCAGATGAGGACAATGAACTCAGTTATATGAACCAATAGAAATTCCAGGAGAGTCTCATGTTCCAAGATTGAATTTGAATCTGTAATTGGATAGCCTGCTTGATAATTTCAACTTTTTGTTTTTAAATGCAAGCCATTATAAAACAAAATTAAATCAGGATTGTTCAAGGAAATCTACATTAAGCCTATGTAAAGCCTAGAAAATATTTTCATACCGATTAAATCATTGAGAGGTTTTTTTTTTTTTTTCCTTAGTAGAGGAAGGAGTCCTGGAGTCGGCATGTTACAGTGATGGATACTGATAGGTGAAGACAAGAGAAATAGTGTGGGAACTTTAACTGCAAGTTTATTGATTTATTTCATAAGGTATAAGAAGAGTGCCCCAACCGGGCACAGTGGCTCACACCTGTAATCCCAGCACTTTAGGTGGCCGATGCAGGTGGATCATCTGAGGTCAGGAGTTCGAGACCAGCCTGGCCAACATGGCGAAACCCCATCTCTACTAAAAATACAAAAAATAAAAATAAAAAATTAGCCAGGTTTGGTGGCAGGCACCTGTAATCCCAGCTACTGGGGAGGCTGAGGGAGGAGAATCACTTGCACCCAGGAGGCGGAGGTTGCAGTGAGCCGAGATTGCATCATTGCACTCCAGACTGGGTGACAGGAGTGACTCCATCTCAAAAAAAAAAAAAAAAAAAGAATGCCACTAATTGACAAGAGTTTAATAAATCTAGGCTCTAAAAAGCAAAATATTTTGTAAACAATTATACCAGTCTATGCTTAAATATGAGTATACTTCTTTTAATTTGAAAAGTAAACAATCATTGTAACATAGTTACAAACAAAGGAACAAATATGTTACTTGGGGGCCTTTCCAAGAAACCTAAAAAATTGATTATATATAAAAAGACTTCACAACCATTCTATTCTTTCTAATTTAGGGCCGAAATTTCAAAAAGGCAAAATTGAGTATGGTCAAAAGAAACAAGATATAGGCCGGGTGCGGTGGCTCAAGCCTGTAATCCCAGCACTTTGGGAGGCCGAGACGGGCGGATCACGAGGTCAGGAGATCGAGACCATCCTGGCTAACACGGTGAAACCCCGTCTCTACTAAAAAAAATACAAAAACTAGCTGGGCGTGGTGGTCGGCGCCTGTAGTCCCAGCTACTCGAGAGGCGGAGGCAGGAGAATGGCGTGAACCCGGGAGGCGGAGCTTGCAGTGAGCTGAGATCTGACCACTGTAGTCCAGCCTGGGTGACAGCAAGACTCCGTCTCAAAAAAAAAAAAAAAAAAAAGAAAGAAAGAAACAAGATATAAACACAATACCACCAACAGGGGCAAAGATTAGCAGGGACTTTTAACATTCCCAAAGACAAGTTGTTTGTTAAAATACATCAAAAGCAAAGAAGAGATTGCTAGAAAAAAATGAGTATCTGTTATCTGAACACAGAAAATTTGCTCATTTTACAGAAGAAAAGGACAAATCTAATTTTACTAATGTGTACTATTTATGTGAAAATTTCCAGTAAAGAATTTAACATTTTTCTATGCATGCATTTTCATATAGAAAGATATATATGCAAATAGATGATAAATTTACCTAAAGCCTTAAAAAGATAATAATTAACTGGTAAGTATGTTAAATAGAGCAATGTCTATATGATATTCAATTTGCTATCCTAATAAAGTATTAAGATGTCCTTAATTAACAGATACTAATTAGTATCCTGCATATGTATTCATGTTTCTTTGTAAATAATGAACCAAAAATGTTCAATCATTTATATTAATTCCCAGGTTCAACCATGCTGATAATTCCTTATATAAATTTTCCTGTTAGATTGCTGGTATGATTTCCGTCTTCTAAATGGATCCTGACCAATACAAACACCAAATTAGTTTCATTACTCATTCAGCATGCCTGCATTTGGCAGTGCCAATATATTTTCTCAGGATTTGAATGGAAAAAATATACTATATTACTGAGTTTACTCAATATTCAAACATAATCAAAACCTACAAACCCCAAGCCTGTTTGAACAATTCAAATGAAATATACATGTCTTCAGGCTAAATTTTGCACTCCCACTTCAAACCAAGGGTAAACTGAATTTTAGCACAATATATAAGCAGGACATCTTCAACATTGCTTTGTTTAATTCTCCAGGGATTATCTAGATAATTATTATCAATATCTACAAAATATAATAATACTTAACCTAACCCCCTACAGACAAATAATCTTCTGAATAGAGTCTAAACATTTACCTACATAGATATGGTTTCTTACCTTTACATTCTTGATAACATAGCAACAGTTTTCGTGGTGGGCACTGATGTGGGCAGACCCGCAACATCACAAAATAAATAGCCCTCAGGACTTTGCTCTCTCAGGACAGAGCTGTGGTTGTGATATCTTGGAAGAATCAGAAATCACAGAATGCAAGGTTATTTTTACGTCCTTTCTCACATTAGTATTAAGTGATTTGGGCCAAAGAGCAAGTTTTCATGAACTGATTAGTTCATCTATTTAGTATCATCATGTTAATACTAAATATTTACAATTGAGAAGGTGCATATAGGGCACTCAGTGGGTTTCAAGGCATGGCCACAGTTAGGTACAAAAATGCATAACATAGTTCTTGTTCACTCATTATCTGTAATCTATTTCAATACAAATAGCTTATGAGAAAAAAAAGTTGAAATGCAGTTTTCTTTTCATACCCCAAAGAACCCCTTTCTATTTGCAACCTGAGTTCAACCATGTGCATAGATTATTTCTTTCCTTTGTTGTTTTGTTTTTAACTTTTATTTTAGGTTCAGGGGTTCATGTGCAGGTTTGTTATATAAGTAAACTCGTGTCACAGGGGTTTATTGTACAGATTATTTCGTCACCCAGATTCTAAGCCTGGTATTCAATAGTTGTTTTTCCTGTTCCTCTTCTTCCTCCCAACCTCTACCCTTAAAGAGGCTCCAGTGTCTGTTGTTCCCTTTCTGTCCATGAGTTCTCATCATTTAGCTCCCACTTACAGGTGAGAACATGCAGTATTTGGTTTTCTGCTTCTGCATTAGTTTGCTAAGGATAATGGCCTCCAGTTCCATCCACGTTCTTACAAAGACACGAGCTCATTCTTCCTTATGGCTGCATAGTATTCCAGGGTGTATATGTACCACATTTTATTTACCCCATCTGTCATTCATGGAAATTTAGGTTAATTTCATGTCTGTGCTGTTGTAAATAGTGCTGCAATGAATGTTCGTGTGTATGTGTCTTTATAGTAGAAGGATTTATATTCCTCTGGGAATATACCCAGTAATGAGATTGCTGGCTTGAATGGTAGCTCTGTTTTTAGCTCTTAGAGGAAACGTCATACTGCTTTCCACAATGGTTGAACTAATTTACATTCCTGCCAACAGTGTATAAGTGTTCCCTTTTCTCTGCAACCTCACCAGCATCTGTTATTTTTTGACTTTTTAATAATAGACTCTTATTTTCATTAAATTCTAAGAAGCCAGAACTGGTAATGAGCCCAGAGACTAATTTAACTATTGGCAACTAACTCAACTGAGGAAAATAGGCTTGAGAGGTAAAGTAATATATGAGAATCACAGCGGTGTTGAAAATTTCAGAATTAGAATACAAATATTTGAATATTAGGGCAAACCACATTACATATACAACCTAAGAAACCAATATTCTTAGTGGTTAAGAAGTACAGTCCCAGCCAGGTGTGGTGGCTCACGCCTGTAATCTCAGCACTTTGGGAGGCTGACACCGGCAAATCACGAGGTCAGGAGATTGAGACCATTCTGGCTGACATGGTGAAACCCTGTTTCTACTAAAAATACAAAAAAATTAGCCGGGCGTGGTGGCGGACGCCTGTAGTCCCAGTTACTCCAGAGGCTGAGGGAGGAGAATGGCCTGAACCCAGGAGGTGGAGCTTGCAGTAAGCCGAGATCGCGCCACCGCACTCCAGCCTGGGCAACAGAGTGAGACTCTGTCTCAAAAAAAAAAAAAAAAAAAAAAAAAAAAGAGGAAGTACAATCCCTGAAGCCCGTCTGATGAGTTCTTATCCTGAATCTGCCACTTATTAGCTACCTGACCTTGAACAACTTAACTAATCCCTCTATGCGTCAGTTTCCTCATTTGTAAAATGGGTACAATAGCAATATTAATTACCACTTAGGACTGATAGTGAGCTTCAACTGAGGTTCACATGTAAAGCACTTAGAAGTGTCTGGAACATGGTAAGTGTTCAGTAAGTAATGACTTTAATTATTATAGAACTTTGCTTTAGGAAACATCTTGAAAGACATCTTTCCCAACCTTTTATCACAGTCAGCGATTTAAAAAAAAAAAAAAAAAAAATCCCTCACAGGTAAATTATCAGCCTCTATCTAAGCACATACAATAATGAGGCATTTTGATTACAGAACTGCTCTGCGATAAATGAGAGTTTTGACATACAAAATTGAAAGTACTCACTTTTCAAAGTATATCTTCAACCAAAAATTTAGAGCAACCTTTCTCAACCGTTATATGAGAAAATTACTTAATTGTTTAACTCCACAGAGAATGTTTCGAGAGACCATTTGATGCATAAATGGTACCATTCAGGATACATAGGAGAGAATGGTACTATTTATGCATCAATAAATGTAATGTTAATTTGTTCCATTCAGTGGCTGTACTGGAGATTTAGAGATAATTCTGTTACAGAACTCTGGATGATAAGGGCTAATTTAGAGTTCCTAGCTTGTTTTTCTTTTCCTTAATTTTCCCAGAACTTTTAGAAGTGATCAAAATGGTATCGTTCTATAGCAGTGGAAATTTGTGATCCCTAAATGCTTGCTGTCAATGCGCACTTTGTCAATGGTGAACAGAAGATTATTTGATTATCTTTTTCACCAGTGTGTGATAGGGACTGCTGAATTTTCATGCCTTAATATTTATATAATTTTCACTGGAGTCCACTTCAGTTAGGCAGACACCCATCCCTAAGGTCTCCCTCCTGTCTTTCTCAAAGATATTCTGCCTCATTACCAAAGCACACGAGCTCCTGGAAAGAGAAATATCTAAATATTCTATACATTATTGAATATTACCTCACTAATAACATCTGAGGTGAGAGGCAAAGATTATGACTATCAGGAATAACCAGAATTTGGGGCCAAATTGTCTTCATTGCAGGCCTAACAGAGACCGGATTCATCTTCTGGTTATTTATTCATTTTCCAAATATGTAGGTATAATGAGGCAGAATATCTTTGAGAAAGATAGGAGGGAGACGTTAGGGCTGAATGTCTGCCTAACTGAAGTGGACTCCAGTGAAAATCATATAAATATTAAGGCATGAAAATTCAGCAGTCCCTATTACACACTGGTGAAAAAGATACGACATGTCTAGCAGTGATCCGAATTCCCACTGTGGCTCCTCCATGTGTGGAATAAACACATTGGAGTGGATGTGAAAAGGTTCTGCCTATCTTATCCTCAATGAACTAGAAGTTGCCATTGTACTCACACTTCCCTGAAAATAAACTCTTCCACGGCCTCCCTATTTCACTCGCTTCTGATTCCCAGTCTCAGAACAGTGCGTCTCATTGGTCAAGCCTGTCATTTACCTGCCCTCTGGATTCAAGGTAATCTGGGAATAGAGTCTTTTAACTTCTTTATTGGAAGTGAAACACATATGTTGGGAAATTACCAAAGTAAATGACAAGTCTACAAATGGCCTGAGGTAAAGACGTACACTATTTTATAAGCCTTAACAAATGTGTGGCAAGATGATCAGGGATTTAGAACAAGACATATTAAGGGACGGATTCCAAGGAAGTTGAAGAATGAATTACATGAAAGGGCTTGTTTCTGTCTCTTCTAGAGATATGTCTGGGAACCAAGGTATGGATTGGTAGTGGCTTTTGCAAAATACTTGTTTTAAATCTTCAGGAATAGGAGTTTTTTTCATTTAGACATTTTAGGATCCAGGAAAGAAGTATATTTTCATTAACACGCTTAAGAATAGTTCCACTGAATTGGAAGCTGAGACTATTATCTGGCCGTTTGGAAATTCCCACGTCCAGACCTCTGGGATAATACAGCTAAACTCTTAAGAAACAATACATTTACTGATATACTTTGGGGACAGGAGGATGAAGGCAACTAAATGGATCTCATGGAGCCCCGCCACGTCCCACAATGCAGTCTTTACATTTAACAGGAGGATGTTACCCTCCCACCCCGTTCAAGTAGGACCATCAATGGATCAGATTCCTCGATTTGTGAAATTAAGACCACACAACTGGTAAAGAATCTTAATGATCTATGGGCTTCACTGCAAGCAAAATAAATAAACAAAAATAAATAAATAAATAGGAATAAAAAGATCCTAGTAACTTTTTAATAAATTCCTTTACTCCTCAAGTTAGGAGGAGAGACCTGACTAATATATTCCATCTCTAAATGTAGATGGCTTTGATAATTCATTTCAAGCAGGATCAGACTTTTTTTTTTCACTTGTATCAGTTGATCTTGTACAGATTTATAGATTTTTATATTTAAAGAACAATATACTCTATGTAAATAACACGGATTTAGATATAGAAATTCTGCTTGGCTCTTCTAAGATTATTTCTCTGAGCTTCTCATATACCTAATCTCCAGATAAGAAGGATCTAATAAAAATGAATGTCAAAAATATGAGGGCCCTTCATCTCATAACTTTTGTAACACTCAATAATTCAATCAATTTTGATTAGGTTTGAAGTTCTGATTTCACTCTGATAAGAATGGATTTGCAATTCACAACTCCAGCAGAAATAACAATATGGAGCTTATTATCTCTGAGAATGACAGTATTACATCCCAAGCCCTGTGAGTCTTCAAGGCATAGCTAGTTCACAAAACATCTTTAATTTGTTTAATAGACAAGTACTTTATTGATGCACAAGCACTCTTTACTAGCAAAATACTGAAGCAAAATGTAGCCCTATCTTCATATAAAATACAATTCATTATGGATCTTCCAGAATAAAAATCTATCCTAAAACAATTGTTAAATGAACTTATGACAGCTTGTGTGTGTTTATTTGTGTAAACTCAATATAACATTTTGCCAAAATGTATATTGAACTATCCATCCTAAACATTATCAAATAGGGCTATTTTCTTCTTGACATTACTTCTGCAACATGTTAGCAAAACTATAGCAGAGATGGCCAGTTTTATTACTACATCGAAAAATAGACCTAGCAGAATAAACTTTTGGCCTGAATTCCTCATGTTATGTATTTAAATATTTAGACTAGGACTTGTCATTTCTAAATGTAATTCTTCCAAGGTTCATATTTTTTTGACTTGGGCTGGGAAGAGATAGAATTAAATATGCAAGGAAAATTTTAGTAAGTTTTGTTAATGTGTAATTCACTTTGATTAGAACAACAATTATTAAGCCAACACTTTACTTAGACATCTATACTCTGATTAGAGAATGTGAATTGCAGCAATAATGCAAGAAAATTATACGACTATAGTAACAAGGAGCACAATGTCTTAAAATTTTAAGCTAATATGGGCTGTGATCATGTCATATACATTTTTGTGCCTGGAACATTTGGCTCAGTCCTTGGAACACATCTGACACTCTACAAGTATTTTAAAATTTCATTTAATCTGAAAAGAATGAAGAAGGAATGAGTTCTGGTGTTATATTGCACAGTAGGGTGACAATAGTTTACAGTAAGATTTAGTAAATTACAAAATAGCTAGATGAGTGATTTTTTAATGTCTTTACCACTAAAAAAAGATTAATGAATGAAGTACTGGTAACACTGCTCCAATATGATCATTACACTATACATATAGATGTGTGTGTTTGTGTGGGTGTGTGTGTATTGAAACATCAAATTGTACCCCCACTTTGGTTTTTATTTTTGAGACAAAGTCTCACTCTGTCACCCAGGCTGGAGTGCGGTGGTATGATCTCAGTTCACTGCAACCTTCACCTCCCACTTTGAAGCAATTCTTCTGCCTCAGCCTCCCAAGTAGCTGGGATTACAGGCACACAACACATACCCAACTAATTTTTGTATTTTTAGTAGAGATGGGATTTCACAATATTGCCCAGGCTGATCTTTAACTCCTGGGCTCAAGTGGTCTGCCCACCTTGGCCTCCCAAAGTGCTAGGATTACAGGCGTGAACCACTGCGCCCAGCCAAATTGTATCCTTTAAGTATGTATAATTACAATGCTTTAAAAAAAGAAAAAGAATAAAGGCAGTACAAGTTCTTATGACCAAAACACAGTGTATAATCCTCTAAGATTTATAGACATTAGGGTTCTAAAGCTACTTATTTGTTTCCTAAGAGAAAATATTGGCCTAAAATAACAGGATTTATGTTTTAAATCCAAATGCCTTGGGAAAGTATGTAAAGCTTAGGGGGAAATTACATATGAACTTTTTGTTTAAGTCACCCATGATCACATGTCAAACATTTTTAAGAGAAACTAGCAGAGAATCTGCTGACTCTAAAAGTATTAATATATAATATAAACACTATAATATAATATAAATATAAAGATAACATAAAATAATATAAACACTATGTAGTTGTAAGGTAAATAATAGCACTGTAGCTATTGATTTCATAATTGATGAGAATCTAACTGGCTCAGCTTGGCCAATATTTAATATGGATATGAACTATAGTTGACCCCTGAACAACATGGGTTTGAACTTCATGAGTCCACTTACACTGGATTTTCTTCCATCTCTGCCCCTCCTGAGACAGCAAGACCCTCCCTCTCCTCTTCCTCCTCTTCCTCAGCCTGCTCAATGTGAAGAAAACAAGGACAAAAATCTTTATGATGACCACCTCCACTCTGGTTTACCTTTAGTGTGATAATACAGTATATAACATACAAAATCGGTGTTATTTGATTGTTTATGTTTTTGGCAAGGCTTCCAGTCTACAAGAGTAGTTAAGATTGGGAGAGTCAAAAGTTACATGTGGATTTTCAGTTGTGCAGGGGTCCATGCTCTTTGGACCCCACATTGTTCCAGGGTCAACTATATATGTCAATGAGGCCCAAAACAAATTTGCATCTTTGGGTCCCATCTTTCCCCTGCACTCCAGACTAATTTTTCCAGTTGCCTACTCGAGTTTGCTACATGATGTCTGAAAAAAATTTATATTACATATATATAGTATGTAGAGTGGAACTCTTAATTATCTGCTCATTAATGCTCCATCTCAGAAATTCGTATTAATTATTTATTCAGTACCATTAGCAAAAACAAAGGATTAATTTTTTACTCCTCCCTTTCCTTTATCCTTCATAGCAAATCCAGGTGACTTCACTTTCGTAACATGTTCCAAATATTGTCTATTCAATCTCCCCAGGCACCATCTCAGTACAAAGTTACCATAGCCTTTCATGTATATCTCTTCCAGAGCCTCATTTAGTGGTTTCTCTGCTTCCATTTTTTAGTTCTCAAAAACCTATTTTCTTTTTTTTTGGCAGAGTTTCCCTGTGTTGCCCAGGCTATAATACACTGGTGCGATCTTGGCTCACTTCAGCCTCCTTCATTCAAGAGATTCTCATGCCTCAGCCTCCCGAGTAGCTAGGATTACAGGCATGCACCACCACACCTGGCTAATTTTTGCATTTTTAGTAGAGATGGGGTTTCATGTTGGCCAGGCTGGTCTCAAACTTCTGACCTCAGGTGATCTGCCTGCCTCGGCCTCCCAAAGTGCGGGTATTACAGTCTTGAGCCACAGCACCAGACCCCAAAACCTATTTTCATGAAAGGATATAGGAATAAAGTAATACAAAAAGTTAAATCTGATTTATAGTTATTCATTGAATGACTGTCTCTTCAGTTCTAACATAACAACTCACTTATTGAAATATATCTATTAACTACCATATCTTATGTGGTAGCAGTTCCCAACCTTTTTGGAATCAGAGATTGGTTTCATGGAAGATAATTTTTCCATGGACCTGGGTAGGGGTGGTTTCAGGATGATTCAAGCACATTTAATTTATTGTGCACTTTATTTCTAATATTAATACATTGTCATAGATAATGAAATAATTCTACAACTCACCATAATGTAGAATCGTGGGAGCCCTGAGCTTGTTTTCTTACAACTAGACTGTCTCATCTGGGGATGATGGAAGACAGTGACAGATCATCAGGCATTAGATTTTCATATGGAGCACGCAATCTAGATTCTTTTCATGCACAGTTCACAATAGGATTTGCACTCCTATGAGAATCTGATGCCACTGCTGATCTGACAGGAGGCGGAACTCAGGTAGTAATGCAAGTGGTGGGAAGCAACTGTAAATACAGATGAAGTTTCCCTGGCTTACCAGCTGCTCACCTCCTGTTGTTCCACCCAGTTTCTAACAGGCCATGGACCATTATGTGTCCATGGTCCAGGGGTTAGGAACCCCTGTTATATAGTAACAGGCAGTGAAAATACTAGAAAAGAACACATAATTTTTTGTTCTCTGCCCTCATTGAGTTCACATTTGAGTAGGGAAGACAAATATTGAATCAACAATACAATGTAGTATGTAGGAGAAAGGGGAAAAAGAAAGATGCCACACGAAATAAAAAATATTTCAGTGGGGAAGGATTATACTGCCATTCAGATTCAGTGTGACAAAATATTTATAGCCTATGTCACTTAGGGATTTCCTAGGAAATGAGGAATAAAAACATTTTAGTCATAGATCACAGCATAGTTAAAAATCTTGTGGTGAGAAAGCCGTTGGTATTTGAGGGTTGGAAGAAGTCACTAGGTCTGAAGTGGGGCAAAGTTTTATTTATTTATTTATTTATTTATTTATTTATTTATTTATTTATTGGAGACAGGATCTGTCTCTGACGCACAGGCTGGGGTGCAGTGATACAATCTCAGCTAACTGCAACCTCTGCCTCCCAGGTTCAAGCAATTCTTGTGCCTCAGCCTCCCAAGTAGCTGTGATTACAGGCGGGTGCCTCCACACCCAGTTAATTTTTTGGTTTTTTAATAAAGATGGGGTTTCACTATGGTGGCCAGGCTGGTCTTGAACTCCTGGTCTCAAGTGATCCACCTGCTGCAGCCTCCCTAAGTGCTGGGATTACAGGCGTGAGCCACTGCACCCAACCTGAAGTGGGGCAAAATTTTTTTTAAACCATTTGGTTTTGTTACAGAGTTTCTTGAGTTCAGACTTTCTAAATTGTATATTAGGGTTTGAAACATGAAAGAAAGTTATAAATAGAAAATTTGTATTGCTAGAAAGCTGTGTAAATGAAATCCTTACAAAGAAAGAGCACCAGTTCTCCACAACACCAAAAGGATCCACTTTGCTTACTTAGAATCTTATTTCTTCACTACTGGGCCATGAGTAAAAATAAGAGCATATTACTCTTGGTCAGGGTTATCTTAAATAATAAAGATTTTATCAGAAAAAAAAAAGGTGCTCCATTTCTTTTTTTTTCTTTCTTTCTTTGAACGTCCTCTCTTCTTTATAATACTTTAAGATATAACTGGTCAATAGACAAAAGGAAATACACACAATTCACATCTTTAGAAGGCTTTTAACAAAGATGTTAGTGTTAGATGAATTCTAAAATATATTCTAATCCCCAATAATGCCTTACACGATCTTTAGTTCACAAAAGAAATGCCTCGCCTTTATAAGAGCTCAGTAGCACTTGAATTTTTTGTTTTGTTTTGTTTTTTTGAATCTTGGAGGAAGCAGTAGGTGAAGAAGCATTTCTCCACGTTTGTGTTGGACTAAATTAAGCAAATATTGTTTCAGTAGTTTACACAATGCCAGATCAATTAGGCAGAGTCCAGTTCATAGCAAAACATTTATGTTCCTTCCTTCTTCCTGGAACAATGCAAATCATTGCCCTGGCAACAAGCAAGTGACCATTTGCTTTTCTAACAATTGATCCTGTCTCTGGCTGGAAGTTTGAATAATCTAACCACAGAAATAGGCTGTATAAACTTAGATGGAATCATAGAGATTGCACAATGTATAATCATAGAGATTGTACAACGGCCACATTCTACAAAAGCAGAAATGAGGCCAGGTCAAAGACTTTTACTTTGCTTCTTTGCTCAAATTCAATTTCTCATCTCTCACCTTATATGTCCTAACATGTACTGAACGTTTACTATGTGCCAAGCACTGTTCTAAGCACTTTGTCTTCAGTAACTCATTTAATCCCTATGAGAACCCTATAAAGTTGGCATTATTATTTTTCTCATTTTACAGATGAACAAATTCGATTCCCAAGAGATGTCAACATGCTCAATGTCAATCAGTTTGTCAGTAAAAAAGCCTATATTTGAACCTTATCAGACTTCAGAGTCTACACTTTAAATACAATATATTCCATCTCTCTAATACTTTATATCTAGCAGTGTTACCCAATCAATGTGTTCAAATGGTAAAACTGTACAGAAATTTTTTTACTATTATATGAATATAGTAGTCATGTTTTACATCTCTTATTCTTTACTATTAACAATATAATTTAAACTATATTATATTTATTTAATCTAGTATAATAGAATTGTATTTATCCGTTTAGACAGTGGTGAATTGCTTTTGCATGTCTGTTCTCATCATTGACCTTTTTATGAAATGTAGCAAGCAGTTCAACACTAAATTCACTTAATATAGTATACCTCAAAAATAAGCAACAAATGCTTATTTGCAAATCAAATACTACCAAACCTTTTTCCTTTTCTGATCAGTAAATCAGAATATCAGCCATATGCAGCAGAGTAAATATCAGTAAATCTTAATTTACAAACAAATAATGCATTTTTTTCCTGAGACACGAACAAAACCCCGGCCTCTTCCTTTTCTTTGCTTTTTGGGATAAGGATTCCCAGACTCATATACACAGAACACACCCAGTAAATGTGATGAGTTAATCAATAAGCAGAAAGGAAAAATCTATGCCCATAACTAGAATCTGAATTTCCTCTTTCATAATTATAATCTGGAGAATTTTCTCCCTAAATAAAAGCAGAATATATGTGTAAGAAACTGTCATTCTTTGAAGGTAATATTATTGTGTAGCTGGAAAATTCAGAAGGATACTTTGAAATGTTTGTACACAGATAATGATATATGAAATGAATATTCAGACTTTGAATGGACAAGGGGAACTAAAGCAAAAGTACAACTTACTCTTCTGGCTATGTATGAATAATAAGGGTCCTTTTTCTCTGACTCAGGAGGTTCAGGTCTTTTGTCAGAATTCATGAAACCCACAGGCTAACTTATTAGTTTGCAAGTAGGATAAACATCTTAGATTCTTCATAGTTCTTGACAGTTTGGGGGGATGAAGATGGATGGGTTGCCAACAGAAGCATGGGTTTCTGAAAGAGAAAGGACCGGAGTTCCCATGGATTGGGTTAGGGAATGTGAGAAGACTTCCAGGCATCTGATGGGAAGTGTTCTCACCCAAGTAGTAAGCGGAAGGGGAGGAATAAAGGTCCTTTACTCTTCTAACCTGGAGGCTGAGAGGCAAGTTACCTGAATGAAGCATTAATTGTTGCATAATTCTCCTCCAGGCAGTTGAGGATACAGAAGTAGGCAGTATCCAGCCTTACAGGCCCTCATAGGTCAAGCCTCAGTTCTGTTTTCTTCTCCTGCAACCTTCATTGACTTCTACAATACAGGCCACACTTCCTTACCTTCATCCTGCAAGGGTTCAACATTTGATGTTTCTTTACGCATAACTAGCCCTCTAACCCAAACAAGCTTAGAAGACAACCATGGATATCTTTTACAAAGAAAAAAAGAGAGCAAAGAAAAAGATTGACTTTACAAAAGTAATTCACGAAACTCCTGACTAAAATAAATAATAAAATATATAACCTTCCCACTGTCCCTTTCTAATTTTCCCTTCCTATCTTCCCTTCCAATTATTCCTTTCCTTGTTGCTTCCTGGGATGGAAGTATCAGGATCTATGTGTGGAGGGTGAGCCATATATGAAGCCCAATAGTGGAAGGACTGAGAAAACCTGCTTTTGGAGACTAAAGAATTAAAGATATTCCTGTGTCAAGACGGTGGGTCTGTAAAACTACAGGGCAAGTCTTCCTAGAGAAACATCACTGCCTCATTTCCTGTTTTATGACTGTAGTTAGTGACTTTAAACCATATCAGAAGCCATATGCAGCAGAGTTAGTTGTCACTTAATCCAATGCATTCCTCGTTTGCTCCCTTGTCCCTGTCTAAATTTGCATGAGAAAATTTACATGAAAGTACCCAGTAGAGTCTAGCATGTAATAAATGTTAACTAAATGTTGCTTTCTTATTTTTGCTTCTAAATCTTTTGTTTGTCAAATATGTTCTCCAAGTATAAATCCATCACTGAGCTTAATAAGGTATATTAAACAATTCACCGAACATTCCCCCCAAAAGGAAAAAGCGTGCTCTTACATGCTGAAGAGATGCTGATTGAATTGACAGATGTAAAACAGCATTTTTGTTCTAGATTTTCTAAAAAATTTAATCAGCTAATTTGAATAAATATTATTAGTTTAGGAGTTTTCTTATCCCAGTTCCTAGCCAAAAAGTTGTTTCTGTCACTCCATACCTAAAACATTTAAATAGATTCCAGCTGCCATTTGGACACAGAGCAAAATGACCTTATAATTTGGCACCTCAATTTTCTTGTTATCCCAAGTCTCACTGCATCCTACCCTGTCTTTTGGTATTCTAGCCACTTTGGCCACTCTAAATCCTTGTACTTGACAGACTCTGTCTTACTTACAAGTTGTGGCATACTTTTTACCTTCATCAGGGACTGTCTTAGTCTGTTTTGTGCTGCTACAACAGAAGGCCTACGACTGAGTAAATTTGTAATGAACAGAACTTTACTGACTTGCATTTCTGGAAGTTGGGAAGAAAAAGATACAAGGGCTGGCATCAGACAAGGGTCTTCTTGCTGTGTCATGTCATGGCAGAAGAACAAAGAGTGGATGAGAGAGAGCAAGAGATTAAACATGCAGCATCAAGCCCTTTTATAATTGACGTTGATCAATTGATGAGGTTGAAGCTCATGATCTAAACACTTCCCATTAGACTCCATGTCCCAAAACTGTAGCATCAGGGGCTTAAGTTTCCAACACATGCTTCTTGGGGAACACATTCAAACCATAGCAGGTACCAACTATTTTTTCTAACAACAGATATATCTTTCCATTATAAATGTATACCTATTTTTCACATGAGATATCATACTTTTTTTCTTCTTCCTTTTTAATAGATTTAGAGGGTACAAGTACAGTGTTTTTACATGGATATATCTCATAGTGGTAAAGTCTGGGATTTTAGTGTAACCATCACCCAAATAGTGTACACTGTCCCCATTAAGTGATTTCTCATCCTTCATTCCCTTCTAAACCTCCACCCTTTCCAAGTCTCCAACGTCTATTATTCTACTCTCTTTGTTTATCTGTACATGTTATTTAGTTCTCACTCATGAGTGAGAACATATGGTGTTTGATTTTCTGTTTCTGAGCTATTCCACTTAAGACAATGACCTCCAGTGACATCTAGAAGGCAGCCTCTTCTTCTGCAGGTCCAGGGTAGGCACCACTCTTACAGGTTCCTCTTGCACCTGACACTGCTCCTCTCAGGGCACTTGTCACATTGTACAAGACCAGTTTTTAAAATATCTCTCCCATTTGGTTGTAAAACCTCTGAGAGTGGGAGTCATGTATGTTTGTTATTTAATTGTTGAATTCCCAGTACCTTTTTCTATGCTTGGAACATAGTAAATATTCAGTAATTATTTTGCAAACTTTATCCTGTATTTTATTTCACTGCCCAGTTCACTGCCTTTTCGATCAACACTTTGGTTACAGACATTGACAAGACTCCAAAGAAAAGGCGGAAATGATGAACTCTCGTGTGTCATGCACAGTTAGCAACCTGGTAATCTACCTGGAGCCATCCTTAAAAACTCTGATTGTAGAGTAGTAATTGTGCCAAATTATTGAATTATGTCGTATCTTGTTCCATGAGTGTCATAATAACAATTCAACTTAATAGGCTTGATATTTACCGTTGGAGGCACGTCAGAGTCAGAAGGAAATTTGGACTACCTTAGGGCAAATAGGATGTGACAAAGGACTTTTGTAAATACTATTCTGGCTAGGGTAATATAACTTATTTCCATTAAATGTGTCATTACTGTATCACTATGATACTAGAAAGTGATAGAATGACTGAAGTGTAAAATTCTGTGAAATATGTAATGAGTCATATATAAACAATATTTTAAGTATCACCACAGTAATCCTGGTGAGCTAGGTGTCCAGGCCAGAAATATTACTCAAGGTAGTTTGAAGATTGCCCAGAATCACAGTGCACTAGGTCAGACCTACTTAGCTAATGTTGGTTTACTTTATTTTACTGTTTCGTTATAGCAAGAAAAGGAAAAAAGATACAAAGAAAATAAAGATACAACTTCCCAGTCCCTCTCCTTTTCTTCAAAGGAGTGCTACTTTAATTGGTTTTATCATTCTAGGAATTAATGATTGAAGGAGGAAGAGTTCCACCAGTTCAGAGGAACCCAGAATGCCAGGTTAGCTAAGTTTTCTCTCCTTTTATTATAAGGAGGAAAGAAAAAATATCGTATTTTCAAGCCTAACTAACATCCACTATCTAAATTCAAATTTTTCTGTGGCTCTAAAGTTTCATAATCCAACTTCTGTGTTTTCTTTACTGCTGATTTATCTAGCTTATTTGAGTTAAAGTCCTGGTTATGAAATACAACATCAGATTAAGATCTCTGATTTTTAGATAAAAATAAATGTTGTCCAGGCATGGTGGCTCACATATGTAATCCCAGCACTTTGGGAAGCCAACACAAAAGGATTGCGTGAGCCCAGGAGTTTGAGACCAGCTTGGGCAATATGGCAGAACCCTGTCTCTACAAAAAAAAAAATACAAAGCTTAGCCAGGTATGATGGTGCATTCTTGTGGATCAAGCTGCTCAAGAGGCTGAAGTGGGAAGATTTTCAAGTGGCACCCCTTTTGTGGAATCACGTTTGATCCTACCCTCCTCAAGGTGGATTTCCTAAATTGTCTGTTTCTCCATTGTCTTACATGAGCTGGAATGGGTTTTTTTGTGTGTTTATCTCACTAAGCATATCACTATATGCTTGAGGAAAAGAAATCATATATCATTTTCTTAGTTTCCATTCAGTCACAACACCTAAAATACATACTGGTAAATATTTCTTGAGTCAATGAATAAGTCTCTACATTGAATGCATAATATTATCACATCTGTTTTGCTAAGGCCATGTTTCTGCAAGTAAGGTAGCAAAATTTTCAGAGGGAGAGTGGTTTTAGTAGTGAATTTCATAATTATAAATGCTATGTTTTTAAATCATTATTTGGCATTCTTCCACCACCTCATCTATACACCACCTCCAGCTTTTACTATGTTCTCTAGTAAAGAAAAGAGTTGTGGGATTAAAGATGTCTGATGAGATCAGGCAAGTTCAGGGTGTGAGAATCTCATCAAGTATGTTGCACATCTAGTGAAAGTCAACCTCAAAGTCTTCAAGAGTAGGCATAGAATACACCTTACAATGGTGCCCTTGGGTATTTATGAATTCTCTATACTGGCCTTTATATTTTTCTGAGCATCATGATAAGTAGGGTCACTAGCTAAAGTAAAGAAAGTGCAAGGGAGTGTTATGTAGCTGAGATTAGATGAGACAAATGAGATGAGATGAATGAGTTAAGACGAATCTGAGAAAAAGATCATTTTTCCACATTTGTCACCTACTAGAGTTTTTTTTTTTTTTTTTTTGCACCAACCAGCTTCTTTTTAAATATTCAGATATCTCTTGAGATTTTTAATCCTCATTGTAATAGTCCATTCTCACATGGCTATAAAGACATACCTGAGACTGGGTAATTTATAAAGAAAAGAGGATTAATTGACTCATGGTTCTACAGGCTGAGGAGGCCTAAGAGAAACTTACAGTCATGGTGGAAGGGGAAAGGGAAGCAGGCATGTCTTACACGCCCGAAGGAGGAAGAGAGCAAAGAGGAAGGTGCTATACACTTTTAAACAACCAGGTCTCATGAGAACTCACTCACTATCATGAGAACAGCAAAGGAGAAATCCATCCCCCAGCAAGGGGCACGGACATAAATTCAAATAGTATTACTCATATAGGTTATTTTTATTTGTTTTCCTGATTTAAAAAAAAAATGCTAACACAATTCTCTCTTGTGTCATAGATTTAAACTGAAGACCAAAACTTTTAAGTAATTTGCTCAAGATCACTGAGCTAGGTAGGCACTGGTGCATTATGGGTATGAAACAAAGTCTTCATTTTTCAAGCCCAGAGTTCTCGTGTTTATATTATCAGTGGTTCTTAAGCATTTGTTAACAGTGAAACCATTTCCCCCTGAATCCAATCTTATGTAACCTCAATATATATAACTGATAACGGTTGCATTTCATTAACGCAAAAAAAGAATTAAAGATGTTTGAACTACCATAATGGTGGTAGCATTTAGTAAGACTCTGTTTGACATTTGTCTGTTTATTTACATGTCTGACAGTCTGTTTGCTTGGGTAGTGTGATATCATTCAGGATTAGAAGACTCTTAGGCAAATGAAACGATAAAAACTGATCCTAAATGACCTTGGATAAAATTGTATCTTTGACACTGTTGAAATTTGCAGAGCTGAAAAAATATGACTCTCCAAACCCAGTCACATCATACATGCCTGGCTCTTCACTATCCACTTGCCTCTCCCCCATTACTTTTTTGATCACTCATCCACAGGTGGGTGTTATAACTAGAAATTTCTTGGCAACTATGACAATCAATCTTTGATGCTAGAGATAAACATCTGACTTCAAGAGGAGCAATTTCACTTGTCAAGCAGCTTATTTCTTTATGAGGAAAAAGTGATTTCCTTTCAATGGATTGCAATATCAAGAATGGAACAGTTTTATTTGTATTCCAGCATGATTAACTGCCTACACATTACTGGACTTGGGCAATACTTTTATTTGTAGTGTTGGTGAAAACACTTCATAAAGGTGAACCAGAAGTTCAAGATGTTCTCAAGAACTGAAATAGATTCTATATTTTTGATGCTTAAAATGTACTATGACTAATGGTGCAGCTGGGAAAATCAACGAAATGTTTTCTGTTGTTTAAAAATTTGTAAAGCATATAATGTCAAAGCAACTTTTCAAGGCATTGTCTTACATTCAACTCAGTGGCACTAAGGAAATTAGCTAACATTGCCCCATGCCTGTAGTTATCATTCAGCTCAAGTAGCAGAGTAGTCAGATCTTCACCAGTCTTTCCTATAATTGGCTACCTTCTTTCCCATTATAAATGGTTTCCCTGTGTAATTTTATAATGTCCTTAATATTAAATATTATCTATATATCACAATAATTCCCAAATCTATAGCTAAATCTCTCTTTTCCAGAGTGTGAAATTTATTTCAACCCTCAACTTGATATCACCTCTTTGTTGTACAGCAGTACCTCATACTTAATATATATCAAACTTTAATCATCACTTCATTTACATATTTGTTTTGTCTTTCCTGTCTTGTCTAACTTTAACACCATTCACCATTGGTGGCAACCCACCCTCTCCCTCTTCTTCAACCCCATACTATCAACCCCATACCAAACAACCTGAAGTTCTGAGAATTGGAATGAAAATATGTCTTTTGAAGAGATATTGCCATTGTAAAGGACTTACCTCTGTAAGCTAGGATAATCTTTGAGTAAATTTTTGTTTTTAAGTCAGGATCTCACTCTATTTCCCAGATTGGAGTGTAGTGGCATGATCACGGCTCACTGCAGCCTTGACCTCCTGGGTTCAAGGGATTCTCTTGCCTCAGTCTGCTGACTAGCTGGGAGTACAGGCACTGTACCACCATGCTTAGCTAACTCTTTGTGTAAATTTAGTAGAGACAAGTTTTTGTTATGTTGCCCAAGCTGGTCTTGAACTCCTGGACTTAAACAATCCTCCCACTGAAATCTCCTGAGAGAAAGGAGACACTCAGTTGGTGTCATGCTATCTTCAATGAGTCTTGTTTGGAAAGCTGAGTCTCCTATAAGAATAATGGCTTTTTCTTTTTTAAAATTTGTAAGTTATCATTTTGGCTAAATGAATGACTTATGGTAATATAAGATTTTATTTTGTAATATACAGTATTTTAAACCTTTGGTACTTAAGAAACCTTTCAAAATCAAGCTCTAGGTTAAAATAAAGAAAAAAATTAAGTACCCTGAAGTCCAAAAGACTTATTTGACTGATTTAATGTATTAAAATCATGCAGGAAATATTGTCAAATATAAAATGGTGTTTAACTTTCTTTAGATTATATTCATATAAATTTGTTATTAGCATGTGTTGCAAAATTGCATAAAATTCCTGTAATTCTGATATGCCTCAGTATATGTCATCAATAATAATTATAATTGTTTTGAATTACTGTGTGCCAAAGAAGTAACAAATTTCCTTGTCAATTGTATCTTTAACTGTTTTGATGAAAATGTTTTTGTCATCCACAGTCAATTGTTGTCTTCTTTTAGTCCTCTTGAGAAGATGGTTTTATAATCAGCTATAAAACTTTGACAGGTGCTCTTGAACGCAAGTTTCTAATAACTTTGCAGATTATGACATTAAGATAAAGGAAAAAGCTTTTAGAACTCTGATGGAGAGTTGAAGTGTTCATGAATATCAAACAGAAGTTAACTGCATGAACTAAATTAATAAAAGTTTAATCTTTTTAACTTTGCTTAAAATGCTGCTGATCCTTTGCTTTGTTTTTCAGAGTCAAGGCAACTTCTTTTAAGCTATTACAGCTTGTAGCAATTGAGTAACATATACTCCTATGAACAAAATTTGGAGCATATGTGTTTATCGCTATGTGATTTCTCCAGAATTTAAAAACTATTTGAAAGTATTCTTAATTTATGGCAATATAGGTATTTGCATACGTGCAATCAGAATCTGTTTTCTTTTGTAACAGGGCACAATTGGAAAAACTGGTTATTTTACCAAGGCTTTACCTGGAATGGCATGCTTTCCTTTAAGGAATTAAAACTGACTTATACAGCCAATAAAACCTGTTGGTAAAACTTGCCTCATACTTTGCCCACACAGTCCCTGTACTGCATTTCTCGCCTGTGGTAAGTAAAAATTGTCACTTTCTGACAGGACCAGAAGCCCCAAGTTATCTAGGGATGTTGAGAGGAGAGGAATTTTCCTAACTCACAGATATTTGAGAGTACAACCATGGCTGGGCTGGGCTTTAAAAAGATTCCTGTGGAACAGAGCTTCATCAAAGTCAACTTAAAAAATCTATGTAAAAAAAAGTTATTCTTGCTGTGCTTTATACAAATAATCGGACCATCTATAATAAAATTAAAGTTTATTTTGCAAACAAATCAGTCATATCATGATTTGTTTTTAAAATAAATAAGGACTGGAGACAGAAAAATTATATTACGAAAACTATAGTTTTTGCTAGTTGTTTTTGAGTTTTTATTTTTGTTTTTCTTCAATTTAGACTAAATCATAAATTTTTTATGGATTTTAAGTCCCCAAACTAATGCTTTCAAATCTTTACTTTTAAAACTGGAAATTGTACTCGTTATCCTAAAACTCGTTATTTACCTTATAGTACACTGTCTGTTTAAATGCTGCACTAAACCAATAAATAAAAGTACTATCACCTTTGTCATAAAAGCCTTGGAATCCTAAGGCTGGTTCATGTGCTTTGTAAAAAATGTTCTGCAATCAAAATAATGGTAAAGAATTTATTTTCTTCTTCTTCTTCTTCTTCTTTTTTTTTTTTTGTGGCCAAGAAATATGTGTGTGTGTGTGTGTGTGTGTGTGTGTGTGTGTGTGTGTGTTTCACCTTTTCTTTCATTTTTTTCTCATTATATTGCAGGTAGAAAAGGACATTGAACATTGTAAGAAGACCTCACTAAGATAGTCACATTAAATGTTAAACACAGATCAACATTTTTAATGCTGAATTTTGTATTATGAAATTATAAAAGAGTAACTTAACAGTTTCAATTATCTGTAAAATAAGCTTACGTTGAATATCTGTTTGTATTAATGTTTTGGCAAAATCAGTAATGCTACTTCTCTCAGAAGCCTGGAAAATTTACTTTTTGGGAATTGGTATGGTAACAGCTCTTTGGAGAGGGATTTTTCTTCCAACTGCTAATTCCTAGGTAGTAATGCTTTTGATACTGTGGTCAACCCTGCGAGTGTGATGCTGAAATAAACTAATGAACTCCTGTCACACAACTATTTTCTTTGTTCTTCTCTTTCTTCCTGTACAACTTGTGCTGCTGATTCTAAAAACAGAGCAAGGTCCAGTGAACTTAAGCAGGAAGTTGCATATAAAGTGACACCTTTCGGAGAAGTAACAGGAGAGATGATCTAAACGTGATTGGTGGATTCCATGGTACTTGCGCCAAAAAGTAATTGATCTTCCATTGTGTATGACTATAAAAGCAACAATATACAGAGAGAGGCAGAGCAGAAGGAAGTAAGGAAAGTGGAGAGTTGAGGTAGCTAATTTCTAATGAGAGTGAGAAAGAGACAGTGAGAAAATTTCTCTTGAAACCTTTATTACTCAGGCATCTGGATAAAATGGTGGCTACTTTTCTCCTGAGCACCTTTTTGCTTCATTTTACTGCTGCTGTGGCTTCAGAACCGTAAGGAAATATTGCACTATTTATAGCAAAGTACTAACAAAATGACCTCATTAAATATGTTTCATGTTAAAATTTAATTACACTTCTACCATTTCACCTTCTGAGACTGAGTGCCGGTTTGTTTGTTCTATAAATCTTAAGCAAATATAAAGACAATTGACATATTTTTCTTAAGATACTTCTCTGTGCCTAAGTTTACTGTAATACCATCTGTGAAAAAGGTGCATGCTTCAGGAATATTTCAGCAAGGTAAAGATGCTTTCTGTGGATGTTCTCCATTTCTCCTGCACGCGTTTACAGTGTCAGTTGCTTTCTTTGCATAGGCAATATATCCTATGGGTCTCCTCTGTGATTCAGAGTGATTCTGCAGGAAAAGCTTGTCTCCACCTCTTAAGACTTAATGAATCTGTATCCTTGAGTGTCGTCTTAGAATATGATGGATCCAATACCACTATTTTTGACCAGTTTGTGGAAGAGGATAACTTCTATGCTTGTGCAGATTTCAAGGTCAGGCATTGAATTTGACAGTTTGGGACTTCAGATGGAAAGATGAAATTATTTTTTAAAAATTATTTTTAGAGAGGTAACAAATCTTGGTTGGGGATGAATTGTAAAAGGTAGGAAAGAAAATTGGATACTACCTGGAAGTCAAGAAATAAAGAAAATTTTCACATGCAACAAAACTTGGGAAATACTGTCATACTTCTATCATAAAAAGATGTAATGAGGTAACAGTAAAAACTTTTTTTAGGTAGTAAAATTGTTCCACAGTTTGAGGAAAGAGAATGTAAGTAAAGAAGAGAAGGGTTGGGACTCAGGGCAACAAAAACCATAAACAAAAGGCAAGAAGATATAAGAAACAAGCTTCTTAGAAAGTGTCCTCATGCTAAATAAAGGAATTATAACATGGAATCACTGTCTCTCATTAGTAAAACGTAGGTTTACAAGTCTCTCTTATTCTAAGAAACCAAATTAAGACATTGTTCACCATCTTAACATCCAAAAATAATTTCTTCATTCTCTGCTCTTCCACATAAAAAGGTCTCTCAGAAGTCATCTGAACAGTTGGCTTTTATTACCTTGCTGGCTAAGGGAGCTACTCATCAAATCTCTGAGAGAAGATCTGTAGCAGTCATTGCAGAGGAGAAGGCAACCTTTATACAGACAGATAAACCCATCTATAAATCGGGAGAGAAAGGTAAGTAAATATTTGTGTTTCCTTAGTATCATTGGCTTCAGAAATGCACTCACCAAATTAAGAGCAATTCAAACTTGAATTTTAGTCTTAAATTGAGTCTTAACATCACGGAATTGTGAATTTCTGGAATTCTTATTGGTTGCCTGGGTCAGTTATGAAAGAGTACCCTCCAACATCAGTAATTGAATGCTTTGCTTCATAAAATTTTCAATACCATTTTCAGTGTTTACAAATTCTAGCGATAGGCCTATATAATGTAATGGCTACAAGTATAGGATTTGGAGGACAATTGTTTGGTTTGAATCTTTGCTCCATAACTTACCGATTGGGCAAGATAATTAATTCTCTATTTAAGGCTCAGTTATTTCACCTGCAAAATGGAAATAAAAGTGTTTCACTTGCAGAAATATTGTTAGAGTAAAATAAGATAGTCAATGTAAAATAGTGCCTAACATTCAGTAAAGACCCCTAACTAATATTATTGTCACTGTTATTCATACTAGTAGAAGTAATAATGAATCTGATAACCTAGGTAAAGCCCTTCTATTTTCTTTATTGTTGTTGTAAGTAGAAGGTAGCAGAAAGAACACCAAATCAAGATTCAGAGGGTTTAGTTTTAGTCTTGGATCTGTTAATAAATAATTGGCTTTTGCAAAGTGAATTCTGTTACTTAGGACTTAGCTTTCTCATTTGTAAAATTAAAGAGTTGAAAGAAAGCATCTCTGCATTTAATTCTGGTTATTATTATATATCATTTATTGAAAATAAATAGAACTAAACTCAGAATTCTTATAGTGATATTTTCTCTTTTGGACTCACTAAAATGCTATGATGAAAATTATGTATACAAAGTTAGCTAAGATAGTTTTTCTAGAATTCTGCTAAAATTAATGTTTGCTAGCATCAGTACATTTTTTCAGGAAAATTATGTTTATCTCCTGCCGTATGTATTTCAGATTTATCCCTCTATGACTAATTCTGTCACCAATGCTGAAGATCTCTCTGGGCTGTAAGGGCAAAAGTTCCCAGCGGTAGTAGCTGCTAGTGTCAGCCTTGGTCACAGCAGAGCATCCTGAACAGAAGAATTATCAATGTGCAATAAGAGATCTTTCTCAACGGAACCCCAATCTGAAAGGGTCAAGTCAGAGCAAGGGAAGAAGGGAGCATAGTATTCCATGATTGCAAGGCAATTAATTTCTCTGTTTACAAGCAATCATACCTAGAGGGAAAACAAAAACAACACCAACAAAGAATCATCCCCCTCCTCTCCCTCTCTCTCTCTCTCTTTTAGTTCAGTTTCGCATTGTGACCCTGGATACCAAGTTCAAGGCTGTTGAAGATTTGGTGAGTTCAATAATTTCTAGTGGTACAATAAAATGTACACAAATTAGACAAATCCATTGCTACATAAAGCTTCTTCAGGAAGCTTTCTATATGTGTGGAAATGAGGTTCCAACATAGGGTATTTTATGGGTATAGCTTCCATGCTAACCTCATGTTTAAATGGAAAACTTTCATTTGTAGTGAGTTGACGTATATTTTTTAGGCCTTTTCATTATGTAAAGTAAACATAGGTTGTATGGAACCTGCTTTCTACTTTCCAGAAGATGTTTTGGATTTATTTTGCATTTGTGATTTTCTTGGCATCTTTAGCCATAGAAACGTTGTCCTCTGGGGAAGTAAGGGCTAGGTTTCAATACTTAAATTAAGACATATTTAGAACTTTGTAATGCAATATTTGGCAAAAAATCATGTGCTATTACAGTATTAATCTGTATTGTTTTTTCCTCTTTCAGTATCCTTTAATCATAGTTCAGGTAAGATACCTGCTTTTTACATTCATTCTTTTAAAATATTTAGATAAAGGTGATTTGTTTTGGTTTTTATAATTCATAATTAGAAATTAAGATGACTTAAATAAGGGGAAGTGAAAGTCTTTATGTGCATACACAATGTAAGGCATCAGATGAAGGTCTAAATCAAGTACTGCTGCTTTTGTTGTAAGCCGTGTGGCAAATGCATTATCTTGGTTTTTATGGAGAATAAAGCATTGAGATTTTTCTAAGCGGTGTCCTCGCCTGAAATTGCTCAATTTTGGCTGCTGGCCATTTTCAATCTTAATTTACCCACTTCTTGTTTTAAGGAAATAGAAAACACAAACATCTAAAAATTTTGAAATATGCTAGAAGGTGATATTATTATAAAACTGACTCTGTTTTCAGAAAATAATTAAGAGAGGCTCCTCCTAACTGTTCTAATCTCTAGAATAGCGGGGTCTTCAAACTTATTTGAAGCCGTATGCTTATCATTAAAAAGTTGTATCAACCAACTCCAACATATGTATTTTAATCTGTTACATACAACGTGCAACAGTATTGCTAGCTATGTCTGAAGATGGGTACACTGAGATCCAGGCTTAGCACTAGTAATTATGTATGTAAATATGTGCATCAAATAGTCTTTGTATAATTTAGATGGCTTTGACTTTGTTACAGAGGTGTATCCTACGCTAAGCTCATTCTTATAGTAGAATAATTATTATGTCAGTCATTTTCATGTTGTCTGCATTATCAGTAATCTATAAATAGTATTTTCATCACATCCTGATTCAGCTAACATTGCATTCCATTGAAAGTAACAGAAAACTTAACTAAAGTTGACTTAAACGAGTAAAGATTCTTTGTTTTCACAAACCACTAAGTCTGAGTGTAGACACTTAGCAACAACACAGTGCTGCCAAGGATCCAGGCTTTTTCTGCTTAACCTCTCTGCTACCCTCAATGTATTGTTTTATTTTCACTGCCAACTAGGCCTGATTCTTTTAGAGAATTTCTAACCAGTAACTTCCCCTTACACTTAATCAACCAACACTCTGTCACTTGTACAACTCTTACTGAAAGGAAGTCTGAGATATAAATTCAGCCTTAAGACTTTTTTTGTATTTTATTTTATTTTATTTTTTTGAGTCAAGGTCTTGCTCTGTTGTGTAGAATGGAGTGCAATGATGTGAACACGGCTCACTGCGGTCTCAATCTCCTGAGCTCAAGCAATCCTCCTGCCTCAACCTGTTGTGTAGCTGGGGCCAGAGCTACACAGGAAAAAAAAATAGCCACCATGCTTTACTATTTTTTAATTTTTAATTTTTTTATAGAGACATGTTCTCACTTTGTTGCCTGGGCTGGTCATGTACTCATGGGCTCAAGCAATCCTCCAACTTCAGCCTCCCAAACTGCTGGGAACATAGACATGAACCGCTGTGCCTGGCCTCTAGCTTTCTAGACTTTACAGTAGAGGAAAGAAAAAAAAATTGTAGTGAGTGGTGAAGTATGTTTTTGTCTTTTTATGAAGATCTTTTTAGTCAGGATTTCTTTAATCACAGCTGAATGATATCAATAAATTTATTTTCTTTTTCCCCCTAGAAAATACACATTGTTTCTAGAATTTATTAATAAGTTAATAAATTTATTTATATTGGCATCATCAATCCTCTCTTGTCATACAACTTCCACTTAGCAGCTCTTGCACACAAAGTGTGCAATTCATGACCAACTTATGTAGAGACTAAATAAAAACCCGTGGCAATTTTTATAAGCATTTGTTAGCATGTGTTTCTTTGTGACCCTTTTGGTGTGAGTCCATCGCTTTGGACAGCACCACTCTGAAGCAAGCAAAACAAGTTTCTAATTCTTTAACTATGGAACTCTGGTTTAGAAGGATCAAAAGCAAAAGCATTACATACAATATTTTTTAGCCATTTTGGGTTTAAGTGAGATACACGTTAAGATTGGAATTGAATGCATTGAGGAAGTTATGTTGCTTCTACAATTTGAGATAATTAGTGCAATAAAATGGTTGCATTTTCCTTACTTCCAACAACTATAGAAACGATCCAAAATATATCAGCAAAGGGTGATACTCTCATGCAAACTCTGATTGTCTATTTTTTTTTTTCATTATTTTCTAGGATCCTCAAAACAATCGGATTTTTCAATGGCAAAATGTGACTTCTTTCCGAAATATTACCCAACTCTCATTCCAATTGATTTCGGAACCAATGTTTGGAGATTACTGGATTGTTGTGAAAAAAAACTCAGGGAAGACAGTGACACACCAATTTGCTGTTAAAAGATATGGTAACCAGTTGCTATTTGTAGTTGTCCTATGTAGATGAAGCGTTCAAAGGATGGAACAAAACAACATTTATGTTACACTTAGGCAGGAGTAGGTGAAGCTTGATCTGATTTTCTTTATCTCCCTGATCTCCCTTCCTTGACCTGGTTGGCTTCATCATCAGCACTTTGCTGCTCCTCATTCCTTCCCCAGTATCCTTATTCTGATTCCTGCCTTCTTTTTCCCCCTAGAAAAATACACATTTTTTCCTAGAATCCCCACAGTCTTCTAGGAGAGATCTAAGAGATTGCAGTAGAAACAAAATGTGAGGCTGGGTTTGGTGGCTCACACCTGTAATCCCAGCACTTTGAGAGACTGAGGCGGGTGGATCATGAGGTCAGGAGTTCGGGACTAGCCTGGCCAACATGGCGAAATCCAGTCTCTACTAAAAATATAAAAATTAGCCTAGCATGGTCATGCATGCCTGTAATCCCAGCTACTCAGGAGGCTGAGGCAGGAGAATGAGAATGGCTTGAACCCTGTAGGCAGAGGTTGCAGTGAGCCGAGATTGCACCACTACACTCCAGCCTGGGCAACAGAGTGAGACTCCGTCTCAAACAAGCAAAAAGAAACAAAATGTGAAATTCTGAGGACAGGGAAAAGAAAAGAAAGAGGAAGAATTAATCATTAGTGAGACACCACCATGTAGAATAGTGCCACGCAATTTGGGGCAAATGATACATAGCTCGTACAGATGGAAGGTACCAGGAATCATAGTAAGCTATAAGACTGCAATTTCCTGTGATTGTGCAGACTAAAATATATTTCTCTTTGTTTCCAGTGTTGCCCAAGTTTGAAGTTACGGTCAGTGCACCACAAACAGTAACTATTTCAGATGATGAATTCCAAGTGGATGTTTGTGCTAAGTAAGTATTTATTCAGGAGATTTACCTCCACAAGAAAACAAAGCTCAGAGAGAATGAGATGTGAGATTAACCATGAAACTTTAATTATTTATATGCTTACATTAATGTTATTAGAGAAGCAATGAATCCTCATTATAGAATATTTGAAAAAATATGGAGAAAAATACAAGACATTACCTATTATTAGTTTGACCAACTGCCATTAACATTGTAATGTCACTAACATTGTTAAGTTTCCTCTAATTTTAATGACTATTTTCCATGACTACAATCATACTTTTCTATTTATTATAATTAAGAAAACATGTCTTCATATTATGCCAATCTTTTCATTAATTCCAATTTTCTGTTGCACAAACATAATTATATGTGACTGTACCAAATTTAATTATTTTATTATATAACATGTTGGCTGTTTCATTTTGTTTTCCTGGTAATTAATAATTTTGCAGTATATGTCTTTGTGTATAACACATAATAGGTAGCTTTTGAATTAAAAATTCTTTACTTAAGAAAGATTTCCAGAAAAGGAATTACCAAGACAAAATGTGTACCATTCTTTTAGTCTTCTGATTGCCGTACTCCTCACTAAACATGTTGTGCCAATGTAGAATTCTAGCAGCTGGTATGAAATTGTCTCATTGAATCTTCACTATCATGGCATATTTTCATTAAAATAAGAATATGAGCTACTGAAATGGCAAAGTGAAAATAAGGCATCATATCAATTTAATCTGAATTATTTGAATTCTCTTAATGTAAAAAAAATACATGATTTCAGAAATTTGTATTTTGTTTTTGGAAAATTATTTTTAATTTTTTCCCCTTTTTTAATGCCTTTTCTCAAATTTCTAATAATAATTTATAAACAATCGGCCAGGCACAGTGGCTCACACCTGTAATTCCAGCACTTTGGGAGGCCAAGGTGGGGGGATCACCTGAGGTCAGGAGTTCGAGACCAGCCTGGCCAACATACTGAAATCCCGTCTCTACTAAAAATACAAAAAATTAGATGGGCGTGGTGGCAGGCGCCTGTAATCTCAGCTACTCGGGAGGCTGAGGCAGGAGAATTGCTTGCACCCAGGAAGTGGAGGTTGCAGTGAGCCGAGATTGTGCCGCCTCACTCCAGCCTGGGCAACTGAGTGAAACTCCGTCTCAGAAAAAACAAACAAACAGCTAACATTTTTGAATGTCAACTAGTTTGTTAAGCTCTGCGTATATTATTACCACAGTGCTATGAGATAGGAGCTATTGTCATCTCTATTTTATGAAGAAAGATAATAAGACACAGAGAATTAAAATAACTTCTCAACAGTAATGGAGCTTGTTGATGGCAGAACTAGGATTTAGACCTAGGTTGCTCAGTTTCAAAGCTGCTCTCCTAATCAATAACTGTCATATACTTTATAAAAACAGTCAACAATATTAATATTTGTCATATTTGTTAAACACTTTAACTTATGACATGAAAATTACTTGCCTTTGAGTATTTTCAGCAGTCTAGTAAAGATACATTGGTTAAAGGGCTGTCTAATGAACGTGCAAGGGTGGTTCTTAAGATGCCTTTGATGCCCCAGAGAATCTTGAATCTTGGAAACCAGTTTTCAGCAGCATTTCAAATCTTGTTTTGACTTTAGGAAACGATTATAAATTTTTTTCTGAGTTTTAATGAAGAGTAGTTGAAAATACCAGAATTTAATATACGTAATAGATGAGAGACTGTAGATCATTGATGTTGAAAATGATAAGGTGTAAATATAAGCTGGAAGAAATCCGGAGTCCTAAACTGGTTTCACTAGAAAGGCCATACACAAAACCAGAGCTTTCAACGGCATTAACATCTCATTTATTTATCTGCACAATAGTATACTAAAAAAAACTACAACACATTGGGAGAGAAAAAATGTTTCCCAAGCATGGCCTTTGGAAAAGACTTGCAAACCTGATTTCTTGAGATTTCTTTAATATTGTATTCTGGATAGAGTTACATTAAGGAGTAAATCAGTATCAGCAATAATAATATCCTGCCAAGAGGCCAGGCAGCTAGACTGGAGCTGTGCTTGCTACAAAGTTATTTCTGGGCAGATTGTGAGAGCACTGCTTCTAGAAGGTTCACACCAAATTGGTTCATCTCAAATTGTATGATACTGTGTCTGTGTTTCTTTAGTCCTTTCTGGGATTTAGCTTAGAATGGCTAGAGAAAACAAGAAAAACTTGGATTATTTTAGCAAACAATCTCAGAGATGACTTAGGCTTTTAAGAGGGAAGAAAATTTACCTATAGGCAAAGAGATTTTAACACACTGCATTAGCATTCATGAAAAGCTTTTCAAATCACAAACAAAGGGAGAATGTTTATTCTGTCTTGTTTTAAACATTTAAGCTACCTGTCTTATGGGCATATGTTAGCTTACAGATAACACTACAGTAAGAGTTTTATTTTATAAATAAAAGACATTAAGTAGAAATAAGAAGAAATGTTCAGACGTAAGAAGAAATATCTGTGGCCAGATCTAAGTCTGGCCTTTATATGATCATGAAACCTGACACATGATTTTATTGATGTGAATTGACCCAGAATCTCAGAAGTGTTAGGAATGTTTAAATAGAAAGAGAAAAAGGTGAGTGGAAAGAAAAGGCCATGGAGTGAGGCAGATCTGAGTTCGAATTTTAGTTTCATCAATTACAATGTGGAGAAGTAAGTTACTTGACCTCATTTTACAAATCAGGGTCACTGGGAAAAATAAATGATATATATCAGTGTCCAACAATTAGAAAAAAGTATTCTAATCTGTGAAAATAATATTCACTTTTATTATATGCTAGTTTTACATTTGTTATCTATTAACAAAACGAAAACTCCAATTAACTAGATTTGCCTTTGGTTGAACCTTTACAAATCTTGTGTTGTAGTTTTGTGTTTTAGGAGAAAATGAGATACTCAAACCCACCCCATAAGGTATTATATTTTTGGTCAAAGCATAACCAGTTCATGCCAAGTCCCACAGCCTTTATATTTATTGAGTGATAAATAAAAACTCATGCTTAAAATACTAATGTGGAAATATTTCAAGATTCTGAATCATCCAAGTTTGACATATATATATATTTTTCTGATAGAAGGGAAAGCGCTATAATGTTATGATGTTTCTATCAGATTAAAATATTTTTTAAAAAACTCAGTTTAAGCATTAAATCATATTCAATGAGATTTTAGATTATTTTAGATTCTGCCTTACCCTGAATTTGATTTTTTAAAAAGCAGGCAAATCCTCTTAAGAGATCGAATGCCCAGTTTAACCTGAATTCTGTGGGGAACCTAAAACCTCACCAGTAGGTGAGGATTCCTAATTCAATTTGGTTAGCCTGGGTTACTCATAGTTTAGAGACTTCCTACATAATTTCTGAAGAAGATCACAAAATATTGCTATGATATTGGTTATCTGTAATCGTAACTACACCTACCCCTATTAGGTACACCTTTGGCCAACCTGTGCAAGGGAAAACCCAAATCCGGGTGTGCAGAGAGTATTTTTCTTCAAGCAATTGTGAGAAAAACGACAATGAAATATGTGAGCAATTTATTGCACAGGTAAAGACCACAATCTTTACTCCAAAATAAAAGTTCTCACTCATTTTTCATTCTTATTCTTTCTTTGATTTCATTTATAAGAGGGGCTTAACAGTACTGTTTTCATTTTATTGATCATGGAGTTTGCAGCTACATAAAGTGAAGAAAGAGAAGAAAATACAGGGCTTAAAGTAGTCTTTTATTCCATAGGCCACATAAATTGTTATCCACCTCTAGATTCATGGGATTTTTAGAATCCAAAAGGTATCATGGGCTTTGTTGTTTTATATACTGCCTAGGTAGCCTCCCTGATTTTCCTATGGAGAATTGTTAATCATTTTTTAAATGAGTCTCTGATATTACTCTCCATGCCACCTGGATTTTTTTTTTTTTTTTTTATGGAAACAGCTTATTTGCAATCAGCTGCAATCCAGAGTACCCCCACTATATTACTTTAGACTTGCAGTTCATATCCAAAGTCACCATTCGCTCTCTCCATCTGCAGCATCCTAACCTTAAGTGAACAACTCTTCCTATCTCTTCCAAACTCTCTTTTGACTCCCCGAAGTGAAGCCTGTGTATGCCACATCGTTCATATTTTAAGTCCAATTGTCCTAAAGTTACTCATCAAATTTAGTGAACATCCTCTAGGTAAATATCAATAATTGACAAAGACAAGCAGAACCCTACCTTTATATAGGAAATGCAGGCAAAGAAAAGTAGGGTGGAATTTTTCCACATCAGCAGTACATTCTTCCATTGGGTGGTTCTGATAGAGTTCAGTCAACCGTTTTACACACTGATGGCTGTTCCCTCACCTAATGGTTTATTTTTTTCCCCATGTGAAAAAAATATCAATAAACAATCTGGTAGAGGCTAGGAGCAGTGGCTCACACCTCTAATCTGAGCATTTTGGAAGGCTGAGGCAGGAGGATCATTTGACTCCAGGAGATCAAAACCAGCCTGGGCAACTTAGTGAGCCCCTTCTCTACAAAAATGAGCCAGGCATAGTGGTGCACCTCTGTGGTCCCAGCTACAGGGAGACTGAGGCAAGAGAATTACTGGAGCCCAGGAGGTCAAGGCTGCAATAAATTGTGTTTGCACCACTATACTCCAGCCTGGGCAATAGAGCAAGACCTGCCTCAAAAAAAAAAAAAAAAAAAAAAAAAAAAATTCTGTCTGGTGGAACTGTCTTTATATATGAGAGATTTTATTTATTTGAAATAAATTTCTTAGAATGAGTTTCCTGAGTCAAAGGAAATACAGATAATGTTCACTGATAATTTTAATTTTAATAAATATTAGCATATTGCTCTCCTAAAAGGTTTTAGGCATTCCAATTCCTGTCTGAAATATATGAGAATACTATATTTTCCAAATTACTTTCAGCAATATATTTAGAAGTTTTAAAAGTTTTTGTCATTTTGATAGTCACAAATTTAGCTTGTTTTAATCTGTGTTATCTAATTTCTATTAAGTTTGAGCAACTTTTCATATTTTTGTTATCAATTTGGATTTGAGAACTCTTAATTACCTAGGTTTTTCTGTTCATGTGAAATGGAAACTTTCATTGTAAGTACTGCCTTCCATCCTCCAAGCATTTTTTTTTTCAAGCCTGTTATTTAAACAGCCAACTCATTTACTTTGTCCTATTTTTGACATACCCACCTTCCTTACGTTCCTGGGTTTCCAGTCTTAGAAAAAAAATCTCACCGGCTCCTGTGTTGTACATGTGGCTATCTAAGTATGCTCTTAAGACTGTTAACAATTTTTTAATAGACATAAAGTTCATTTCCAATGATATTCTAAAATGGGAATTTTTCTTCCAGATGTGGGCTGTGTTGTGTTAGCACCTATCTCCTGATTTTGTTCTGTCTCACTCTTTGTTTTAAATCATGCCCACAAAAGTTTCACCTATTTTATTGGTTCTTATTTTTACTATTTTCTTTCTTATATTATTTTGTGTTCCTAAATAATTTATTTTCTCTTTCATCTTATTAATTTTTTTTTAATATTTGTAGTTGATTTTGTTGTGGTTTAAAAAATATACTAGCTGTTTCTTTTAGTAATAAGCACATTCAATGTTTTACATTTCTTCTTAACTACAGCTGAACACCATTGATTTTGATGCAAAGCATTTTTTCATTACTGTAATATCTGGGTTCTTATTGGTTTACTTTATATTTTTTCTTTGATTCAAGGATTCCTGAAAAAAAGGTTTTCTCTTAATTTTCAAAATAATTAAGGTTCTTCTGGTCACTTTCTGTTATTTCATTTTAATTTCACTATATTATAATTAGACAAAGTAAAATTGCTTTTGTTGTTGATGTCATAGCTGTTAATTTAAAATTGAGACGCACACACTCTGGAGCCAGAGCAGCTACTTAGCTCCACCATCTTTTAGCTGTGAGGTCTTGGACAGGTTACATGATGTACCTTTTATAGTTTATTCATCTATATAATAAGATAATAACAGTACCTAGCTCATGTGATAGTTTTGAGTACCGAATAAACTGATATATCCTTATAACATTTTAAATCTGGAATTAGTAAACACTGTGGTGTAAAATATAATTAAATTTATATTTCTCTAATTATTGACATTACTGATGATAGATTAACTATAGATTTTTTTGTTATTTTAAATAAGCAATTTGCCTTAAAAAGTGTTTGTTTTGTTGTTACACACTTGCTGAGTGCTTCTGTTCCATCTGTTTTAGTGCCTTTCTCCATGATTATAATTTCTTCCTCTTAAAACGCTGTGAACCAAAAGTATCTGAGACAGATCTCAATCAATTTAGAAAGCTTATTTTGCCAAGGTTAAGGATGTGCCCATGACAGCCTCAAGAGGTCCTACCAACATGCGCCCAAGGTGGTTGGGGTACAGCTTGCTTTTATGCATTTCAGGGAGACATGAGACATCAACAAATATGTGTAAGATGTACCTTGGTTCAGTCCGGAAAGGCAGGACAATCCAAAGCAAGGGGGCTTCCAGGTCATAGGTAGATAAGAGGCAAACAGTTGTATGAAGAATAAGTCTTTGAGGCCAGGCTCAGTGGTTCACGGTTGTAAACCCAGCACTTTGGGAGGCGGAGGCGAGCGGATCACGTGAGGTCAGGAGATCAGACCAGCCTGACCAACATGGAGAAAGCACATCTCTACTGAAAACACAAAAATTGGGCCGGCGTGGTGGCTCACGCCTGTAATCCCAGTACTTTGGGAGGCCGTAGACAGGAGGATCAGGAGGTCAGGAGGTCGAGACTATCCTGGCTAACACAGTGAAACCCCGTCTATACTAAAAAATACAAAAAACTAGCCAGGCGTGGTGGCGGGCGCCGGTAGACCCAGCTACTCGGGGCTGAGGAAGGAGAATGGCGCGAACCCGGGGGGCGGAGCTTGCAGTGAGCCGGGATCGCACCACTGCTCTCCAGCCTGGGCGACAGAGCGAGACTCTGTCTCAAAAATAATAATAATAATAATAAAATAAAATAAATAAATAAATTAGCCAGGCATGGTGGCAGGTGCCTGTAATCCCAGGTACTTGGGAGACTGATGCAGGAGAATCGCTTGAACCTGGGAGGCGGAGGTTGCAGTGAGCCAAGATTGCGCTGTTCACCTCAGCCGGAGTGACAGAGCAAGACTATCTCAAAAAAAAAAAAAAAAAAAAAAAAGAATAAATCTTTGTCTTTGATCAGCCTTTCACTGAATACACAGTTTACATGTGAGAGGAGGATAGAGGAATAGTCATTTATGCCTTAGTCTGGCCCAGTAAATCTGCATTTTTACGTAAACTATTGGGCAGAGGAAGCAATAGGATAAATCAGATATGCATTTGTCTCAGGTAAGCAGAGGGATGACTTTGAGTTCTGTTCTTTGTCTCACGCCTGTGAAGATAAACTATGAATTTATATTGCCAGGGTGAATTTCCAAAGAACTCTTTTCGGGAAATGTTCTGTTTTAGGGAAAAATCGTGAGGGAGGTATCTAGTTTTTAACTTTGTAGCTACCTTATTTGGGAATAAAATGGGAGACAGATTTGCCCAGGAGTTCCCAGCTCGCCCTTTCCCTTTGACTTAGTAATGCTGGGGGGGTCCTGAGATTTACTTTCCTTTCACAATACTGCTCAGCTTCCTTTCCATCCTTTAACCTTTTCCCATCTACAATGTTTCCAGGAGAATTTCCTTGAAATCTGTAAAATACAGATTACCTCCTTACCTTATTTAAAATGCTGATGTAAATATTCACTCCTCCTTCTCCTCCTTTAATTCTTTGGCCATTTCAACAAGTTTATGAGGTAGAGCCATGGCATGGGATGGGGATTGTTAATATATTTGTGCAAAAACCCTATTTTTAAAAGACACTTAAAAAAAAACCTCTTAGATCCCTAACATTTTAATTATACCTTCTCTTTATTTTTCAGTTGGAAAATGGTTGTGTTTCTCAAATTGTAAATACAAAAGTCTTCCAACTCTACCGTTCTGGATTATTCATGACATTTCACGTTGCTGTAATTGTTACAGAATTTGGAACAGGTAATGACTGTATTTTTGGACGACCTGAGGATATATGGCAACTTACTGGGAGAAGCTTGTTGAGTTAGCACTAAGTACAAATTCAGATTAATTATTTCTAATTTAATACATCTGGGAATAGTTGCAAGTGCAAAAATTATTACTGAAAAATTCACAAGATTGCTCATAGTGAGTGTTCAATAAGTATCTGTGAAAAGAATGAAAGAAGAGACCAGGCGTGGTAGCTCACACCTGTAATCCCAGCACTTTGGGAGGCTGAGGCATGTGGATCACCTGAGGTCAGGAGTTCAAAATCAGCCTGGCCAGCATGGTGAAACCCCGTCTCTACAAAAATACAAAAAATTAGCCTGGCATGGTGGCGAGTGCCTGTAATCCCAGCTACTCAGGACGCTGAGGCAGGAGAGAATCGCTTGAACCTAGGAGGCGGAGACTGCAGTGAGCTGAGATCATGCCATTGCACTTCAGCCTTCAGTCTGGGTGACAGACCAAGAGTCAGTGGAAAGAAAAGAAAAGAAAAGAAAAGAAAAGAAAAGAAAAGAAAAGAAAAGAAAAGAAAAGGAAAGAAAGAAAGAAAGAAAGAGAGAGAGAGAGGGAGGAAGGAAGGAAAGAAAGAGAAAGAGAGAGAGAGAAAGAGAGAAAGAAAGAAGGAGAGAGAGAGAAAGAAAGAGAAAGGAAGGAAGGAAAGGAAGGAAGGAAGGAAGGGAGGGAGGGGAAAGAAAAGAAAAGGAAATAAGGAAGAAATTATTTCATCTGGAGTGGGAAAATCAGATGTAACTACTAATTATTTCTTGTTATTTAAAAAGGAATTGTGATTATGCCATTGTAAAGTGCTCTATATACGCATACTTGATCAATACCTTGATGCTGTTCACACTGGGCAAGCTGGTCACGTTTATATTGCTGTGGATGGTAGCTTAGCTAGACATGTTTCACTCTGCTGTGTTCATCATTCCTTACAGGTGTACAGATCGGTGAGAATACTTCAGTTTTTATCACTCAATTGCTGGGAACTGTAAACTTTGAGAACATGGATACTTTCTACAGAAGAGGGATTTCTTATTTTGGAACTGTAGGTTTGACTAAAGAAGACATGCTTCCATTTCATTTTCTTGGATCATAGATTGCCCTTTGAAAATTTCTGGTCACTTTTTTCCTACTTTTATAATACATTTTAAGCATTACTATGTCTGAGGTGCTAGAAAATGTCCTAGATGGAAAGAAGCAAAATAGATAACATTACAGTTGTTTCCATACTTTATATTATATATCTATGTATTTAATAGAGCATCTTTCTGTCTGTTCGAATTTAGGAAAATGACAAGGGATCACATTTATGAGCAGAAAACTATTTCTCTGTAAAAATGTAAACATTTTGTGTTTTAAGTCATATTAATTATTCTTTTCTTGTACAGCTGAAATTTTCAGGTCCCGATAATGTACCTATGGTGAACAAGTTGTTGCAACTGGAGCTGAATGATGAATTCATAGGAAATTACACTACAGATGAGAATGGCGAAGCTCAATTTTCCATTGACACTTCAGACATATTTGACCCAGAGTTCAACCTAAAAGTAAGACATCAAAGAACAGAAGAAGACCGTTAGACATCCCACAAAGGATTTGGGTATCAGAAATGTTAAACATTAGGAATATCTTAAAAGATAACTTGTATACAGAATAGATTTTAAAGAAAATTTAAAATGTAGCTTATTTTATATAATTTGCTTGTTCACTAAATAATATATGAGAATACTTGTTCAAGAGGATAAGAAGCTAAAAGTCTATTAATGATTGTTATAAATTTGCTAACAACTAATATTTTCCTCTAGGAAATAAGAAGTAGTTCATGAGGATGATTTGACTTTCTTCCTCAGATCATTTCACGCATAGATAGGGGAGATCCTATGCTTTCTCTTTATTTTCTGCTGCTTAAACAGAATTTCGCAGTTAAACAATTTGTCAGTGTTCACATGAAGCTGAAAGAAACAAACCGGAAGCCCAATTCTGTGGCTTCAATTAAAGAGTAAAAAACACAACAATTCACCATCAGTCTAATGAAATATTTACACAATCTTTCATGGTCACGTTTTGTATACAAAGAGCAGAGTGCTGTTATTATTTTGATTCCAATAACTTCACATTAAAATGTCAGCCACAAGCTGAGATTCCTCCCTACTCTGGAGAGTTCAGAAGCCTCCATTCTCATTATTTCTTGTTATTTAAAAAGGAATTGTGATTATGCCATTGTAAAGTGCTCTATATACGCATTTATTTGATTCCAATAACTTCACATTAAAATGTCAGCCACAAGCTGAGATTCCTCCCTACTCTGGAGAGTTCAGAAGCCTCCATTCTCATTATTTCTTGTTATTTAAAAAGGAATTGTGATTATGCCATTGTAAAGTGCTCTATATACGCATACTTGATCAATACCTTGATGCTGTTCACACTGGGCAAGCTGGTCACGTTTATATTGCTGTGGATGGTAGCTTAGCTAGACATGTTTCACTCTGCTGTGTTCATTCTCAGTAACACCTGTCTTCGGATGTCATGATACCAAGACCCTTCACTTTCTTTTGTCATCTCAGGCCACATATGTTCGACCTAAGAGCTGCTATCTTCCCAGCTGGTTGACGCCTCAGTACTCGGATGCCAGCTTCTTAGTCTCGCGCTTTTACTCCCGAACCAACAGCTTCCTGAAGATTGTTCCTGAACCAAAGCAGCTTGAATGTAATCAGCAGAAGGTTGTTACTGTGCTTTACTCCCTAAACAGTGAAGCATATGAGGATGATTCCAATGTAAAGTTCTTCTATTTGGTGAGTCTCAGTCAGTGGGTTCCTGGAATCCTATTCAATTTTACGTCTGCTTAGCCCCGCACAGCTTAGAAACCAAGCATCAGTCATCCCATGGTGACCAGAGTAAGGGCAGCCTTCTCACTTTGCTGGTGAATACTATTCCATCCATTAACAACAAACACATAAAATGATCTAAGGCAATTTAAATTTCCCAAAGGTTGAAGAACTTGCTGTTCAGCGTCTGCTTGTTTAAGCATTCAAATGTAACTCATATCAAGTATGTATGACCCTCTGTAATAGTAAAATATTGGGCAGATGCCAGAAAGTAAGGTGGAAAACTTATTTTGATAAGCAGTAAACGGACTTCGTTCTCTTGCTTCTGTCCGTTTTGTCTTTCTAAGGAGGAGCCTCCAACCTTTTTGGCACCAGGGACTGGCTTCATGGAAGACAATTTTTCCACAGATGGGGTGGGGATGGTGGGATGGCTTCAGGATGATTCAAGCATATTACATTTATTGTTCACTTTATTTCTATTATTATTACATACTCATCATAGTGTGGAATCAGTAAGAACTCTGTGTTTGTTTTCCTGCAGCTAGATGGTCCTGTCTGGTGGTGATGGGAGACAGTGACAGGTTATCAGGCATTAGATTCTCTTAAGGAGCACACAGCCTATATCCTTCACATGTGCAGTTCACAGCAGGGCTTGTGCTCCTATGAGAATCTAATACCACTGCTGATCTGACAGGAGCTCAGGTGGTAATGCTTGCTCACTATACTGCTCACCTCCTGCTGTGTGGTGCAGTACCTAACAGGCCACGGACAGGTACCTACCAGTACACAGCCTGGGAACTGGGGACTTCTGCTCTAAAGCTTGTTGAAGAGTGAAAATTGAAGACCTGGAAATTAAGACATTAACTTGAATCCCCCACCCTCTCCTAGTAAGCATGCAAGTTAGTGCATCTTGGACAGATCATTTGAACTATTTAACCCTTGGCTTCCTCAGGTGTACAGTGTAATTCGAGATTATAAGACTTACCTCTTAGGGTAAGTGTTCTGTGTCAGGCACTGTTATAAGGATTGCATATGTGTTAACTCATTTAATTAGCCTTATAGGTATCTCCATTTTACAGATAAAGGAACAGAGGCAAACAGGTAAAACATCATGCCTTAAGTCACAAAGTTAATGAGCAGGTGAAGGTGTATTTGAAACCAGACAGCCCTGACAATTTCAGAGCTTTATGTGCCACTTTGCACAGTGCATTGCACATAGTTCACAAAGTTTCCAGTACATAATAGAACCTCAATCAATTTTAGTCCTTTTCTCTGCTCTTTTCCAACTTATGCAAAGTCTATTTTGAATATTTGCTTGTGGAAACTACCCTATCTTATGGAACAGAATTACCATTAAGTAATAAATTACCTAATCACAATGTGAGAATATGATGACATTAGATAATATATTGCATGTTATGTTTTCTTTATTCTGCACAGATGATGGTAAAAGGAGCTATCTTACTCAGTGGACAAAAGGAAATCAGAAACAAAGGTATATATAATATATTCATTTTAAACTATGTACTCAAACTTCATTTTTTTCTTGTTAAGGAAATATAGATATTATATATATGGCAATTATATATATTAAGAAAATACATTTATATGTAGTCAAACTTATGTGTGTGTGTGTGTGTGTAGATATATGTGTGTGTGTGTATATATATACACACAGTGAAAAGAAGTTAGAACGAGCACTTATTTCAATTTGTGGATGAAGGGAATAGTTAGCACAGCCTGAGGTAAGCTACTAAATGTCTTCACGAAGGAGAGTTCTACCTGTTTCTTTTATTGGCACGTCATTGAGCACATTAGAAAAGTGGTGTACAAAATTCCAGTATTGTTATTATCTAAATTATGCAGTCTTCTTTATTTGTGTATGTACTTCCTATTATTTGATTTATTTGTCTTGAAAACAGGGCCAAATTTACTTTCTGTCCATGAGCCATTCTCTTTTATCTAAGTGTACCAGTGATCCAGGAAACTCTCGGCATTTTATCTGTTCGTCTCCTATTTACACAGCCTGGAATGGAAACTTCTCATTCGCAATCAACGTCAGTGCTGATCTGGCTCCTGTGGCTGTCCTGTTTGTCTACACCCTTCACCCCAGTGGGGAAATTGTGGCTGACAGTGTCAGATTCCAGACTGACAAGTGCTTTAAACACAAGGTGATGTTTCTCTTATTTCTGGCCTGAGAAGTGGGAAGAGTTTGCTCCCTGCTGTCTTCTCTTCTGACTACTCTCACTGTCAAGTGGGAAACTCACACTCAGTGCTGGCATAATTGAATTCTTAGGGGATGCGAGAATCACCAAACACCACACATGATCCTTGGCAGCAGTGCCAATCCTGAGACGGCAGCAGGGTGGTGAAGGGGGTCTTCTGCAAGGAGAGCTGAGGGTGAGAGTGGACAGGGGAAATACAGTACAGAAATCTGTAAGGATTTATTCAGGAGAGATTAAGTGTATTCAGATCATCTTTACATAAAATGGTTTCTACTCTTATTTATTTATTTTTCTCTACTTTAGGTTAACATAAAGTTCTCTGAAGAGCAGGGCCTACCAGGCTCCAATGCTAGCCTCTATCTTCAAGCGGCCCCTGACTCATTCTGTGCCCTCCGGGCTGTGGATAAGAGCGTCCTTCTACTGAAATCGGAACAACAGCTGTCAGCTGAAAGTGTAAGTTCTCTGACTCCCTTGTTTTTCATGTTTCTCTGGACTCCCAGAAGTCTTAGCCTTCAGATGATGTTTTGAACATCTTGAAAATATTGAATGTTTTCTTCCTTTGTTCCTTCATGGATTATATACTTATTTTTCTTGGCTATCCTAAGAACATGCTTATAACAATAGAGAATTTGATAGATAATTATGACAGTTTAGGAATTTTACAACTGTGATTTTTTAAAATCATAGGCGTAATCATAGTTGTGGAAACCTGGAATAAATTGAAATCTCTGTTTTCAAGGATCTGCTTGGATTCAGTGTAAAGTTATTTTCTATAAATGCATCTTTTATTTTCTCAAATATTTCCAGACCTGGAATTCCAGAATTTCACATCAAATTTATTTCGGCTAACAATTGTTGGATATTTTGTGTTTATTTCCAACACAATTACATATAAATAACTATTGAAATTTATGATCATGTTTAAATCTAATTTAATAATTTAATTTTTTCTGATTAATATTATACCTGTATAATATAGAAAATGTGCAAAGTATACAAAGACATAAAGAAGGAAATTTCAAAAATCATTTATAGTCCTAACACTTAGGCATCTTTATAGTTTTGCTGTAATTTTTAAAAATCTCTTTTCTGAAGGCATATATATTTTACAAACTTGAGATCTCACCAAAAAATACAATTCTGTATTTTGTTTTCAACATTCTATAGTAAATCCAGTTTTAAATATAAAATTATAGAATTCAGTAATGATAACTGAATAACTGTGAATCATGATAGAAACCATATATTTTTCTCAATGCAAAACATAAATACATGTAAGTTTTCTATTACAGGGAGCAAAAATAATTTTAGTTAGAAGCTTTCAGGATCTGAGGAGGCATCAAACAAATAAAGGATAAATTTATCTATAAATATGGAATATGGTCGTGTGCTGTGCTCACGCCTGTAATCCCAGCACTTTGGGAGGCCAAGGTGGGCAGATCGTTTGAGCTCACGAGGTCGAGACCAGCCTGCACAACATGATGAGACTCTGTCTCTCCCAAAAATATGAAAAACGAGCAGGGCACAGTGGTGTGCACCTGTGATCTCAGAAACTTGAGAGATTGACATGGGAGGATTGCTTGAGCCCTGGCGGGGGGGGAAGTTGCAGTGAGCCAAGATCGTGCCACTACACTCCATCCTGGGTGACAAAGCGAGACCCTGTCTCAAAGAAAAAAAGGAATACACACACACACACACACACACACACACTTTTTTTTTTTTTACCTTGAGAGTTTCATGGATTCAGAGTAAATAGCTTCTGCTCATTCTTCCTACAGTTGGAGGTGGCAATATCTTAGGAAAACTATCTCAAGAAATGACCATCAAGGGACCTCAAAAAGAAAATTCTAGAGGCATTTTCAGGGGTCTCGGAATATGTCAGAACCAAAAGAGGTTGCCCTCGTTTATTATTGATAGCTATATCAATAATATAAATCAAGTGAAGTTCTATAAATGAGTGAATTCCAATTTATATTCTATATGTTTGTTATTTTTTATATTATGTTATGTAAGCTTAGCTTTTAGTTTTAAATAATTTTTTAAAGTGCAAGAATAGCACAGAGAACTCCCATATACCATTGACCTGATTCACCAGTTTGTGAACATTTTGCCATACTTGTTTTCTCTTTCTCACTCTCTCCACCCCTACACACACACACACACACAGAGTTTATGGCATTTCAATTTTTTCTGAATCATTTGAGACTAGGTTACATACATCAGTCTATTGTGAAAGGAAAATACGAGCAACTCAAGACCCCAATTCATGATGCTAAAAGGACAAAAAATGAGGCTGAAAACTGAGTCATGGAAGAAGTTGTTTTTCTTTTGTTCCTAAGCAGATAGCTAATTTTCTTCCTTGTTAGATTAGTTAGTGGTTTACCTATTTTGCCGAGTTTTCCAAAAACATATAATTTTAATTTATTAATGTGATGTCATATGATATGAGGTTTTTTGCTACTCCACCACATTAATTTCTATTTTTATCTTTATTATTTCCTTACTGGTGCTTTATTTTGTCGTTATTTTTAGCTTTTTCACTTAGAAATTTACTTCATTTTCATTAATTTATTTTATTGGGTTCGGTGTTTTTAAGCCTATAAGTTTTTCTATGATTTCTACTTTTGAAGTATCTCATAGATCCTGATACATAGCAATCGCACCATTTTTATTTTTCAGAAATTCTGTAATTTCTGTTTGTATTAACCCTTTCACTGAAAATTTGCCTACTGGAGTATTTTATAATTTTCATGTAAAAAGGAATTTATTTTAGAGTTTTCTTTTAAATTTCAAGTTCTATATCTTCATGGTCAGCAATATTTCCACCAATATATTTTTGTGCCCAAATATAGAATGAGGTTTTGCGAATATATCTCATGTGCTGAGAAGATATAGTCTCTATTGTCAGTTTGTTTTCCATCCACGAGGTTGGATTATTTTGATCCTTTGTATTCTTACTTATTTTGTAAAATTTATTTAACCTTCTTCTGCTGAGTGATATGTTAAAATACCCTACTAATAGCACTCTGTTTCTTCTTGCGTCTTCTGTAGCTTCTGCACAGGTAATCATAACTGTTATGGCTTTGTTATGAATTGTAGCTTTTAGCAGTAAGTATTCTTCTCTGTCTTGTTTGATGTCTTTTGGCCTTACTTCTACTATTTCCAATAACAGGAGGATTGCAGCCTTTGCATTCTTATTATTTTCCTTTACCTGCCCTTTGGATTTCACATTTTGAAATACACACTCCACTTGTCTTTCGTATCAAGTACAGCATTGGGTTTTGTTTTAAATATACATATCTTTGTCTTTTAAAGGAGAATAAAGTCTATTCACTCTATCAATATGATGTATGTGTTAGGCCTCAGCTCTATCAACTATTTTTCTTATGATTCTATATTTTATTTAAAACTACTTTATTTTTATTTTTATTTATTTTTTTTTTTTTTGAGACGGAGTCTTGCTCTGTCGCCCAGGTTGGAGTGCAGTGGCTGGATCTCAGCTCACTGCAAGCTCTGCCTCCCGGGTTTACACCATTCTCCTGCCTCAGCCTCCCGAGTAGCTGGGACTACAGGCGCCCGCCACCTCGCCCGGCTAGTTTTTTGTATTTTTTAGTAGAGACGGGGTTTCACCGTGTTAGCCAGGATGGTCTCGATCTCCTGACCTCGTGATCTGCCCGTCTCGGCCTCCCAAAGTGCTGGGATTACAGGCTTGAGCCACCGCGCCCGGCCTAAAACTACTTTATTTCTTTAGCTTGTTTGTTTGTTTGCTTTTTGTTACCTTGCTTAAAGCTTCTTTGAGTATTCAGGCCAGGTTGAATTTTTATTTTAGTGATTATTTTTATATTTACATATTTTATAATATCCTAATCTCATTTTTTTCTTGCTTAACGTTAATATCTAGTCTATTATTTTTAATCTTTGAGTCTTAACTGCTACCTACACAACAGTCAGTCATCTCTAGTTTCCACTTTTCTCTCCCTCTTCTCTCATTTGATTGTGGTATCTTACCTTTTTTGTCAGGATATATAATGTTTACGTTCTTTATTGTTTCTCTTATTCATCAAGTTTTACTAATTTCCTGAGTCACCTTTTGGCTACATAAAGCTCATTCTCCAGGAGGCTGGGGTGAGAAGATTGCTTGAGCCTGGGAGATCGAGGCTGCTGTGAGCCATTATTGTACCACTGCACTTCAGCCTGGGCAAGGGAATGAGACCCTGTCTCAAAAATAAATAAATAAAAATTTTTAAAATGTGAATTCTCTACTAAAGTCCTCAGGATATCACATGAGTGTAGAATTCTCTGACATTTTCATATTCAAAATTATTTTTTCTAAAGCCTTAATAAATGAAGGACAGGTATTTGTATATTAAATCTTTGGTTTATACATTTTAAAATTTCTTTGAAATGTACCCTATTATTGACTTGCTTTGAAAATGGCTTTTAATAGTGCTGACATTAGTTTAAATTCATTTTCCACTGTGGGCTGCTTTATCTTTATGTCTGAAGGCCTTGGATGTTTTTCCCACTTATACTTTAATCTAATAGTTTCAGTAAGAATGTATTATTCTGTAGACGTTTTGCCAGATACGCAGTGGACTCATGCAATATGTAAACTCAAATCTTTTTTATTTTCAGATATTTCTCCTGAATTATAATTGTAAATATTAGTCTTTCCCTTTTCTTTTGTTCTAAAAAAATCTCTGTACATGTGTTGGATCTTCCTTGCCTGCTTTCCAGTTCAATCACTTTGTCTGTGACCTGTTTTAATTCATTCTCTCTCAGTTTTATTCTTTTGTTTTTCCTCTACGTTACCTTAAATTTTTCTCTGAACTGTTTTATCTTGATGTCCTTATACTTTAGGGTTTATTTATGATATAATTTTGTCTAGTTTTTCTGAGTTCAATAAAGCCTCATTTTATTTCTTCTTGATTTTTTTTCCATTTCTCTCTTCTCTTAATTGAATTTCTGACTCATGCTGCCTTTTAAATACCCAAAATACATGCTTGAGAATATTTCACTTATGTTAAATTATTTTGGTATGGCTTTTCTTCGTTTACTTATTTATTTACTTAGGGACTTTAGTGGAGAAGTTTCATTAACTGAACTGTTTTGGTTTACATTTCCTATTTTCTCTTACAGCAGCTTTGTATGGAGTTGATTTTTTCTAGTTCTTGCTATTTTGTGCACAGTGTTCATAGGTGAAGAGTGCCCTTTCTTTGTTTTAGAAAAATGCATTATTTAAAAAATGTTGGTGATGGAAATGAGGGTGAAGGGAGTTATTTTATCCTTTGACATCCTTTCCTTCTTTAAATGCCCTGTCTCCAAGGGTCTGCACACCTCTTCTTGTGATCTGATTATTTCCCATTAGCCATGTTTTTTGGAAGCTTCCACTACCAGGCCCATTCATTCCAAGCCCTTTCCCTGTGTGCAGTACTGGGAACTGTTGAGTCTGGAAACTATGATTTGTATTTTTAACAATGCTAGACTTTCTTTTACTTGGCGTTGACTTGGTGCGTGTTTCTTCTCATTTTTCCATGCCATTCTGCTTTTTCTCTGCAGTCTCTTAAGCCTTCCCTCTGCAACAGCAGTAGAAGCTCTCTTGGAATTTGGTGTTTGTTTCTCTACTAAGGAATAATTTGAAGATCACAGTATTCTCTGTGTCACAGTAATGTTAAAGATATTAGTCATGAGTATCATTACTTGTTCTCTTTGTTGATTTTATGTTTTCTTTGGAAGATTAAGTAAGAAGATTTAAAATCAGCCAGCTAATATTATTCTCCAGACTTAGAAGTTCTAGCATTATAATTGATTGTCTGTACAATGGGCCTTGGGTTAATCAATAATCAGGCATTGCTTTCTTATATTCTCTCTTAAATCCTGTGCCTAAGCTGAGAAATTCTGTGAACATGGTATCAGTGGCCTAAAACAAAACTGGTTTGCTCTTTTGAAAGGAAGAGCTTAAGTGAAAATACTGGATTAAATATGATGGCCATGCTCTTAAAGAAAAGAACAAGAATAAATGGTACAGTACACAATTTGCCAATTTTGTAATTTTAAAAGAAGTGCTTAAAATTATTGGGAAATGTTTTTTCTCATAGGTGTATAACATGGTTCCAAGTATAGAGCTGTATGGTTATTTCTACCGTGGCCTCCATCTTGATGATAGCAAGGAAGACCCTTGCATTCCTCAGAGAGATATGTTCTACAATGGTTTATATTACACGCCTGTAAGCAACTATGGGGATGGAGACATCTATAATATTGTCATGGTAAGATCACTAAGGATTTTGGAAAATATTTCATCTCAATTTTTAGTATTCATAATGCATATTGATGTTTTCTTAATTATGTAGTTTTCTTCCTATACTTTGAGATTTGTGTCTGTAATCTGCCAATAGAGTACAGAGAAACTGTCTTATAAAAAGGAGATATTAATTTTGTTGATTTTTAAATTTTCTGCTGAAAATAAATCGTGTAGCTATAATTACAAAACCTCATTTAAAGAAAAAGACAGGCTCCAATTAATACAATAAATCTTATGCAAAGATAGTCAAGTCAAGAGGCTAAGAGAGTGTGGACTCCAGATATCCCTAGGCCATTAATGAAATATGCTGAGTCTTCCATGAAAGTATCTTTATAATTAACGTCACAAGTGTATAAGAAAAGGGGCGTTGAATCAGACGGACTTTATCAGCTCTTCAATTTACTGAGTGTGCCGTGTGTGTGTGCGTGTGCGCGTGTGCGTGCGCGCGTGTGTGTGTGTTTGATGTTAATTAGGGTAATGATAGCGCTGATCTCATCAGTATTTTTCACTTAGGATGAAATGGAGAATAATGGAAAATACTTAGAAAAACGCTAGCACATAATAAGTGCTAAATCATAGTAATTACCATTTTTTCTCTGAAATAGGGCTTTTCCATAAGTCAAATAGAGGTAAGTTGACTTGTAACTTCTCAGGCCTTTGTTAAGACAGAAAATATGGATACTGACGATCCGTTTATCTTTACAATATAAATAAAAGGCCTTTTATAGTTCTTGCATGAAAAGAATGAACAATATTTTTGTTGTTTGTTTCTTTAAAGAACATGGGTCTGAAAGTCTTTACCAATCTCCATTACCGAAAACCAGAAGTATGTGTGATGGAGAGAGGGCGTTCACTCTCTAAGCCGCTTTATGTAGGAACAGAACATTATGGTCTGATGCTTAACGCTCCATCTAGAATTGCATGTAGGTAATCTTAAACTTTTTTGTTGGGGGATGACCAAAGCGATTTGTGGAATTTAGTGTATTTGAGACAAACTATACAATTTTGGAATTTTATATGTGAATTATGCCATGTTTTTGGCTACAGTTAGACATCCTATAGTTGGATAAAGCAGAATAAAACAGATTAGAAATGCTTTTGGCTCTAACAAGAAATTAGCTTCAGAGGTGAGATGTAGTTTACTTTTATTGATGAAATACAATGTCAGAAATACAATCATGCTTCACTTAGTGATGGAGAATTTGTTCTGAAAAATGCATTGATAGGTGATATTGCTGTGTGAACATCATACAGTGTACTTAGACAAGCCTAGATGCTGTAGCCTACAACACACCTAGGCTATGTGGTACAGTCTATTTTTCCTAGGCTACAAACCTCCACAGCATGTGGCTATACTGATACTGTAGGCAGTTGTAACACAATGGTAACTATTTGTGTATCTAAACATTGCTAAACATGGAAAAGGCACAGTGAAAATGTGGTATACAGGATAAAAAAGTTGTACTTTTATATACGGCACTTCCCATAAATGGAGCCTGCAAGGTTAAAAGTTACTCTGAGTGAGTCAGGGTACAAATATATTTTCTTTCTTTACATCCTTATTCTATAAGCTTTTTCCTATTTTTCAATTTTTATAACTTTTATACTTTTTTGTTAAAAACAAAAACGCAAACACACACATTAGTCTAGGCCTATACAAGGTCAGGATCATCAACATCACTGTCTTCTACCTCCACATCTTGTACCACTGAAAGGGTCTTCAGAGGTAATAACACACATAGAGTTGTCCTATCCTGTGACAGAATGCCTTCTTCCGTAACACCTCCTGAAGGACCTGCCTGAAGCTGTTTTGCAGTTAATTTTTTTTTTGATAAGTAAAAAGAGCACATTTTAAACAGTAAACAGTATACTGTTTACTGTAAGCACAAAAACCAGTAACATAGTCATTTATTATCATTATCAAGTATTATGCACTATACAGAATTTCTCTGCTATATTTTTATAGGACTGGCAGTGCAGTGGGTTTGTTTATACCAGCATCATCACAAACCCATGACCAATGCATTGCACTACAATGTCATGATGACTTTGATGACAACAGGTGGTAGGGATTTTTCAGCTCCATTATAACCTTGCAGGACCTCTGTAGTCTAAGTGATCTGTCATTGATCACAATGTCATTATGTGGTAACTGACTGTGTATAGGAACAGGCAATGTATGGTGATACACGAAAACAGTCATAGAAAGTGACTGTGATACAGGAAAGTGAGGTGTTTTATGGCGACCTTACACCCTGATAATACATAGACCATAATTTGCAGAGTCCAAGGTCTGAATAAGGTACTTCTTCCTTTTTCTTTTTTTTAGCTGGTGAAATCAGAGAGGAGGATGCTGACTATGTAGAACAGGCTATAATTCAAACAGTAAGAACAAACTTTCCAGAGACATGGATATGGGACCTCGTCAGTGTCGAGTGAGTTTTAACCATTTTCTCTCCTATGTGTCTTTATTTCTATTTTCTTTTTCTTTCTTCACTTTTATTCCTGGGTATATAAAACAGTACCATATTTGTAAAATATATATCATCGATTTGCATGCACTGATCACGCATTTTATCTTTTCTCTAGCATTGTTTTCCCTTCACCAAGAGTTTCTCTTCTATTCGTTTTATGCAGACAGATTTAAACTGCCCCAATTAAAAAACATAATGTGGGCCGGGCGTGGTGGCTCATGTCTGTAATCCCAGCACTTTGGGAGGCTGAGGCAAGTGGATCACCTGAGGTCAGGAGTTCGAAACCAGCCCAGTCAACATGGTGAAACCCCGTCTCTACTAAAAATACAAAAAAATAGCCGGGTGTGGTGGTGGGCACCTATAATCCCAGCTACTCGGGAGGCTGAGGCAGAAGAATTGCTTGAACCCGGGAGGCAGAGGTTGCAGTGAGCTGAGATCGTGCCACTGCACTCCCACCTGGGTGAAGACAGAGTCTTTGTCTCAAAAAAACAAAAACAAAAACATAATGCGGTGTTTAAAGAAACATGACCTTTCTATACTCAAATTTTATAAAAATCCAGCTCTCATTATTTTTATCTAATGCCCCATCTAAACAATATAACTCACTTTTGAGCTTCAGTCAATACTTTCCTGCTTGCTTCGCACTTAATTTTAAGTTCTTGGTTCAGACAAAGGATATGTTTTACAGATAACCTCTTCTTCCAGTTCCTCAGGCTCTGCCAATCTTTCGTTCCTCATTCCTGATACGATAACCCAATGGGAGGCAAGTGGCTTTTGTGTGAATGGCGACGTTGGATTTGGTGTATCCTCTACAACCACTCTAGAGGTCTCCCAACCTTTCTTTATTGAAATTGCCTCTCCCTTTTCGGTTGTTCAAAATGAACAATTTGATTTGATTGTCAATGTCTTCAACTACCTGGATACATGTGTAGAGGTAAGTTGTTCTCTTTGATCTGGAGGCAAAAATTTAACAAAGCTAAAATATTTCTTAATATTTCCATATTCTCTTTATTCTCAAATGCAAAATGCTACTATAAAGGTATGAGACTTAGGTCCATATTCTTCAAACAAATATAATTGCTTTCATTCACAGTGACGGTTTAAACAGTGTATTGAGCATGGCGTTTCATAGTGATGTGTGTTCCAGTGCCATCCTCATTGCCATGATTGTTTTCCTAGATTTCTGTTCAAGTGGAGGAGTCTCAGAATTATGAAGCAAATATTAACACCCTGAAAATCAATGGCAGTGAGATTATCCAAACTGGAGGGAGGAAAACAAATGTCTGGACTATTATACCTAAGAAATTGGGTAAGCAGCTATCTGTCTACACCAGTCGCTCATGGAAAACCAGCGCATATTAATTGTATCCATTTATTTTCCTTAAATTGTCTATACAAACATGATTTTCTCTTTTACATTTTTAAAATTCTTGTTGTAAATTCTCCACTAGAAATTCTAATCTACAGTAATCTAATTTCTGGTTGTTAATGTTGTGTAGCGCAAAACCACCATTCATTTTTACAAGAGCATAATGCAATTAAAATACAATATAAATGCTAACTTGCATGACTTATCATGGACTATATGTTTGGAATATGCCATATCCCAAATAAAGGCCATGTTGTCATTAATGCCACCTTAATTATTTGACTTCTCACTGGCTCCTTCTCCTACCCTCATGAACCCAGGCCACCTTCACAAAACTTGCTACTCCATCACAATGATCAGTTAGGTAATTGTCAGGTTTGTAAATTTACTACATGTGCCACGGGGATACCAAAATCACTAAATGATTGTAATGAGATCAAAAACTGAGAATATTTAGTGCCTATGCTATCTGCAAGATGGAAAAATAAACTTGTCTCCTATTGAAATATTGAAAATACATGGAATGGAAAAAGTTTAAAACTCTAGTAAACAAGGAATGCTAGATGTGATATGTGTGATACTTTTAATCACAACTTTTAAAAAATAGTCATTCAAATTTTCTTTGTTTAATGTCCTGTGTTTGTTGTATTATTTTAACAGCAAATAATACATCGTTTAGATTATTTTAGTTCAGTTGTGATGCTGTTCTCAGACTATTTTTCTATTACATTTGAAGTTTCTCAATATTTCTACTGCACAAGATCTTCAAAATCCTACCTTGGCAATTGAGATAGAATACTGTACCAACTTGTATAGTTTTATGACATTAAATTGAAGACACAGTGTTAAGAGTGAAATAACAAGCTTTCTGAGACAGAGAAACAAATCAAACACACCAAAAAATAAGAACAATATATTGGTTGTATATATTGATGTACAGTCATGTAAATAATAATAACTTTAAAGAATGATTGTTTTCAATCCTCTAATTTTTACAAACAAGGAAACGAGATCAGCTCTAATTGTGTAATGTGAAATCAGGAAGTTTAAAGACAATGAATTCCTTGCTAGGACAGTATTTCAATCCCAGTGCCTGTCTACTATATAATATTTTACTATTTTTGTTTGGTTGATCTTGGGAAAAGTTAGGAGCCCTAATTAGCTGACATTATTTGCCTATACTGTCATAAGTAATCTTTATAAACAATCAATATCAAGGAATTGACTCAGATGACTTTGTAGAATGTTACTTTTCCTAAAATGTCTTAAGTTTTAATTAAGTAAATTTATCATTTACTTAATATAAGGAATCATGAAAATCAAGGAACAGGTGAAATGGAAGATACCACATTGTATCTAGGAAGGAGAAGAAACAAGTTATTTTGTTCTAAGCATCAAATTAACGATAGAATTTGGTTCATCCAATTCAAGACATGGTTCACAGACTGTAGCCATTTCTCATTATAGAAGGGACCAATGATCAATTTAATTTATATTTTGGAATCTCTTGCAGGTAAAGTGAATATCACTGTAGTTGCCGAGGCCAAACAAAGCAATGCTTGCCCAAATGAAGGAATGGAGCGGCAAAAGCTAAACTGGAAAGACACTGTGGTCAAAAGCTTCTTGGTAGAGGTATGGATATGCAAACTGTCAAGCTTTTCCTGAAAAGAAACAGACATCTAAGAGGCTCTGTATTAAAAGACATTCTCCTTGAAGACACTTAGTTGACAACATTTACTTTTGACACAAGACATGCCATTTTAAATGAATTAAAACAGCATAAAGTTCATCCTTTCTTTAATTCATACCTCACCCAGGATAGTAAAGCTTAACACTTGAAACAGACTTGACAATTTTTTGTTTGTTTCTGAGTCAAGATGTTTCTTGTACACCTATTTCTCTTCCTTCTATTTTTCTGATTCTCATATTCAAGAGACAAATCTACTTGTCCTACACTCCTGTGCAGTTCCCGTCATCCTCAACAAGAATCAGCACTTGTCAGAGGAACACTCTTGATTTGCCTCTCGACACATCCCTGCTCCACAAAGCACTTTTAGTTGTTTACTGGAGATGCTCTATAGGATCAGAGGAGCTGAGAGTGTCCCACAATGACATCAAGGTTATGCCTGTCCAAGCTACAGAACTCAGAGGCTAAAATGGGTGCTGGTGACGTCCCATGCCTTCCAGATATGAACAGAAGGGGACCATGAGTTGGATCTTCTCTCAGGGATAAACTTGCACCAGCCATTCTTAAGTGAGCTGGTGCTTAATCACTTTTCCTTCATGGACAGAGGACTTAGACTCATTCTTCTGTGCTTGTTTGTGTTACTCTTTGACAGCCTGAAGGTATTGAAAAGGAAAGGACCCAGAGTTTCCTTATCTGTACAGAAGGTAAGAGGATCTTTTAGGAAGTCAAATTAGTCCTAAATAAAATTCACCAGAAGAATCAGTTTATGTCCTCTCCTTCCACATGAGTCCATGTGCCCTGTGATTTCACTTTAAATATCTCATGGAGGATTCTTGTGTTTCATGCTTTATCTTCATGATATAATTTTAGCCATTGAGAAGCATATTCAGAAGGTGGTTTTTAGTTCACTTTTTGATGTTGGTCTGCCCCGACCTATTATTTTTTTCATTATATGTGTTCTTAGCTCCTCTTATGCTATGATTGTCACACAACATTGGACAATGGGACATCAGGATTGAGGCCCAGTAGCACATAATATAATCTTTGCTTTTGTACTCTTAGGATAAAATAACCCGTAGATACATCACTGCCCCTGCCCCTCAGTCTCTGGTTTCATGGCCATGAGGGGTATTATTTTACCTGGTTGATGGTGATCCGATTATACTCCCTCATCAGAGCCTTCAAGCTTTACCTTTTGTGTGTGTTGTTTTGTGTGTTACAGTCAGTGTAGTTTTTACATTGTTTTTCATACATAAATAGTTCAGGCACTAAACCAGTGAAGAATGGGGGCCATGATCTAATGCACAGATTTATATGCCATTTTCTGAATGTACTGTTATCCTAAACTAGGTCAGAACTCCAATTTCATCTCCTCTAATAAACAACTTGTGAAATAAAAATAAGTAATGGAATCTTACCTCCAATACGTTTATCCCCCAAATCTGCTGATATAAAGAAGCCATCACATTTTTTAAATCAATATTTTCATTCCAGGTGCCAAAGCCTCCAAGCAGGGAGTTTTGGACTTGCCAAACGATGTAGTAGAAGGTTCAGCCAGAGGCTTTTTCACTGTTGTGGGTAAGTTGATTAAATGTTTTGTTTCACAATGGTTTGAAAATCTTGGTTGAGGTGGTCTTAAAACAATCCTTAAAATAACAGAATAGAGAGGTTTTCCTCAGCTATCAATTGGAGGGAATTATTGTTCAGATCACCCTCTATGTTTCCTGGTGGGATCTGAAGGGATTACAGTACTGTTTCCAGACCTATATGCTCAGGAAACCCTAGCTTGTGTAGATGGTAACTAGCATTCAGAAAGCAAGAGGTTCTTTATAATCATTAATCTGAAATATGAAATTCACCTCTTGGAGAATCAGAATTAACTTTGCCTGTTAATGATGTTGGGAGTTTTCTCAGTACAAGGAGAATTTTTTGTTGTTGCTACAAAAGGCAAGCTTCTTTGTCTGTTATTAACATGAACATCTCTTGGAAGGGATGGATTACACTTTGTAATTCATAGGATTGGTTTATTTAAAAAAGAAAAAAAAAAACTAGCAAACAAGCAAACACATTCTCCTAACTTCCTCCTCTCTCTGGTAATGAGATTTTCAGAAATATTTTCCATAGCACTTTAACTTCACCCTTCATGGCTATCTCCTCTTTCAAATTGCTTCATAAAACTTTCTTTGTTTCCACCATTTAGACTCAATTTTAAATGTTACCTATTCCACTAGGCCTCTTTTGTCTATAGTTATTAATGCTGAGATGGCAACTATAAACAACACAGCTTTCCGCTTTTCCTGTTTTTAGGGGATATTCTAGGACTTGCCATGCAGAATCTGGTTGTTCTGCAAATGCCCTATGGAAGTGGAGAGCAGAATGCTGCCCTGCTGGCATCTGATACTTACGTTCTTGACTATCTGAAATCTACTGAGCAACTGACAGAGGAAGTTCAATCTAAGGCTTTCTTTCTCTTGTCTAACGGTGAGAACATTTAAGTAATTTCTGCCCATAATTGTTGAAATCAATTGTTACTCATACAAAGATGTCATAAGCTGTTTTTATGCAGTAGTCTGGTGAAAGAAAAGTGAACCTGAACCTAGGAACTCTCAGTCCTAGCTCTGTTTTCTGTTTGACTTCAAAATCTGTGTGGTCAGCTAGCTTCATCATTTGCAGCCGCAGAGTTTACAAGCTATGCACTTAATTTTTTTTAATGCCTGGTATTTTGCAAGCTACCTTGTTTGTTGTTATGATTGCTGTTGTTTTTGTTAAGAGTTGTTGTCAGTGGTTCATCTATCAACGTCTGTGTTTGCTCAGCTGTGGTCTGTTGCAATGAAGTGACCTTGGCTTTGTATACAGAAAGAGGGCCAATGTTGTAAAATGTGAGGTTAAGGAAGAGTCCAAGAGCATAAAATAATCTTCTTTGGTTTTTCTTCTCAGAAAGGTAACACTGAAGTAAAAGGACCTTAGGGGAAATAAATATACTGAATAATTAGTAGGTACCAATGATGAGGCAATTACTGAACCAGACATATCCATCTGTATGACTTGTCATCAAAATCCTATAAAGTAAGAGTTATGTTTTCTCCCTTATGAATACAGAAACTGAGTTTCAGAAGTTCAAATGGAAATGATCATCCTAGTGATTTGTGTCTGTCTAACACCAAAACCTCGGGCTTGCACTGCACCATTCTTTCTCTTCTGACTTTCTTAGGTTAAAAAATAATTTCCTACAATGTTCCATTTTAGGTTATCAAAGGCAGTTATCTTTCAAGAACTCTGATGGTTCATATAGTGTGTTTTGGCAGCAGAATCAAAAAGGAAGCATATGGTGAGACATAAAAATTTTATTGTATATCATATAGAAATTACCTGAGGAGGGCTTGCAAGGAGGTGAAGGAGGATAGAGTTCAGTGGGAATTTAGAAGCAAAGTGGGTTTCAAAGTCAGAGGTGAAAGAGATAAAACTAAAGATTTAGTGATTCCAATTCTAATACAACAATATACCTTCAGTCTCATGATGATTTGCTCAGCAGTCTGATCCTCTCATGACAGCCCATTTACAGGCACAACTGGCTAACTCCACTGAAGAGGGCACGTCTTACTCTGTGTTTCTCAGAGTCCCCTATAGATTCAGGAAAGTGAAATTAGAAGAACCCAAAATGCCTAATTATATCAGTTCTCTCTCCATGTATAGGTAATCTAATGGGCTACACAGCAAGACCTTTGGGTGCAAACATGCTGAAAATTACCTACTCTAATTTCCACTTATTGCTAGTCATAATATTTTCCTGACCCAAAGGAAAGAGCCACTATCAATAAAGATGGTTTACAGCAGATGAGTTGAATGCGTCCCTTACCCAAAGAGAACGATGGCAATGAACACGTGGAATTGCTAACAACACCATTTCCTGTTTATCTAACTTTTGCTTTGGTGATTTGTACTACAGGCTCAGTGCTCTTACTTTTAAGACATTGGAGAGAATGAAAAATTATGTATTCATTGATGAAAATGTTCAGAAACAGACCTTAATCTGGCTTTCAAGCCAGCAGAAAATGAACGGCTGCTTTAAGAATGATGGCCAGCTTTTCAACCATGCCTGGGAGGTGAGAGAGGAGCAGCACCAGGCTTTCCTTGCTCCTGGGCGTTGCCTGCCTTGCCCTGCCTCTGGCTTTCCTGATCTGGAATATGAATATTCTTCCTGTGAATATGAAGCCTTCTGAGCCACTGCAGTCCTGGGCCTGTGGTGGGTTGGTCAGCAGCACCATTCCCGCTGCATGCATGTTTAACCACAGCCTGGATATGACTCCTTCTGAGTCTCTCTTCTGCCTTACTCAGCCTCTAGTCCTTCCTGAGTATCAGTCCTCTTCAGAAAGTAAACTAGAAATAGAAGGAAGGAGAGAGAAAGGGAACCTAGAAAAGAAACTTCCATAAATTTGGAGACAGTCAATGTATAAAGGGAGGGGACTGTGAGTATATGAGGAAGGAAAGTTTATTCCTGTCCATAGATGGCAAGAAAGTTCTGGGGAGAATATCTAGTAGTTCACATTGTTTCAATGAAGCAAGTTTTTCTAAGACCCTCTCAAGGAAAAATTCAAAGGCCAAGCTTGCCCTGGGGCCAAAGTACAAATGAGGTGAAGTATATCCTTGGCAGAATCCACCCCTTTTCCTGTCCGTATTTAGGTAAATCCCTCCCTTCCAACTTCCTTTCTTTGCAGATAGCTGTCCACCTCCAGCCCATCTTCTGTCTCCTTTCCCATCCTATTTTTCCCTCTGGATGCTCAAAATCTCCTATCATGGCATTTTAGCATGCTCCGATGGCCCCTGAAACACCCTGAGCTTTTCTTCAGCATCCTTCCTCTTAATCATCACTCCTGTTCTTGAAACACAGAATACATATCTAATCCACATCAAAATATGAATGAGAACAGACACTCTATGATATTTAATTTGCATGCAAGTTGTATTCAAATTGTTTTGTGGTATTTTTAATTTATTCCAAACTTATTCCTTACAACAGGGGGGCCCTGATGGAGAAGAGCTCTTGCTCCTTGGTAGAAAAATCAAAAACTTTCCCACGTTCTCTTCTAAAACATCTTCACATCCCATCTTTCTTCTTATTGGATTCATTACTGGCGAATCATTGCTGATTACTGCTTCAGTTTGTCTGGTCTTCCCCAGTATTTTCTCTATAATTAAATATCTGTTGAGGGGGTGAGTGGGTGGGTGTCTGTGTGTGTTATGAGTTGAGAGAAATAAAAATGCAAGGGAAAAGTAAAAGCTTACACTGCAGAGGAATGGCGATACCACTTGCTGTAATTTAGATGTACTGTGAGTCCTCGTACCTCATGTTATTGCCTACCATATGCTGTTATTTGCGTCTTAAACACTTGGTTTATCAGAAATATTTCTTTTCCGAAGAAAGGAAGGATTGTCCTTTGCTTAAATAGATAAAACGGAAAGCTTGTACAAGATCAGTAGATCCCAAATGCCATTCTGAATACCATTTCCATCAGAATCACTAGAGCGCCCGTTAAAATGCATTTCGCTGTCTTATTCCCGAGTTTTTTGAATGAGAATCTCTGTGTAGATGCTGGTTGATTTAAGTACCCCAGAGGACTTTTATGCACAGTCAGTTTGCAAACCACATGATTTATAAATGAGTTTCTCATTTTACACTGTAAGAATCTAAGACTTGACTCTGGTGACCTTCTAGTGTGCTTTTCCAGGAATTTCCAGGAATCTTCACAGCAACTTTCTGCTTCACCTCATCAGAGATTCTTTGTTGGCTTTTTTCAGATTTATACCAAGTGGAGACAAATAGAGTCCTGTGAATTCCTTAAAATGCAAGTTTAACATCAGGCAGCATAAATACGATTACATGTGTTATTTACTATTTTTGAAATTAACTGTTATAATAATAACAACTTAATAATTATGATTTAATTATTGCATAGCGTCTGAATGATTCTTGCTCAGATAGTATGATTATTAACCATCTAATTTAAAAACTACACATGTTTGGGTGTTTTTATGAATAATGGTATTTGTTGTAGTATTTTTTTCTTACCTAGTTTTACTTCAAAAGAATACTTATTATTTTGTGCTCTGCTGTCCCAAATGACTCATTGTTCCTTTGTTTTCAGGGTGGAGATGAAGAGGACATTTCACTCACTGCATATGTTGTTGGGATGTTCTTTGAAGCTGGGCTCAATTTCACTGTATGGATCCCCATCATCTTCTGATTTCAGTCAGCTGAATGCACATTAAATAGACTGTAGAGTCAGAGTCACTTGAGATTCTAAGACTGGATGAAACCCCGAGATAACATTTAGTTTACTACCACCCTTTAAATTCCTGCTGTTCAAACTGTTTTTCATTCATAGACAACTTTGAAAAACAGGATTGAGTTTCTCCCTAGGGAGAATACGCATATGCACACAAAAACGACTTATTCACACAGCTGCAGGCATTCACATCTCTCCTGAAGTTCAGCCATGAATTTCAGATTGAGAACCCCTGCTCTAAGTAAAGCCATAGCCTAGTATTCTGTTTCTCTCTCAACAGTGAGTAAACATTTTCAACTCAAGTGTGGCTCACCCTCGCCACCTCCCAATCCATAGGTTAGATTTCCAAAATCTATTCCTGAACTAAGATGCTAGGAATTGTCAGGGTCATTAGTATACCTTGAAAATTATCTTCAAAAATGTAAACCTCTTGGGCCTATGATAAATTTGGAGGCTTTGCCACATAGAAGACATTCATAACTAAAATATCACTGATCAGATATAAAAACTACCATTTTCTTACTAAATTTTATTGGGCCGAGCATGGTGGTTCATGTCTATAATCCAAGCACTTTGGGAGGCTGAGGCAGGTGGATTACCTGAGGTCAGAAGTTCAAGACCAGCCTGGCCAACATGGTGAAACCCTGTCTCTACTAAAAATACAAAAATTAGCTGGGCTTGGTGGTGCATGCCTGTGATCCCAGCTACTTGGGGGACGGAGGCAGGAGAATCGCTTGAACTTGGGAGGTGGAGGTTGCAGTGAGCTGAGATCATGCCACTGCACTCCAGCCTGGGTAACAGAGCGAGACTCTATCTAAAAAAAAAAAAAAAAGTATTGCTTAGGTACTAATGATGACATTATGAATTTATTTTAATGATATTTTTGAAGGATAAAATATATGTGTATATATAAAAGGATTTGTATGTAAAATATACTTTGAGGATATATTATATATATATTATAAACAATGATTAGTTTAAATGTTCAGCAAGCTCATGGAATGTTCAGTTATCAGTTTACAATGTATAATTCTTCTTCCTGACCAACAGTTTCCTGCTCTACGAAGCGCACTCTTTTGCCTTGAAGAGGCATTGGACAGTGGTGTCACTAATGGCTACAATCATGCGATTCTAGCTTACACTTTTGCCTTAGCTGGAGAAGAGCAGAAAGTGGAATCTTTACTCCAGACCCTGGATCAATCTGCCACAAAAATAAGTAACGTTATTATTCATTGTTGCTAGTGGGGGTGAGGAAGCGTTCTAAGCAGTCACATAGGAGCTCCCTCTTCACCAGCGTGTTTCTATTTCTCTTATGGAATTTATCAGTGGCCTTTATACCTTTCAAGAACACTGCATATTCTAGACTTTCCTCTTTTGCTTTATGCTAGCTTCCTCTCAAATGAGTGATGTGAGGGGAGTCAAGCCTGGTGACCAAGCCATAGACTATTATAACTACTGGGGAAGCTTAATCACCTGCTACTTAGAAAGTTGCTATTTAAGGCTGTAGTAATTTGCTATAGCTGTCATCAAATACCACATGCTGGATGACTTAAGCAACAAAAGTTTATTTTCTCACGCTTCTGGAGGCTAGAAGTCTAAGTTCAAGGTGTTGGAAGTGTGGTTTCTTCACCTGCAGGTGACCACATTCTCCCTTCATCTTCACAAGGTCTTTTGTGTGTGCACAGCCCTGCTCTCCCTTTTGTGTGTCCAAAATTCTTCTTCTCATAAGGGCACCAGTCAGATTGGATTGTGGCCCGTAAGCTTCATTTTAACTTAGTCACCTCTTTAAAAAGTCTTATCTCGGCCGGGTGCGGTGGCTCCAGCCTGTAATCCCAGCACTTTGGGAGGCCGAGACGGGCGGATCACGAGGTCAGCAGATCGAGACCATCATGGCGAACACGGTGAAACCCCGTCTCTACTAAAAAAATACAAAAAACTAGCCGGGCGAGGTGGCGGGCGCCTGTAGTCCCAGCTACTCGCGAGGCTGAGGCAGGAGAATGGCGTGAACCCAGGAGGCAGAGCTTACAGTGAGCTGAGATCTGGCCACTGCACTCCAATCTGGGTGACAGAGCGAGACTCCATCTCAAAAAAAAAAAAAAAAAAAAGTCTTATCTCCAAATACAGCCACATTTTGAGGTACTTGGAGTTGGGGTTTCAACATATAAATTTGAGGGGAACAATTCAGCACAAACAGAGGTCGGGAATGGAATTTGCATCCTTCTTTATGTGTAACCCATGACTTTTATACAGACTATGTGAAAATTCTTCCTTTTTCTCAGATAATGTCATCTACTGGGAAAGAGAAAGGAAACCCCAGACCGAAGAATTTCCATCCTTTACTCCCTGGGCACCTTCTGCTGAGACTGAGAAGACTTGCTATGTGCTGTTGGCTGTCATTTCCCGGAAAATTCCTGACCTCACCTATGCCAGTAAGATTGTGCAGTGGCTTGCCCAACAGATGAATTCCCATGGAGGCTTTTCTTCTACCCAGGTGATTAATGTAGGCCTGATATTAATAGCAGCTTGTTGAATGCAGAAGCTGTAACTCTATGACGAGTGAGATATTAATAGTAAAGATATCACAACAAATCCTTTCTGAGAAGAAGAATCGTGGATATTATTAATCCCATTTTATTTCCTCAACAATTATTTGTTGGCCAGTTATTGTGTATCGGGCACTCTACTAGGAAGCCTCTAAGTAGAAGTGAATGAAATGAGGCCACCTATTCCAGGAATTTATCACCATTTGTATCTTCATTCACACAGCAAACACAGAATAAGTCTAGAGGATATTTTTGTCATAAGCACCACTCTTGGTGGTACATTAGACACCTGATGATACTATGTTCAAATTATATATGGACCAAAAAGAAAGTTTTCTCTCTAGTTCTGTGGGCTATACACTGGGAAAAGCAAATGAAAAGAAGGAAAACAGGAGAAATGGGGGGTATGAGAAACAAGGACATGTTTTTCCTTACTTGGAAACAAATTGAAAATGAAAAAAAAAAAAAGTTTTATTTCCATGAGAAAAATCTGCATTTCTCTTTGTGTTTGGTCTTAGTTTCTGAGTAAAACCATATACTAATAAATTTCCAAAGATCTTTTCCTGATTCTGACTTCCCTTCTTTGAAGATAAGCAGAAAAAAAAGAATTATCCATGGCAGCCACAGGGGCCGCTGAATTATGTAACGCCTTAACTTTTAGAAAAGCTTTGACACCATTTTTAACCAAAGAGACTATATTTTATGAAAAATTTTTAGAAAGTAAAAACACAATTAAGATTTGTTGAAGAAAACTAATTTAAGTGGAAACAATTTGCACAAGCAAGTATATTTTCCTATCATTCAGGATATTGCTTCTTGGTGTTTTGCTGACCTGTTTTAGGAACATTTCTAAGGATTGATACGAAGTCTGTGGTCAAATGATGACCAATATTGTGTCATAACTGAGCTTGGATCATTGCTTGTGCTGTTCTGTGCAGGCAACTCCAGTTTGTCTTCTTGCCATAACCTGTTACATGAAGTTAACCTTCTCTAAGAATCAAAACACCGTTACCTTTAGCAGTGAAGGATCCAGTAAGACTTTCCAGGTTAACAGTGATAACCGCCTACTGGTCCAACATTCAGAACTAACAAAGGCACCTGGAGAATACACAGTAGATGTGGAAGGACACGGTTGTACATTTATCCAGGTAACAGAAATCTGCCTGAGAGGGTGATGAGTGTTTGCCAGTAAAAGAGTCAGACTGTTCAGTTCTACGTGAAGTGTTATCTGACCGTTTTGTGTATTTACACTATCAATAGCCGAAAATGCAAGTTATTTTATGAAAAGATACTCAGTTGTCGAAGTTTCTTGAGGAATATTGCTATTAGAAAGTATTCTATCTTCATTAAATTACATTATTCTGAAAGCTAAAGAATTTAACCCAATTCCCTGATGATAAAGATGTAAACTGCATTAATAATAGAAATAAGCAATAGGTTCTTTCTTTTAAAAAATGTTTTATTTTTAATTTTTATGGGTGTATAGTAGGTGTAAATATTTACAGGGTGCATGATACAGGCATACAATGTGTAAGAATCACGTCGGGGCAAGTGGGGTATGCATCACTTCAAGCATTTATCCTTTGTGTTAGAAATGATGGAAATATACTCTTAGTTATTTTAAAATGTAAAATTACTACTGACTATAGTCAGCCTGTATAATTCTTAATACAGGATGGGTTTTCTTATCATTTGCTATCCTTTCCAGGCCACGCTTAAGTACAATGTTCTCCTACCTAAGAAGGCATCTGGATTTTCTCTTTCCTTGGAAATAGTAAAGAACTCTTCTGATATCTTCCAGACTATTTTTGAGCTCACAGTGACCCTCAAGTAAGTGTCATATTTTGATAGTAACTCCCATGTGAGCAAGATGGTAAAATATTTAAAAAGTTTGAGCAGTAGTGAAATCACAAAATATAAATCATGGTAATATGATGAGTTCTCATGTTGGTGGTGACAATTCTACAGCACAGTCACTTTTTAGCCCTCTGTCCAGACACCACAATTTAGTACATCTTCAGCTAAATCAGAGCTAAAATGAGGCAAGTATAACATGCAGTCTACGTGAGCATGATTTGAAAGCTTTCGCTGCACTGATATTCCAATGACACTTTCTATTCTGTTGTATGGAAGTACTCCTAGTTTTGAAAAACAGATTCTATATTTCTTTCTCAAGACAAGCATGCATGGTCATATAGTAGCAAGCCCACAAATGTTTATTTTATAACTGTAAAGAGTAAAATTTTAGATTTTTACTTTTCAGAATAGAAAAACAAAATGATCCTCTTGATTTCAAGCATGATTTATAGATGCTAAAGGATGTTAGCCTTAGTTAATATGTGGAAAGCATTGAGTAAAATTAGTTTGGCAGATATTCTTTAGAATTTCTAAATAAAAATCTCTTGAGCTCCAGGGCTAAGAACTCAATGAACTGGGGAACTCTTTTTTTTTTTTTTGAGACAGAATCTCACTTTGTCACCCAGGCTGCAGTGCAATGGCACAGTGGCACAATCTCAGCTCACTGCAACTTCCACCTCCTGGGTTCAAGGGATTCTTATGGCTCAGCCTCCCGAGTAGCTGGGATTACTGGCGTACATCACCACATCTGGCTAATTTTTCTATTTTTAGTAGAGTCAGGGTTTTGCCATGTTGCCCAGGCTGATCTTGAACTCTGACCCTCAAGTGATCCACCCACATTGGCCTCCAAAAGTGCTGGGATTACAGGTGTGAGCAACCATGCCCTGATGAACTATGGAACTCTTAACTTCATACCCCAATAGTCTTATCCAGAAGCAGGAAACTGAGCTAGAAGATCTCTTGGAGACATGTCTACTCCATAATTCTGCTAATATACCACCTTGTAAGCAAAGATGTCCTCTAAGTGTTATGCAAATCTAACACTAACCTAAGTATATGTAATATAGATTTAGAAGCTTTGTTTATCCGTTCAAACTTTGAGACTGAAGGTAAGCTTAAGACCAGGATGTGGGGGAGATTTCATGTCAGATAATTCATTATTTGCTCCAATGTCTGTTGCTATGTATCATCTCTTTCATTATCATTCTGATCATGCCTATTCACAGATGCTTGAAAATGACTTTCTTCAAATTTTCTCTTCGGCTTTTACCTGTCCTCCAGACTTCTAGCCAATTAGTATTTATCCACCTGGCACTCTCATTATGAGATAAGTCACTTTTTAAAATTGATATCTAAACTAGTGTTTTCTTAAACTTTTCAGATATACTGGAATTCACAATAAATCCAGTATTGTGGTTACAGATGTAAAAATGCTATCAGGATTTACTCCAGCCATGTCTTCCATTGAAGAGGTAAGTAATAGAAGCCTAATCTGTCAGCACAAAGACAGCTCCATAGAGTATAAAAATAAAATAAATACTTGTTTAGCAGTTGTTTAGCAAAACAAAACTATAGAATTCTTCAACATTCACCTTTATATTTTTACGCTAACACTGGAGAGCTGGTGTATTTAATTCATACAAATTAGCAGTCAATATTTCCCATGGTTCGTCATATATTTTTCTTTAGTTGCTATCCATGCTTATGAAAACATCATGGCACCAAGGAATGTTCCATAAAACAGAACCTGACATGGAAAAGCATGGACATTCAGTTCTGCAGTGGTGCTGTCATTTGTTCTAATATCTATTCTCTATCCTTCCCTAACAATTTCTTCAAAGCTTGAAAACAAGGGCCAAGTGATGAAGACTGAAGTCAAGAATGGCCATGTTCTTTTCTATTTGGAAAATGTAAGTTTAGCAATAATTTTTTTCTTTAAAGGTTTTCTTTTTTCCTTCTAAGGGCAATTGGATGCTTCCATTTCTTATAGAATGATAGGATTTTAAAAGGAAAAAAATAAGTAACATTAAGGATGACCAGTGTTCTATCCCACTGATCGTCTATCTTCTCCTTGCTAGTTCTAAGGCTATTTCATATATGCCCTGGCTACGTGACTAGATAGCTTTCCTCTCCCTATCAAACACAGTCTGGTCACAGAGTAGATGTGTAATTATTTTATAATTTGATTAAACTCTCACAAAGTTTGCCATAATTTTTTAAATTACAATTGTGTATTGAAGGTGTGTGGTGTGATGTTTTGATGTAGTGAGCTGATTGTTATCATCTAGCGTGATTATATGTGAAACAGCTGACTAAAACATCCCTCTCTTCACACAGTTACCTCTTCTTTTTTCATGATGAAGCACTTAAGATCTACTCCCTTAGGGAATATTATATATACAGTATAGCAATGTCAACTGTAGGCTACTGCTGTATCTGAGATTTGTAGAATGTATTCATTCTGCACAGGTGAAGCTTTCTATCCTTTGACCAGCATCTCCCCATTTTCCCTTTCCTGATAACTACCATTCTCTCTGCATCTGTGAATTCAACTTTAGATTTAACTTACAGGTGAGATCCTGCAGTGTTTTCTGTGTGTGTCTGGTTTATTTCACTCCAAATAGTTTCCTCCAAGTTTGTCAATGTTGTTGCAAATGGCAGAAATTCTTTTTAAGGCTGAATAATTTGTGTGTGTGTGTATATATATATATATATACGTATATATATATATGTGTGTGTATATATATACGTATATATATATATGTATATATATATGCCTCGGTTTCATTATTCATTCATCTGTTTCGAACATTTAGGTTGGTTCCTTATGTTGGCTATCATAATGAAAGAATGAGCGTGGGATTGCAGCTGTCTCTTCAAGATATTAATCTCATTTTCTTTGGATGCACACCCAGAAATGGGATTGCTGGATCATAGGATAGTTCTATTTTTATTTTTCCCAGGAAAAGCCAAACTGTGGCTTGCAGTTTAGAGACGTCTTTTCTATGTGTTATCGTTACCACTCACATAAATGCCTACATTCCTCTAAGACTTCCAGCTAAATTCCTCTCACCTCAATGTAAGCAAAGGAACTGAAAATTTTATATGATTTAAGGTTAGCAACTCATTATTTTGCCAATATGTAAGTTAATCATACCCTAGATCTATTTAATTATGTAGATCATAAACTTCTGGGGATAATTTTCTCAGTGATTATCTTTTCTCAGACTTGCTACAATGTAATTATAATTTGTGTCATTACAGGTTTTTGGTACAGCCTACAGTTTCACTTTTTCTGTTGAGCAGAGCAACCTTGTGTTCAACATTCAGCCAGCCCCGGTCATGGTCTACGATTATTATGAAAAAGGTAGGCAAGCAACAGCCATGCCCTAAGGCTATTGAACATGGTATTTATATCTAACATTCCCGAGCTACTAAACTTTCCAAAATCAACCTCTGTCTTCACAGAGTAAGCAATAGACGGCATTACTTTGTATACTGGTTTCTTTCTTCCATGATGCGTCTTCTAACTGAACCCATTTTCCAGTTACCAGGGTTTTTCAACAGCAGAATCCTTTTAATATAATCTGACAGGGCTCCACTTGAACTTGAAATACAAGACACATGAAGCTTCCAGGTCTTTTTGTTGTTGTCATTGTTGTTCATGCTAAGACTGACCATTCCAAGCTACCTCTAAGGACTTTGACTTAAAAAGGGGAGTGGGGAATATTCTGAAATGCTATTTTAAAAATTTGATCGATTAATTTCTAAAACGATTACTAAGATGTCGTAGAGATCATACAACTGTTCCCTGGAAGGTTGGTGCTATTTGTTTCTTGTCGAATGCTGTGTGAAGTTTGTCGAGTATTTGAATTTTGTCTCTGTTATTTACTAATAGAATGTATTTCATCAAGTGTCTTAAATATTATTAGCATATTTCTGGATGTATAAAATGGGAAAGTAATTGTCTCTATTTCAAAATTATTGGAAAGATTAGATCGAATGTGCCTATATCATCTACTTAATAAAAATACATGTTCCCTTTATTTTTTCAGAAGAATATGCCCTTGCTTTTTACAACATCGACAGTAGTTCAGTTTCCGAGTGAGACAAAGCAATTACTGGAAGAGGTAAAGAAATTTTATTACATCATAAACCATTGAAAACACATCTAAGAAGAAAATGAAAACCTAAATAAGATAGAACAATGGTTGAAGAAAGACAAGTGTTTGGTACTTCATTAGAATTGTGTAACTGTGTACTACATGAGTATTCTGATAGTCGTTAAGATTGTATTAATTTCTTTAAAAATAGCTTTACAGAATTCACAGCTATATACGTACCTTTTATAAATCTCTCATTTTTGTTTTGTAAGTTGACAGGTCAGTAAAAATTTAGGCACATGTATTTGTACATATGCATGTATACGTATGAGACATGTCTATGTGCCTATATATGCATGTTTTTATATCTAAATATTTATATATACATACAAACATGTGTTTATTGTTTAAACAATGTTTTAAATACCAGGTGGAAAAGCATTTCTTTTAACAAACTGATTCTTCTGTATCAAACCTGGAAAAATTTCATGAACCATCTGGCATCCTGAACAGTCCACAATCTGCTCTGGCTTCTTATCAGGTTTTATTTCCTTGTCATCCCATTAAATGTTGTCATTTTGCAACTGAGTCTATGATTTTTTTTTTCCTTCCAGTACTTTATTCACAGTTTTAATCCTAGAAAACGCAGGGGTTTTTTTGACAGCAACTTGAATAATTTGCTGTATTGCTGTCAACTCTAAATTCAAATGTTTAGACATTATGGAATACAGAGTTAGAATTCTTCCATATCCAAAGAGAGAGAGAGAGAAAGAAGTAGGGGAAGAGAAAGAAGCAGACTAAGTGAAAGTTGAAATGGACTCCATGTTAATTCAAGGAAACAAAAATAAACACACACAACATGGACTAGAATGTATCTTCCAAGATCAAATCTGCCTCCTTAGGCCTAATCCAACGTTGCCCATCCCGTTGGAGCAAAGGCATTGCTTATGCAGAGGAGAGGCCAGCACATCCTTTGCTTGCATCCTTACTCACTAGGTAAACACACCCCTCACACTCCAGATGTGGCCAGTCGTCACCCCCGAGGGATACTGGTCAGGTACTCAGGGATGGTTGAGAAATGATTGTGGCCTGCCTCAGACCACCCCACGCAGTGGGCTCGGCAGATTTCCAAAGTGCAGAGACAGCATTGCAAAGGCAGAGTGTGCCAGGATGGGCCCTGCACATACACTGTACAATCCATCTCAGATGAGGTGATGGGAGCAAGTTGGCGTGTCCCAGCCCACAGGCACTGCTCCTCACACCCCCACCTGGGTGGGAGCCATCACAGACTAGCATCCCCTTGTGCTGCCCCGATCCTGGTTTTCTGGCTGGCTTTGCAGATCAAAGGGCATCCTTCCACTTGGACAAATCCTTGGGGAGACATCTCTCAGAAGACAGTCCTAGAACATGGAATGTGACCTTGTTTGGAAATAGGGTCTTTGCAGATGTTACCAAAGTAAGAGGAGCTCACAGTGGATTAGAGTGGGCCCCACCTAGTCTAACGATTCCTGTCCTTAAGAGAACACACACACACACACACACACACACACACACACACACAAGAATGTGCCTGTGAAAATGGAGGCAGAGCTTAGAGTGATGTTTCTACAAGGCACGGGACATGGACAGTTGCCAGAAACCAGCAGAAGTCAAGAGAGAGCCATGGAGTTGATCTGCCTCACAGCCTCTAGTAGGAACTCGTCCTGCCACTACCTTGACTTTGCATTTCTAGCCTTTGCAACTGATGGAATAAACTCTTGTTGTTTAAAACCAGCCAGGTGTGGCATGTTTTTATGTGAGCCCTAGGAACCCAATACTGACTTTCAAGGGCCTCATCCCACTGACTTCAAAGCAGGCCTGGATCTGTGTGTTGTCTCAGTTCTGGGAGCTCCCATGAGCCTGCAGAGAGATTGCAAGGTCTTCCTGAACGCTGCCTGAAGAGGAAAGAGGGACTCAGAGGATTGCCCCAATATCACCCCTCCCTCCTCCCAAATTCTGCTGGGCTCTCCCACTACCCCAGGAAGACATCCCTGCTAACTTCTGCCCTGCAAGTTGACCCTGACATTTTCAAGTGTCACCTGCCCCTGTGAACTTGAATGGATTGCTCTGTTCTTTGCCCAAGAGTAGAAACATCTGCCTGGGGTGCAGTTTGTCCCAGTGGCTGGGACTTTCCTGACACACAGCTCCCCTTATCTGCTGTGGAGTGGTCTCACTGACATCCGGGCAAGCAACTGGAAGAAGCGTCAGCCCCAGTTCTAAAGGTTCACAGTGACTGGCAGCTGGGATTGAGACAGACACGCCTTCTGTAGGTGGACTTTGGTGCTGGCCCTGGTTGTCCTTTTATAGACATTACCTTTGGAAGGGGCACAATTTTCACCCACCTGCCCTGCCAGTGTGGCGGGGTTTTTTTATTCTTTGTATCCAGTTGTTTCTTGGTGGACAGAATGGAAGATATGCCTTTTCCTAAGCATGGCTGTGGCACAAGAGGCTTTCCAAAGCAGCTGCTCAGGTGTCTCAGCCTGGAAACCAGGATGGGTTGAGAGGGAGCGTCTTCCTGAGCCCTCAGTATGTCATCCACAACAGACAGGAAAGGCTCTGGGGAGTTGTTCTTCACCGCTTCCAGAGCTGAAACCAGAATGAGACTACTTGTCTCTCCAAAAAATAAAAAAAAAAAAAATTATCTGGGCTTGGCAGCATGCACCTGTAGTCCTAGCTACTTGGGAGGCTGAGGCAGGAGGATTGTTTGTGTGTGCCCAGGAGTTTGAGGATACAATGAGCCATGATCGCACTGAAGCCTGGGTGACAGAGAAAGAACCTGTCTAAAAAAAAAAAAAAAAAAAGAAAAAGAAAAAGAAAAAGAAATCACCTTGTTTGTGAATACAATTTCTTTCTTTCTAATCTTACTACTTTTATTTTATGTTATTTTCATGCCTTATTGTATTGGCTAGGACTTCCAATACCATGTTGAATAGGAGCGATGAGAGTAAACATCCTTGCCTCGTTCTCAATCTTATGGAGAAGGCAATAAGTTTTTCATCACTAAGTAAGATGTTTGCTGTAGGCTTTTTGAAGGTGCCATACATCAGGTTAAGAAGCTTGCTTCTATTCTTAGTTTGCAGAAAATCTATAATAGGAAAATATGTTGAATTCTGTAAAATATTTTTCTATATCACTTGGTGTGATCATGTTGATTTTCTTGTTAGATTATTACTATGGCAGATTACATTGATTGATCTTCAAGTATTGAAGCAGTCTTGCATTCCCAGGAAAAACCCACTTGGTTCTGGTGTATTCCAAGGACTACATAAACACACACACAAACACACAGACACACATACACACACTCCAGAAGTAACACAAGTTCAAAATACAAAACTCAATTTAATTTGCATATACTAACAATAACTAACAGAAAATCGACATTTTAAAATAATTGCATTTGTACTATCTCTGAAAAAAATGAAATGATTTAAGTCTCTATAAGATCTGTATGCTGAAAATGTACAAAATCCTGTAAACAAAATCACAGAAGACCTAAATCAATGAAGAAATATATGGACTCATGGATTGAAATACTCAATATAGTAAAGATTTCAATTCTTCCCAAATTGATCTATACTTTTAATACAGCTCCATCAAAATCCTACCAAAGGATATGTTGCGTATCAGGTGATCTGATTTAAAAAAACATGCAAAGATTAAAAGGTAGAAAAAAGAATGACATTGGAAAAGTGATGCTACACAATTTTAAAGTTCTGCTCCAATTCTAAAGTAGTCAAGACAGTGTGAATCCAGCAAAGGGATAGACACAGAGATCAATGGGACAGACTGTGTCCAGGAATAGATCTACACAGACATGGAAAATTGATTTCTAACAAAGCTGCAAAGACAACTCAATAGAGAAAGAATAATCTTTCAACAAATGCTACTGAAACAACTCAACTTTCATATGCAAAAAATTGAACCTCAACCTAAAGCTCCTACTTTATATAAACATTAATTCAAATGGAGCGCAGATTTAAATAAAAAATGTTTAACACTATGAAACTTTTAGAAGAAACTGTAGGAGAAATATTCAAGACTAAGTTGTCAGACATGACACCAACATAACAATTCATAGAAGAAAATACTGATAAAATGAACTTCCTCAATATTTAGGACATTTGCTCTGTGAAGGATCTTATTAAGAGGATAAAAAGACATGCTACAGACTGAGTGAAAACATAGCACAAACCATATAGCGGACAAAGGACTTGTATGTAGAATCTATGAAGAACCTTCAAAATTCATCACTTAAAAGAAAAAAAATCCTATGAAAAAGTGGGCAAAAGACATGAAAAGACACTTTGTCAAAGAAAGAACACGAACAGCAAAGAAGCACAAGTGAATAGGATCAGCATCAGTAACCATTAGAGAAATGCAAATTAAAACAATGAGGTATCACTACGTCTGTTAGAATGGATAAGGTCAATGATGACACCAAATGCCGGCAAGATTGCTTAGAAACCAGATAACCCACACATCACTGGCATCACTTGAACAAGATATAGACACGCTGGAAAAGAGTTTGGCAGTTTCTTATAAAACCAAAGGTACACGTCCTATGTGACTCAGCAATTTCACTCTTCAGGATTTAACCAGAAGAATGAAAACAGGTTCACAAAAACCTGTACATGAATGTTCTTAAAAGTTTTATTCAAAATAGCCTCAAACTGGAAACCACCCAAATATCTTTCAATGGTGAAAGACTCAACAAATTCTATTATATCCATATAAGAGAATACTACCCAGGAATAAAAAGCAAGAAATTATTGATACAGGCAACAACTTGGAAGTTTTGTTAGAGCATGAAACTTGGTGAAAAAAGCCAATCTTTTGTTGAAGATTGGGTTTTGGTTTTTGTTGAAGAAAGAAAAAAACTTTCTCTTGTGAAAAAAGCCAATCTTCTAAAAGGTTTTATGCTTATAAGATTCCATGTATAAAACATTCTCCTATTGCAGGATAATTTAGGAATCAGAGAGACTGAGGGGTTGAGGAGGACATTTATTATTTAGGTGCACCAGTCCAGTTGGATTAACATCCAAAGGACTGAGCCCCGAACGAAGAGTCAAGTTACCTTTTAAGCATTTTGTGGGACGGGGGGAGTTCTGTGCAGGGGGAAGCATATTACAGAATCAAGAAACAAAGACAGTTATTCAATTGAGACTCGCATTACATTATTTCTTACTTTTCAAGGAAAAACATGTTTTGCGACTTGAGTTTATCTGTCTAGTGACCTTGCAGCTGCACAGCTAGAGAAACGGGTCTTCGTAATGCCTGGGAAAGGGAGAGATAAGGCTCACTAGTCACAGAAAAACAGGCAGTTAATTGTTAAAGACTCCAGCTGTTTCTCTTCCTCAGGGGGAACTGGGTTTTCTTACATACAGATGAGTTTTTGCTTACACATTCTTTAATTTCTTTTAATTCCTGTTCCACTCCAACTAACAAAACTATAGAGATGGAGAACAGATTGGTGGTTGCCAGGAGACAGGGACAAGGTACGAGGATATGACTAAAAAGAGGTAGCACAAGTGAGTTCCTCTCAGTGATGAAACAGTTCTTTGGCAAGGACACTGGTGCAAGTATTTACAAGATACTACATATGAGACCATCTTGCATAGAACACACACAGACAAAGGAGTACATGCAAACACTGCGAAAACTGCATCAGGTCAGTAGTCTAACAATAGCCAACCCATGCCCATGCCCTGGTTTTGACGGTGTCCTGCTGTTCTGTAAGATAGCACTGTTAGGAGAAGCCAGGAAAAGCATCCAAGGGACTCTCTACTACTTTTGCGACTCCCTGTGAATCTAGTCATTTCAAAATAAGAATTTTAAAGAAAAGCAGCCAAGTGATTTTTATATAATAAATGCCAGGTTAATCCTCATATATGAATGCACATATGAGTGCACAGATAAAACTGAAAGGACGTATATCAAAATGGTAACATATCTGTTAGTTTTTGAAGGGAAGGCAAGGGTTAAAAAAAGACAGAGGGAGAGTTGGTAGCTCGACAGCAACACAAGTTCATTGCCAGAGCAACCTGCTGAGGTGGGGGACCAGCTTAACACCGGAGCCCACCACCGCTAACAGGCTGGGGTACTTACAGGTATGGGCGGGAAGGGTCTGGGTGGCATGGCTTGCTGCTTGACAAAGATTTTCCTTCGATTGGGCCTGCTCCCGGCAGGGTATGATAGGGACGTTCCTGTGCCTTGTGGTCAGGTGGTGGGGCAGGACGTTTCTCACAGTGGAACCCCCATGGAATGTTTTACTCTGACCAAGGTCTGTGAAATGGCAGGGGGCTTACGAAACGGTGCAGTCTGGACTAACAGTATCCAGATCGTAGATTTAAAAATCATTTTTCTTTTCTTGGTAGGTCTTTTCAATATGTTCTGTATAGTCTAAAATAAACATGTTACTTTGTCACATTTAAAATGTTATTTTTAAAGTATGTTCTCTTCAAAACGCATTTAAACTGTTTGACAAATTAGAAAGTTGTTTATTAAAAGCAAGGAGGGGGCCGGGCGCGGTGGCTCAAGCCTGTAATCCCAGCACTTTGGGAGGCCGAGATGGGCACATCACGAGGTCAGGAGATCGAGACCATCCTGGCTAACACGGTGAAACCCCGTCTCTACTAAAAAATACAAAAAACTAATCAGGCGAGGTGGCGGGCGCCTGTAGTCCCAGCTACTCGGGAGGCTGAGGCAGGAGAATGGCGTAAACCCGGGAGGCGGAGCTTGCAGTGAGCAGAGATCCGGCCACTGCACTCCAGCCTGGGTGACAGAGCAAGACTCCATCTCAAAAAAAATAAAAATAAAAATAAAAAAATAAAAAATAAAAATAAAAGCAAGGAGGCTTATAGGCAAATCCTAATTCAGGTGAATTCAACAAATATTCTTTAAGCACTTTCAATATGCAGGCAATTATAAGAGTATTTAAGATAAATCTAGTATAAATCTAGAGTGAAAACATGACAAGTACTTACAGGATAACATATGTGATATTATAGACATTCACAATGTTCTGAAATAATACAGAGGGGGGCATAATTAACCATGCACCAGCTAGGAGAAGGTTCAAAGAAGAGGGCTTTTCAGGATATAAAGGAATAGAGGGAATGGCATGGGAGGAGAAAGAACTTTTCAAAAAACGACAGTAGGGCCAGTAGTGGTGGCTCGTGCCTGTAAGCTCACCACTTTGGGAGGTCGAGCTGAGGGGATCACTTGAGCCCAGGAGTTCGAGACCAGCCTGGGCAACATAGTGAGACCCCTGTCTCTATCAATATTTTAAAAAGACAACAGAGTACACAAGAAGCATTGAGGCAGAGAAAACACAGCATGCAGAAGAAAGCAGAGTCAAATGGGTAACGTTATTTCTAACATCAAATGATGAAAGCAGGAGGAGGCTATTAAAATTGACATCAGAAAGTGCATGTAGTGACTTCAGTCTTTAGTGGAAGTTCCTAGTGCATGAAATGAACAGATGAGGACAGGCCTTAATTGCTGTGCTGTGGGAACAGGGAACCATTAAAAGGCTAAGTGTGAGAGGACCTGTAATTCAGAGAAATTGCTCTGTTGGTAACGTGGAGGGTGAATTTGAGGGGAATGAGACTGGAGGCAGGAGCAAGGCAGGAATGAAACGGCCTCATTGTCTGGAGTATCACCTGAGGTTTGTGATCTCACAGCCATGGAGAACAAGGATGTGGACTCACAAAGTGTGAGGTTAAGAGCGGAAGTTTAATAGGCAAAAGAAAAAGGAAAGTTCTCTGCTGCAGCGAGGGGTCACAGAGAAATGGATCGCCGGTCCATGGCAAAACGCAGAGGGTTTTATAGATGAGCTGGTGAGGAGGTGGTGTCTGATTTACAAAGGACGTGAAAGACTAGTCAGACCAGGCATGCCATTTGCATAGGACGTGAAAAACTGCTTAGACCCGGTATGCCGTTTGCATAGGGTGCAAAATCCTGGTCGCCCCCTCCCAAATCTTGTATTATGCAGGCGGGTTCTCTGCCTGAGCTGTGCCATGTTACCCATTTCTCTATTACTCCACACGTGGTGACAGAAAAGGGAAAATGGACCCACCATGTTGGACATGCCCGGCCCCCAGGTAGCCCTTTTCTATTGGCACAGCTGCCAGCATTCCCCCGTGCAAGCTTCCAGCTTGCTTAACTACATTTGCAGCTTGATTTTTCAGGCTGCTCTTTGTTAGAAAAAGATAATTTGTTGGGCTGCTTTTTGTTGGAAGGGAAGCGCTGCCAAGGACTCTGTTCCCCTCACTATCTGCCTAAATAATGTCTTTCTACCTCCTGTTTCAGTAGCAGTGGAGGTGAGGAGTAAAAATACGTCAAACTTGGCCACTGATTAGAAAAGGTGAGAGGAGGGGTCAAGGAGAGGAAAAAGTGCTGGATCACACCCAGGTTTCAGGCTCGAACAGGGCAAATGGCAGCAGCATACAATGTTGAACATAGAGGCAGAGAAGCCCACTTGAGTGGAGAGGGATAACAGGGCATTCTAAGACAGGATGGGTTTGAGATTTCCTGATGTATCCAAGTGGAAAAGGCTTGGGAGCATGAGGATTCACCGAGCTCAGGACAGAAGATAGGGAATGTGCAGTCATCAGCTTGCAGGGGATGGCTGAATCCATTCTCCCACTTCAGCAGAGAAGCACCCAAGCAAAGTGCTGAGAATCCTAGAGAACACCAACATTCCCCAGTGAGCTGAAAGACAATTTTAGAGGAGGCACAGAGGAAAAATTAAATGGAAGAAGAGTGCTGTAGAGAGCACCATAATCCAGGGCTTTGTCTGGAAGCAGGCTGCTTAAATACCCATTTCCTTTTCTGTAAATGAGAGTAAAATTATCTACCCATGCATGGAAAAAAAAATTCTCAACAAACTAGAAACAGGAATTCATCAACGTGATGAATGTTGGAGTGCCATAGCACTCCAACCTGGACAACAGAGACCCTGTTTCAAAAACAAAAACAACAACAAATTTAGTCCTTTTCTTTTACAGATACATACTAAGATATCCATGGATGAAATTATATGATGTCCGGGATTTGCTTTAAAATAACAAAAGAGGAGGAGAAGTGGGTGGGAGTATACAGGAAACAAGATTGGCCATGAGTTAACAAATATTTAAATCTGCTGATGAGGAGGTGAAAGCTCATTACACTATCCTCTTGTACAAAATACTCCAGATACGAAGTTTTTCTAAAAATCTGCTTCATGGGTTTGTAGTGAGCATTGAATAAGGGCATGTATACAGAGTGCTTCATCACCATGGCTGACAGGTAGTCAGCACTCAAACATTGTTTTTAATTTCGTTTAGTCCCTGTCCATTAACCACACCCAAAAGAGGTGGCTTATTTATACCAAGAACCCTGGCCCATGGACGTTTGTCCACTTGGAGGTAATTTATTGAAATTTGAGGTTTAGGAAGAGGAAATGCCAGCCTTCAGAGTCCCAGGCCTATTGTGCAACAGCAGAGCCAGCAGTCCCAAATGCCTCCCTAGCACGCCTAGTAAGTAGGATCACTTTCCTCTCGCCTTGTAGGCATACTGGAGATCATTGACTCATTCATTCACTATGTTTCATTCATTTCTTATGTGCCAGGTATTGGGTGCTGGGAATCCATAATACAGTGGACCCTTCATTGACTGGAAGCCTCACTTTCAAAGCACCATTTCAGGATGAATATTTGAGTGCCAAGTGAATTCAAGCTACAGGGCTAAGGATCCATGCCTCAGTCACCATGAAGACCTTCCCAAGAGTCAGCCCTACGAGGCACATAGAAATGAGTGGAGACATAGAACTCACTCCTACAAAGCCTAGAACCTGATAGACACATGAGACAGGAGCCCAAATAACCAAGAACAGGGAGCTGAATGTGAGAGGCAGGCTCCAAAGGATTCAGCCACCAAGGTGGAGAAAGTATGTGTGCAGAATGGGAAGGAGTCTGGTTTGGCTGACACATTTAGTAGGCATGTAGGGAGAGGTGGAAACTGAGGCTGGAATGATCCACGTGGCAGGGCCACGTGTGTAGAAGGTCAGGTTCAGGCATCTGAATCTCATTCGGTATCAACAGAGTCGCTTTTGGTGCCAAGCAAAGGCTAGCAGGCTTAGGACCAGGATTCAGGAAGTGGTCTCTTGAAGCAAATGACTGAGCCCATGAACCACCCAGGGAAGGCCCATCCCAGCCTGGCGCTGCACCTCAAGCTCACATTACACAACCACATGCATCAAACCACATGCATGTTCAGACACGACCATATGTATGTTCACACGACCATATGCATGTTCACACATGACCACATACATGTTCACACACAACCATATATATGTTCACAGGACCATATGTATATTCACACAACCATATGCATGTTCACACGACCATGTGCATGTCATATGCAACCATATGCACATGTGGTCATATGGATATTCACACATTACCACATGGAACCTCACATGACCATGTGCATGTTCACATGTGGCCACATGCATGTTAATACATGACCGTATGTATGCTTATGTGACCACACGTGTATTCACACATGACCATATGTATGGTCACACGCTCAATGAATCACAGTTTTATAAGACCTGAGACAGACATGCGTTTTGGGAGATCCAGCTTCAGGGTATGGGCTCATCTTGTCCACACATGGAGACTAGACCTGAACTATCTCTGAGAAAGTTGCCTGCCAGTTTAGAGCAGGGCTTCAGAAACCTTTTCCATAAAAAGCCAGTTAGGCAGTTAGGAAACGTCTGCAGGCTTTGCAGGCCATGTAATCTCTGTTGCAACTACTCAACTCACTAAAGCAACCATGAACAATTTAAACATGAAGGAGGGTATGAAGGTGTGTTCTGATAAAACAGGACCTGGCCATAGTTTGCCCAGCCTAGTCTAGAGTTTGTAGCCTCTTCCCAGAGCCCAAGTGCCTGCTTCAGACACAGACCCACTCCAACTCCAGCCAGAGACGCAGGCCTCATTTGTCAGAAACTGAGAATGCTCCTTTAGAAGGACACTCCTCCAGGCCTGAGGATCAGTGCACTATGGGAGGCCTGGAGCTACTCGTGATCCACCCAGCTTGATGCAAGCTGGCCCCGTCAGGCCCCGCCACCATTATCGTTGCTGACCACTCCCGGCATCCTCTCAAGCGGAGGCTGCCCACCTCTCACGTTCTATGCCACAGGGTCGGGCACTGCACTGGCTCCTTCCAGCCCCACAGGAGCCCCTCTCCACAGCCTGTCACTTAGGAGCTCCTGTACATCCAGTTGAGCCCAGACAATTTCTTTAGGAAACCTTCTCAGCACTCTGAAGTCCAGATCGCAGGCCCCTCCTGGAATGTTCTCCTTGTAGCCTGTTCTTCACTTATGAGACCACAATGCATATTGAACTGCAACCATCAGCTTCACCATCTATCTCCTCTGTGTCAGGCCAGGAGCTCGATGGGAGAAGGAACTCATCACAGTGCCTGCCCCTGGAAGGCTGTTCATCAACATGCAGTGAAAGAAAGAATTCACAGGCTCTTCCAACAGGAAGAGAGACTGGACCTTATAAGACCCAAAGGGAAGGCACTGTCTCAAAACCAGTGAAAAACAGCAGGGATCTAGATTAGAGCGTGCAGTGGGAAATGAAATAGTGGGGGCTGGGGAGATGCCCCACATTTGTCAATGACTCCTAATCTTTCTCCCGAGATCACTCCTACAGCCTTGTGTTCAGCTGCCACCAACACTTACACCAGCCACCGAAGCCAGAAACCTGGGAGACCTCTGCCCTCATCCGGCCCCAAAGACCAGAACCTGTCATTTCCACCTCGCTCACCCCACTTCCCTTCCCACTGCTCCTGCCTTAGTTCAGACCACCGCCCTCGCTCCCTCTGCCTAGCTCAAGCCAAGCTGACTGGGCCAGCGGCCTTCAGGCCTGCCCTTCTCCATCCCGCCATGTCTGTCCTCCACGGGACGAACAGGGAGCTGTCATTTTAAAGTGCAGGTCTGCTCTGGTTGTTCTCCTAATGAAACCCTTTGGGGTTCATTATCGGTTCCTTCCAGGTCCTGGTCCAGACTCCTTAGCACGGCCATGCATGATCCTCCCCTCCCTGAGACCCCTCCTGCCCTCAGCACCCTGTGTTCAAGCCCCAGCTTGCCCTGTGGTGTCACGCTCAGCCCAGTTCCCCTGCCTGGGGTACCCTGCCTGGCCTAGGAACCAGGAAAGCTTGCCAGCTTCCAAGACTCAGCTCAAGCACCTCTTCCTTCTGGGTGTTTTCTGAGACCCCCTCCTCTCCCTACTTCCTGGGGATCCCACAGTCCCCTGAAGGGCCTTCTGCCCCAGCGTTTGACCCCACTGTTTGGCCCTGTATCTGTTTCCATGGCTGCCTCACCCTTTTAGACCACCAGCTCCTACAGAGCAGAGCCCCATATCTCAGTCGGCTTTGCATTCCCAGAGCCTGGCACAGAGCCTGGCTCCCATGAACACTCAATAACCCTTGAAAATTCACTGGAATCCTGGACAGTGCCGAAGAGGCACCTAGGATGGGAGAATGATCTGCTGCCGTCTCCTGGCAATGTGAGGCATTGTCATAAGCCCAGACACCTCCCTGCCAGCCTTGCAAAAACAAGTGCAGGAAGGGGAAGCTGGAAAAGGAGCTGATGGAGAATGGGGGAGATGGTTGCTGTCTAAGGAGACACACTGGATTGAGAGGTTGCTGAGACCCTGCCAGCTCCCACACTATTCCCATGTCCATGGGTGCAGGGACTAGGTCAGTGCTTCCAAAGAAGGCTGCATCCTTACTGGCTCTGGCTTCCTCTAACAAACCCTAAATGCGATCTTGCTTCTCAAGACAACCTGTTGTCGTGTTGTTGTCACTATCACTGCAGCTTTTATTCACTTCATTGGGTAATCACTGAGTTTTCCCTCCGTTGCTGTAGAACATGTGGTTTGCTCTTACGTATAGAAAGGCTTAATTTAACCACTGGCTTTTCCTGATTTTAACTCAGCTTCCTACTGTTAGGAGGTTATTTCTGACATTCTGGGTTTCTCAGCTTTCTGTCAGAACCCACATACTGTCGTTCTTCAGTATCTGTTGGAGACTGGTTTCAGGGTCCTCCCTTGAAGATACCAACAGCGCAGGTGCTCAAGCCCCTGATATAAAATGGTGCGGCATTTGCAGACAACCTATGCACACCCTGCATGCACTTTCAATAAGCTCTGGATGACTTGTGATACCTAATTCAATGTAAATACTATGTCAATAGTTGTTTAGGGAATTATGATAAAAAGAAAAGCTTGTACATGTTCAGCACATGTGCAATGTTGTTTGAGAAGTTTTACCCCACATGGTTGAATCCATGGATGCAGAGCCTACAGCTATAAGACACACAGGTGGGGAGGGCTAGCTTTTCCAGTTAGTGTCCCCCAAACCCCGCTCTGTCCACTGCTTCAGCAGGTCAGGAGATATAATGTGCCCCTCCTCGAAAGGAGTAGCATTATCTCAGCTCCTCTCGGGGCTGCAGGTCTAATTGTCTGCATCTTGACATCTGGAAAGTTTGCCCAACACCTAACAGAAGACGTGGATTAGGGGAAGGAGCTTGGGACCGTAGATGGGCATTTGTGAGTGATGTGCATAGAGACAACCACCTGCAGAGAAAGATCACCTGTTGTTCACCTTTGAATCCTCAATCTCTATTGCACAGGGCATTCAGTAAACATCAGATGTCTGTGGAACAAATGCATGGACTGTACATGAAAGAAGTAAAAGGGACTACCTTCTCATGGTGTAGAAAATTAAGAGCTGCATGACACATTTTGCCCTAAATTTAGGAATCCACCCCACTAGACAAGAAATATCTTTTCGAATTAACTAATGATCTCTCCACTTCTTTCCCTGAAGAGTTTACTGAACAATGATCAGGAGGGCACCATAAACTTTATTTCCATGTCAAACAGTACCTGTCCTCCAGTGGTTTATCATCTATTTGGTGAGACACGGTACAAATGAAGAAAGATTGCTCCCCGTCCTCAGAAGGTCTGTAACCTCACCGGATGAGGCATCCATCTTGCACTTGCTTCTCCAGAAGGACTAGAGAACCACAGGAGACCACGTGTCATGAAAGGTTGAAAGCACGATCACTTAGCACTGAAAATACGCAGCACAGAAAATAAGTGTTTGTAGTTAGGTGGCACTCTCAGGGCAGGCTTCCTAAAAGAAGCTGACTTGGAACTGCCCTAGGCTGGGAAGAAGTTTAAAAGAGAACAGAAAATTCATTGTTCTGTGGTCTGGAGGCACCCTGGGTTCTCCGACCCTGAGTCTCAGCCAGAGATCCTGGTGGGGAGACAGGAGTGTGAAGCCATCGACCACTCTATGTTCTCACTCTTCAGAGTGTGGCACCAGGGCAGAAGCAGCAAAGATGACCACTGCATACATTCCAGCTCCCAGCCAGAGGCATACATGGCTTCACCCTCAGACAAAATCCATGTCTTTTCAGGGTGCACTCGAGTGAAGTGCGGGTGGACTGAAGTGAAGTGCTGCTCAGGCTGACGGTGCCAGCTCAGAATGTCTTCAGCGAGGCCAGCACCCGTTTGAAGAAGATTGATGAGGCCATCCAGTGAGCCAGAGGGTCTCTGAGAAATGAGATGGCCTTACTCTCCTGGATTCCCTACCATTCACTCACAGAAGCAGCTTGGTGCACGGAACTGGGCAGTGCTGTTCTGGAATAATAATGAACAGCACACACGGAATGCCTCCTCAGAGCCCAGGGAGGGAGGCAGGCAAGTGCTGTCTCCCCAGCACCTGCTCCTGCCTGGGCCAGCAGCCCTGACCCTTCTGACAAACCCCCAAGCACTTCAACCACTATATGGCTTCTCACCATCTCCAGCCCAGACTCTCTGCTTCCAAAGCCTAGTGGATCCACCGGATGGACCTCACCTCCCACTGTCCCAGCACACGCTGCTTTATCTGAGAGGTGCCTGCTCCCCAGGCGGCAGCGCTTATGGTTGCCTGGGGGCTTCCTCGCACTGTTCCCACCACCTGAGAGAGCCTGCTCCCTTCCACCCCAAACAATGGTAGGAACAAATCAACATGGCCTTAAAGTCAGAAGAGCCAGCTTCAAGTCCTCCACTGAAGAGAGAGTTCATAATCCCACAAATAAACATCAACTTAGGATCTTACAGTCCCAGAGATCCGATGTCCACAGTCAGTCTCTGAGGGCTGAAGTCACGGTGTCATCAGGGCTGGCTCACTCTGGAGCTCCAGGGAGATGTTGCTCCCTTGCCTTTCCCAGCTCCCAGAGGCGGCATGGGTTTCTTGGCTCATGGTCCCACAGCACATGGACCTCGGCTTCTATGGCCACTTCTCCATCTCTGACTTTGGCCTTTCTGCTTCCTTCTCATGAGGACTCCTGTGATTACATCAGACACTGCCAGGTAATCCAGGAGGATCTCCCCATCTCAGCGTCCTTAGTTGAATCATATCTGCAAAGTCCCTTTCGCCAGGTAAGGTAAGAAACTCACAGTTTTTACAGATTAGGTTGTGAACATCTTTGGGAGGCCATCATTCAGCCTAGCATGGTGAGATATACATATATCTTTAATTTTTGTTTATTTTTTAGTGACAGGGTCTCACCATGTTGCCCAGGCTGACTTCAGACACCTGGGTTCAAGTGATCATCCTGCTTTGGGCTTCCAAGTAGTTAAGACTACAGGCAAATGCAACTATGCCTGGCTTATATCTTATAAATCAATAAGAAAACAGTTTGATTTTTTTTAATGGGTAAAAGTCTTGACCAGGCACTTCACCAGAGAAGTATACAAAATGGCCAAAAAAAAAAAAAAAAAAAAAAAAAAAATGCCTGAAAAGATTCAGAACGTCATCATTCATTAGGGAAATGCATCCTGAAACCACAATGGCATCCGCACTAGAATAGGTGAAATCGAAAGACACATCCATGTTGGCAAGGCTGCAGCGCAGGGGAACTCACACGGTGCTGATGGACATGCAAGACGGCACAGCTGCTCTGGAAAACAGTTTAGCGGTTCCTTATAAAGTCAAACATAGGACCCAGCGATCCTTCCTCTAAGTGTTTATCCAAGACAAATGAATGCAGATTTCCACACAACAATCTGCACAAGAATGTTCCAGCAGCTTCCTCCTGCTCCCCAGAAACTGAGAGCAGCTCAAGTGGCTTTCAGCTGATAAATGGATAAAAATAACTGTGGTATGCCCATACAGTGGAATATATTCAGTAATAAAGCAGGGCAACTTACTCATACACATCTAACATGGATACCTCTCAAGAGTTTTACATGAAGTGAAAAGAGCCAGACACAAAAGATACCTGCTGTAGGATTCTTTTACCTGAAATTCTAGAAAAGGCAAAATGACAGTGTGAGAAAGCAGATCTGTGGATATGAGGGCGAGGAGAGAGGCTGCTGGGGAGGAGCCCTAACAGGCACATGGGAACCCTGAAGGATGCTGGAAATGGTCTGTGTCTTCATTGTGACGACCATGTGGCTGCATGCATTTATCAGAACTCATTGAGCTGCACACCTAAAGCTGGCAAATTTTAACATATGTCAACCACACCTCAACAAAGCTGATATTAAAAATCAATTGAACTGTTGCACAACAATGTGAGTATTCTTAATGCCACTGTACTGTACAATTAAAAATGGTTAAAATGGTAAATTTTATGTTACATATATCATATCACAATTAAAATAAATAACCCCCCTAAATCAATTGCATTCCATATACTGGCAATAAACAATTGGAAAATACGCTTTTGAAAGGAGCATTTACAATAGCACCAAAACCAAAAATTTCCTAGGAATCAAACTAAGGCAGGCAAGACCTTTACACTGGAAACTATGAAACACAAAACATTGCTGAGAAAAAAAATTAAAGAAATACCTAATTAATGGAGGATTATATCATGTTCATGGATTGGAAGACTCAATATTTTCAGATGCCAAATCTTTCTAATTTGATGTACGGATTCAGTGGAATGCCAATTAATCTCAGCATTTTTTTTGGTATACATTGAAGACGATTCTGCAGTATACTTGGAAAATCAAAGAATCCAGAACAGCCAAGGCAGCCCTGAAAAAGAACAACAAAGCGGGAGGATTTAACTGCTAGACAACAACACTTCTTTTAAAGCTGCAGTAGCTAAGATGCTGAAGTGCTGGCACAAGGATATATTTCTAAGACCAATGGCGCAAACAAGAGTGCGCAGAGGTGAAAATGCAGTAACACCTGATAGATGACACAGGAGAGACAGCACAGTTAAGTGGGGAGAGGGTGGTCTTTCAATAAATGACCTTGGGCTAACTACACATCCATATAGAAAAATAGAAACCATGACTCTCCACCTCAGTCTTGATGTAAACAAATCTGAGATGGATCCTAGACCAAACCATGAAGGGTAAAAAAAGTCAATCTGTGTTAAGCATGGTATATTGAAGAAAAAAAGGGTCTAGAATTTTTTTTTAAAAAATAAGATTATCTTTATAACAAAGGGATTGGCAAATATTTTTTATACAAAAAATCACTAACTACAAAAATAAGTAAATAAACAAAAATAATAATATATTGACAAGGTTGTTAAAAATAAAATATAGTAAAAACAGATTAATAAATTGAACTTCATTAAAATAAAAAACATATGGTTCATCAAAAAATATCATTATGTGAGTGAAAAGACATGCCACAGAGCAGAAGATTATCATAATATATGTCTTTCAAAGCAAATCTTATCCAGAATATATCAAGAAATCCCACCGATGAATAACAAATGACAGACAATAAAAATCTTTTTAAAAGGGCCAAATGTTTAAACAAGTATTTCACAAAAGAGGCCATTCACACAGCCATTAAGTGTATGGAAAAACTGTTCAACTTCATTAACCATCAAGAAAATACAAATTAAGCTGAGCATTCTGTGCATGCCTGTGGTCCCAGCTACTCCAGAGGCTAAGGAGGGACAATTCCTTGAGCCCAAGAGGTGGAGGCTGTAGTGAGCTATGATCACACCATTGTTCTCCAGCCTTAGCAACAGAGTAAGACCATGTCTCAACAACAACAAAAAAAAAGACAAAGAAGAAGAAGAAAGAAAAGAAAATGCAGGTTATATAGCACTGCATTCCCCAGATGCACTAGAATGAGAAGGACTGACAGTACCACGTGTTGGCAAGAGTGTGGAGCTACTAGTGCTTTTGTCTGCACTTGGTGGGCGTGTAACTTGAACCACAACTACAAGAAATTTTCAGTATCTACTAAAGCTACATGTAAGAAAAAACTATGACCTAGCAATTCAATTTCTTAGGTATCTACCAAACTGAAATGAGCATTTATGTTCACCAAAAGTCATACACAAAAATATTCAGAGAAGCTTCATTCATCATCACCAAAAAGTGGAAGGAATAGAATGGATACAGTGTGGGGTGCTCAGACCATGGAAGATTGCAAGACAGTGAAAGGCAGCGAGCTCCTCCTGTCTGCCACAAGATGAATGAATTTCACAGACATAATGTGGACAGAAGGAAGCCAGTCACAAAACAGTCCATACTGTACGATTCCTCTCATTCCCGTTGATTTCAGAAACAGTGTTTGGAGGTTACTCAATTGTTGTGAAAAGAAAATCAGGAAAGACACTGACACACCAATTTACTGTCGGGGGTAGGGTAACCAATTGCTATTTGTAGTTTTCCTATGTAGATAAAGGATTCAAAGGATGGAACAAAACACCTTGGATGTTAGACATAGGCAGAAGTATGTGAAGCTTGATCTGGTTTTTCTTTTCTTTTTTTTTTTTTTGGTCAAGCAAATAGACTTTATTGCAAATAACAAATTCATTTCTGTAATAACAATTTTGTTAAACTCTCATGGAAATTGAATGATAATTTAGATACTTATGAGACAATGAGCTGTTTGGAAAAACTTAGCACATCCTTGCCTTTGAAGGAAACAAAACATCACCTGATGTTTTAATTTCTCACTTTAGCACATCCATGTGCTTATAATGAGGGTTACTGCCAGTAAATTCACGTCCTGCTTCAAATCTGCTCTGGTGCATGTTTCATCTTAAAATAGAACCTGACAGTCTATAAATCATTATACTTTTCTCTTTTTTTAAAATTTTTTTTAATTTTTTTAATTTTATTTTTTATTTATTTATTTTTTATTATACTTTAAGTTCTAGGGTACATGTGCATAACGTGCAGGTTTGTTACATATGTATTCTTGTGCCATGTTGGTGTGCTGCACCCATCAACTCGTCAGCACCCATCAATTCGTCATTTATATCAGGTATAACTCCCAATGCAATCCCTCCCCCCTCCCCCCCCATGATAGGCCCCGATGTGTGATGTTCCCCTTCCCGAGTCCAAGTGATCTCATTGTTCAGTTCCCACCTATGAGTGAGAACATGCGGTGTTTGGTTTTCTGTTCTTGTGATAGTTTGCTAAGAATGATGGTTTCTAGCTGCATCCATGTCCCTACAAAGGACGCAAACTCATCCTTTTTTATGGCTGCATAGTATTCCATGGTGTATATGTGCCACATTTTCTTAATCCAGTCTGTCACAGATGGACCTTTGGGTTGATTCCAAGTCTTTGCTATTGTGAATAGTGCCGCAATAAACATACGTGTGCATGTGTCTTTATAGCAGCATGATTTATAATCCTTTGGGTATATACCCAGTAGTGGGATGGCTGGGTCATATGGTACATCTAGTTCTAGATCCTTGAGGAATCGCCATGGCCATCAGAGAAATGCAAATCAAAACCACAATGAGATACCATCTCACACCAGTTAGAATGGCAATCATTAAAAAATCAGGAAACAACAGGTGCTGGAGAGGATGTGGAGAAATAGGAACACTTTTACACTGTTGGTGGGATTGTAAACTAGTTCAACCATTATGGAAAACAGTATGGCGATTGATCTGGTTTTTCTCTTCTCCCTTCCTTGGCCTGATTGGCTTCATCATCAGCATTTTCCTGCTCCTCACTCCTCCCCCAGTATTCTTATTCTGATTTCTGCCTTTTTTTTCCCTAGAAAATATACATTTTCTAGAGCCCAATCTGCCAGGAGAGATCTAAGAGATTACAATGGAAAAACTTAAAATTCTGAGGACAGAGAAAAGAAAGAGGAAGAGTTAATGACTAGTGAGACACCATCATGTAGACTGGTGCCACACGGAATCTGGGGCAACAGAACATGATCTGTCCAGATGGTCATACAGTGAAAGCTGGTGCAGGGAAGCACCTTAAGCTGTATAATTGCAATAAGTTTTGCTCACCAGTGTTTATGGGGACTGAAGTATATTTCTCTTTGTTTCCAGTGCTGCCCAAGTTTGAAGTTACGGTCAGTGCACCACAAACAGTAACTATTTCAGATGTTTGATTCCAAGTGGATGCACGTGCTAAGTAAGCATTTATTTGGGAGATTTGCCTTTGCAGGGAGACACAAAGTTCAGAGACAACAAGTGAGATTAACCAGGTAACTTTAATTGTTTATATGCTTACATTCATATTACTAGAGAAGCAATGTATTGTCATTGTAGAATATTTGAAAAATATAAAGAAAAGCATAAGAAATTACCTAAAATTAATTCTACCAACTGCCATTAACATTGTGATTTATTGTTCTACCATAAAGACATACATACACACATGTTCACTGCAGCACCATTCACAACAGCAAAGACATGGAATCAACCTAAATGTTTATCCATGGCAGACCAGATTTTAAAAAAAAATGTGGTACCTATGCACCATGGACTACTCTGCAGTCACAAAAAAGAACTAGATCATGTCTTTTGCAGGGACATGGATGGAGCTGGAAGCCATTATTCTTAGCAAACTTACAAAGGAACAGGAAACCAAATACCAAATGTTCTAATTTATCAGTGGGAGCTAAATGATGAGAACACACGGAGACAATAAAGGGAACGACAGACACTGAGGCCCACTTGAGAGTAGAAGGTCGAAGGATAGAGGAGACCAGAAAAGATAACTATTGGGTAGTAGGTTTAGAGCCTGGAAGACAAAATAGGTACAAGAAACCCCTGTGACATGAGTTTACCTGTCTAACAAACATACACTTGTGCCCCTGAACCTAAAATAAAAACAGAAGAGAGAGACAGATACACAGGCTCAAAACCAGGGACTGAGAACAAGCTTCTGCAAGGAGCAGGAAATGATGACCTGGTTCACCAATCCCGAAAAGGACATGGAAGTCATAGATATACCAGTAAATCCAGATGTGCTCATGGAAAACAGATGCAGAGGGAGAAGTTGTATTCAGCTTAAGGGAAAGTATTTTGGAAATACGGAAAATAGAATGCATGAGAAAAGTGGTTAATGGTCACTGATGTCTACTGGCTGTTGTGAAAAAGTGGTCAACAGTCTTGACTAAAAAAGAAATGAACAGAGTTTTAGGGGAGGGTCACAGAGTCCAAACTTCAGTTATAAAACAGAATCTCAAAATATAGATAGAAAGATAGATGGACACACAGAGAGGTAATTTATTTTCCTCTAATTTTTAATTAAAGAACATTTTTCATGACGGCCATCCTGCTTTTCTGTTCATGATAACTAAGAAAACTTGTCTCTATATTATGCCAATCTTTTCATAAATACCAATTTTCTGCTGCATAAACATATTTTTATATGACTACATGAAATTTAGTTATTCTTTTATTATATAATATATAGATTATTTCATTTTGTTTTCCTAGTAATTAATAATTTTGTAGCATATGTCTTTGTGTATAACTACATAGTAAGCAGCTTTTGAATTAGGAATTGTTCAGTTAAGAAAAATTCCCAGAAGAGGAATTGCCAAGACAAAATATGCAACATTCTTTTAGTCTTCTGATTGTCATATTGCTCACCAAATACATTGTGTCAATGTAGAATTCCAGCAGCTAGTATGAAAGTGCCTTTCTCACTGAATCTTCACCATCGTTATGTATTTTCATTGACATAAGAAAACGAGCTATTGGACTCTCATAGTGAAGATAAGGCATCTTATCCATTTAATTTGAAATAGTTGGAATCCTCTTAATGTTAAAAAATAAGTCCTATATGATTTGAGAAATTTTTATTTTCTTTTTGGGGAATTATATTCAATGCCTTTTATCCTTTTTTAGTGTGATTCTTTTTCTCAAATTTCTAATCATAATTTTTTAAGAGTTAATATTTTTGAATGTCAATTAGTGTGGTAAGCTCTGGGTATATGATCGCTCCAGTGCTATTAGATGGCAGCGATCATCACCTCTATTTTATAAGGAAAGATACTAAGACACCGATAATCGAAATAACTTATCAACAGTAATGGAGCTTGTTGATGACAGAACTGGGATTTAGACCGAGGCTGTTCAGCTTCAGAGTTACTCTCCTAATCAATAACTCTTTTGCACTTTACATAAACAGTTAAAAATATTAATATTTACACTTTACATAAACAGTTTACGTAAACAGTTAAAAATATTAATACTTGCCATATTTGTTAAACACTTTATTTAGTTGATTACATGAAAATTACTTGCCTTTGAGTATTTTCAGCAGGCTATTAGAGATGCATTGGGTAAAGGGTTGTCTAATGAACATGCAAGGGGAGTTCTTAAGGATGCCTCAGAGATTCTTGGAAACCAGTTTTTAGGCTTTTTTTGGGGGGGGTAGTATTTAACGTCTTCTTTGGATTCTAGCAAAGTGATCCTAAAATTTTTCTCAGTTTCAATGAAGAGCAGTTGAACTTGTGCCAGAATTTAACATACGTAATAGATGAGAGACTGTAGATTATCCATGTTAAAAATGATGGGATAATCAGAACAGCTTGGACAAATCCAGGATCCTAAATAGGCTTCATTAGAAAACCCTACACAAAGCCAGAACTTGCAATGGCATCAATATCTGATTTATTTATCTGCACAATAGTATGCTAAAAAAAATAAAATTAAAAAAAAAAACTGCAACGCTCTGATTGGGAGGACGAAATGTTTCTCAAGCATGGACTTTGAAAAAGCTAACCAAAAGCTAAACTAACATGGTGGTTCCTTAGAACTATGTCAGGTTATAATCCATGATTCTGATTTCTTGAAACTTCTTTAATATATTCTGGGCAAATTTACATTAAAAAGTAAATTAGTATCAGTAATAATAACATCCTGCCAGGCTGCCAGGCAGCTAGACTGGAGCTATGCTTGCTACAAAGTTATTTCTGGACAGACTGTGAGCACACTGTGCCTAGAAGTTCACATCAATTTGTAATACTGTGTCTCAGATGGTATGATACTGCGTCTGTGCATTGCTTCTTTAGTATTTCCTGGGATTTACCTTGGAATGATTAGAGAAAATGAGCAAATTAGATTATTTTAGTAAAACTCAGAGATGAATTTGGCTTTTAAGAGGGAAAAAATACCTACAGGCGAAGATATCTTAACAAATCGCTTTAGCATCCATGGAAAGCTTTCAAATCACAAACAAAGGGAGAATATTTATCCTATCCCATATAGAGATTTAAGCTACGTGTCTCATGGGCATAAGTTAGCCTGCCAGTAATACTAGGATGCAAGTTTTATTGTATAAATGAAAAACATTAAGAAGAAATAATAAGAAAGGTTTAGGCATAACATTTGTGACTGAATCTTAGTCTGGCTTCTATTTGATCATCAGACGTGACAGATGATCTTAGTGATATGAGTTGAGACAGAATCTCAAACGTGTTACGAAATTTTTAATAGAAAGAGAAAAAGATGAGTGGGAAGGAAAAAGCACATACTGTGGAGTGAGGCAGATCTGAGTCTGAATTTTAGTTTCATCAATTACAATGTGGAAAAGTGAGCTGCTTGACCTTGAACATTTTACAGATTGAGAAATTGAGGTTGAGAGAGATTAATTTGCCCAGGGTCTCACAGCTAGCGAGTAAGAAGCTAGAGGTTTCAAACTGGGGACTTTCTGATGTCAGAGCTCAAGCTTGTCAGCACCACGCTCATGGGGCAATGGTAAGGAGAAAGCCAAGTTTCCAGGAAACTGGAATGGCCACAGAGAATGACCCTCTTACATCCTGGTTAGATGACCAACCTTAATGAGATTTTTAGCATCACAGTGGAAGAGAGGACAGAAGAGGAGGGCAGTTTCCTGTGTTGCTCCGGACTTGCCTCATGTCACCCACATTTTTCTGGGGTTGACATATGTTTTTCTAGTAGATGTGACCTGAGGATGTCAGGGCTTTACTTTTGTGCTGGTGCAGGCAGTTTTCAGGCTCATATAAACACTCACTCAGCTGTTTATTTATTCATCCAACAAGCATTTCTTAGACACCTCCTCTTTTAATTCTTGGGTCAGTAAATAAGTATGGTCCCTGAGCCAACAGATCCAGCTCAGGTTCAAAGATGCACAACCCAATTCCAGCAAAGCTTTCTGTAGATTATCTGGGGCAGCTCTTACTACCCTTGATCTTTCCCACTTTGCAGCTATTCCTGTACCAACAGAAAGCTCTCCCATGGAGGAATGGAGAAGAGATGGAAAAATGAGGCTGTGAATTGGGCTGAAGTTTTGGGGAAGGATGTGGAAGCCAGAGACTAACAAGAAGTTTTGGTGGTGGGTGTGATGTCCCCCTCCCTGCTGTTCCATTTCCTTGGACACTTAGGCTGGTCTCATGATCTAAGGGCCAACCGCTCATGTAAAAATCCATCCCAGCATCCTCAGCTCAAATAACTGCCACTTGCCACGTGCCTGCCCCAACAGAATTAACGGAAGCTGCCAACAGCCCTGGTGACCTCATTGAACGGAACCGTGTCCTCGGAGGCAGGAGCTCCTTCTTCTCCTGAGTGAGACTCCCTCCTATCTTGGAATAGGAAGTCCTCTCAAGAGAAGTGAAAGCTTCAGACAGAGAAGGAGCAGGGGCCTTCATTTACTCCCCTCAGTGTTGACCCAAAAGGAAGAGGCTGAGACACAAATTAGAATCTAAAGAGTTTACTTGAGCCAAAGTGAGGACAGCTGCCTGGAAGACTCAGACCCAAGTACTCTTGGCTGTGAGCTTCCTAGAGCCTTTGTTACCAGCAGGTTTTTAAAGACAAAAGACTGGGACCGAGAGAGTGGGCCAGTATAAAACTGTTGATCAGAAACTCTCTTTGGATTACAGAAATAAAATTGATGAGCAATTGGTTATTGTTAAGTTATAGGATGTGGCTTATACTTCTGGTGAGACACTATAATAATTATCCTAAATTAAAAGTAATTGATAGCTACTTGTGGCAATAGCAAGCAGTTTTAAGAGATGCATAGATAACTCAAAGCGGGCAGTAAAGGTGTGATCTCATTTTAACGTCTCTTTAGGCCTCATAGTTCAAAAAGGACTCACCTTCCTCAGATGAAAGCTCTTTACTTTTTGCATCAGGAACCCCCTTTTCTGCTTTCTTTGAGTGTCAGGATGGGTCCCATGAAGAGCTGCTGGCAGGGACAGACAGAAGCCAAGGAGAGGCCATGCAAGGAAGCTGAAGCGCTTGGGAGGGGGCAACAGCCCCCTGCCTGCAACCAACATTAAAAAGCACTGTCACTTCAGGCCGAAAGTGGTAGAAACCAGTTTGTTAAATCACACAAATGTGTATATTAGGCATACTTGGCTAGTCCTTTGCCAAGAGATGTTGTAGCGTAACTGCAGGCATATGAAAAAGACATGAAAATCATGAATCACTGCACAAGCTTAGGGATCAGCTCCTTTGGGGAGGTGATGAGTGGTGGAAGTGCCTGGAAAATGTGTACAGAAAGAGCGAAATAAGCAGAAGAAATGCCCTAGGATTCAAGGTTTGGTTACAGTGGGATCGGAGACATCTGGCAGGATGAAGACAAAAAATCCAGATTATAATTGGTCCTGGAAGTGAGCCTTCATGACAATTGCGTTAACTTGAGAATTTCTTTTTAGTTCCTGGCTTCAGATTTAAGGTTATGGTTGATGGATGAATATACTTTTGGAATCTACTTTTGGAAGATTTTCTCTGGGCCGAAGTTGATAGCTAGGTGAAAATATCAAGGACTTTGGTAAATCTCTAGTGGAGCTTCACTACAGCATAGAGGGAAAAATACCAGATTTAACATTTCGTTCTTGGTGCTGCTGAGCTGTGTGCTCTAGGAGGAGACATTTAACTTTTTCAGCTGTGCTAGGCCTAGAAAGATTCACACCCATCTCCTAAGACTTTTGCAGTGATTAAGAGGGAGAATAACCAGGAAAAAGGTATGAGAACTGTAAAGAGCTGTCACCTTACAATGGTGATGGTGATGATCTCTATACTCTTGAGAGCGTTGGTGCACATTCTTGTCTACAGCAATCATAAGCAGAGGATAATGCTTCTGTCTTTAAGATTCTCATAGTAAGGTTAAAAGATACCGATATTACCTACGGTTTAACATAACTGGACCCACTACCTACTGCTTTATGCACAGAAGTTACGGGACTGAGGGGCCCTCCATTAGCCGCACTGAGGATCTGGGTTACAAATGAGTGGAATGTGTAAGGGGAGAGGAGATCTTTAGCGATCTCTGAGAGCAATATCTGAACAACATTAGCAGTGAAATGAATGCAAACCACATCTTGCCTATTGGAAGTAATAAAGGAAGGGAACAAAGTTATACAGGCAAAGAAATGCTTTTGTTTCCCCAGCCATGAATCCTGGTTAAAAATTGCACACAAACCACAAGGACAGTCAATACCATCATCTCAACTCCTAATGTGCTGTGTTCCTTTCAGGAAAAAACAAAACAAAACTAAAAACAGAGGAGTATCACACTGTCTTCGACTTGCTAGCTTTATATTCTTTTGTGAAAATCTCAAGACGTTACCCGTCTTCAGAGGTAGCTCATTCTTCCCAGGCATGGAGCCGGGAAGGGTAAATGAAATGTCTCGTAGAACGCATTCATTTGCTCAGTGCTGATTAAGACCTAACATGTGCCGGGCTCTCTCCTAAGTGGGGCTAATAAAAGTAAGCCCAAGAGGTCCTGTCTTTAAGGGGAGGAAAGACACACACTCCAGTATCTGTATTTGGGCAGAGAAAGTGGTTTGTCAAGAGAGAACAGGATTGGGAATATTAAAGTATATCCACAGCCCATAGACCAAATGGACTCCCTATGACTCACTGAGGTACTCACATTTAAAACAGAAACCCAGTGGCTACAGCCAGGTGTGGGAGCGGTCACGTACTCTGTGTTCTCAGAAAGATGTAAGAGCATCACAGGACCCCTCTTTTCGCAATCAAGCCAAACCGGCGCCTGCTGTTGTTCCCAGAACAAACTGCTGCTGGGCCCCTCCCACCACCAGCTAGCAACAGTCTGACAGAGACTCCCAGTTTAGGGCTTGGAAACCAATCAATCGGAGCTCATCTGCTCGGTTAATCAGGGCTCAGCTGCATCCGAAGAAAGCCAATGCAAAGGAACCTGGGTTCATATGCAAATGAACCTGATGGGGAACCTGGGCAGCAAATTTTGCTATAAAGCCCGACTCCTCTCTTTGTTCTCTGAACACACCTTCATCGTACACTGAAGTCTGGTCTCGCGGTGTTAGTCCAAACTGCACCATGTTGTAAGCTCTCTCTGCTATTCTGCAGACCTTGGTCAAGGTGAAACAGGGGTTCAGGCGTGAGAAACAGTCTGCCTAACCACCTGGTTGGGCAGAAAAAGGCCCAACCAAAGACACATCTCTATCATACCTTGCTGGACAAAGGTCCGAGGAACACCCAGAACACCACAACGAAATCCCACTGGCACAAGGGCCAGAACCGTCTCAGCATGGGAACATCTTACCAATATCCTGCCAGGCAGCAAGCCACACTGCCCAGACCCCTTCGGCCCAGGCTTGTAGGCAGCATTGGGCTCTGGCATTATGCTGGTCCCTAACTTCTGTAGGTTTTATGCTGGACATAAAACCTGCATTTGCTATTAAGCCACCCTCTTATGTGCGTCTTTAACCCTCGCCTTCCCTTCAAAACCTAACACCCAGCTTTGCAAACAGTCCACTGAAATAAAGTCTCTTTCCTCCAGATTCCTTTTCAGAAAACTTTTGTTCATGGGATTTAGAAGGAGGAGCAGTTATTTCTAGGAAATCTAATCTGCTGGAGGTAGACAGAGTTGAGTGCCTGGAAAGGAAACAGTGGGCAATACTACTAGAAATAGGTTTTGACCAGATCACAAGTGGCCTTGGATGATGAGATAGGAATTTGTGACTTTAATTTCAAGGCATAGGGGTCATCGAAGCTTTTTGAGCACGGGAGTATTATGATCATCTGGCTGTAAATAGACTCTGAAATTTAAAACCTCATTTTTGAGAATGCACTTAGAAGATAATTACATGGATGGGTTTGAGGATGACTTGAGGACATTTAAAAAAAAGGCACAGCAGTTTTGGCTTGCCCTGCTGCTAATAGCATTTGCTGCTTTCCATTCACACTTTATTGTGCATGGAGAACTCTGCACACATACACAGGAGAGACGAATTTGTCCTAATTCATCTCTGTAGCCAAGACAGACTCAGACACTTAAGAAATATTGGGCCGGGCGCGGTGGCTCAAGCCTGTAATCCCAGCACTTTGGGAGGCCGAGACGGGCGGATCACGAGGTCAGGAGATCGAGACCATCCTGGCTAACACGGTGAAACCCCGTCTCTACTAAAAATACAAAAAAACTAGCCGGGCGAGGTGGCGGGCGCCTGTAGTCCCAGCTACTCAGGAGGCTGAGGCAGGAGAATGGCGTAAACCCGGGAGGCAGAGCTTGCAGTGAGCTGAGATCTGGCCACTGCACTGCAGTCCGGGCGACAGAGCGAGACTCCGCCTCAAAAAAAAAAAAAAAAAAAAAAAAAAAAAAAAAAAAAAAAGAAATATAGACAACACTCCTACCTAAAATGCCCAGAGAGAAATTCTACGTGGCTAAAAGGGGGAGCTAGCTACCCCAGCCCAGAAATGTTTCTTCCTAAGGGGAAGGGCACTGGCACAGAAAACTGTAACATGCTGTAGTGACCAGAAGGGTGGACCCTCCCTGCACCTGCTGTGGAGGAAGAAGGTGGAGTGTTGCAGTGCACCAGACTCTGCTCATCTTGGTTCAAGTCTAGATATTGCCACTAATCTGTGTGACCTTGAACAAGCCACTTTTCCTCTCTGGGCCTGAGTCTCCACATCTGTTAATCGAGAGGTGAGACTGGATTTTTTCCAAAATCCATCTGAGTGCTGACACCCTGTAGGCTTGTGGGACTGAGTAAGAATGCTGTGAGCTCTAGCATGGCTGGTCTGATGATCCTCAAGTTTCTCTCCTTTCTGCTTGGTCCTGAGGGAGATAACACAATGAGGCACGTTTTTGTTCCGAACACCGGCCGCATCTCACAGTCTGAGTTGAGTCCTGGCCCTGCTATAGGTTAGCAGTGTGAACTTGGGCAAGTCACTTAACCTCTCTGAACCTCTATTTTCTTTTCTGAAAAATAGTGAGTCAATGTCATCTAGCCCAAGAAAAATGGAGGGATAGAAACAAATTAGAGGCCGGATGGAGTGACTCATGTCTGTAATTCTAACACTTTGGAGGCTGAGGTGGGCAGAATGCTTGAGCCCAAGGAGTTTGAGACCAGCCTGAGAAACATGGCAAAACCTCATCTCTACAAAGAATACAAAACTTCGCTGGGTGTGGTGGTTGGGCACCTGTAGTCCTAGCTACTCAAAAGACAGAGGTGGAAGGATCACCTGAGCCCGGGAAGTCCAGGCTGCGGTGAGCTGTGATTGTGCCACTGCACTGCAGTCTGGGGAACAGAATAATGTCCTGTCTCAAATAAATAAATAAATAAATAAATATTAAAATAAGAAATGTAAACTTTTTTTTAAATAAACAAAAAAAGTAGAGAGAACTGGCTTCCAGTAAGTATGAAATTATGACTATCAGGCTAATTAGGTTATTTTGCAAAAAAAGAAAAGTTAGAAAAACGTATTTTTGACAAATACTCTCAAAGCTAGTGAAATTATCCTGTTTTGGACAATAGCTTGGCCTTTGATAGTTTTATCAATCTGTACAACAAAACCCCAGCACTTATTAATCCCTGAAGTATGGAAACACACGAGGAAGGGACTGTGTCTCCTGCATTAAACAAGTCAGTGTCTCTTTCCCACAAGAGAAGCTCTTCATGAGGTTCCTTTCCTTTTTGCTGTACAGAACCCCCCAAATAAACAAGCTCATTCATGTGAAAATTCCCCAGAGTGGCCACTGCAATTTCAAATGGTGTCTTAAGAAATTGTGTCAGAGACATAAGATGAGTTCACACGACAGTGAGGAAATCTGGAAGCAGCAGGTGTTTGGCCTGGGAAAGAGCCACTTCCGATGAAGAAGGTCTCACCGGCACCGGAGCAGTCTGAGAACAGACTTCTTGCCTCCGGAGCTTGGTCAGAGGCCACAGGCTGATTGTTCCCAATCCTCCTGATTCCAGGCAGAGGGAAGTTTAAAGGGAGCCGTTCTCAGGAACCACACAGAGACAAGGTTGAAGGGAAATCCACCTTTAGGTATGGAAACAGTGACCTGGGGCAAAGCTCATGCCAATGAATGCTGGTCCCAGGGGAACTCCTGAGCACTGTGACCTCCAAGACCAGCTTGAGGACAGACTTCCCGGGCCCCTGTCGACCACTGAATTTTCCACTTAGAGACAACGCTCAGAACATTCGACCACCAGATAGACACAGGAGCATTTCTCAGAAGGCTAGACAGCAGTTTCACTGAGGAGCCGGGCAAACCTGATGAGATCGCCAGGAAAAGTCGCACAGCACCTCATTCCCAGAGCAGAGCGCGCCTCAAGCGGAGCGGCCTCAAGGAAACAGCCTCCATTCAGCCCGAGCTGCCTTCCAGCTGCGGCCACCCGGCACCTCAGACAGCGGGAGACGCCCTGTGTGTCTCAGCTGTGGCCACCATAACTGAGACGGGGGCTCAGCTGACTCAGGGAGCCTCTATTTCTGCCAATCCTACTAAGCTAAAAACCATCAAGAACTCACCTATAGGCCTGGCGTGGTGGCTCAAGCCTGTAATCCCAGCACTTTGGGAGGCCGGAGACGGGCGGATCACGAGGTCAGGAGATCCAGACCATCCTGGCTAACACGGTGAAACCCCGTCTCTACTAAAAAATACAAAAAAAAAAAAAAAAAAAAAAAAAAAAAAAAAAAAAAAACCTAGCCGGGCGAGGTGGCGGGCGCCTGTAGTCCCAGCTACTCGGGAGGCTGAGGCAGGAGAATGGCGTGAACCCGGGAGGCGGAGCTTGCAGTGAGCTGAGATCCGGCCACTGCACTCCAGCCCCCGCGACAGAGCGAGACTCCGTCTCAACAACAACAACAAAAAAAATGCTGAACCAAAATGGGTTTATTGACTTGTTGCACAAAGCAAGAATGTCCAGCAGTAAGGAGGGCCTTCAAAAGAACTTGCTATAGAATTGGGCTCGTGGCTGGTGAGTCTCAGGAGGGCTTAGGAAGCAGGGACTTTCTCTGGGTTGGATATCGTGCCTAACAGGACCACGTGGCACAGGATTTCATTCTATGAAAAAGTGCAGAACAGGCAAATCCAGAGAGAAGGTAGATTTGTGGTTGCCGGGGGCTAGGGGAAAGAAGTATGGAGACTGACCATGGGTATGAGGTTTCTTTGTGGAGGTGATGAAAATGTTTAGAATTAGATAGTAGTGATGGATGCACAACTTTGTGAATATATGTGAAAACCACTTTAAAGGGGTGATTTTTATGTTAGGTAAATGATATCTGAACTTCTAAAAAGTGAAAATAAAAAGAGGGGGCTCAAGGTTTGGTGAGCTGATAGACTGATAGCAAGAGAGGATACTAAGGAAAGACACTAAGGAATTCATATTCACAAAGCAGAACCGCCCAGAGCAGCTGGCTCTGTCAGCCTCTATGCCGGAGCCTCTGTTGCCTTCTGTCAGGACAGCCCCACAGATGCACACAGCATCACCATGTGCTGGCCGAGGTGCTGAGGAGCACACAGAGGACTGAGACGTGGTCCCTGCACTCTGGGGAGAATGACACCTCAACACAATAATGGTGTTCATCATCAGGACCCCAAGTCATGATGAAAAGGTTAAATTACTTTCAAAATGCTCAATTGTAAGAAGGCAGAGGAATGAATCATAAGGAATAAATGTACGAAAAAAAATTTTTCAAAATTGCCAAGCTTTTAAAGAAATACTGAAACCTCTGGTGTAGGAAGGTAATCCATGTGGAGTGGCAGCCAGGGAATGGGATCCTCTGTGTGTGTGGAGAAGCAAACATCCCGATAGTCCTCAGGATCCCCTGAGAGGGGCCGTGTCAGAGGGCATCAAAGCCTCCAGTCCCCTGAGCATCCAGGGCCTCATGGCAACTGCACCAGTTGTTCTCACTTTTGTTATTTTTCCATAGGACTCAACGTGCCTCTTACGCAGGGACTTAGGACGGTGCTGAGTCCAGGTGGAAGGAAGGGATTGGATGGGAGGCTGAGTGGGGGACATGGTAGGGGCTCTGTTGGAAGCTGCTATGCTTCTCCTGGCTCTCTACCATGTTTTTCTTAGTGGGAGGTCTGTGAGCTCCATACCTCCAGGGCCTAGCTGTGAAGCTGTTGCTGTCATGGATCTGTCCACTGGAGTTTTCTGGGTGGGGGCAGGTGTGAGGGAACCTGCATCTTGGAACAGCATCTCCAGAATGCAGGAGAGAGGCTGGCACACAGCACTGCCTCCGTGGACACGGGGTTCACGGGGTTTGGGGAGGGGCCTCAGGGATGGAGGGACAGAACTGGGGTCCACATTCTATCCACATCAGCCTGGTGAGTTCAGGTCACCTCTTAGCACCTTATCACCACTTCCACACTCAGGTGATTTCAAGGAACTTTAGGTCCCCACTTGCCACAAGCTTTGGGGCACAGCTCCTGCCTTGTGAAATAAATATTTTGGAGATTTTTAAAGATGTAAATTCAAACTGGCTTCGGGAAAAGACGGATTTTAAGGGATGGTTCCCATTCTAATGTTGGGGCTATCCATCAGGTCACCGTGGGCAGAACCCGGGGCGAAAACAGAGATGGTGACCCATGTCTTAAGCTCTAGGGGCCTGAAACCAAGTGACTCAGGCTCAGAGGAGCAGAAGGAGCAGTGGTTTCTTCATGGAGAAGCAAGTGGTAGTGACAGAGGTGCCAGCCTCAATGGTTGCCCTTTAAGAGCTTGGACTGAGACCCAAATCCTTGACCCAGGGCTTCCTTCTGTGCAGGTGCAGTCTGTCACTGTGGCAGGAATGAGAAGCACAGGCTGGAGGAAAAACAGTCAAGAGTGGGAGTGCGGTGGCTCGCTCTGCTCCCAGCTCTCCCCAACTCTCTCTGCAAACCCCAGATGCTTAGATCCTATGTATCAGTCAGACTCCCTCAGGGTCACAGAGACCCTCCTGAATTACCATCAGCAATGGGAATCTATGGTAAGGATATTTCTGGAAATCAGGAGGCCACCAAGCTTCAGGGTTCCATAAACACCAAGGGCAGATGGTCTCCCAGGGCTGGATCAGGACTCTGGAAATCCAGTGCTCTGGGGATCTGGTCATCTCACCAGCCCTAATTGTTCACCATGATTCACAGTGGCTTTTAGACAGACCCTACTTCTGCAGGTGGACTTCAATGTTTGTGCCACTGTTGCCCTTTTATGTCAGTTACCTATTACAAGGGGTAATAGGTAACTCTTTTTCACCCTCCTACTGGGCAACTCCTGCAATGAATTTTGCAGGCCTTGGAGCAAATTGCTAAATTCTTTTTGTTTTCATTTTTCCCCCTTTGACACATTTTAAAAGGTACTTCCTTCTTTCTGGGGCTTCAAGGCCAGAGGCTTTGAGGAAGCTATTGCCCATTCAGCTCAGCCTGCAAGTAAACTGAGTGCTGGCGATCAGTGCGCAGTTTTTCATAATCTCATCTGCCAGAGATGGGACCGGGCTAGGCAGTAAATAACTGTGCTCTGTCCCAGCCAAATTCATGGCTGGAGTCAACAGTGGTGTCAGGGGAGTTCCCACAAGGGAATGCCCCAAACCGTCTCAAGATGGAGCCGGTTGGGATCCCAAAGAAAGAAGCACCAGATGCCAGGGTGATCAGTCTAAAGCATTTATTAGGGAAGACCACGTAGAAAATGGACTGCAGTGGATCCTCAAGGTAGCCAGCAAGAGGAAGGGGTATTCTACCTAGGTCTGTCCATAGTCAGGGGCTTAGTAAGGAGTGGGGTCTATATGACAGTTTAAGGCATTTGACTCCAGGCCAGGGCCAGTTTCTTTCAGTGTTTTGGGCAACAATGCAAACACCTTTATCAGCTTGCTTTGGTTTCAAGCCTGCAAGGGAAAATATGCTGCTGGTGGGGCCACAGAGCAGCTGAGTGCACCCTGTGTTTCTCAGTCAGGACAGAGAACAAGTGGGGGAAACCAGGGTACTTACTGTGTTCTGAAGGCCTTTGGAGGCAATTGCAGATTTTCATCATACTTTGCATGCTATGAAAAGGGCCCTCCTTTCACCCTGGCTGAGGATCAGTCTGCAGCCTCCCCCTCATCACAGACCTGCACCCTCTCCTCACCCCACACCCCCACAGTGTGCCAGCCTACCTCCTCCCTCCATGCCCACAGCAGCCACAGCCTTCCTGGCCACCCCCCTTCCCATAGATGACCCAGATTTGTACTCATGTCTATAGTGGAAGCTGCTGAGGAAGAGGAACTGGCCCATGCAGAAAGCCTGCAGAGCCACCTCCATAGCTACCTGGCTAAAAACCATGAAAACCAAGATGTGGTATGGCTGGCATAGGAGATTGATGAGTTCTGGCAGGGACACCTGGCAGGTGATATGCAAGGACATCAACGGCAAGCCCAAATCAGCCCCCATCTTGAGTTCTCCGACCCCATGACCTTGGATCCCTTTCCTGGAGGGCAGTAGAGGCCCGGACGCACAGTCGGCTCTCCCTTTGTGCTCCTGGTGTCTCTGACTCCATCTCTGACTCTCCCGGTCTTGCTCTTCCCCCTCCTGCCCCATATTGGTAAAAGATCACCAAGGTCCTTATGAAAATCACACCCTTAGATAGAAGGGTTTCTTAAAATTTGAAATTGTGTGACTTGTGATCACCTTCACTGGGGAGCATTCCAGAGGAGAAGAAAATGTTAAAGGTGAGGAGACTGGGCTTGTTTGGGAGAGCAGTTTGCCTCTGTGAGGAGAGGAACTCACAAATCTCCCCTCCCAGGGCCTTCGTCCCAACTCCAACCATGCATCAGCCCACAGGAGTCTTCAGGAATCCTTGGAGGTTGCTGTGAGCAGGCAGGGCAGGGAATCTCCTCCTTTACACAGAAGGAGAAAGTACAGCCCAGGGAGCAATTTGCTTACACAGCCAGAAACTCGCAGAGGGACTCAAACTCAGGTCTCCAGACTCACCATCCAATCCCTGTCTTTTGCTCCACTGAGCCACCTCTCAGAGGATCCCCAGGCCCTTAAGCAAGAACAGATGGAGATCAGGAGGGTAAAAGAGACAGTACATGGGGTAAGATGGAGGGCAGCCTAATGGGGCAGAATAGTGATCTGGGGAGTCGGGGGGGAGGAAATGGAGAGGCCTCTTTGGCCCTAATGGGGCCACACGAATGTGTGTACCATTCGTAGGATCTTGGTGCACATCTGCTGGGTGTCTTTATTCCGGAAAAAGAAAAGAAAGAATTAAAATCTAGAACCAATGCTAGCTGAAACTCCTGGGTCAAGACCTCCCTGGTCCACTGACCCAGGGTGTGGATACCAAAGCCCCTCCCCGTCAGGCCAGCCAGGCCCCTATTCTGTATCTCTGCTTCCACCCCTGCCCTCCTCGGTCTCCTGCCCCTGGCTCGCTCCACCCTCGGTCCCCTCACTTGTACCAGGCCCTACTCTCTGAGGGCTCTGGCTGGCTGAGCCTAACAAGGTGGTCGGTGATGATGTTCCCCTGGGGCAGGGTCAAGTAGCTGTGCTGCCCCAGCATCTCGATGAAGCTCAGCAGGGCCATGTGTACCTGTGGGTCACAGACCATCACATGCATGACAGGAAGGGGCCTCAGGATGGCCTCCTGTTCCAGGTGAGCACACAGAGGACCAGAGCAGATCAGGAAGGTCTTCAAGGACCATAAGCCTCCTGAATCCAAGTCCACTGTGATTCTTTGGTGGTGCCACGGCCATGGCAGACCACCCATGGCTGGACTTGCCCACTTCCATCCTCTGCTCTGAAGTTCCAACCCACTCCAGCCCCACTGTCCTTCTGGAGAACTCTAAGCACTTATTTCCCACACCTCCTGTGCCCACAGATACTGAAATTGGCAAGAGCATTGATGTGGGGGAATCCGAGTAAAGGAAAGGTCTCATGTTTTGGCCTTGGTAGGAAAGCCAGGAACCAATCCAGTAAGTCCTGAGGGCCCAGGTCTCAAGAGCCCAGCTTGCCATGACCCTTCTGGGGGCTTGGGCTCTTTCTTTCCAGGCTGGTGGGTTGTTCTCTATTTAACACTCAAAACCAGCTCTCCCTGCTGCAGCAGCCCCAGTGTAGTCTCCTACACCATCCACAGCTGGGAGTCTCTGCTGCCTGCACCCCTGGCTGTGGAGCTTGCTAAAAATACAGCTTCTCAGGCCCCACCCCAGCTATGATGCTTGAGGCTTTCTCCCTTGCAAGCAACCTGCAGGTTCTCAGTGCCCCAGTCAGTGTCGTTTGGAGCTGTGTGTCTCCCCTAAGGACACCACAGTGTTGCCCACAGAACAGGCTCAGAAGAAGGCAAGAAGTGTTGCAGAGCAGACGAGCCCCAAAATCGGGGTTTCACCCAGGAAGTTTCTTGGCTTCCCTTAGGAAAGAACTGAAGAACAAGCCCATGGTGGAAGAAAACAGCTTTATTGAGGCGGCAGTGATACAGCTCCGTGACTGCTCTTGCAGAGCAGGGCAACCCCACAGGCAGTGTGTCCAGAGCAGCTACTCAGGGGCGGCCCCACAGTCACATTGATGCTCCCTTTGAATTACATGCACACCGAGGGGTAGGCTACTCAGAAATTTCTCGAAAAAGGGTGATAGCATTGCCATAGCAATAGTAAACTGGCATGGCACTGGTGGGCATGTCTTATGCACAGGTGCTTTCCCCTCTTCCCTTTTTAGCCAGTCTTCAATCTGGTCCAGGGTCAACCCCACCTCCCGAGTCAAAGTAGGAGCTGTCCGGAAGTAGGGAGAGGGAAACAAAGAACAAAGGTGACTAAGATGGCGTACTTCCGGGTTCTTCATCACCAACTTTTCTCACGCGCTCGAAAATGTAGCAGGTGCCCGGGAAGGTGCAGATCAACCAGGCATGTGCCAGGTGACGTCAATCCGAAGAGACCGAGACTTACCTGGCCGCACCTACGGAACGCCCCCCCCACACGCCCATGTCCCGCCTATTGCCCTCCCACTCCCAGAAAAGCCGCTCCTGGCAGGCGGCGCAGCGCGAACTTCCTCGGCCCCCCCTCATATGCGGACCTAGGAACTTCACCCGAGAACACCGGAGAGACTACCTCGGCCTCCACCACCGGAGACCGGTGAACTTCGCTTCCTCTTTCTTTACAATGGCTACGTAATAAAGTTTCCTTTTTTATCTTGCCTACTTGCCTTTTTCTCTGGCACCGGCTCTAGTGGTCGCATAAAGCAAATCAGGAACCATCTTTGTGCTTCTCAAACTCTTCTCTGGTTTTGAAGAACCCAAATGTACCCCAAGGGCAGGAGTCTGAGCCTGAATTAGCTTGGTGAGGGTGCCCTGCCCCTCCTCCTCATTCCCCATCTCCCTCCCCTCTCCATTTACATGACCTCAGGGTATCAATAAGCAATTGCCCTCCCAGTGCAAACACGCAGCATTGCTCACGCTCACAGGTCTCTGATCTTCCTGTATCAGTAGAACCACTGAACTCATCACCTCCCTATTCAAGGTCTCCCTCTGGGTCACTAGAGAAAACACAGGCATGCAGCTGGAGGTCAGCCTCCTCTGCTTGGGGAGACATCAGAGGACAGCCGGGCGGGAGGAATGCCAGGTACAGTCTTGGGCATCAAAGGTCAGATGGAGCCTCCACTGGCATCTCAGCCACCCCTGCACCGAAACCCACCAGCCTGGCCTGTACTTTCCTCAGGCAGGCATTCAAGCCCCACCCCTTGGCAGTCTCCCACAATTGCCCACACAAATCCACCTCTCCAGCCAAACTGTCCCCCGCCACCGTCTGTCCTTCTCAACCTTTCCAACCTTGGCCATTTCTCCTCTCCCTTGTGGCCACCTTGTCCCGACCCACGGTCACAAGCTCCTCCCTGCTTTTGGCCCCATCCCCTCTGTAAAGCCCACCCCGCCTCCCCTGACCACCGCCTGCTTGCCCTCCTGCGGGCACTGCAGCTCCCGTCTAAGCAGCCCAGTGCTTGCTGTCCTGCACCGTCTCACCGTGTGGACAGCCTCACCCTCCCTAGCCTACAGGGAGCTCGCTGAGGGCAGGGGCTGTCTTCTCTGTGTGTATTCTCCGTGCCTGGCACAGTGCTTAGCACACAGCAAAAGCTTAATACCCACGCCCGATTGGAGGCGAAGCCTGCTCTTCCAGGCAGTAATCACAGATAAACCACTGTGAAACCATTGCAGAGCAAGCCCTGTTCTCAGCACCTCACATAAGTTTTCTCACACCACCCTCACTAAAAATCCCTAAAGGTAACAATTATTTTTACCTCTGTTTTTCCAATGAGGAAACAGAGGCACAAACTAGAAGTCATTTGCCCAAGGCTGCATAGCTAGTGAGAAGCACAGCCAAGATGTGAACTCACTGAGATGACTCTGCATTTAAAACTGTGCTTCTAACTACTATACCGGACTGTCTCCAGAGAAAGGAGATATCCTAGGAACGATCGAGTCCTAGAACCCCAAGACTGTGCCCCATTCCCACTCACCTCTGCAGGACACATCCCTGAAGACATGCTGGGCTGTCACTGTCTTGGCAAGCTCCACGGAGTTGATGGTACTTTGCAGCAAAATCACCAGCTGATCGCCACATAGCTTGGCTGTCAGAAGGGTGTGAATACAGGGCAGCCAGGGGTATGTTTAAACGGCAGGTAATGCCCAGGCGTAAATCATGCTCACAGCAAACCACTGACCATGGCTTGGAAAAAGGAGAAAGAAAGAGAACCAGGTTTGCCCAGCATTTGCCATGTGCTGAGCAGGTGCCAGGTGCCCTTCCTGCCCTGCACCAGTGGGGCACCGCGCCTGGCCTGTTCCCTCTACCTTGAATTGTTTCCTCCACTTAGTCCACCTGCAGAATATCTGCCTTGTATTTTTAATTGAAAAATAAAAACTGGATATATGTATGGTGTACAATGTAGTGTTTTTCAACTATAAACACACTGTGCAAGAGCCACACTGAGTTATGTACTGTGTATGGCCTCACACACTTACCAGTTTTTGTGGTGAGAACACTTCAAGCACACTCTCTTCACAATTTTCCTGTCTACACCATGGTGCTGTTAACACTAGTCACCATGTTACATAGTCGTTCTCTGGAACTTCTTCCTCCTGCCTGACTGACCAACGTCTCCCCGACCACCACCTCCAGCCCCCGATAACCACCAATCTACTCTCTCTTTCCATGAGTTCAACTTTTTCAGCTTCCACATGTGATACCGTGTGGCTTTGCTTTTCTGTGCCTGGCTTATTTGAACGTTATGGATGCCCTCCAGGTTCATCCATGTCATGAAGAGATTTCCTGTATTTTAAAGGCTACATTGTATTCCATTGTTATACATATGCCCCATTCCCTTTATCCGTTCATCTGCTGGTGGATGCTTAAATTGAGTCCATCTCTCAGCTATTATGATAGTGCTGCAGTGCACCTGAGGGTGCAGATATCTTGGATGAAAATATAGATATTTCATATTTATATGAAATACGAAACTACATGGGGGCTTGGGCCCTTTCTTTCCAGGCTGATGCATTGTTCTCTGTTTAACACTCAAAACCAGCTCTCCCTGCTGCAGCAGTCCCAATGCAAATTTATCTCATTGTGGATGATGTTAACTTTGCAACTTTACAACTTTATCTCATTGTGGATGATGTTAGCTTTGGGCTTGTCATATGTGGCCTTATTGTGTTGTGGTACATCCTTTCTATACTGAATTTGTTGAGTTTTTATTTCTTTGCATTCATGGAGATGATCCTGTGGATTTCGTCCTCCAGTCTGTGAATGTAGCATGTCCTATTTACAGATTTATGTACGTTCAACCACACTTGCATCCCTGAGGTAACTCCCACTTGATCATGGTGAATGATCTTTTTAATGTGCTGTTGAATTTGCTTGCTAGTATTAGATTGAAAATGTGTGCATCTGTGTTAATTAGTGGGCACAGCTGCCTGGCAATGCCGCAGAGCAGTGAGATGTCCCCACCCTGCCTGTGGCAGAGGATATCGCCCAGTCTCTTCACCACCTGTACTGTTACCCACACCTCACTGTGCAAGAAGCCTCCCAAAGATGGAACCAGGCTTTTCAGGGCCTCCATTTCTTTGGAAGAAGGCGGAGGTCACTGCCACCTTGGGGATCATGCAACCCTTGGGGACAGGTTTTGAGAAAATAAACAGAATCCAAAAGAAGCAAATGTAGGCAACCTCGGGACTGCAGTGTGTGAGGAGACAGAAGGCCCAGTGGGTTCAGGCCCCTGGAGGAGAGGGCTCCCAGTCCTCCCTCAGGCCTCATGGTTAGGTAAAGACTGCGTCCAGCTGACAGCAGGGCAGGTCTGCTCACATAGGATGGAGACAAAGTGGGAGGAGTTGGTGACTGATGCTGATAAGGCTTGAATTTGAGCCAGATGCTGGGACCCATGGGTTGTTCTGGGAGGACTGGAGCTGCTGACCCCTCCCCAGGCCTTCCCGGCCTCCCTTATCCGTGCCCCTGAAGTACCAGGGAAGGGAACCCTATTTGAGATGGCTTGGTTCTCTCCTTCTCTTCTTTCAGGAGCAAGTTAGTTAAGGTCCTGTGAAAGGCTTCATTGCGCAGCTACAGGAAATGCGTGGCTGGAGCTATTGAGCTCTCCCTGCTCTCTCCTGTACATGGAAGGCCCTGACCAGACCTTCCTCAGCTTATCTGAGCTGTACAGCAGGCTCTGCACCTGGTTCACGAGTTGAAGAAGGATGGACTCATAGTTCTGCACCATGCCACTGGGATGGGTCACAGGCAACCACGAGTTGCAGGGGGGTGAGGAGTGCCCAGGGACCAGTGTGTGGAGAACAGGGAGAATGTGAGGGCTGAGGAATCAGGACACCAGAGGCCTGGGAGACGGGAGGGAAGGTTGAAGCCTGATACCTGGGAGAACTAGGATCAGGGGCCAGAGTGGTGCCAGGGGTCCTGGGGAAATGGCCCCACCTTGTGAGCTCCCTGATCCCTGCGTAATAAGCTCTGGACTGGACAGCAGTTCCCAGCAGCCATGCTCGCTTCCATAGGCCACCACTTTGTCATATGAACCTGCCCGGAGCACCAACCTCACGACTTGCAGGGCACAACTGAAGGCCACCACCACCAGGTTTGTGAAAAGAAAGGGATAAAAAGATGGACAAGATGTTATGCCCTGGTTGGCAACCCCAATGGCTGGTTTCCACTTTTCTGCTGACAAAAATGCACAGCTCTAATGGAACCCATCTCAAATTGCCCATCCACTCAGTTTTGCACCCCTGTCCCTCATCCAGCCACAGAGTTCCATGGGAGAGGCCACAGAGGTATCTCAGTGCTGTGGTTTCCAAATTCTGCTCTCTGGGGCACAGAAGGAGGGTTAGGATCACCTCCCCACACCTACTTAATCCAAATGTCCCTGCTCTGTTGGTTTCATTCATTTTCCTTTTCATACAAGATTCATTGGAATTAAATGTGCTGAGGTTAAGAAAACAGCATGGCAAACTTTCAGTCAGGAGTCTCATTTTACAGATGAGGAAACTGAACTCTTAACAGGGCCTTGCACAGGAGGACTCAACTTGTAAACAAAGCCAAGCCATAGGCCAATCATTCTGATGGACATGACTAGAACTGCATGGGAAGCATAATCGAGCCTGGCCTTGTCTGGCTGATCTCTTCATGTGCACAGTGATGAGCATGGATGTGAACATCGTGGGGGTCAGTGGAAGGGTGCACGCAGTAAAAGGAGTCAGGACACTGGAGCATCTGGGAGAATGTTCCCATGCATGATGTTGCAGCCCCCACGCCCCATCCGACTCTTCTCTTCCTCATCCCACTAAGGGATCCACATCTGCTTGTCCAGGGCCCTCAGGAATTGCTTGGCTTCATTTCTGCATCCCCTGGTGGTGAGCCTTATCTGGTGGGGTCAAAGCTGCTCCTGTTGCCCAGGGCCCTCTCCTTGCTGTAGACCACAGTCTGCTGGGGAGGATGTTGCTCAATCACCCAGTAGAGATGGCACAGCACAGCCAGCAGCAGCTGTGGGTAGAGCTCCTGGACTGCCCCTGGCACACAGCATGGCACACAAAGCACAGGATGCTTGGGGGGAAGCAGTATCGAGTGGGCTGGGATCCCTCACACTGAAAGCCAAGGCTGCAATTCCACCCTGTCCTCCCAATGGGTGCAGTTCACTGTGACTCAGGGATGTAAGACACATCCAAAGACTGAAAAGTCACACCTCATCCCCAGGAAACCAAGGTACACACATGCAAACCTGCTTTCCCTTCTGCTCACTTAACATTAAACAGGAAAAGGCAGCCAGCTTTAAATGTTCAGCAAAAGATGCTGTGTGGCATGCTTTAGTCCAGGCCAATGCCAGCTTTTGTCCACGCCAATGCCAGGCAGCCAGACCTCTCCCTTTCCCATCCCCCATGGGACTGTGCCAGGCCTCCAGGAAAATGATGCCAGCCCTGAGATCAGAGGAAAGAAAAGATGACTGCATGTCAGTGTCCTTGTTCAAAGAACGAGATTGCTCCCTGACCTTTCTCCATCATGCAGTTCTTATATATTAAAGTACAAATATGAGGTGAGAGTATGGAGGTGGTGCCCAGCACAGATGATTCTAATGTGGACCCGCTGCTCTGTGCCCCTCCCCACTACCTGTTTAACCTCTCCCAAGGTCAAAACTTTTGACCAATCTTTCCCTCTACCCCCAAGTTCCTGGAACAGAAAGCCCTGCGTCCCCTCTCCTCCCTTGTACCAACCACTACAGGCTGGAAGTCCATCCCCACAGCTTCCTGTCTGGACTAGGCCTTTTCCAGGATGCTAGGGAGCAGCTGCAGGACACCAATGGCAGTCTCCTCCTGGGTTCCAAAAGCCTTCCACAGGCCCAGAGTGGTTCTGTGGGACCCAGGGACAGCTGTATCATGGGCCTTGCTGACGAGGCCCCTAGGGCTAGTCTGGTCTCAGGCCCATGAAGAGCCAGTTTTCAGGGACTAGAAGGAGTGAGACCAAAGAAGAACTGAACATAGGACATGACGTTGAGGCTTGATGGACATCCAAGAAAAGGAGGGACAGAGAAAAACCATCCTTGCATAGTGACTTTTGGGCTTGGAGCCAGACAGCAGGGGAGGGTTTCTTGGGCTGCAGATTATGCCCTGGATCAGGGGAGAGGAACCTATCCTAAGGCAGTGGCTTGTTACACAGCATGGGGAGGACAGTCTGGGTGTTGCAGCCTGCCAGTGAGCACATGGCCTGCAGGGTCTCCTTTGTGCTGGGCTCCAGCTTCGAGTTGAGCCACTCCAGGATGCCGCGCACAACTTCCTCGATTTGCAGGGCAGAGCCGCAAGGAATCTCCCTCTTTTCTCTGTGGCTTTCTCCACTTCCTCCTCTACCAGCTCCCCAAACTCAAGGGACCTTGTTAAAGTCCTGATTGTGACTCCCTTCTCAAGGCAGTTCTGGGTGGCAGAGGCCAGAGCAGCAGGGGCCATAGGAGGAACTCCAGAAGCCAGTGCCAAGGCCCACTCAAGCAAAACCCTGTCCATAGCCCCAAAGTCCCTGGCAAAGTTATAGAGTTACTCATGTTGGATGCAGCAAATTCCTCTTCAAAGGTTTTAGCCTGTTAACTTCCACTAAAATTTAAGAGGGGGGAATTCAGTTCCAAGATGGCTGAATAGGAACAACTCCAGTCTGCAGCTCCCAGCATGATTGACACAAAAGACAGGTGATTTCTGCATTTCCAACTGAGGTACCTGGTTCACCTCACTGGGACTGGTTGGACAGTGCGTGCAGCCCACAGAGGGTGAGCTGAATCAGGGCAGGGCATTGCCTCAACCGGGAAGTGCACGGGGTCACAGTATTTCCCTTTCCTAGCCAAGGGAAGCTGTGACAGACTGTACCTGGAAAAACAGGACACTTCCGCCCAAATACTGTGCTTTTTCTGTGGTTTTAACAACTGACAGGCCAGGAAATTCTCTCCCATGCCAGGTTCTGTGGGTCCCATGCCCAAGTCACCTTGCTCACTGCTAGCTCAGCAGTTTGAGATTGATCTGCCAGGCTGCAGCCTGGCAAGAGGAGGGGCGTCTGCCATTGGTGAGGCTTGAGTAAGTAAACAAAGCAGCCGGGAAGCTCGAACTGGGCAGAGCCCACCACAGCTCAGCAAGGCCTACTGCCTCTATAGACTCCACCTCTGTGGGCAAGGCATAGATGAAAAAAGGCAGTAGAAACTTCTGAAGACATAAACGTCCCTGTCTGACAGCTCTTAAGAGAGCAGTGGTTCTCCCAGCAAGGCGTTTGAGCTCTGAGAACAGACAGCCTGCCTCCTCAAGTGGGTCCCTGACCCCAGTGTAGCCTAACTGGGAGACCCCTCCCAGTAGGTGCCAACAGGCACCTCACAGAGTCGGGTACATCTCTGGGATGAAGCTCCCAGAGGAAGGATCAGGCAGCAATATTTGCTGTTCTTCAATATTTGCTGTTCTGCAGCCTCCGCTGGTGATACCCAGGCAAACAGGGTCTGGAGTGGACCTCCAGCAAACTCCAACAGACCTTCAGCTAAGGGACCTGACTCTTAGAAGGAAAACTAACAAACAGAAAGAAATAGCATCAACATCAATAAAAAGGAAAGCCACACCAAAATCCCATCTTTAGGTCACCAACATCAAAGACCAAAGGTAGATAAATCCACAAAGATGGGGACAAACCAGAGCAGAAAAGCCAAAAATTCTAAAAACCAGACTGCCTCTTCTCCTCCAAAGGATGAGAGCTCCTTGCCAGCAACAAAGCAAAGCTGGACGGAGAATGACTTTGACAAGTTGACAGAAGTAGGCTTCAGAAGGGTGGTAATAACAAACTTCTGTGAGCTAAAGGAGAATGTTCTAATCCATTGCAAGGAAGCTAAAAATCTTGAAAAAAGATTAGAGGAATGGCTAACTAGAATGAACAGTGTGGAAAGAGCTTAAATGACCTGATGAAGCAGAAAACCAAGGCACGAGAACATGCGTAAGCTTCAATAGCCAATTTGATTTACTGGGGAAAGGGATATCAGTGAGTGAAAGTCAAACTAATGAAATAAAGTGAGAAGACAAGTTTAGAGAAAAAAGAGCAAAAAGAAATGAACAAAGCCCCCAAGAAATATGGGACTATGTGAAAAGACCAAATCTACATTTGATTGGTGTACCTGAAAGTGACAGGGAGAATGGAACCAAGTTAGAAAACACTCTTCAGGATATTATCTAGGCGAACTTCCCCAACGTAGCAAGGCAGGCCAACATTCAAATTCAGTAAATAGAATGCCACAAAGATACTCCTCGAGAAGAGCAACCCTAAGACACATAGTGTCAGACTCACCAAGGTTGAAATGAAGGAAAAAATGGTAAGGGTAGCAAAAGAGAAAGGTCAGGTTACCCACAAAGGGAAGCCCGTCAGACTAACAGCAGATCTCTTGGCAGAAACTCTACAAGACAGAAGAGAATGGGAGCCAATATTCAACATTCTTAAAGAAAAGAATCGTCAACCCAGAATTTCATATCCAGCCAAACTAAGCTTAATAAGTGAAGGAGAAATAAAATCCTTTATAGACAAGCAAATGCTGAGAGATTTAGTCACCACGAGGCCTGCCTTGCAAGAGCTCCTGAAGGAAGCACTAAACATGGAAAGGAACAACTGGTACCAGCCACTTCAAAAACATGCCAAATTGTAAAGACTGTCAATGCTATGAAGAAACAGCATCAATTAATGGGCAAAATAACTAGCTAACGTCATAATGATGGGATCAAATTCACACATAACAATATTAACATTAAATGTAAATGGGCTAAATGCCCCAATTAAAAGACACAAACTGGCTAATTGGATAAAGAGTCAAGATCCATCAGTGTGCTATATTCAGGAGACTCATGTCACGTGCAGAGACACACATAGGCTCAAAATAAAGGGATGGAGGAAGATCTACCAAGCAAGTGGAAATCAAAAAAAAAAGCAGGGGTTGCAATCCTAGTCTTTGATAAAACAGACTTTAAACCAACAAAGATCAAAGAAGGTCATTACATAATGGTAAAGGGATCAACTCAACAAGAAGAGATAATTGTCCTAAACATATATGCACCCAATACTGGAGCACCCAGATTCATAGAGCAAGTCCTTAGAGACCTACGAAGAGACCTAGACTCCCATACAATAATAATGGGAGACTTCAACACCTCACTGTCAATATTAGACAGATCAATGAGACAGAAGGTTAACAAGGATATCCAGGAATTGAACTCAGCTCTGCACCAGGTGGACCTAATAGACATCTACAGAACTCTCCACCCCAAATCAATGAATATACATTCTTCTCAGTACCACATCACATTTATTATAAAATTGACCACATAATTGGAAGTAAAGCACTCCTCAGCAAAGTAAAAGAACAGAAATCACAACAAACTGTCTCTCAGACCACAGTGCAATCAAATTAAAACTCAGGATTAAGAAACTCACTCAAAACCACAGAACTACATGGAAACTGACCAACCTGCTCCTGAATGACTACTGGGTAACTAACGAAATGAAGGCAGAAACAAAGATGTTCTTTGAAACCAATGAGAATAAAGACACAATGTACCAGAATCTCTGGGACACTTTTAAAGCAATTTGTAGAGGGAAATGTATAGCACTAAATGCTCACAAGAGAAAGCAGGAAAGATCTTAAATCGACACCCTAACATCACAATTAAAAGGACTAGAGAAGCAAGAGGAAACAAATTCAAAACCTAGCAGAAGGCAAGAAATAACTAAGATCAGAGCAGAACTGAAGGAGATAGAGACACTTCAAAAATCAGTGACAAAAAAACTTTTCAAAAAATCAATGAATCCAGGAGCTGGTTTTTTGAAAAGATCAACAAAATTAGTCAACCACTAGCAAGACTAATAAGAGAGAAGAATCAAATAGACACAATAATGTGATAAAGGGGATATCACCACCAATCCCACAGAAATACAAACTACCATCAGAGAATACTATAAACACCTCTAAGGAAATAAACTAGAAAATCTAGAAGAAATGGATAAATTCCTGGACACATAAACCCTCCTAAGACTAAACCAGGAAGAAGTTGAATCTCTGAATAGACCAATAAAAGGCTCTGAAATTGAGGCAATAATTAATAGCCTACCAACCAAAAGAAGTTCAGGACCAGACGGATTCACAGCCACATTCTACCAGAGTTCCAAATAGGAGCTGGTACTATTCCTTCTGAAATTATTCCAATCAATAGAAAAAGAAGGAATCCTCCCTAACTCATTTTATGAGGCCAGCATCATCCTGATACCAAAGCCTGGCAGAGACACAACAAAAAAAGAGAATTTTAGACCTGTATCCCTGATGAACATCAATGCAAAAATCCACAATAAAATACTGGCAAACCGAATCCATCAGCACATCAAAAAGCTTATTCACCAACATCAAGTTGGCTTTATCCCTGGGAAGCAAGGCTGGTTCAACATATGCAAAACAATAAACTTAATCCATCATATAAACAGAACCAATGACAAAAAACACACGATTATCTCCATAGATGCAGAAAAGGCCTTTGACAAAATTCAACAGCCCTTCATGCTAAAAAAAATACTCTCAATAAACTAGGTATTGACGGAACATATCTCAAAATAATAAGAACTATTTATGACAAACCCACAGCTAATACCATACTGAATGGGCAAAAACTGGAAGCATTCCCTTTGAAAACCGGCACAAGACACAGATGCCCTCTCTCACCACTCCATTAAACATGGTGTTGGAAGCTCTGGCCACGGCAATCAGGCAAGAGAAAGAAATAAAGGGTATTCAATTAGGAAAAGAGGAAGTAAATGGTCCCTGTTTGCAGATGACATGATTGTATATTTAGAAAACCCCATTGCCTCAGCCCAAAATCTCCTTAAGCTGATAAGCAACATCAGCAAAGTCTCAGGATACAAAATCAATGTGCAAAAATCACAAGCATTCCTGTACACCGAAAACAGACAAACAGCCAAATCAGGAGTGAACTCCCATTCACAATTGCTACTAAAAGAATAAAACACCTAGGAATCTGACCTGCAAGGGATATGAAAGACCTCTTCAAGGAGAACTACAAACCACTGCTCAATGAATTAAAAGAGGACACAGACAAATGGAAGAACAGCCCATGCTCATGGATTGGAAGAATCAATATTTGTGAAAATGGCCATACTGCCCAAGGTAATTTGTAGATTCAATGCCATCCCCATCAAGCTACCAATGACTTTCTTCACAGAATTGGAAATAACTACCTTAAAGTTCATATGGAACCAAAAAAGAGCCCGCGTTGCCAAGACAATCCTAAGCAAAAAGAACAAAGCTGGAGGCATCACGCTGCCTGACGTCAAACTATACTATAAGGCTACAGTAACCAAAACAACATAGTACTTGTACCAAAACAGATTTATAGACCAATGGAATAGAATGGAGGCCTCAGAAATAACACCCACATCTACAACCATCTGATCTTGGACAAACCTGATAAAAACAAGAAATGGTGAAAGGATTCCCTATTAAATGGTGCTGAGAAAACTCACTAGCCATACGTAGAAAGCTGAAACTGGATCCCTTCCTTACACCTTATACAAAAATTAATTCAAGATGAATTAAAGACTTAAATGTTAGACCTAAAACCATAAAAACCCTAGAAGAATACCTAGGCAATACCATTCAGGACATAGGCATGGGCAAGGACTTCATGACTAGAATACCAAAAGCAATGGCAACAAAGGCCAAAATAGACAAATGGGATCTAATTAAACCAAAGAGCTTCTGCACAGCAAAAGAAACTACCATCAGAGTGAACAGGAAACCTACAGAATGGGAGAAATTTTTGCAATCTACCCATCTGACAAAGGGCTAATATCCAGAATCTACCAAGAACTTAAGCAAATTTACAAGAATAAAGCAAACAACCCCAACAAAAAGTAGGCAAAAGATTTGAACAGACACTTCTCAAAAGAAGACATTTGTGCAGCCAACAGATGCATGAAAAAATGCTCATGATCACTGGTCATCAGAGAAATGCAAATCAAAACCACAATGAGATACTATGTTATACCAGTTAGAATGCTGATCATTAAAAAGTCAGGAAATGGCCGGGCTCAGTAGCTCACGCCTGTAATCCCAGCACTTTGGGAGGCCAAGGCGGGCGGATCACGAGGTCAGGAGATCAAGACCATCCTGGCTAACACGGTGAAACCCCGTCTCTAGTAAAAACACAAAAAAATTAGCCAGGCATGGTAGAGGGCCCCTGTAGTCCCAGATACTTGGGAGGCTGAGGCAGGAGAATGACGTGAACCCAGGAGGCAGAGCTTGCAGTAAGCCAAGATCACGCCACTGCACTCCAGCCTGGGTGACAGAGTGAGACTCCGTCTCAGAAAAAAAAAAAAAAAAGGTCAGAAACAACAGATGCTGGAGAGAATGTGGAGAAACAGGAATGCCTTTACACTGCTGGTGGGAGTGTAAATTCGTTCAACCATTGTGGAAGACAGTGTGGCAATTCCTCAAGGATCTAGAATTAGAAATACCATTTGACCCAGCCATCCCATTACTGGGTATATACCCAAAGGGTTATAAATCATGCTACTATGAAGAGACATGCACATGTATGTTTACTGCGTCTCTATTCACAATAGTAAAGACTTGGAACCAACCCAAATGTCCATCAACAATAGGCTGGATTAAGAAAATGTGGCACATAGGCCGGGCGCGGTGGCTCAAGCCTGTAATCCCAGCACTTTGGGAGGCCGAGGCGGGCGGATCACGAGGTCAGGAGATCGAGACCATCCTGGCTAACACGGTGAAACCCCGTCTCTACTAAAAAAAAAATATACAAAAAACTAGCCGGGCGAGGTGGCGGGCGCCTGTAGTCCCAGCTACTCGGGAGGCTGAGGCAGGAGAATGGCGTAAACCTGGGAGGCGGAGTTTGCAGTGAGCTGAGATCTGGCCACTGCACTCCAGCCTGGGTGACAGAGCGAGACTCCTTCTCAAAAAAAAAAAAAAAAAAGAAAAGAAAATGTGGCACATATACACCATGGAATACTATGCAGCCATAAAAAAGGATGAGTTCATGTCCTTTGTAGGGACATGGATGAAGCTGGAAACCATCATCCTCAGCAAACTATCACAAGGACAGAAAACCAAACACCACATGTTCTCACTTATAAATGGGAATTGAACAATGAGCACACTTGGACACAGGGCAGGGAACACCACACGCTGGGGCCTGTCGGGGGGGTGAGGGGCTGGGGGAGGGATAGCATTAGGAGAAATGCCTAATGTAAATGATGAGTTGATGGGTGCAGCACACCAACATGGCACATGTATACCTATGTAACAAAACTGCATGTTGTGCACATGTACCCTAGAACTTAAAGTATAATTTAAAAAGAAAAGAAAAGAAAGAAAGAAAGTTATCAGAAACTTGAAAAAAAATTCAAGAGCGGGAAAATTGTTAAGTACAATGAGTTCTGAGTCCCTCTTCAAAGAACCAATATGTCAGTGTGTTCAGCTTCCCTGTTCTTTGTTCTCCATTTTAAAGTTTAACTTTGTTCTTTACGTCTCTTTGCCCCTAGTTTCAGTAAACAACCCCCTCCTAGCCTCTATCACCTGCTCTGTCCTTAGTCATCCTTAGTCGCCTGTTCTGTAACCGTCCTTCCCACCAAAACTACTCACCCTGCCTCTCCAGCTCGTACCCCTGCTCTCTTTAAAATAGCCAATTGGAATTAGCTTAGACTGTGCGGTCCAACCGCAGCCAAAAGGGGAAAGACACAGCAGTAGGGACTAGCTGCATTAGGAATAAGAACCCCTTCCCCTCCCTTGTCCAGTATGCTCTTGCCATTGCTCCATCCAGGAGACGCGCCCTTCTATAGAAGTAAATTAGTTTGCTGAGAAAACTTATGCCTGAGTGTTATTTTCACTTGGCGGCACCAAGCATTTACTTTCAACACTCAAGAGGTACAAGACCCTCCTGGAGACACTTCAAGGCTCCCACTCTCAGCTGGGATCAACTTTCCACCCACAAAACTGCAGAGACAGCTGGCATTGCAGGAGGGGCAGCAAGGCTCCGGCCTGGCCCTCGTATCCCTCACACATGGCCTCAGGGAAGCCCACTACAGGGCAATGCCTCTCAGATGCCCTCAGGGTGTTCCCTCCACTTCTAGTAGCTACACCAGGCAAGTCACCTAAATTAGTGAGGGCCAGGGGTGTCAGGAGACTCAGAAAGAGAAGGAAGAAGGTGAGAGAGAGTCCGGTTTGTCCTAAGTGACCCCATTTTGAAGTTCTTTCAGTGAAGTGGGAAATGTAGATTTGTTAAGCAAATTTTTCCCATTTTAACATGTCAACTTAAAAAGGAAAAGCATTCCAAGGCCACCAGCACTCCACCAGCTTATTGGTTTGCAGCCACAGTCTAAGCCCCCAGCTGCCCCCAGGAAAGCAGCATGAATGAACCCACAAGGCTTCCCTGTGCCCTGCCTATGAGGCCTTCCACTGCCTACACCCCTGAACATGGATGTCGTAGCTGAGGAACTGGCCCACAGCACAGGAGGCAGTAGGGAGGTGAGAGTTTAAAAAGCTGGAGCTCAGTGGGACTGCAGAGAAAATTGAGTCCAAGCCTCCATTTGATAGGTGAGTGAATCATGACCAACAGAGGAGAGGGGACTGGCCAAGGCCCTGCACCTGGTGAGTGACAGAGCCAGGAGGCAGCCTGGCCCCTGTGCTGTAGGCAGAGCTCCTGCCTCAGCGCCACACTCCCTGCAGCACGTCTCGGCCCCACTCTTTCATGATAGTGCTCATCAGCTGCCCAATAGCCAGAGACAGCTTGGCACTGCTGTCGGCAAAAGACAGCTGGTGGGTCAGTTATTATACAAGACCTTTGCCTTCCTCCAGAGCCCACAGACCTTCCTTAGGATGGCTACAATCAATTCCATGGGTAAGGTGGCCACTCCTGGTGACGCCTCCCTCCCATCTTCAGCTGGAGAGCCCTCTTTGGTCTGAGCAGATCCTTCCAGAAAGCTTTTGGTGCCAAAGCCACGCCCCAAAAGAGGCATATCTTTAATTCTGTTCCCATTTTATGCCAAGAAACACCACGAAACAACCTGCTTGAAAGAATAAAAAATGCACTGCCACACTGCTGGGGCAGGTGGGTGAAAAATCACACCCCTCACAGTATGTCCATAAAAAGACAACCAAGGCCAGCACCAAAGTCCACCTACAGAAGGCGGGTCTGTCTCAACACCAGCTGCCAGTCACTGTGAACCTTTAGAAATAGGGATGAAGCTTCTTCCAGTTGCTTGCCCAGATGTTAGTGACAGATGGGGGACAGCTATGCATCAGGGGAGTCCCAGCCACTAGGACAAGCTGCACCCTAGGCAAATGTTTTTGCTGTTGTGCAAAGAACAAGAGCAATCCATTCAAGTTCACAGGGGCAGGCAGCACTTGAAAATGCCGCAGGGCCAACTTGCAGGGCAGAATTCAGCAGGAAGCCTTCCTGGGGGAGGGGGAGAGGTCAGCAGAGTTTAGAAAAAGGGTGGTACAATATCTGGGCAATCCTCTGAGTCTCCCTCTCCTCCTCAGGCACGATTCAGGAAGACCCTGCAGTCTCTCTGTAGGCTCATGGGAGCTTTCAGAACTGAGACAACACACAGGTAGATCCAGGCCTGCTTGGACGTCAGTGTGATGAGGCCCTTGAAGGTCAGTGTACTGGGTTCCTAGGGCTCCCTGGCTTAAACCAACAGAAATGTATTCTGTCTCAGTTGAGAAGGCTAGAAGTGCAAAGTCAAGGTGTTGGCAGGGTGAGTTTCTACTGGAGGCTCTAAGGGAAAAGCAGTTCCATGGCTGTATTCTGGCTTCATATTTAAAATATGAGAGGACTAGAAATGGAATAAGCTCCCTGAGAAATGGGGAGGAGAAGGGACTCATTGCTGTGAGGAGGCAGTAGCTTTACTCAAAAGCAAGGCCCTTTCCCACGGCTGTAGAAGGAGAGGCTGCCGGGGAGAGGGGCTCTGCAGAGGGAGGCTGGACATTTCGAAAGTTCCTCCCACATAAGGACATTTACTTCTACCTTGAAGCAGAGGGTGAGTTTGTTGTGAGCTAGGGCTGGGAGGGGCAAGTCAGTAGGAAAGAAAGCTTCAGGAGACTGGCGAAGGTCTGTCATAGCCACTGGGGGAGCAGGACGTAAAGCTGGCCAGAGACCACAGGACTTACAGGCAGCACCAAGGATGAAGCAGAGACCGGGAGCTCGTGCCCGCCTAGATCCATGAGGCCGTGTGGTCTCAGCAGCGCTCAGCTGCCCCAGGCAGGACAGAGAAGGTGGTAGCTGGACTGAGTCAAAGGGAGTCCTCCTGTGAATTGTCCCCAGGGGCAGACGGTGAGGTCAAGGGGATGAGGGATTGCTGAAATAACTGGCGGGACGGGCCATGCAGAAGCAAGTGAAGAGGCTGGAGGGACTCAGCGAGGGTCCTGGGAGGAAATGGAAAGGCTAAGTCCTTGATGTTGGACAGGGCCACCAGGTAATAAGGCAATGAACAGCAAGGACAAGAAATTGGTGTAGAGGAGACACCAGCATGCTAGCTTCAAGAAGTGCATTGCTCATTGCTAATGAGGAAGAGGGTAATTGGACCGGGATGCTGGAGATAGAGCCCTAGGCTCTAGCCAACATAGGGCTGCCAGACTTAGCCACCAGCTCTGAATTATCAACTCCTGTTCTGGGAAAATCTCCTGACTTTGCTAAGCACAGATCTTTTTAAAAATAGAGACAAGGTCTCCCTCTGTCACCCAGGCTGCAGTACAGAGAAGGGATCCTAGCTCACTGTAACCTCAAACCCCCGGGCTTAAGCAATCTTCCTGCCTCAGCCTCCTGAGTAGCTGGACTGCAGGTGCATGCCACCATGCCCAGCTAATTTTTTAAATTTTTAATAGAGATGGGGTCTCTGTATGTTGCCCAGGCTGGCCTCAAACTCCTGGCCTCCAGTGATCTGCCTGCCTCAGCCTCCCAAAGTGCTGGGATTACAGATATGAGCCACTGCGCCTGATCTATGCATGCCTTTGACTTAATAGTGACCTTGACCTTGAGTTCTCTGATGCTTCAAATGTTTGTAAATATGGTTTCAAAACCACACGTTAAAAAAATTTGGAGAATACAGAACACCAACAGAACAGAATAGTATAGAAAATCCATATCGGAGAGAAGATAAAAATCTCTTTCAATCTTTCTACCAAGATTTGGATATAACTAATTTGGGGTTAAGTCTTTCCAGTTTGCCTTTTTTCCCCCTATTCAGCAGCATTTTAATAATGTATGCTCCAACTTACTGGAGCTTGGCTCTCTGCGACTCAGTTTTCCTGGTTAGAAAATATGATGGCTACATGGTAACAAATTTCTCCAACTGCTTTCACATGGTTTCCTCATCCCTGCCACCAGGAAGGCTGCATATCTCTCCATCCTAGGCAGCCAGGATCGGAGAGCCGGGTGATGGGTGCAGAGCCAGACAGCAGACCCACGGGCCCCAGGGCTCCTCACTCTTAACCCAAGGGGGTGCCAGAGAAAAATCTCGTCTCGACGAGCGGAGGCACAGACACCAGGCTGCCCGGGCCATGCACCACAGGTCACATCCATCCAGGATCTTCCGCGAGCTGTTCTCATGCCTCGGTGACACACAGAACAGCCACTCTCTCAAGAGAGTTTACAATTGGCTTTTCGAGCCAATCAGACCTTCGAACAAAATGTCCTCTTTTCCACAGTGCATCTATCCTGTTCACCTTCAGTTTGGAGAGCTCTTCTGACCTTTCTTAATGAAATGGGTCTCTCCCCTTCCTCAGCAAATAATAAACTCAGTGTCAGCTTTAGACTCTGGTGCCCTTTGTGTTCTTTTGTGGCATGAACCTCTCTTTAGTCATCGCTACGGCCAGTGGAGAGCCACTCCCTTCCGAAGGCTGTCCCTGAGCTCCTCCTTCCTGTCTGTTTATGGTGGTGGGGTAGGTGGTGGTCAGGGTCCCAAGCCTCCCCGGCAAAGGCCAAGCCCTGTTTTCTTCACCAAGTGCTCAGGGTCTCCACTCGCAAATCATTGACCTCATTGGGTTGGCACTCGTCCACTTGCATTTCTAGCTGGGATATTCTCTTCTCTGAAAATAGTCTGTGGATAGAATGAATGCACAAAGGAATTTGTTTCTATTAAGGTATTGCTTACGGTAGAGCAATGGTTCTGACTCTTATTGTTCAGCCAGATTCCTTCATTTCCCAAACTGCTCTGGATTTCGCCCAATCTTGGAAATCAGAACCCAGTCTAACAAGAAAAATCCGAACTCCTGGGTAAAGTTACCAGACATTCACTATTGGGAGGAAACAGCTCCACACTTGGGCTTCCTCCTGTCCTTCCTTGTACGGTCTTGGGTGGAATAAATGGACCCCATTCCCCTCCACACCTCCCGAGTCTTCCCTCATGGTGAGAAGAGCCTTTTTCTGCCTATTAGCCAAGATTTCAAGCCAACATTGAAAAAGCTCTGTATTCCCGGATCGTTGGGGGAGGTCCTGTCTGGGCATCCCAGCCTCACCTACTGAGTGCCTCCCCCAGCCTTGTGGAGCAAATCAAGTGTGCCCTCCTGAAAGCCTCCTTTGACTGCAGGTGCACTCATTGTGTTTTCTCTTACATTATTGGAGTCAAGGCATCTGGAATACAACCCGCAAATTTATGCAAGCACTATGCCAAATTTTTTTAATAAAAATTGGCAAAGGACACCCCATCTGGGAAGTGGGGCGTTCCTCTGCCCGGCTGCCGCCCCGTCTGGGAAGTGAGGTGTGCCTCTGCACAGCTGCCCCACCATCTGGGAAGTGAAGAGCTCCTCTGCCCGGCACCCCCTACCGTCTGGGGAGTTGGGCCTCTGCCCGGCCGCCGCCCCGTCTGGGAAGTGAGAAACGTCTCTGCCTGGTCGCTGCCCCATGTGGGAAGTGAGGTGCCCCTCTTCCTGGCCGACCCACAGTCTGGGAAGTGAGGAGCACTTCTGCCTAGCCCCCGCACCCTCTGGGAAGTGAGGAGTGTCTCTGTCTGGTCGCTGTCCCGTCTGGGAAGTGAGGTGACCCTCTGCCCGGGAGTCACACTGTCTGCGAAGTGAGGAGCGCTTCTGTCCGGAGCCCAACTGTCTGTGAAGTGAGGTGCCCCTCTCCCTGGCCACCGCACTGTCTGGGAAGTGAGATTGTTATGCCCAGACCCTTTATTCCCCGAAGAAGTCCACCAGAATCCGGAGTCAAAGCCAAGCGGCAAGGATCTTTAATGCAAGTTCGAACTTGGTCCCTCTGTTTTACAACATACAAGAAGGCCCCGAATGATGCATGTGGCCGCTCTTTATAGCCCGATGCATACAGGATATGCAAGGTTACAGAGGTACAAAGGAATTCTTTTGGTTGCAGCATTACAACTGTTAATTGGTTAATACAATTAACAGTTTTCCATTTGTTCCCGCGCTTTTAGTAAAACTACAAACGGTTGTGATCTTATCAGGGGCTCTCTAGGTGGTGTTTCTGAGATGTGTGGGGGGATGTGTTTGTGTTGGGCTCAGGAAGTTGGGAAAAAATAGGGGATTGTGTTTGTACTGGGTCCAGGACTAAGATATGTGGCAGACACCGGTAATTAGAGCAGGACAGAGACTTTCACAACGTTTGTCCTTACAATGTCCGGAGTCTATAGATAACCTAATTAACCTAATCGGTTAGGTCCGGGGTCGATCTTTAACTAGGCTGAGGGCGCCGCCCGGGCTGTCAGGGCGCCGCCCGGGCTGCTTGCCTGTGGACTTCATTTCTGCCTTTTAGTTTTTTTCATTTGATCTCTTTCAAGATGTGCCTCTGTCTGGCCCGCACTCACCATTTGGGAAGTGAGGAGCGCCTCTGCCCAGCCGCCCCACCGTCTGGGAGGTGAGGTGCTCCTCTTCCTAGCTGCCGCACTGTCTGGGAAGTGAGATGCGCCTCTGCCCAGCCCCCTGACCATCTGGGAAGTGAGAAGCGCCTCTCCCTGGCCCTCCCACCGTCTGGGAAGTGAGAAGCGCCTCTCTCTGGCCCTCCCACCGTCTGGGAAGTGAGAAGTGCCTCTCCCTGGTCTCCCCACCGTCTGGGAAGTGAGAAGCGCCTCTCCCTGGTCTCCCCACCGTCTGGGAAGTGAGAAGCGCCTCTCCCTGGCCCTCCCACCGTCTGGGAAGTGAGAAGCGCCTCTCTCTGGCCCTCCCACCGTCTGGGAAGTGAGAAGTGCCTCTCCCTGGTCTCCCCACCGTCTGGGAAGTGAGCAGCGCCTTTCCCTGGTCTCCCCACCGTCTGGGAAGTGAGAAGCGCCTCTCCCTGGCCCTCCTACCGTCTGGGAAGTGAGGAGCGCCTCTCCCTGGCAGCTGCACTGCTGGGAAGTGAGGAGCGCCTTTGCCCAGCCTCTGTGCAGCCCTCCAAGTGTGAAGTGACAGCCTTGTGTATGATCTATCTGCCCTTCCCAAGTTTGCATCTTCGATATTAAAGTTTACTTTTAAATTAAAAAAAAAATTGCAAAGAAAAACCTTTTGCAAGTGAAGTGCAGCTAACACCTAATGGCTAGCAGAGGGCTGTTTGGAGTGGGGACCCAGGTGAGAGTTGAAGCAGAGGAATGGGATGGTTGGTGTCTGCAATAGTGATGGAAGGTGCTGGGACCTTCGTCCTCTCCTGCCTTCCAACGTGGGAGTAACCGGTGAAGGAGCAGAGAGAGTCAGGGGCTCCCTGTCTCTTTCTCATGGTGGAGGCATCTTCAGAGCTGGACTGAAGATGGAATCTCTTAGCCCCTCTTCTGATGCTCCAGATGCCGCGTCTAGTGCTGAGAATGAGGGTGACAGCCCCCATGCCCTCCAGCCTTCCTATGCTATTACATTCACATCAAACTCTACCACATTGTCATTCACTTCACATGAAAGCATCTTAATTGCCCCCTGGGAGGTTAAGCTGTGTGGATCTTACTTTTCTATGATCTCTCTTTATCAAAGAGCCATTCACCCTTTAAGTCTTAACATTGGAAGGACTTTTAGTGATCATCTGGTCCAATCCCTCTGTTTTGTGTATAAGGGGACAAAGACATGAAGAAGTGGTTTACCCCAGTTCTCAGACCCAGACTCCAAACCAGTCACACACCCCCTCTAGGTGACATTACTTACTGGACAACAGGCCCTCAGCAATCTAGGTGCCACTGTGAGATGTCATGGGAGCAAAACATGCTTGTCTTCTTTTAAAGAGGTACTTTGGGTCAAGAGTTACTTTGTAAACACACATCTCTGTCATTTCCTAGAAATTATGTGGGCTCGTGGACATCACCAGCTTCTAACTGTGCTCTTCAAAAGGCCAGGCAGTTGGGTAGGCCACAGTAGTTACTCACAGACTGTCAAAAACTGTGCAGTTTCCTGATCATTTTACCCTTTGGCTGTTCATAGGCAATGATGAAGCTGGGGGTCTGGGGGAGGAAGACAAAGAAGTGAATGGTACATTGAGGTTTCACAGTAATAAAGAGGAACGTTTATTGAACACTAACTACATTCCTGACATGGTGCTTAGTGCATTACCCAATATTATCTCCATTATACAGATTGAAAAGTTGAGATTAGGAGAGGTTAATTTGCCCAAAGTCTCATAGCTAGCAAGAATATTGAGGTTTCAAACTTGGGGCTGTCTGATCTCAGAGCCCAAGCTTGTCACCACCATGCTCATGGGGCAATGGTCAGGAGAAAGCCAGGTTTCCAGGAAACTTCTAAATGGCCACAGTGAAGAATGACCCTCTTACATCCTGCTGATTGGATTACCAACTTTGATGGGATTTTTAGCATCACAGTGGAAGAGGGGCCAGAAAAGGAGGTGGGCAGTTGCCTGTGTTGCTCAGGACCTGCCTCACCTTGCCCACAATTTTCTGGGGCTGACATATATTTTTCCAGTAGGTATGGCCTGAGGGTATTGGGGCTTTGCTTTTGTAACCACTCACTTAACTGTTTATTTATTCATCCAACAAGTATTTATTAGACACCTCCTGTGTCAATTCTTGAGCCCATTAAGTATGGTCCCTACCCAACAGATCTAGCTCAGGTTCAGAGATGCACAACCCAATTCCAGCAAAGCTTTCTGTAGATTATCTGGGGCAGCTCTTACTACCCTTGATCTTTCCCACTTCGCAGCTGTTCCTGTACCAGGGAAGCTGTGCCTTGGAGGAATGGAGAAGAGATGGGAAAATGAGGCTGAATTGGGCTGAAGTTTTGGGGAAGGACGTGGAAGCCAGAGACTAACAAGACGTTTTGGTGGTGTGTGTGACGCCCCCTCTCCCTGCTGTTCCATTTCCTTGGGCACTTAAGCTGGTCTCATGATCTAAGGGCCAACTGCTCATGTAAAACTGCATTCCAGCATCTTCAGCTCAAATAACTGCCACTTGCCACGTGCCTGTCCCAAAAGAATTAACGGAAGCTACTGATAGCCCTGCTGACCTCATTGGATGGAACAGTGTCCTCAGCAGACAGGAGCTCCTCCTTCTGAGCAAGCCTCCCTTATTATCTTGGAGTAGGAAGTCCTCTCATGAATAGTCCAAGCTTCAGACAGAGAAAGAGCAGGAGCCATTCATCTACTCCCCTCAGTATCGACCTAAAAGGAAGAAGCTGAGACACAGAGTATAATCGAAAGAGTTTACTTGAGCCAAAGTGAGGACAGCTGACTTGGAAGACTCAGATCCAAGTACCCTTGGCTGTGAGCTTCCTAGAGCCTTTGTTCCAAGCAAGTTTTTAAAGACAAAAAGGGGACAGAGAGAGTGGGCTGGTACAAAGTTGTTTATCAGGAACTTTCTTTGGTTTACAGAAATAAACTTGATGAGCAATTGGCTGTCCATTGTTAAGCTATAGGGTACGGGCTATAGTTCTGATAAGAGACTATGCTAATTATCCCAAATTAAAATGAATTGATAGCTACTTGTGGCAATAGCAAGCAGTTTTAAGAGATGAATACACAGCTCAAAGCAGGGAGTGAGGTGTGATTGCTCTTGAACGTCTCTCCAGGCCTCACAGTTTAAAAGGATTCACCTTCTTCAGATGATAGGTCTTTATTTTTTACATCAGGAACCCCCTTTTCTGCTTTCTTTGAGTGTTAGGATGGGTTCCATGAAGAGCTGCTGGCAGGGACAGACAGAAGCCAAGGAGAGGCCGTGCAAGGAAACCAAAGTGCTTGGGAGGGGGAATAATCCCCTGCCTACAACTGACATTAAAAAGCACTGTCACTTCAGGCTGAGAGTGGTAGAAGCCAATTTGTTAAGTCACACCAAAGTATGTGTTAGACAGACCTGGCTAGTCCCTATGCCCAGAGATCTGTGGCATAACTGTAAGCAGATGGAAAAGACATGGAAAGCATTAATCACTGCACAAATTTAATGTGTGCAGCCAATTGTAGTATTCAAAGAATTGAAGCGGTAGACATTTAAGAAATGTACTTTGTTTGTAACTTTATAAGGTTTGATTATTATTCCTTTAAAGCCTTAAATTTTTTGGTTTTCAATAGTATTTAAAGTTAAAAATCCACTTACATTAAAATCTCTTTTTCTGTTATTCAGAGAGTGCGTAATATTCTAGCTGTATGTTAGTTTAGAAAATATGATGTCACGCTGAACATGGTGGCTAATACCTTTAATCCCAATGCTTTGGTAGGCCGAGGCAGATAGATCACTTGAGCCCAGGAGTTTAAGTCCAGCCTGGGCAACATAGTGAGACCCCCATTTCAACAAAAATAAAATAAAAAAAATTTTTTTAATGATGTCATAGTTATTGTATGATTTCCAAAGGAGTGAACTGTTATGGTCTCTCTGATTGAATAATAATTTTAATACTGTTGGTTGTATGTGGCTGAGAACTAGTTCATGCCAAATTCATTTTTTCCCTGATGGAGACAAAATTCTATTAACTGAGTTCTGCCTCTGGGCCCAGGTTTCAGACTTCCAGCTGACAGAAACACCAGCGGCTCTGATTCTTCCTCGGACTCACCACCGCTCCACTGAAATGCTTGAGGTTTCACAGTTGTCATTTCCTGCCTCAGGTTACAATGTGTGAATTTTTTCATGTTTAAAAGGACACATTCTGAACATAGAGTATGTAGATAACCTGCACGGCAAGAGAAGAATCTTTTGATACTTTTCTAGTAGATCTTGTAGAATTGTGATCCAAAAATTTGAGGTAGCAAAGATATGAGGTACATTAAACATTTTAGGGTTTGCTTTTTTTTTTTTTTTTTTTTTTTTACAATTTGGTGTGAGAATTATCATGGCATCTGTAACATGTATGCCTGTGCTATATTCTCACAATTGTGTTCAGGATGTGCATTTTAAACTATGGCACTCCATTATTTCCTCACTTCCTTGCTGATCACAGTGGACTGGGTTGTCTTTTCTGTCACCTGTTGGTATTGAAGAGATGTCTCATATATAGTGATGGTTAGGTACGATTCATTCAGCCATGGCAAATCCCTGCTACTGTCTCTCAAGAAAAGCCTTTAACTTTTTTGCAAAGAGGACAACAGAAAACACATCAAAAAAGCAGAAAAATACGTGTTGGTGATAGTGGGAGAAACTTATAAATCATGGTCATATGCTACCCCAGAGAAGGCTTACACAAGGTCAGCTACAGTTTACCCAGTAACGCTGTGTTTGTCTGGTTCCTTTTCTTAGAAAGCTTAGGCTCTGCCAAGTGGCTGAAGCAGGACAATCCAGGTTGCTCAGATTCTCTGTGATTTTGTTTTACCATTTAGGAAATAAACCCTACTACTGTGCTGTAAACTGTTTAGATCCCCACATAAGAAAGGGTTCTTCAATGTTTGGAGGGGCGTCCAAGATAAAAACTATCTCACTTTGAGAAATTAGAAAATCATTCCTGTGATTCTACTCTGTTAAACCTTGTCACCCAAAATCCATTTAGAATGAAATCCATTTAGAATGATTTTTAGGAAAAAAATCCATTTTCTTACCGTCGCAATTTAGATTTAAAATTTTGGATTCCGAGAATTATAACTCATAGGAGTTTTATTCCAGGAAACAAGATGAAGACCAGATATATATTTCATAATATCACAATTTCTTGAGGTTCTTTAAATTCCAAACATGCACTTCTCCATTGCCTCTGTCACCATCCCTACCTGCCAGTTCTTACTCTTAAATGCTGTCTACTAGACTACAGCCTAATAAGACCTCATCCCTACAACCACCAGATCTTCAACAAAGCTGACAAAAACATGCAATGGGAAAAGGATTCCCTATTCAATAAATGGTGGTGGGAGAACTGGTGAGCCATACGCAGAAGATGGAAACCAGACCTCTTCCTTACATCCTCTACAAAAACCAACTCACGATGGATTAAAGACTTAAATATAAAACCCCAAACTATAAAAACCCTCAAAACAACCTAGGCAATAACATTCTGAACATAGAAACGGGCAAAGATTTCATGATGAAGACACCAAAAGCAATTTCAACAAAAGCAAAAATTGACAAATGGGATCTAACTAAGCTAAACAGCTTCTGCAAACAAAAGAAACTATCAAGAGAGTAAACAGACAACCTACAGAATGAGAGAACATTTTCACAAACTATGTATCTCACAAAGGTCTAATATCCAACATCTGTAAGGAACTTAAACAAGTTTACAAGAAAATAAAACACAACAACCCCATTAAAAAGTGGACAAAGAACATGAACAGACACTTCTCAAAAGAAGGCGTACAACTGGCCAACAAACATATGAATGAAACGCTCAACATCACTGATAAAGAAATGTGGGCTGGGTGCAGTGGCTCACACCTGTAATCCCTGCACTTTGGGAGGGTGAGGCGGGCAGATCACTTGAGGTCAGGGGTTCAAGAACAGCCTGACCAACATGGTGAAACCCTGTCTCTACTAAAAATACAAAAAGTAGCCAGGCGTAGTGGTGGGTGCCTGTAATCTTAGCTACTTGGGAGGCTGAGGCAGGAGAATCACTTGAACCCGGGAGATGGAGGATGCAGTGAGCTGACACTCACTCCAGCCTGGGCAACAGAGTGAGACTCTGTCTTAAAAAAGAACACAGAGAGAAAAATGCAAATCAAAAACCACAATGAGATACCATCTCACATCAGTAAGAACGGCTATGAAAAAGTAAAAAAAAACTGATGTTGGAGAGATTGTGGAGAAAAGCGAATGTGCACACATGGTTATGGGGGCTGCTGAGACACATTTAAGGACAGTGGTCCAGCGCCACCGCGTGACACCCTACAGCAAGAGGCCATGTCCTTATGGTTCTCTCTGAGTCTCTGGACAGAATGTAAATTCTGTCCAATCTCAGGATTTCTGGCCTCTCAAGTGTGAGCAGCTGCCCTGTCCTCAAAATCTCACTGGCCCCCTACTGCCTCCTCTTAAAGGACACTCTCAAGTACCTCCCCAACATGTAGGGTCCAGGCTGAAAGGGCAGTGCTCCTTGGCTGCTGGTGACTTTTCAAAGCAACTCTCTTTCCCTCCTTACCTTGCCCATGGCCCCATGTGCCCTTTCTTTACTCTTTCTGCCTAATGCAGTAGTCACAAGACAAAGGAGCTTTCTGTCAAGCGGCAGGACCTGAGCACAAGCAGCTCTGCTCGGTGGGGAGGAAACCCTGTGTTATTACACACCCAGGACCTCTGAGTCCACACGGGTTATCATATACCTGGACACCCTTATCCACAACTCTGGCTCCATCGGTTTTTCTTTTGGTTTAGCATATTTCCTTCTCCCTAAATCTGCCTTGGATCCGAGGCCCTTTTTTGCAGTAGTACCTGATCTCCAGACTCAAAAACCCATTTTATCCAAGGGAAATGGTTGCAGATTTAGGAAACCACTTTAAAAAACAGTTAACTAAAAATTTCGAGGTGCCTAAAATCAAATATTTTTGTCCAGCAATCTATACCAAGAGTGTGCTAGATGCACAGTGAAAAGGATAGACGTGATACCAGCTCTAGTAGACCCTGGACTCTGGTGAACACAGGCACTAAACAAATAGCCACAAGAATGATGATTGTTACAAAAAAAGAGGTGCAAGGTACTATAGGTGCCTCTGGCAGGATTTGACTTAATATAAGGGATTTGGGGAGTTTTTGACTTTGCTACTATCTGACCGAATGACCCTGAGCAAACAATTTAACCTCTCTATAATTAATAGTATTCTTTCTGACCCTCCAAGCCCTCCCTGCTCCAGTCAGAGCTCCTGGGTCAATAAACTGTGATGACAAGGGAGGACACTGTCAACAGCAGGAAGGCTAGCTGCTGACAGCAAACACATGGAACCAGTGACAGTGGAGGCATAGAATAGACCCCAGAACACCAAGGCTACTGGAAGTAGAAAATGGGGGAAAGCCTTGTGGGCAAACAGTTAACTCCATGGGAGACATCCCACCTGTCCTATTCATTGTTATAAACCTGGCACTTAGCCTAGTGATCATCAAATATTGATGTGACGAATGGAATGCTTACTCCTGTCAATTTCCATCCACAACTGCTTGACTCTGAAGGTTAGTGGTGAGCCCTCTTGGGAATGTAGGCAGGAGAAGATGATGCCACACATGGGCTGAACCACAAATGGAGTGCATCAGATGACCACCACCTCTCTAGAGCAGATCACCCCGTGGGCCAGCAGGTGTGTGCTCATCGATCTACCCCTTTCTACAAGAACGTTCTCTAGCCCTGCCAAGCAACTGACCCTGTTCACAATGCTGTCAGGTTATAACAAAATATGCGATAGCTCCATCTACACAGAAAGACTCATCTCAGATGAAAGTTTTTGCCAGGGGAGTGGTGAGAACAGCAGATTTGGGGATGTCCTGAGTAAAGCAATGGGGGAAGAAGCCAAGACTGGGCTATAACCAGATGTTGAAATAGCTTGAAAAGGAGCTTACAGGTTAATCTGAAAGACTTGGTTATGCATCTGGCAGAGGAAAAAGAGAGAAGTTAAAAATTTAGGAGGGAGATGATAACTGACAGGGCGTGGTCTTGAAGGTGGCAGGAGCTGATGAAGGGAAAGTCAGGTGAGCAACTTTGTCTTGAAAAGAGGAGGAACACCACATGCAGGGCAGCAAGAGAAAGACTGGGGATGGGTAAGGCTAGGGATGCTTTCAAGCTTCCTAATGACATGTATGGCAGAGATGTCAGCTGAGACCAAGGGTGCAGGGTGGTAAGCTTGAGTAGAGAAGTGGAGGTTTGGGTTAAAATGAGTAAGAGTGAAACTCATCAAGGAACATTTAAAAAACAAAGTTTGTTCTTTTAGATCTTGAGTGAGGTAAACCATTTACTACACGTAACAACCCCTAACCATACTGTCTATATTGCAGGGTTTTCCACATTCACATCAGTGGACCAACCTCTGTTTTAAAAATGCACTCCTGGCCGGGTGCGGTGGCTCACACCTGTCAACCCAGCATTTTGGGAGGCCAAGACAGGTGGATCAATTGAGCTCAGGAGTTTCAGACCAGCCTGGGCAACATGGTCTCTACTAAAAAAACAAAAATTACCCAGGCGTGGTGGCATACACTTGTAATCCCAGCTACTCAGGAGGCTGGGGCATGAGAATCACTTGAACCCGGGAGGTGGAGGTTGCAGTGAGCTGAGATCACGCCATTGCACTCCAGCCTGGGTGCCAGAGCAAGACTCTGTCTCAAAAAAAAAAAAAAAAAAAAGTGCACTCTGCCTATACACCTGTTACACACACACACACACGCGTGCACACACACACACCACTCTACATCTTTGTCAATTTATAACCAACTGAATGTAATGGTCAATATTCTTTAACTTCCTCTCAATTAAGGAATGTGAGAGTCTTTTTTTCTTTAACGTTGAGTTTCCAATTTAGATACGTGATCTTTATACAGTACTATTTCACAGTGTGAAGTCTAGGTTCAAGTAATACTACAGTGGAGCTTAATTCTATAGCCGTAGGATGTGGTTGGTAACTTTGATAGACCATATGCTCATTGTGATCCAGGGACTATGCTGGATGCTCAATACCTATGTTATCCTGTTAAAAATCCTTACAATTGTACTGTAAGCTGACAGATGGGGAAACTGAGGTTTACTGATGCGAAAGCATTTGCTCAGGGTCACCTACCTTGTTAAGGTAAATGTCGAGGTTTCAAATGCAGGCCTGGAACACTAAATGCCTTCATGTCACCTAGCTACAGCAAGAAGCTGAAAAACAATCTTCTTTAGTTTTGATGCTGAAGACGCTCTTCAGCTCATGCTGGCTTGAATTTCCTGTGCAGTGAAGGAGGAGGAGGAGAAAGTGAATTTTAATAAACTTCCATTACACTAAATCTGATTCTACTGATGTTTATTAAGTGCCTCTGTTCACTTGGAGAGTGCCAGGCACTTCAGGGGATCTATGGATGAGTGTGACTCAGCCCTGCTTCAAGAGCTTACAAACCAGTGGAGAGGATGGGAGTGTGCAGTTTGCTCCAACACGAGATCGAAAGTGATAAGCACCGTAAGAAGTGACCTAAACAATGAGTTGGTTCTTAAGGCAGAAATGCAAGGTTATGTGAATAATAAGAAAATTGACGCAGTAGTGCCTACACACTGGAAGCACTGCACAAGGGAACTCTCAAAAAGGGTTTTTATTTTAAACATGATCACACCTCTGGTCGAATCCATGCCATGTAATGAGTGAAGAATGTATGGCGATGAGGTCCTCTGCACTCTAGCCTGCATGATAGAGTGAGGCCTGTCTCTAAAAAATTTTTTAAAATTGTCCCAATAAATATTTATCTGACCAAATATAAGGGGCAACTCAGCAAACTTAAACTCATCGTCTTAGGAAACCCTCCCCTTCCTTGTCCTCCAGTTGACACTTATATCCAGGGGTCCTTCCTCCCCTTTTTCATTCTGATCTCTTTCCTGCTTCACCTTTGTCCTCCCCTCCCTCCATTTCTCCTTGTCCAGATCTCAAACCCTCCCAACAACTTTCCTAAAACTCCAAATGCCCAGTTACTTCTAAAGCTCCTTTTGTCCTGTGGACAAGTTGTGTGGGCAACTATAGACGTTAAAACTTTGGACCCAGCTGAATCAAGACCTACAAGTAAAAAAAAAAATTTAACTAAGAGGAGACCAGTGAAAATTCACAGAAGATTACAGAATTACTTTGAGTGCAAGTGACTCAGAGTTACCTGATGCTATGGACCAAATGCTTTTGTACCTCTCAAATTCATATGTTGAAATCCAGTCCCTTATATGATGGTCCAGCATATGATGGTGTTTGGAGGTGAGATCTTGGGAGGAGGTGACTAGATTGTGAAACCAGAGACCTCATGAATGGGATTAGTGCCCCTACAGGAAAGTCCCCAGAGGGCTCCCTCATCGCTTCTGCAATGTGAGAGACACAGTGAAAAGATGACCGTCTGTGAACCAGGAAGCCAGCCCTCACCAGACACTTAATCTGCTGAAGACTTGATCTTGAACTTCACTGTCTCTAGAACTGTGAAAAATATACTTCCCTTATCTATAAGCCAGCCAGTCTTTGGTATGCTGCTTTAGCAGCCCGGACTAGCTAAGACACCGGACATATCAAGTGGCGCACGTAATTTCTGGAAACTCTGATGCTAAATCCTTGATGCCGAAAGGTGATAAGATCAGACTCGGAAATGAATCTACATGATCCTTCCTTCCATAATGAACCTAAGAGTCAAAAAATGCCAAATGTAGGTCAAAGACCTCCCAAAGCCATACCTGAAAGACTTACAATAACAATTGTGATTTCATCACACAACCACCCACAACAAAAAGATGAAACTCCAAGGTGTTTTCAGGATAGCCTCAGCAATGCTGTCTGACAATATAGAGGGGTAAAGAAGACACAGAAATTTTCATTAAAAAGTCCAATTCTTTATTTGAAAGTTATTAGATAAATTTGAAATCTTATCAATATGAATAAGTGTTTGGGCAGGATGGAGGCATGGAGACCCCAGGGCACAGCTGCTTGTCTTGGAGGCTTCGGGACCTGTGCCCTATGGAGGCTGCACCCCCTCTGCACACCTCCGCCCACCTGGCAGCCAGAAAGAGCCTGTTTTGGGCAGCATATTGGAGGACCCTAGCTCAGATGCTCAGCTGAAATCAGACTTCAGTCCCTGGGGAAAGAGGCGGTCTCTGAGAGCAGGAGGAGCTGCTGGAGTTCCACCCTGCACGCTCCTTTCCCTGCCTGCCTGGAAGGCTGCCATGAACAAGGCAAAGCCTGCACCAAGTATGAGAAAAAGGGGCGGTTCTCAGACACATGGAGGCTACGCCTGGCCCCTGGAAAGCCTTTCAGAGAGGCCCAGGAGCTGCAGTCGCCTGCCCTGCTCTCCACCTCGGTGGCAACTCCTATGTTCAGGATCGGGAGGAGCATGGGGCTTGGGGACAGGGGCCCCACCGGCCACTCCTTCTCTTCAGCTTCTTGCTGCAGGGCTGAGGTGAGAGGATGCAGCAGATGCTGTGATGTCAGATAGCTCCCTACTGGGTTGATTCTTCACAGTCCCAGGACAAGGGCAAGAAGGCTCTGGAGGTAGCTCTAACTGCAGCACTGTAACTGGAAGGTTCTCTTCCCATGGTGCTGACACTAGCTCAACAGACAGCACAGGAAATTCCTGTATTTCTGGATACTGAGCAGAGCTGGAGAAAAAAGAGAGGGTTACCATTGTCGATCACTTTGCACTGGCCTTTCCAAACACCAAAGTGAACTCACTGAATTGAGGGCAATACCAGCCCCAAAATCCCACACCTCAGAAAATCTTCCAGACTGCAGCCACCTCACTATCTGCCTCTGCCTCAACGGGCTCCAGAGGCTTCATCCAGGCAAGAAAAATGTGCAGATGCTGGGGCAGCTTTGATCCAGGCCACTTGACCTGCACGTAGGCCACCTTAAACTTAAATGATGGAAAGCTTGGGGGCTGAGAGAAAGCTACAGAGTATTGATCTGGCCAAGTGGCCAAAATGAAAGAGAAGGTGCTGGGGGCAGGCAGTGGGCATCAGAGTTAGAGACCTGGTCTTTCCTCCAGCACGGCTCATCCGCAGCACCCGTGTGCTGCTGCCTGTCTAGAGGACGGCCCCAAGCCGGTCCAAGCCCTCTACTCTATCCTGGCAGGGACAGACCTGGTCATAGTGCAGGACTTTACAGACAATTGTGGACCTCAGCTACCCACTGACATTCTCCTCCTGTAGGCCCAGGGCACATAGCTCCGTGCACCTGGGCACCAGGACTGCGGCTCCAGGCAGGTGTTTGAGCAGGTGGCTCATCACTGCTTCAGGTCTGGGCCCCCTGGTGCTGGGGTTGGGAAAGGTGGATGTGGGAAGGAGCAGGACAAACAGAACTGGGAAGCGAGTGTCCTGGGCATGGGTCTTTTGGGGGCTGGCTCTGACCCCAACCTCCCCTCTCCTTTGACAAGGACCTGAGGCCCCATCTTCAGCTCACCTTGACTTCTTTCCCCTTGCAGAAGCCCCAGACCTCGGCCATTTCGGGGGAATTACGAAGTGTATGAGACCCAGAGTTCTTTCAGTCTCTCCCCAGTCACGGGCTGTATAATCCCCTCATCCTTTTGGGGTACCAGGAAGTCCTTTTTCTGGACCCAGAGTCCACCCACTTTAGAGTTGGTCCTGGGATCTGTCATCCTGGTCAGAATCTGGGAGGAAGTGTCCATACCTCGAGGAGGCCAGGCGGGCATTGCATCTGCCACTCTGTGGGCGTGCCCTGCCTTCGATGTCTCCAGTGAGGATCTGACTCCCTGGAGAGAATGGAGTTGAGGCCCGGGGGCTGGCATCTGTGTCGTTTGTTAAAATATGCTAGTCACCTATAAAAGTGTCTGCACAAAGTAAATGCTTAATATATGTGTGTTTAGTGAATGAACACCAACAAGAACCTTCCCAGATAACTGAGTGTGCCTAGGGCCTCTCTTCTAGCACCCAGGGACCTGTATTCATAGCCTGCATAAAGAGCATTATCCCAGCAAATCCTCAAAACCACACCCTCATTTTAGAGATGAGCAAACACAGGCTTTTGGATGTAAGAAGGCAGCTCCACAGCACACAGGTCAGAACTGAGAACTGTTCACAGGAACTGCTGTGTGACTTTCCCTCTCAATTCCCCGAGGCTTAGTCTGTGGTGGCTGACATGGAGGAAAAGGACCTGGGAAGGCCTCATTTCCTCCTCTCTTTTAGAGACAGTGACACAGCAAGAAAGTAGAAGAACCCTTTGGACTTAAACCCAGTAATTGCGTTTCTTTCTTTAACATAAAGGGAGTCTTGAGAAACAGCTACTGCAGTTGCAGACCCAGCAAAGGGCCCAATGCCAGGAGACTCATTGGGTGGGAGAAAGCCCATCACAGGGCCATGAATCTGAGCGATGACTCGGGGAGGAGAAAATCCAAGTGGGGACTACACAGCTGAAAGGTGACACACACATTATCAGTTGGGAAGCTGGAAATGAAAGGATCAGTGGAATTTTATTTGTCACACAGACACCGGATTGACAAAGTATTAAAAGACTTGATGCCCGGGGGCAGCCAGATGCTGGGAAGCAGCTACGTTCGGGACTGCTGGTGGCAATGTATCCACCACAGCCCTTTTGGAAAGTCATCTGACTAAGCCATGAAAATTTTATGTACGCATATTCCTCACCAAGCAACTCCTTTCCTGGGAGTCCGTCTTCTGCAGGGCATTAGTATATGTTACGGGATGAATTTTGTCTGCTCTTCTAAGTTCATGTTCACGTCTAACACCAGTGCCTCAGAAAGGGACATGTGGTCCATAAAGAGGTGATTGAGATTACGTTCACTGGGGTGGGCCCTAATGCAATATGACTAAGGTCCTTATAAGAGAGGCAGTAAGGACACAGTGGAGCATCAGGGAAGTCCCTGTGACCCAGAGAGAGCCGGAGGTCATCAAGCAGCCACGCAGAGAGGCCTCAGAGAAACCACCCCAGCCCACAGCTCCATGTCCAATTTCAAGCCTTCAGAATTGTGAGAAAGTACATTTCTGTTGTTAAAGACCTTCAGTCTGTGGCACTGTATCAAGGAGGCGCTAACAGACTGTCACGGCCTATTCCGAAAAGCATCGGATACCGCTACGAGATGGCTGATGTCAAAAGAGAATTTTATCATGCGAGGCTCCGGCAGCATTGAGAGGCCTCCCTTTTGCAAAGTTATGAAGACATATGAGGACACAGCTCCTCTCTGAGGGTGCTATGGGGGTGAGTTCTCTGAGATGACAGATTGCAGACAGATGCATAGAGCAGCTGACCTCTCTTTTTGTGTGACACCCCCACCCTTTGTAAAAAAAGAACCTCCCCAGTAAGACTGACAGCTTGTAATGTTTGGAGAGGGTCTGGCAGGACAGTGGAGCTGTCTGCTACAGGAGACACCTGGGGGAGGTAGTTAACACAATGAACACAGCAGCAACATGTAAAGATATTCATAGCCTTGTGTAAAGAGAAAACCACACAAAGGCATTTCCTCTGATCTTCCTAAAAGTAGATAAGCAGGGACTTTCCACCTAAAGAAGTTGCCACTGGGGACTCATGGAGGCCAGATTCCTTTGGGAGGGGACTGTGGGTCACTCAAGTGGGAAAGCCCAAGGACAGGGCTCAGGGAGTCCCCATTTGTGGGTCTGAGTCATGGGTCACTCTGGACGTCTTGAGTTTCTGTCTGTGGAGACCCCTCTGTGCCTGCTCTCACCCTAGCCCAGCGCTGGCCCTGGTTGGTGACGTGTTACACCTGCTCTTCATTCAAGGAGATGGTGTTGTTGAACCCGTCTCCTGCATGGAGCTCTGCAAGGAGAGCGCCTGGCATCAATGGCCTGCCTGGCTCTTTGATGTTTATTTTATGAAGTTACTAATCCCAATCATGAGAATTCCACCCTCAGAACCTCATTACCTCCTAACACCATTACACTGGGGATTAGGATTTTGCCATGTGAATTTTGGAGCAGGGAGATATTCAGTCTATTGCAACTGTTATGCTTTATGCTTTTAGTATCCCCAAAGCTGCCATTTTTCTGTTGTTCACTCTCTTCTGTTTTTCCTCCCCCAGTCTCTCAGTCTCTCTCTCTCTCTCTCTCCCTCTCTCTCTCTCTCTCTCTCTCTGTCTCTGTCTCTCTGGGTCTCCATTGCATTCCTGAAACTGGGGAAGGGAGTTCTGCCGTTATGAGGTGCTCTATGTACAGGCTTACATGGCAGAGGCCAAGGGAGTGCCCAGGCCAAGAAACGGGGAGGAATTTGGGCCCTCAGTCCACACTGAGTCCTGCCAATACCCACATGATTGAGCTTGGAAGTTAATCCTTCCCCAGTCCAGTTTCAGTTGAGACCACAGTCCCAGCCTCAGGAGAGGCACTGAGGCAGAGGCATCCAGCTAAGCTGTGCCCAGATTCTGCTGGACAGAAATTGTCAGATATTAAGTATTTGTTGTTTAAAGTTGCTAAGTTTGGAGGCACAATGTTGTCAAAGACAAGCAGATCTCTACCCTCATTTCCCAGGCCCCAGACTCCCCGGTCCCTCTGCTCCTCTCCCCCCAGCCTCCCTGCAGCCTCACTGTCTGCTTTGTAACCTCCTCTGCCAAACTCAGGTACACCCATGAGGCTCTGCCCCCGGGTGGCTTCCTTCTGACACTGCTGCCCCCTGACTTGAGCAGCGTTGGTCCCCTATTGTCATTCTGGCCATGGCATAAATGTCACCTCCTTGAGGCATTTGAATTCTCCCCACACAGACTCCCCGGCCCTCCCTCCCGTCATCCTACTGTATTTTTATCACAGAACCTGCTCTTTTCTTTCATGTGGACTTGCTCTAGTGATTTTGTGCAGGTCTCCTAAGGCTGTGAGCTCCTACGGTGGAGAGCGGCTCCTTTATCATTTTCAGCACCAATGCTGAGTTCACCAGGCCACCTGGCACAAGATGAGTGCTCAAGGCAGAGTCGCTGAGTGAATAAGTCGGCGCGGGGAGAGAGTAATTAAACCTCATTCCTGCTTCTGCTGTCCTCGTAATGTGGAGATCACTGATAATAACAGGAGGTGCCTGTCTCAGGGGACTATCCCGGAGCTCCAGCTGCTCCAGCAAAGCTCAGTGGGCACCAGGGACATAGGAGGCTGCTGCCCCCTGGTGACCAGTACTAGCACTGCAGCCCCAAGCAGGCGCATCACAGAAGAGAACAGACACGAGCGTTTGGACTTGATTAAAATTAAGAACTTCTCTTCATCAAAAGATGCCTTCAAGAAAATAAAAAGGCAAGAACAGAGTGTGGAGAAACATTTACCACTTGTGTGACAAAAGCTTGACATGTAGGAGGTGGGACTAACTCCTATCAATTAAGAAGAAAGACACTGGGGAGAATGGGTAAACAATCCGGACATTTCCCAAAGAGTGGCCAGGCGGCCAACAGGTGTAGAGAAAGGTGCTGCACATTCTCGGTCATCTGGGAGATGCAGATTAAAACCACAATGTGATACCGCTATGCAATGGATAACGTTTTATTTAAAAAGCGACATCGAGTGTTGGCGAGGGGGCTAACTGACTGGGACTCTCATATGCCACTGTGTGTGTAAACTGCTACAAACACCCTCAAAGCCCTTTGATAATATCTTCTAAAGACGGACATATACACTCTATGACCCCACAATTTGACTCGGGTGTAGATCCGTTAGAAATGCCTGCATCTCTTCACCACGTAAAAGAAAGTCCACAAAGGGCCAGAACTATGACAGTTAAGGGAGCTAAATTCTCAGTATTGGAACTGTGGGTTAATTTAGTTTCTCCTTAGACTATTTTTCTCTTTTCTACAATACATCATTATTTGGCACTTTTCCAAACTGGATGCAACTCGCATGTACATCAATAATAAAAATAATAAAAGAAATATATATATATACACACATCATAAAATATGATATTGCATATATAGATACATATAATAAAAGCTATACAGAACTAAAAATGAACTATAGCTGCCTTTAGAAATACACATGAGACTCAAATTTAATAAATTATCATGACAGTTTATTCTGCACAATTTCATTTAATAAAATTTTAAACTAGTATTAAAAATAAAATATTAAAATTCTCACTTCAGAAGTGAAAATATGTGTTACCACTGGAGAAGAGAGTTCAGTGACCTGAGATGACAACGTGAGGGGACTCCTAGAGGGTTGGTGATGCTCTGTTTCTTACGGGTACTGGTTCTGGGTGCACTTGCTTTGGATAATTTATTGAGCTACGCATTTATTTCCAAAGTTTTAGGCATATGAAATGCTATGCTATGCTTCAACATACAAATTCACGGAATCAACCTAAATGCCCATCAGTGGAAGACTGGATAAAGAAAATGTGGTGCAAACACACCATGAAATACTATGTAGCCATAGAAAAAGAATGAGATCATGTCCTTTGCAGGAATGTGGATGCAGCGGAGGCCATTATTCTTAGCAAACTAAGACAGGAACAGAAAACCAAATCCTGCATGTTCTTATAAGTGGGAGCTAAATGATGAGAACACATGGACACGAAGAGGGGATCAACAGACAATGAGGCCTAGCAGAGGGTGGAGGGTGGGAGGAGGGAAAGGAGCAGAAAAAAGTAATTATTTGGTCCTAGGCTTAGTACCTGGGTAATGAAACAGTCTGTACATGAAATCCCTGTGACATGAGTTTACCTATAAAATACACCTGCACATTCACCCCTGAGCCTAAAATAAAAGTTTTTAAAAAAAACAAATTCAAGCAATTGGATCTGGACTTCTATTTTTCTGGTTAATACCAAGGCCAGCAGGCATAGGGGTTGGTTCAAGACTCTGGCATTGCAGCATCTAGATTTCTGTCCTGGGTATCACCACTTCCTATCTCAGAGATCTTGGCCACGGTACTAACTCGCCAAGCTTCAGTTTTGTGATCTGTAAAAGGAGTTAATTATGCTTCCCTTTTCATAGTTATTCAGAGGATTAATTCCTCACAAGAAATGCTCTTGTGGGACTCCATGTTGTTTTTTGTTCTATGAACTATGGAGAAGACAGATGATGACCTGTGGTAAAGGAAGGAGAAGCATGAGGTTCAACCCAAAGATATTTTCAAGGTGAAATGTTGACAAGGCCTCTTGGCTTGAACCTATAGATACAAACTACAGTTGTACATTTTGAGGCCATCCATTAATAAATCCTCCATTCCTCCCACCTCTGTCTACAATTTTGTTAATAACACTAGATAACATCATCAAGCAGAAGATAGCCCAGGGCAGGGTCACCCCTGAAATTCTCCCTCCAGGTGACAGTGATCCATTAAGCAGCCTGCTCTGTGGCAAGAAGGAAAATGGGTTTGGATATGTGTTGCTGCCACAGCAGCAGCTAAGAGCCCCAGGGACTTGGCTGCTGGCAGCATCTTCTACCAGAGTTTTCCTTCGACAGAAGACTCCCAGAGCCCCTAGGAACCAGGATCTGGCTGTCGGGAGATAGCGTTCATTCATGCATTCATTCACTCATTCATCATTCTCCTGTAAAAACATATTGAAGTCTTCTTCAAGCTAGATGTGCTATGTCCTGAGAATAAAGGTCAGTAAGACACAATGCCTGTCCTCGAGGAGCTTGCTGTCTAATAGAGAGTAGTATCACAGCCAGAAGAACTCCATGAAAGACTCCAGCCAGGTCGTGTCACTCTTCTGCTCAATACTCTGCAATGGCTCCCATGCTCCTCAGAGTAAAGTTCAAGGTCCTTCCCACAGCCCCATGGGACCTGGCCACCCCATAGTTCTTGTCCATCCCCCTCCTCCCCTCCCCTGCAGCCACATCGCCCTCATTTTCAAACACAGCAGCTGAGTGCCCTCCTGCCTTCAGAACCTTGCACTGTACTTGTCTTTCCTTTGTCTAGATGCTCTTCCCCCAAACACCTACGTGGCTCACTCCCTCCCTTCCCACAAGCCTTTCCTCAGAAGACAGCTTCTCAGGGAGGCTTTGTCAAGCCCCACCGCATCTAAGATGTCAACACTCCCCAGCAATTCATATCCTCTTCCTAATTTATTTCTTCTTCTCAGGACATCTTCCTCTCTAATACTCTCTACCCGACTTTCTAATCTTGTTTAATTGCCATCTCTCCTACCAGCAGGTAGGCCTCTGAGAGCAGCAGGGAGCTTTGGATTATTTTAATGTTGTTTTGTTTGTTGTACCTAGAACATTTAGATTAGTGACTAATACAGTATATAGAAACTTGGAAAAGGAAGGAAGGGAAGGGAAGGGGAGGGAAGAGAGGGGAGGAGAGGGGAAGGGAGGAGAGGGGAGGGGAGGGCATGTTCTCCTTACAACTGGATCCGACTCCCCTAGAAGAGGGGGCAGGGAAGGAGGGCAAAGCTGGGAGAGTTGAAGAATATTAAGAAGAGAATAGGGTAGCCAGATTTAGCAAATAAAAATATAAAATGCCTAGTTAATTCTGAATTTCAGATAAAGAATAATTTTTTAGCATAAGTATGTCCCAAACTAAGCATAGCACAAACCATATTTATGCTAAAGAAATTATGTATTCTCTAATAATAAATTATTATTTTCTCCAATGCACATTGACTTTGCATCCTGTATTTTATCTGGCAACCCTAAAATAGAAGGATTAAAAATTCTTGAGGTAAGCCAATGGATTCCAGGAAGGACTATTGCTGGATTTCTGGACTGACGCTCGCTTTATAATACTTAACTGTTTTCAGCCCCTTCCCTCCCTCCCTGTCTCCCTCCCTCCCTCTCTCTTTCTCTCTCTTTCTTCCTTGCTTGCTTGCTTGCTTTCTCTTCTTTCCTTCTACCAGGTTTTCCTAGTTTTTATTGTGGTAAAATAAACCTAAACTAAAATTCACCATGGAAACCATTTTGAAGCATACAGCTCAGTGGCATTTGCACACCCACACTGCTGTGCAGCTGTCACCACCAGCCATTTCCAGAACTTTCCATCATCCCCACCTGAAACTCCACCCATGAAACACAAGCTGCCGGACTCCCACCTTGCTTCCCCATCCCTGGCGGCCACTGCTGCTGCTGCTATGAATTGGACTGTTCTAGGCACCTCTCATAGCCGGACTCACACAGTATCTGTCCTTTTGCGTCTGGCTTCTCTAACTTTTTTAATACAACTTTTTTAGAGACTGGAGTCTCGTTATGTTGCCCAGGCTGGTCATGAACTCTTGGTCTCTGGTGATCCTTCCACCTCACCACGCCTGGCTTTTCTATTTAATTTCTAAAGGCATGTGGGAGCTAAGCGGGCCACAGAGGAGCTGCCCGCAGACGTGAAGACAATGTCGGATGTGCTGAGAGACTCGGGAAAGCAGGTCGCACGTGGGTCCATGTGAAGAGACCACCAAACAGGCTTTGTGTGAGCAATAAAGCTTTTTAATCACCGGGGTGCAGGGGGACTGAGTCAGGAAAAAGGAGTCAGCAAAGAGAGATGCGGTTTATAGGATTTGGGTGGGTAGTGGAAAATTAAAGAAGGTTCTTTCTTCCCGGAGAGGCAGGGATCACAAGGTGCTTGGGGGGATCTCCTGAGGCTCATTGTTCAGCAGAAGGAATGTCGCAAGCTCAACTGATCAGTTAGGGTGGGGCAGTCATCAATTAAGGCAGGAACTTGGCTATTTCACTTCTTCAGTTGCTTCAGGCCATCTGGATGTATGTGTGCAGGTCACAGGGGATATGATGGCTTAGCTTGGGCTCAGAGGACGGACAGGGTGTAGGACTGGAGGGCAGGGGCAGCCTCCAGGCCTGGGCTGGGGGTCCTGCCCCCGGGGTCCTGCCCCGGGGCACGCCCAGGGCGAGGGCTGCCCAGAGGAGCCAAGGCTGGCTGTGGCCTGGCCCCGAGCCCGAGGGGAAGGCAGCAAGGGGAGAGAAGACAGAGGCGTGGGAAGAGGGTCTGCAGAGCTGGGGGCGTGGATGGGGCGGCCTGGGGCTCCGAAGACAGGAGGTGGGAGCCGCGTGCCCTCCTGGAGCTCGGACTGCGCGTGGAACTGCGCCCACTCATGACTCCGCCCCCAGGTCAGGGGGCGCGGCTGGGGAAGGCGCGCCGGAGGCCTAGGACCCTTTCTGGGCGGAGGACCCACGCGGAGCCTGTGCCCCGCGGCCGGTGCCCCGTGCCCTGCCCTACTCCCGATGCCACCATTGGGCCAGGCCGCCCGAGAAGCATCTCCGTCCCGTCCCCTGACCTCCTCCCTGGAACAGCGCCCTGCACCGGACCCGCCTGGCCCTCGCGGAAACCCAGCGCTCTGCGGGGTCCTGGCTCCGCCTTCTCCCTCCCACCCGAGCCCGCGCCCTCCAGCGCCTTCCCGCCCGGGTCCTGGTTCTGGGGAGCCTCGCGCATCTCTTGCGCAGCTGCCGCCCTCCTGGAGTAAGGAGTGCCCATCAAAAAACTAAGGGGAATTGATACTGGGACATGGCCGCTGGCTTTATATTAATAATTGTAGTCATAAAGTTGATAGCACATAGGATGAGGAGGCACCTGCCTGGTGAGGTGAGACAATGGTCAGATTCACCGAGGCTCCTGTGTGTCCCAGATTTCCTGCTGGGGGAGGCTGTGCTGCTCAGCGGTTCCCGCACCTGCTTCTATGGGAGAAGCAAGTAGACGTCAGAAGGATGGGCGAAGGAGTCAGAAGCTTCTCTTACTCGTTCGGGGAGATGCTGTGTAGGGGTCACCAACTGTACAGGGAACGAACCAGTGGCCAACTCCTGACCCTTGGAGTTGACTCCACACCGCTTAAACCTCTGCGCTGGTTCCCCGGGGGCCTACAGCGAAGTCTGTAACTCAGGGAGAGACGCTGGAGCCGGGTGTGGGAGAACGGTGTGCAGGACGGGCTCCACGCACTCTTGAAATTATAAACTGCCTTATGAGACAGGGGTACGGTGTAGATGCATTTTCCTGGGAGAGTCCATAGTTTTTACCACATTCTGTAAAGCAACGCTGTGCAGTAGAAATTTTATGCCATACACAATATGTATGTACAGTTTTAGTTGTCACTTAAAGAAACTGAAAAAAGATCTTGATGAACATTGATGGCATAGATGTGAGAAAAGCACCATTATTAAAGAATATGCATTTATGTAATGCATTAAAAGGTAACAAAATGGATAAGCAGGTAACAAAATATCAAATACCTAGAGTGAACTGCAGTCATCCACTGTGGAACTGAGAAGTTAGGGTTTCTCTTTACAAAACTCCCTGATGGAAGACTATTATTTATCAACTATTTATTGTCTTCCCACTAAATAAAAAGTGATCGTCATCTTTTTAGATGAGCACCACAGGCTTTGCAAAAGATAATTGCCAATTAACCTTTGTGCCTGGATTTTCTCATTCCTAAAAATAGATAGTACTACATGACTCCAAAGTGTGTTGTGAAGTCAATTGGGGTCATGTATACTAAAGTAACAAAAATGTTGACCACATAGGAGGGGGTGGTTAGTGTAAGACTCCCTTTCTGTCAACATATATATATTAAAAGTGTAGTTTAGGTTTACATAAAGACAAAGTATCATAAAAAGGGGTCTTGCAATTGGTAGTACTAACAAAATTTTTAAACTCCAAGATCTTCAATTTTACTGTACAAACATAATAAAGCATACTGATAAATAACAAAAGCCCTATAGTCAGACAACATAGGTTCAAGTTTGGCCTTGATCTCAACCAGCATTTCAATGTTGAAAACAATGCCATGTGGTCTTTCCAACACCATATCCTTATCTAACATTGAAGATAATAAATTCACCGTTATTAAGAGTTAAATGGAATAGTTCTTGGGAAGGTGTTAGAATGGTTCTAACATACATGGGTATTATGAGCTAATATCTGTAGTACCATTGTAGCATAAGGAAATACCATCCACTGAGAGAGGCACAATAATGATTATCTTCATGATAAAAGTTTAAGAGCTACCAGATACAGAACGAAGGAGCCATAAAATGATAATGTTATGAATGATTTTGATGCTCACGCCAGAATCCATTCTAGGCTAGCTCCTGCCTGAAAAGAACTGGGACTCGTTTCTTTGGAATCACAGGACACTGAGTGTGGCAAAAAGAAAACAAAAGAGAAACATGGAAATCACATATGTGATTTTAAAAGTAGAAAGAAACAGGAGAGGCTGGGCCTGGTGGCTCATGCCTGTAATCCCAGCACTTTGGGAAGCAGAGGCGGGCAGATCATCTGAGGTCAGGAGTTTGAGACCAGCCTGGCCAACATGGTGAAACCCCGTCTCTACTAAAAATACAAAAATTACCTGGGCGTGGTGGCAGGCGCCTGTAATCTCAGCTACATGGGAGGCTGAGGCAGGAGAATTACTCGAACCCCAGAGGCAGATGTTGCAGTGAGCCAGGATCGTGCCACTGCACTCCAGCCTGGGTGACAGAGCAAGACTCAGTCGAAAAAAAAAAAGAGAAGAAATTAGTGATATATTTCATTTACTGCAGTGTATCCAAAATATGGTCATTTTATCATGGAATCAATATAGATTTTAATGAGATAGTCTATGTTCTCTTTTCCTACTGAGTCTTTGGAATTCAGTGTGTGTGTACACTGACAGCACATCTCCATTTAGACTAGCCACATTTCCAGTGCTGAGTGGCTGCATGCACCTGGTGGCTACCATACTGCACAGCACAGGTCTAAGAATTTCATTCCTGGCTCAAGTCCAGACTCCCAGCCTTGGTTTTGGGTATTTTTTACAAACTGGCCTCTCTTTATCATTCTTTTTCCTGGTACTTCCTCAAGGATGACTGTGTCCCCACCACTCAAGACCACTTGCCGTTTCACTACATACCTCTGTTCGAGCTGTTCCTTTTACCTGGGATGCTCTCTCGGTTTGTGTTTTTTGAGACAGGGTCTCACTCTGTTGCCCAGGCTGGTGTACAGTGACATGATCATGGCTCATTGCAGCCTCCACTGACCTCCTGGGGCTCAGATGATCCCCCCCCTCAGCTTTCCGTAGTAGCTGGGACTATAGACCTGCACCACCACGCCCAGCTAATTTAAAATATATATATATATTTTTGGTAGCGACTGGAGTCTATGTTGACCAGGCTGGTCTTGATTCTCCCATCTTGTCTTCCCAAACTCCCCTCCCCACCTGGAACGCTGTCTCTGCACCTTCTCCCTGGGCCTGGTAGAGAGGCACACATTCTGCTAAGAGGCTTTTCCTGACTTCCCTAACCCCAGAAGGGATCTGTCCCTCCTTAGCATTGTACTCATGGCTGGATTAGAGTTTAACTGTTTTTGAGGTTGTGTCCCTGGCTGTTGCATAGTATCTTATTCATCTTTGTTGTGATCATGGTCTGCACTGAATAGATGATCAGTAGATGTTTGCAGACAGAATGAATTAACCACCAATCAGTCTCTTACTGCCTGAATGGACTTGCTTCTTCCTTGCTTAGATTCGTGTCTGTACAATCTTTTCACATGGGTAGTACAGTAAACACACACAGACACCCTCAGATGTGGTAACTAACAAGGACTTCATCTTAAAATATGTACAGAAAAAGTATGTTACATCTTTATCCTCCTCCTCATCTTACAGGAGGAGATCTTACAGGTGGGAGAGCTGGGGTGCAGGACTGAGTTAAGATGGCCAGCAAATTTGCATCAGTATAAATACAAAGAAGGGGAGGGGAGGAACATTCTTGAAAGGGGTGGGTGATCTCACACAGTTGGGTTCCTCCGATGGTGGAGGATCAGTTGGCTGTGCCTTGGTTATCTGAGAGGAGGAAAGAGACATGGGAGGTAAGAAGTAGCCCCTGGGCCCTCATGAGTATTTGAGGCAGGTTCAGGTCTGAGAAGCAGAGGATATCCTTCCTGGAAGCCTGAGTTAGGGGGAGGAACTCACTGCTGGAGAAAAAGTTGAAGAGGAAGGAGGACAAGACATCTCCTATCATGGAAAGTGCTGGCCTGACGAGGCTAGGAGAGAACCATCAGGGTAGAAAAAGGGGCTGAGGAAGCCAGCAGGGGGAACAGAGGAGTAGGCGCCAGCGTGGTGAAGAGGTGCAGTGCGTTATGCATAATACACACATTTTTCTTATTACGAATAACCATGTGTCAGAGTGCAGTTCTCACCCTGGAGAACGGAAAATGGAAAAGACCAGAAATTCAGAGAAGGCAACTTACCCAAGGTCTCCCAGCCCTTTAAGGCCAAGTAGAGCCTCCTAGCCATTTCCTGCCACACTCACCCAGACCCACCCACACCTCTGTTGCAATGGAGGGCCCCACTATAGTGCCCAGGAGAGCAGGTCTAGGGCACAGTGCCAGGCCTGATGAATGTCCTTCATACCCTTTTGAAGCAACAGGCTGTGATTAGGCCTAATTATGGGGCCTGGTCCCTTAATATTCTGCCGGGCATGTCTCTTGTCAATCAAATCAGTGCCATCTGCAGTGTGATTCCTGCTTTAGTGGCATCAAGGGGAGGAGTTAATTCAACCCAATGTAAAGAGTTTCTGCCCTCACCTTGCAATTCGAGGATTTGTCCCTCCTGTCCTGCACCTCCACGTGCACCTCCTTCCTTCTGGCTCCCTAAGCTCTAGCCTGGGTGAGCAGAACCTGGACACTCCTGTACCTAGAGTCACTAGCCCCTGCCCAGTCTGTCTTGAACACAGGCCTCAACTTCCTCAGGGTTAAAGTAGGAGGAACAAATGTGTGCACATTTGCTTTTCCAACCTGGGCACCTTTGGGCAGTTGATTCGGGTAATTTTCTCACCACCACCCTGCCCATGTATCCCTGTTTCCAGCCTGTTTTCCTCTGCAGCCAGGGCTCCCATCTTGTGTTTCCAAGTTGGAGAGCTGAACTGAGATCACGTATGGACAGGGTGCCTGGCAGGTACCAAGCACCTTAGTACCAATTCCCCAGTCCCTGGTCTGGCCATCTCCCTCCCTCATTCATTTAGCAGGCATCAGTGGAATCCTATCTCCTATGAGCTCCTGGCCTCCCATCAAATGCTCTGTTGCCACCCACACCCAACTGATCAGAGGGCCACCCCCTGTACCGGGCAGTCCTCTCTCCAGTCCCTACGACACAACCTCTGGGAGCAGCCCCTTTGGGGATTCCTGGTCCTGGAGGACCCGGCCGGCTTCCCTGGGTGGAAGGGGACAAAGGGAGAGCCCAGCTTGGAAGCTTTTGCTCCTGACAGCCGGAGAGCTCACTCCCCTCCGCCCCACCTAGCCTCCTGATTTCCTGTGGTGGTTCTGGTCTCCCAACTCACGCTCCTCCCCCCACGAGGGTAGGGGGGTGTGACGGTGCTGGTGGGGAGGGGCTAGTCCTTCACTCTTTCCTGCAGTCAGAAAATAGGTACCCAATAGTACCTGTGTGCAAGGCACTGTGCAATCACTATAGATGCAGTGATGAAAAAGGCAGCACCCCTGTCCAACTGGTGTATACCCTCTAGCAGGAGAGACAGACCTAAATAACCAATTAATGATCAGTTATGTAATTAGAGTTGTGATAAGGCCTATTTATAGTATTCTGCAATCACTAATCTTCATTTATCACGGAACGTGCTCCACCATTGATCTGACTGCATTAACTCATTTGACCCTTGCCACATTTTATGAGCAGGCACTGCTGTTACCCATTTTATAGATGAGGAAACTGAGGTATAGAGAGAGATCTGGCCAAGTGGCAGAGCCAGGGTTCAAAGCCAGGGATCTTGGCCCTGGATTCTGTGGGTTATTCCCGCCTTTGTGGAGGGGAGATGAGGTGCGGTGAGGCTTGTCACGGGGAGCCTGGCTTGGTCTCAGGGATCAGGGAAGGCGGACGTAAGGAAATAGCATTTGTGGTAAAATCTGAGGGTGAGTGGGTAGGTCAGGAAGAACATTCCAGAAAGAAGGAAGCCCATGAGCTACAGCCCTGAGGTGGAGGACCTGAAAGGAGGCCAGTGTGGCTGGAGCGCAGAGAGGCCATTGAGGGAGCCGAGCGGGAGGGCTGCAGCCTGTTGTATCGGCAGCACTGACCCCGCACAGTCCTTGGGCTCCAGTGACTTTTCGGTGTTTACCTAACTCAGATGAGTGAATGGTGTTTGCTGTTTCCTGCAAAGGTCCCAGGGGTTGTCAGGTACACAGGTCCCGTGTTTGGCCATAAGCAACCTGAAACGAGGCTTGGTCTCCTTCCCTGGAGCCCAGGCTGTGCCTCACATGGGGTACCCCAGCGTGAAGTATGACTGCCTGACTCAGGTCCCTCTCCTGGTCCAAGTCACCCCCACCCAGCCCCATCCCTCATTGTTGGAAGACCTGGAGTCCCTGCTGCTTCACTGTGCAGGCTCCTCTTCTGTCACCAACTGTCGTCAGGAGGTGACAGGGATGAGGCTGCAGTCAGGGGACTTGCAGGCAGAGAGGGTTGGGTGAGACAAAACGACAGGACATGGTGACAGACTGGGAACGAGAACGAAGGAAAGGGAGGAGTCAGTGATGACTGGAGTAAGGTGGGAGCACTGACACCGCTCCCCCTCCACTTGCCCCCATCCTGCAGTAATGGACAAGCATGTGGGCTTTTCATTTTCTGTGGGGATGTGACCAACTTAGAACCTCCCCCACTTAGATGTGCTCCTGTTTGGAAACCTCCTGCACTGAAAAAGACAGATGGACAGACCTTCCTCCTTGCCCCTTGTCCTCACTTCTTCCAGCCTTCTCTCCCATCCTCTCTACTGATTGGCATCTGGTGGCCCCCAAGGTTACACAGCACTGGATCGGCTGCCTGCGTAATTAGCAAATCATTCTTAATTGCCCCAGAGTGGAGGGAATAAAGGTGAAGGCAAGAGTCCAGGTTCAGGATCTGCTTCTTCGGGTTTATGGCAGAGGCGAGGGAAGCAGCAGTGAATCTGGGTCAGGAGTGGATTCTCCCTGCTCCCTCCTCCCCAGTAGCTTGTAGGCCAGCTGCTGGACTCCGAAATCCACCATCCCTCAGCCACCCGGCCCTCTCAGGAGAAGCTGATTCCTTTCCTGTGTGTGAGCACCAAGCTGGAGCCTGAGGATGACGTGGAGGAGGGGCTCGGGGGTCTCCCCAGGTCTCCACGCTGCTCGTCAACACCACAGAGATCTTGTATGGCAGAAAATGGAGTCGTGGGGTGTGGGTGCAAGACCCAGCCTGACTTAATGGGGTCCCAAGGCATCACACTCAGGTGCAGTACAGAGGCAGGAGCCAGAAGGTGAGTGGGGTGGCTTGGCTTGGTGGCCTGGGACCCCTCACTGCACAGTGTCCCTGATGACGTGGGAGAGGTAGGTCAGGAACATGGTCTCGGGACAGCAGATGCCGGCTTGCCTGACCTCCACGTCACCCCTGGAGATACAAGAAGTCTGTCTTCCTGGACCGACTGGCTGGTGCTGTAACAAAGACCCATGTGATGCTGGGGGCAGAGATGGAGGAGAAACTGTTCAGTGTCCCTTGTCCATCAATAAGAGCAGCTGGAGCAGCAGGTGGAGAGGCAGGGGGCAGGGATGGAGGCAGGTGCAGGAGCTGGAAGGCCTGCCAGACTGTTCTCCAGGAGAGGCTCTACTGAACCCCTTATGCCACCACAGCTGTGCAGGGTATACCTGAGGCCTCTCTGGCTGCTCCTATAGGTCCTCGTCATCTCTCACATGTCCCCACCTAATCCTGCAGGTCCTGTCCCAGAGAACTACTACTGCATGCCAGACCTGGGCCAAGTGCCCAGGTCGATGTGCCATCCTACATACCTGACCTGCCTGGCGGACAACCTCATGTATGGTGCCAGCCTGGGCCTCGGCATCACCTACTCTGCCCCTGGCAACAAGCTCAAGCCTCTCAAGCCAAGTGAGCTGGGTGCTAGGACGAGAGCCAGGCTCCCTGCTCAGTCACCTCCTTCCTTAGACACCCCACACTTTCTCCCATTTCCATTTCTGACCTATAAGATGGCACGCTAACAGCACCCCAACCTCCCCCAGCTGCTGCGGTGCTGGTCAGTGCACCCTCATCCCCACCCCAGGCCCTGGCCACTGCAGTCCCAGGCGCCGGACAGAATGACAGCAGCAGCATCCTCTTCAGGTGGGAGCAGCTTTCTGAGGCCACCTGTCTCATTTCTGGACCCCTGGTGGATTTTCTGTGGGGCTGTTGTCAAAAATCCCTTTTTTTTTTTTAAATAGTTCTCATTTCGTGTTCTACTTGGCTCATAAAATAGCAGAGCCCTGTAATGCTCAGCTCGATGGTAGAAGGAGCCTGGACAAGTGTGGCCCCAGGGCTCCCATTCTTAAACCAAGGAGAAAAGAGGGTCTAATAACAAAAACACTACAGGGGCAGGAACACGGTGCTGGGGGTTGAATGTGACTGAACCCCACACCCCCCTCTGTGACTTTCCTGTTGCAGTGACAGCCATAAGCCAAGGCAGGGAGCGGATGTGGGATCTCAACAAGCTGGTTCTGATGCAAGGGTGGGAGATAGGGCTGCTGTCTCCCGTGGGCTGGGGCATCGTTAATCCTCTCTTGCCTTTTTCTCCCTGTGTTTAAGTCTCCGGGGTATGGGGGAACCAGTGCTCCCCACAGACCTCCCTCACTCGGCCTTTGCCCTCCAGCCTTTTCACCTCTGGGGCTGGTGAGGGGCTGGGAGGAGAGAGCCCCTATGTCAGACCACAAACCATCTCTGCCAACCCCCAGCAGCCAGAGGAAGAAGAGGACAACTGGAAATCCAAGGGGGCTGTGCCATGCCTTCCTCCCCTAAACCCAGACTCCGGCCGTGGCCTGGACGTGGACAGTCAGAATGGGCTCCTTGGCCCTGCTGCCCTGGAAGGGGCGGGGATAGAACTGTCCCAGGTGTGTGTGGGGACCACCTTCAAGGAGTGGAAGGCTGGCCTGAGGCCACGCGGCTGGGGCGGGGGCTTCTGTCTGCCTGTGCTTCATCGGGGGATGGCTCCACCCAGCCCCTGCACCAATGTGCTCTTCGATTCCCTAAAGAGGCTTCCAGAGAAAAAGGCAGCACAAATCAAGAAAAAACTCAGCAGAAACAAACAGTACACTTTTAATTAAGGACCTGTAGCTGTGCAGGATACAAACATCTGGGCATCAGTGACTTTCCTCTTGCCCCCGTTGGTCTCTAATGGCGGCAGAAGATCCCAGCTGACCACGGCCCCTTTCTCTGGGGTCAGAGGGAGAAGACAGGTGCAGTCAGCAGGGGCAGCTGTTGCAGGTGGGAGGGATATTTTCGCACAGGAAAAAACGTCTCCGTGATGACACGGGGTCTCTGTAGTCATGTTGACAGCCTCATGGCCCTTGGCATAATTGATGGTGTGGGGTAGAAGGTGTCTTGGAGTTTGTTTAAGTGGTTGAGAGGGAAGGAGGTGCCACAGACTTGGAGGAACTGGTGCGAAGCCAGGGAGACACAAATCCAGGCAGGGCTGTGGGATGGGTTAGGGAGCAGGGCAGCAGAAGGTGTGACTCAGGAAGGAGGGGCAGGTGACAAGCCCCTGGGCAGGAGCCCTGTGGCCATGGGATCATTTTAAATTGAGACCAGAGGAGGGGAAGGTGACAAGCCCTGGGCAGGAGTCCTGTGGCCATGGGATCATTTTAAATTGAGACCAGAGGGTGAGCAGTCCAGGGCAGCTAACCTTGGCTAGAAAGGGCAGAGGCAGACGGGCCTGCTCTATCTCACCTCTTAAGAAGGTGGGCAGGATGGAGATGCCATAGTGGATGCCACAGTTGCCACAGCCTCCTGCAGAGACCAGGCAGGAAGCCTGGCTCTCAGCCATGCAGGATGGACAGAAAGATTCTATTCCAGGAGGGGAGCTGCCCTGGAATGCCCCAAGGACAGCCAGGACCCACTGTTTCTTCAGGATTCCCCCATTTTCTCCTACGGGACCTAATGCCTGTGCCTGGGTCCTGGCAGCGCTCTGGACTCCACACTCTTCTCCTGGGTTTCACCTTTGTAATAGGATCCCTGTTGACCAGGCCCACGACAAATACTATCTCCAGCGGGCAGGGCAAAGGAAGGGCGCGGTGCCAGGCAGTGGTGTGGTTGTCCATCAGGAAGAGGCCGACTTCTCCCGGTGAAACTGGGCAGACAGAAGGCAGTGAGAAATGAGATCTCGGGGTGGGGAGACTCTCAGAAAGAAAAAGGTGGGACTGACCTTCTGCACAGCAGCAATGGCAGGGCCAAAGGTAGCTTTAACCTCCACACGGGCTCGGATCCAGGCCGGCAGCTTAGCCAGGACAGGGGGCCGGGCATATCGCTGGTCCAGGAGCACTATGCTGGCAAAATCCTTCTGGTGCCTGATGGCCCTGCCTGCACAGGAACAGAGGCTGGGGCACCTGCCTCCCTCACAGCACATTCCCAAGGCGTCCTCTTCCCCTTCCTCAGACTTAAGGACAGAGCAGGCAACCCCCCTTTCCTGTTCTCCCCTTCTCCAGCTCCCATCTGTCCCTCCAGCCGGAGGCAGCTGGGCTCACCTATGGACTGGTTGACGGCCTTCATGCACAGGTTCTCCACCAGATTCTTCCCTGGGGGCGCCTGGCCTGGGGCTCTGGGCTGGGGGTGGAGGGGATGACTCATCAGGACTGTTTCCTGCCTGCAGCTCTCCCTGGGAAAAGACCCTGCCAGGCTTTGGAGCCAGACCAGGAGGCTTCATGGCCAACGCCAGCAGCACGGGCCCAAGTGACATCACAGGGAAGATCAAGAAGGTGTGGAGAGGCATCCGAGCCTCCGGAGGGAGCAGGAGACGCCAGCACAGTGGGGAAGGCCCGGCTGTATCAGCCCTAAGGGCGACACCACTCCCACCCACCGCCCACTCTCCTCTCACCCTCTGCGACACTGGGGTCACTCACGAGGGTTTGATCCAAGTAGGCCATCTTCTCCTGCAGCTCTGGAGACCTGATGTTGGGGAAGGGCATGCCCACCATCACCACACACCTGGGGGGAGGCAGGAGCCCAGGGCGGGTGGACGTCAGGACCTCCCGGGTCATCACCCACATCTCACCAGCTGCTCTGTTCTACCCCTTCCTCAGCCCTCTCCGACAGCGATCAAAGCTTTGACCCTCCCTGCTCTGTACCTACCACCTGGAGAGGACTTGTTCAGCTGAGAGACCCCATCTAGGCCAATGGATTGGGTACTGAAACCGCAATGGCCAGCCTGATTTTCCACCTGCTCTCCCAGGGCCAAACCCAGAGCTGCTGAGCCCCTCCCTCCAGCTGGCTGGTCTGAGCAGTCGCAGCCCAGTTGTGGGCTCTAATGGCAGCAGACACAGGCAGGGGCCCAGCTGCTAGAAGTGACGGCCGGCCACGTATCATAGCCCAGGACAGGAGCAGAACCACTACTTACCGGCCTAGGTTGTCAGAGAAGTTGATCCCTTCACTCATCTTTCCTCCAACAACAGAGAGGAGAAGAGCCCCCGTCACCCCACCTCTCTCCTGGCCACAGGCCTGCGGGAGACACCCAGATGCTGGCTTGCCGAGCCAAAGCTTGGATGTCACCCACGTTTCCAGCTGCCACCCCCGCACCCAAGCTCAGCATTAATGCCCGCACCTGAATGCACCTGGAATACGCCAGCAGCACCTGCTCCACCTGGTGCGCGCTCTTAGGTTCCTGGAATATCTGAGAAAGACAGAGGACATCTCCCAGAGACAGGTTCAGGGTGCCAGGTCTCAGGCCTGTTCGTGGCCTTGTGTTTTCTGGCCAGGTGACTGAGAACCTCACAGCCAGGGGCTTTGGGGAAATCCTCTGCAATCAGGGACTGGGAGCAGTGGGGATGAGGAACCAGAAGCCTGTCCTGACTCCATGAGCACAAGAGCTCCCAGGAGGACTCAGCGGCACTGTCCTCAGGAGTGGGAGGGCCGGCTGACAGGCCACTCACCTTCTTCCTGGCAGCCAGGTGGCCCAGCAGGCCACCCTTCTCCCAGTGGGCATGGACCTGGTGCAGGTACTCGTAGGAGGAGAAGAAACAGACCACCCCTCCAGGAACCACGCTGCACAGGTTACAGAGGATGCGACCCGCCTCGTCCATCTAACAAAGGAAGAGAGGAACCCCCATGGAGCCACGTCTCAGTCACCCACAAACCATCTTAACCTGAAACTCAAAAGTGAGGAGAGACCCACGGCAGGACTACAGCCAAGGAGGAGGACTTGGCTCCCCTGGGTGGGAACCACAGGGTGGTAGGTGTCGCTTCCCACCAAACACACTCAGCCGCTGCTGCTGACTGTGCCTTTCTGACACACGTCACAGCACTAGTGTCCCTGGGGGCCTTCCTACTGCCCTGGCACTGAGTCCTCCCGTCTTCACTCCAGGTTCCTGATGGGCACTGCAATGACAATCAGGGGCTGCACGCCCCAGGAGATGCCCCCCAAGCCCTGCATCCCTGCCACCGGCAGGAGCAGATATAACCAAAGGGCAAGAGAGCCAAAGGGAACCGGCAGCTGTCCTCTGCGTGAGGCATCCTCAGGGCATGCCTGGAGGTTTTAAGAATATGTACTTCGCAGCCTAAGGGGTGAGGGGCGGGGAACTCAGACCTTCCTCCATAAGCATCTAAATCGATGCCGCTCATTCTGTGAGGCTCTATAGCGGGTGGCCCCTCCCCACCCCGCCCCAGCCCCATGCAATTTCCCCAACACCTGAAAACACTCAGGGTAGGCCAGCGTGCCCCTGCCCCGGAAAACCCTTTGCTGCCTGAGCCCAGGCTGTGGCACGGAGAGCTAGCTGGGACTGACCATCTGAGGCAGCTCTCTTTTCTGGAATGTGAATTCCAGCGGCTGGTCGGAGATCCCGCTGCAGATGACAAGGGGCAGGATATTGTCTGGAGGGATCACGTGACCTGGTAAGAGCCAGGAAGGGGCAGAAAACTGGAGATGCAGGGGTGCTGTGAGACACAGTGCAGAAAGGGCATTTCCCCGCCCCATCTTCCAGCACAGGAGCAGCGACTGACAGCGCTCACCCACCCACCATCGCCAGTCACCCTGGGCAGCAGGAAGCAGGGAGCAGAGCAGGAGAGCCTTGGCGAGCGCACGAAGGGCAAGGGTCCCATCCCGGGGTCTCCCCCGCCCCTGTGCCTTGTTGCAGTAAGAGGTTACACGCAGAAAACAGGGGCCAGAACCTGACCTCTAGCCTGCCCCACCCTGGGCACAGCTCCTCACCACAGGAAAACTCCACCACGCGTTCAGCTTCCACCCCGGCACAGGCCAGCAGCTGCTGCCGGAAGTCAGACACCTGCAGACCAAGGCCACAGCGTCACGTGGCCCCTCAGAGGCCCGCCAGAAAGGAAGCGAGAAGTCTGGGCTAAGAGACAGCAAGTACACACAAACTGAAAGAAGAGGTCAAAGAAAAGGCTGACGGCAAACTAACAAAAAGAAAAATGGTGACTGACACCCACTGCTGAGAGTCTCGTTTAAACTACGTGCAGGAACAGCAAAGGAAATCCAGCAAATCTGGCACAGTCACTCTCAACCCTGGCCATGCAGCAAAATTACAGTGAAAATTTTCAAAAATACACGTGGCCAGGTCCCAGCTCAAACTACTGAATAAGAATCTCCAGGCTTTCACCTGTTAAGATAGGCAAAAATCCAAAAGTAACCACTCTTGTGGAGAAACAGGCATTCCTAGACATTGCTGGTGGGATACAGAATGTCCAATTCTTATGAAGGGGAATTTCACAGTAGTTAACAAATTAAATGTATTTATACTTTTAAACCCAGGATCCCATATTTAGGAGTTTACTGAGACTATACAGCCCACAAATACCAAACAGCATGTGCCCCGGGCCTTTCCCTGTAATCGTGCACCCGCCTATCCAGACAGTACTGGTTGAATGAGCTCCCTACATCTGCCGGACGGAGAACCACGCAGCCCACTAGGGGAGCAATGGTCGGGACAACTGACTAAGATGCCTTCTATGTAAATAAAACAGGAAAGGGAAAAATGAAGACACATTTTTGCTTATTTGGGGGAAAAAGAAAGACTGCAAGGACAGGCGAGTAAAACTGACTTCCTGTGGGGGTGGGGAATGGGCTGGAGAAGGATGAGAGTGAGGCTTTCCTGAATAGATCTTTTTATATTAGCTTTGACTTTTGAACCATACAAATATTTACATATTTAAAAACTACAAGTCAGAAAAGAAAAAAGCATATTCTAAAATTGAAAAGAAAATGAAACAAAAACAGCCTAGCTCTCTATCAAACGGACAATAGAAGCACACGGAGAGAAGCCTGGTTCCACACGACTTTAGAGCCTAGTGACCAGACATCCTTAGTGGGTCAGACTCTTAAGGGCAAAGAGGAAAGTCAATTTCAATCAGAGAAGTAATATTGGTATTATGATTTCAAAACTTTTAAGTATATTATAGGATAGAGCAGATAAGTATGTTAATGTGCCACAAACGTTCAGGCTTAAGAGTAAAAGAGGTACAATATAAGCTCAAGTAAACAAATGTTTTGATTTTTACTTAGAAATACCAATATGGGCCAGGCGTGGTGCCTCATGCCTATAATCCCAGCTCTTTGGGATGCCCAAGGCTGGCGGATCACCTGAGTTCGAGACCAGCCTGGCCAACGTGGTAAAACCCCATCTCTACTAAAATTCAAAAATTAGCCGGGTGTGGCGGCACATGCCTGTAATCCCAGCTACTCAGGAGGTTGAGACACGAGAATCGCTTGAACCCAGGAGGCAGAGGTTGCAGAGAGCTGTGATCGGGCCAATGCACTCCAGCCTGGGAGACAGAGCAAGACTCTGTCTCAAAAAAAAAAGAAAAAAAAAAAGAAATACCAGCATAGATTCATTCTGAAAACATTTCCTAGATCTGTATACTGAAATGCCCCAGGAGCATGACAAACCCCTAGCACCCACAGCTTGATCTCTAAACATCACTCCCCATTACAAGAACCCAGGGTGGCTTGGAGAAATGAATCCAGTGTGGGGGCAAGGACACCCATGGTGAACCGAGGACATTCTGTTGTGCTGGAGGCAAGACTGACCGGGCCACGGCGAGGACCTGACCTAGCAGGAAGGGGCTGTCACATCAGCTGAGACAACGTGAATGTCAGAAACAATAATGACTATAAACTACTTTAGTATGCTGAATGAAGAGAACTATGAATCTATACATACAAAAATCTAAAAATCAAAAGCTAAGGCAGCTGGGGCTGGGAAGCACTGCTTCAGGATTCCCAGCAGGTTTTCGTCCAGGAGGCCCTTTCCTAGGTGGGAGTCACCACTGTGCAGAGATGCCATTACATTCATCCCAGTCATGCTCAAAACAGAAAACTGCAAATAACCTGCACATCTAGTGAAACAGGAGCAGCTACATGAAATGCTATATATCTGTGTACCTGGAATCCAGCACAGCTGGGATACTGAAATACGTGCATGCTTGCTGACAAGAAGACAGGTTTATGACCCTCTGCTGCTGAGTGAAAAGAGCTAGTTCCAGTGACAGCAAGTGGAGGGAACCGCACTTTTGTTTTGAAAATAGGTATGCACATAAGTAAAAATTATGCCTACAAAGACTATTATATTCATATACATCAAAATGAACCTTTTAAAAGTGGAATCCTAATTTTTTTCCTTGAGTTTCAAACCATAGAACAGCTTTCTCTGGGAGACATGTGATCCTGGGGCTACAGAATGGAGCAGCAGAGGAGTCCCCGCTGCCCCTCCAGTCTAAAAGGCACAGCAGTGAGACAGAATAGCAGTGTCACCCAGTGGACAGCACTGGGCCTGCTTGAGCTGACCCTTTCTGGCTTGGGGCCCCAGGAGAGAATAGGACTGAAAATGCATCTCTCCAAAGCCCCCATCTCATCCCAACACATGGGGCACAAGGGGCTGGGAAAGGTGTCCTTACCGGCTGCATGGTCCCCCCTGCAATGACCACTGCCCGGCACTCCTTCACCACTTGGGCAAAGTGCACAGCTGGATTCAGGAGCAAAAACTTAAGGGTGCTCTGACTGAGGCTGCCTGGAAAAACAGATCGGTGGGGAGGTGAGTGCAAGCAAACAGACACTTCTATTGTCCCAGCAAAGAGGGTCCCCAGGTGAGTCCAGGTCTGAGGTACAAGTGCTAGTGCTTTCTCTTTAAATTAAACACCATTTAATCTCTAGGACAACCAGCCCACAGAGGTGGACCATACTATCCTCTCCATTTTCTTTTTTTTTTTTTTTTTTGAGATGGGGTCTCAATCTGTTGTCCAGGCTGGAGTGCAGTGGTGCAATCTCGGCTCCCTGTAACCTCCACCTCCTGGGTTCAAGTGATTTTCCTGCCTCTGCCTCCCAAGTAGCTGGGACTACAGGTGTCCGGCTAATTTTTTGTATTTTTAGTAGAGACGGGGTTTCGCTGTGTTAGCCAGGACGGTCTCAATCTCCTAACCTCGTGATCCACCCGCCTTGGCCTCCCAAAGTGCTGGGATTACAGGCGTGAGCCACCGCGCCCAGCCTATCCTCTCCATTTTCATACAAGGAAACTGAAGTTGAGAAAGGAAACAGTCCAAATCACAAAGCTCATAGATGACAAAACCATGACCCAAACTAAAGCCCATCTGCCCCACAATGCAAGCTTCCCTTTGCCCAAGAGGACTCCCATCCCAGCCCCTCGATCTCCTCCTGTCCACCTCCACTGCTTGCCCAGGTCACAGTAGGCCAGTGCCCACTGCACTGCTTCCTCCGAACCCGGAAGTTCCCAGGATGGAAGGAAAGAATCCTTTCACACTGCGGCTCCCTGGCTCAGCTTGGCTCCTTCCTGGGAACTGAACCTGGCCAAGAAGCACCTGATTACCTTGGCGGCTAAGGATGACCCGGCCGTCCTGGTTGGCTGTAGTGAGAGCTGCCAGGAAGCCTTCGATGTGCATCAGTGGGGAAGCTGGTCGCGGGGCACCAGCCTGACTCTCATCTGCGGGGGCTGCGGGGGCTGCGGGAGCTGCAGAGCAGAACGGGGAGGAGGCCTCCTTGCGGTCAGGTCCACATGCAAGGAACGGACGTCTTTGCCCAGGCTTGCAGCTGGCTCTGCTTGCCCACCCCACTGCCTTACCTTCAGTCGTCCTGGGCTGCAGGCTCTGCAGGAATTGCTGAAACCCAGCCAGTTTGGGCTGCTCCCGGGATGAGAGCACTGCTCCATACCGTTCTGTGAATCCAAAGAGCTGGGTGGAATGAGAGAGAGCAGTGGAGAGGAACGAGGATCAGCCATGAAAGAGAGGCTGGGTGGATCGGAGGCTCTGCCAGACCCAAGACGCCTGCAGCACACATCCCACCACCCCAGCAAGGCCCACTGCACCAAGGAGGGTGGAGACGAAGGGGACTCCGGAGTTCCCTGAGGGCAGGGGAGGAAAGCATGGCAAGGGCAGGGGGTCGGGGCACAGGTGGGTCATGTTCAGGACCGTAAGACGTGAGCAGTTACCTTTCTGCTGATCATGCTCTTCTCACAGTATCGCTGCACCTGCAAAAACCAAGCCCAGCTGTAGGCATGTGTGCAAACTGAGCAAGCTGTAATCTTCAAAACAAAACAAAACAAAACAACACACACACACCACTTTTACCACCCAGGCAGCACAACGCAGTGCTACCTTCTGAGGCACCCGGAGCCTTCCTGCCAGCAAGCCTGTCATCCCCTCTCCGAGGCCACCCCCTCCTCTACTGCTCCTGCCCACAATGCAGTGTCTTCCTCAGCGGGGAGACCCTCTTTCCAAGTGTTTCTCAAGTCTAAGAGTGCTCAGTACAATTTAGGTCCCCTTGGCTTTCCTTCCAGGTGACAGAGTTAAAAAAAGGAACTATGAGCAAAGCCACAGAGGAGGTGATGGCTGGGGTCTGCTCAGGGGCTGGGGCAGTGCCACTAAGTCGGTGCATCCAGTATGTGTGGTTTGGGGCCAGATTTCAGCTGGGGATGCAGAGATGGGGAGTTTGGAGCCTTTAAACTGGTTTCTAAAAAGAGTGACATCCTTCGATGAGGATTCCCTTGATGGTGGGTGATGAGACCCATGGGAAGAAGAGAGGAGAAGGAAAGCAAGAGGGGCAGAGGGATGGCGAGGAAGGAGGGCCTGCATGATGTCCCAGCTGTGGCAGAAGCGCAGGGATGGCCGGACTGTCTGAGGGCCGTCGGGCTGGCGGCTATCACAGGCATGTGGGAGACAAGGGAAGAAAGGCATCAAGGATGACCTGGATCCAGCCTGTCTGGCAGGGATGGTGGCAGTGACAGTGACCCAAACGGGTAATTCAGTGGGAAAGCTGGTTTTAAGAAAAAAAAGACAGGCAGGATGGGATGAATGCGGGGCCCCAACTCAAAGCAGCCAGGTTTGGACGCTGTCTCTGCCGTGTGCTATTGGCTCACTTGGGGGAACACTGTGCTCGCCACCCTCTTGAAGTCACCTCCCTGGGCCTGTTTGCTTTCCTTGCTGGGGCAAAAGAATATCCTAGCTCAGAACCACAGCACATGGCATGCCGCTAGAACACAGGCAGAACCCTGAACCCGGGGGCAGTCACTGCTGCTGATTTGAGTGACAAAGTTGGGGTTCAGGCGGCAGTGGCCATGTTCCATGTGGGGAGTGCCAGGTATGCAGACCTGGAGTGAGCAGAGGTCTGAGGCTGCAACCAGACCCAAGGCCCACGTGGGAAGACGTGATGAGTTGCACAGAACAAATCAACGTCCTGCTCCCGTCCATAAGCCTGAGAGACTGTGCCAGAAGACGGAGTGAGGTGGCGAGGCCCTGGAGTCTCTATCTGTTCTATGAGGCACCAAGAAGTCTCTTTCTCACCCACCCCTGTCGCCTTCACCCTAAAGGAAGACGACTTTTGTCTCGCAGGCATGCTGCGGATTAAGGGTGAGTACATGTCCATGTTTTGCTTTTTCTTCCTTCTATAGTCTTAACACAGGACTCTACCCACAGTGGTGACAGGAAGGAAACTGGATGTGGAATGTGGAAAGGTGGAAACCTCTACCTTGAACAGGTTGATGTTGTCAATCTGGCTCTGGAAGAGAAAATCGTTGATGGTCTTCAGCTCTGTCCCTGAGAGCAAACACATGAAGGGCCTTGCGAGCTTCACCCTGAGCCTCAGGTTTCAGTCCCAGGGTTAAGCTCAGAAGTGGCTCAGATCAGCTCTGGGCCCTCTGAGGGCAACTCTCTTACCTGTCTGTGAGAGGCTCTGTGTATTGGGATTTTGCTTAATGTTCCCTAAAAGAGAGAATGGAAATAGGTCACAATGGTGGTTCTCTGGCCCTTCAACCCTTCCCTATCTTCTCTCCCTCGGCACTGCACATCAAGTGAGAAGAGCATCCCAACTTGAAGGGCTTTGTTTTGTTTTTCGCTATTTATAGCATGCAAAGGACCCACCAAGAGGGCAGGTGGGTCCAGGAGCCTCCCACCTCTGACTCACGTGCTTCCACGTGCAACCCAAAGCCCTGTAAGTTCATGTTTTTCACCCCTTCTCCAGGAGGCCAGGACACAGTGGCCAGACCAATGCATGCAGGGCATGAGACCACACAGGAGCTGCCCAGGACACGTGGGGAGCCTGAGGCAAAGCAGAGCTGGCGGCTCAGAGCAGCAGCACGAGACCAGCTCCCGCTAGAAGCTCCCACAGGCTTTCTGCAGCTTCCACTTCCACAGATGCCTTCCAAGGGGGTGCCCCATCGTAAAAGAAGGGGACACGACAGGGTCATGCAAAGAGGCATGGGAGCCGGAGTCAGAAGATCCCAGGCTGGGCTTGGGAACCGTAAGCAGCCCTTGCTCGGAGGTCTAATTTATGCGTCATCAACAAGGATTCAAATGCCAGCACTGCTTTCTCACAGGGCACACAAAACCGCATATGCAAGTGCTTCGAACACCCCACAGCACTATGCCTATCACGGAAACACTGTGTGTTCATATGATGCTATATCCTTACTATCCCCTCAGAGCAGGGCCTGAAATAGAAAGTCCTCAGAACATGGGCAGAGAACCCAAGGGTCTAAAAAAAGCTCAAGTCAGACAACTCAACCAAGCTACAAAGAACAAGAATTTTCTAAATCAATGACCAAGACCCTTCTTTTTTTTTTTGAGATGGATTCTCACTCTGTTGCCCAGACTGGAGTGCAGTGACACGATCTCGGCTCACTGCAACCTCCGCCTCCCGGGTTTGAGCAAGCAATTCTCGTCTCAGCCTCTGGAACAGCTGGGACTACAGGCCACACCAACACTCCCAGCTAGTTTTTTTTGTATTTTTAGTAGAGATAGGGTTTCACCACGTTGGCTAGGTTGGTCTCAAACTCAGGTGAATCACCTGCCTCGGCCTCCCAAGTGCTAGGATTACAAGCGTGAGCCACCGCGCCTGGGCGACCCTTCTTAAAAACAGAGAATTGAAGCGTCCTGATGGGCAACCAAGGAAAAAGCAGCCCGGCAGGTTGTGCAGACCGGGGGTCAGCAGGGGGATGGGGCTCTCACCCCCCAGCACAGCCACGAATTTCTCCAGCAAATACAGGATCTGCTTCAGGTACATCAGGTTCTTGGCCTTCAAACGCTTCCTGAGAAGAAGCCAATGGACATTAAGCAGTGGTGCCCTGATAGTGACTCAACCCGCCCGCCCCAGTGGAAGCCTTGTGCCCGGTGCCTCTCAAACTGGGTCACAAGCTACAAATCCTTTCCCAGAGAGCAGGTTGGCCATGGCGCCAGGCCTCAGAGCCAGTGGTCAGTCCCCAGCCTTCCAGGTCTGTGTGCAGCACACACCATGATGTGCCCAGGACATGAATGGCACGCAGCTCCACCCCACCACAGCCCAGGCCAGAAGCGGGAACCAAAGTGCTGCCTCTCTGAGGCCGATGCAGGGGGCCGCCAAGGGACTGTCCCACTACCTCAGAGGGTAACACCTCACCCGAATCGCTCCATGTACTGCAGCAGCTGGGAATGGGCCTGGCAGAGCTGGGGAAAGAACACAAACCAGGCTCTGGGCAAGCAGCCGAGGGCTGAGCTGCTGACATCTTAGATTCGCCTAGAAGATGCTGGCCCTGGACACACAGGAAGCCACCAAAGGGAGGAGAGGGGGCTGGGTGCAGACAAAAGGTATAGGTTTCCACAGCCCTTAGGCTGGTGGGAGCTCAGAGAGAGGGGAAGGAAGGGAAGTTTTCCTCCAGCGTCCACTGTGGGTTACAGAAAAGCAAGAGGCTGAATCCCTCAAGTACGGAATCCCCTGCTAGTTTCCACTGGGTTGGGAAAAGACCTGGAGTCTACAAAGAGTGATGGTTCAAGGTCACCATCACATCCCGGCCTCAATTCAACCCAGGCACAGGTCAGCAGAGCTGGTGGGATGTCGTGGGGGGTTTCACAGTCAGAAACCAGTGGGCATACCCCCGCTCCACACTCATGAGCTGCATGAGCTTAGGACACAGCTTGACCATGTCTGAATCTCCAAGTTCTCAATGTAAAACAGGAACACAACCCCCATGGCAGAGTTAGCGTGAAGACCAGAGACACCTGGTGCCATGCATGGCGCACGATAGGTCGGCAGGAGGAGCCTGCACTAATCTTGAGCATTCCTCAATTCAGTTCCCTCCAGGCAACTGCAGTAACGACAAAATCCAACCCTGAGGGGACTTCTGCCTCACTCATGCCATCTCCTTGGCTTACAGAACTGGCTGCTGGCATCCAGGGTTGGAGGGACTCAGGAGCATGGGGGCGGGTAAGGTGCAGGGAAACGAGCCACTCTGCCGTAGCGGGGTCCCCAGGATGCAGTGGAAAGTCATGGTCAGCCTCCGATGAGGTCACTGCCTTGACTTATGCACCCTCTAGCAAGCCCCACCTCCGAAGGAATTCTTGGCCCAGGTGTCTGGAGGAACCATGCAAGTCCCTTTAGCTCACGGCGGCCCTGGCCCGGGGAGGGGAGGCCCACACACCTGGGAGCCGCTGACCTCCACGCTGTGCATGCCCGTGATGGTGTCTATCAGGTTGTGCGCTTCGTCGATGATCACCACCTGTTCCTGCAGCCGGATGCCAGCAGCCTGCCGAGTGGCGGCATGCAGCAGCATCTGATAGGGCAGCACCACCAGCTGGGAGGGGAGATGAGGCCACCTGAGCAGGGCGGGGCTCCCCTGCAGGAGCCTTGCCTGCCTGACACTGAGCTCCTGATGTGAGTACTTCTATTTCCTGCCTGGACTGTGTAGCGACATTCGAAAAATAGAGTGTAGCAATGGGCAAGCTTGCCTTGAGCTTTAAATGAAAAGCCAATATACGAAACATAGGAAACTGGGGCTGGTCTGAATCCTGAGTAAACCAAGGGCAGGGGTGGGTGAGGGGAACCCCTGCTTAGCCTTGTCCATGTCCTCAAGGTTGCCCCGGAGGCCCCCAAGTTTCTGCGAAACACCTGAAAACCACTGGTGCACCAGGAAGTGGCCCCAGCTTCTGCTCCCGGAGCTGCTATTTCCCAGCTGTGTGACTCTGGAAGAGCCGTCTAACCTCTCTCTGGAAGAGCAAAATAGGGTTGATATATCCCATCTCAAGTGAGGGTTGAGTGGAGCTGGGGTAACAAAAATAAAAGCAACTCTGCAGATCTTTAGGTGTTTGTTGTTAGGCAAGTTTCCAGTTAAAGGAATACTCATGTAAAAAATGAAATACCAGAAAACTGAATGGCCCCATCACTCACGGTTGGTGAGAAAATAAGTCACTTAACTTTTCTGGGCTCCAGTGTCCCCATGCATAGAATTTCACCGGAATACTCTTAACATAAAAGCAAAATATGGTCAAAGTGCTCTAAAAATTAAAAAATTGTAAAGATTTTGGGCCATATGATGATATTTGTGTATAAATGCCTACAGCACTAATCTTGCTCTAAAGGCAAACAGACCGGAGGGAAGGCCTGGGACATCACGGGGCCTGGCAGCTTCCCTCCGTTTCTCTGTCAGTGCCCACACAGCTCAGCAGGTACGCTGGTGAGCATTTAGCTGCTGTGCAACATGGTTACTTAGTTCCCCGAATCTTTTAAAATCTTAAATTTTTTCTGGATTATACAGCATTTTCCACAAGTGATATCCTGTTTCCAAAGTCACTCAAATTAAAGTAGCAAGAAAATAGTGGAACTGCACCCACCAAATAACCATGAGATACTATTTTTGATCTGCTACATTAGCAGTTCTTCCTTCTGTTTAAAAATCAAGAGAAGTTGAGGCAGAGAAGACAGTATTTTCACGTGCTGCAGGTAGGTGTATGTTAGGAAAGCTTTCCAGTTACAAAAATGAAAAATAGGAAAACTGAATGGTTCCATCGCTGACATGTGTCATCACATGATAGGCATGGAGGTTGGGAGCATCACTTGGAAAGCCACTTGTAAACAGATTTAAGTACCGCACTCCTCTCGGCTCCTGGCATCCTCTCCCTGTGGTTTCACTAGGAATGCACATGCTTCCTGGCTCCTAAATACTATCCCCAGTAATGCCAATTGGCCCTGCTACCTGGAGCCCCCAAGGGATCCCACGCGCCACCTCCAACTCACGCATCAGGAAAGAATGGGTTAGGTACTGTCAGTCTGAACATAGTAGGTGGCATCCCCCAAAATACAGTGTGATGAAGACTCTCCCCTCATGTCCTAGACCACAGTGAGAGCAAGCGCAGCTTTCCGGCCCTGCAGGGCCCTCACCTGGGCTGCAGGGATGGCAAGGCGGCTCCCGTAATAGGGACAGGCCCGGGCCTCCTTACCAAGGGCCAGCAGCTGCTCAATGTCCTTCACCTCTGCCAGGGCCTCATCCCGGAGGAGGCCCATCTGCTCGTGGTTGTAGAAGGGGCAGGCCGCCTGCTTCTCCTGCCTCCTTCTCTTTGGCTTCTCCTCCTCAGCTCCTTTCTTCTTCTCTGAGGGTGGCACAGGCACAAGGAGAGAAAAGGGAGAGGACAGCAACTGTCCATGGGCCCAACAGAGGGTTCCGTAATGCTGAGACCCACTTCCATGGGGTGGGGTCTATAAGACCCTCCCAAGCACTGCCTACAGTCGTCTCACTGGAACACTATTAAGGTTTTACTTTTGTTCTCCAGAAAGAGCCTATAAAATCATCTCCAAACCAGTGATTCCCCGACACTGACCCAGAGAGTAGGAACACTGTTTCCCAAGGGGACGGGCCTCAGGAAGAACTGGGGTCTCCTCTGCCATTCTTTCTATGAAAGACACTTAATGGTCTTCGGTCACTGCCACCCCCGCCTCACTCTCTCCAGACCGCCTGTGGCTACGCCATGGTCCTGATGGCTACCGTGCCTGCTTCTCTGCATGTCCACACAGCGATCGTTGATAAGCTGCACAGAACCTAGGCTTTTCACGTCTTCATTGACACAAAGGTTCTGCAACAAAGGAGAAAGAGGCAAAGAGATGGTGCTGCCTACATGACATCTAACCAACACAGGTGGACCTGCCCCGCCTCTCCTTTGCCTTCCAGTGATGGGCCGGCCAGGCCAGGGAGGGGGCTGCTCCTCGCACTGGTCTCCCAGGCCTGGACGAGGTCTCCCAGGCCTGGAGGAGGACGACAAAGCTGTGGGGAAAGGAGCAGGATGGCCCCTGGTGGAAACACTGGCCACTGTTTACCTGCCGGGAGCCAAGGGAGACCAGCCGAACATCCCTGCCAAAAGGGCTCTTCTTCACCTCATGCACAAACTGGGCCAGCTGGGAGTGTGTCCGACTACAGTAATAAATCTAGCAGAGAGAAACAAAGATGCTTCAAAGAGGAAACCAAAACACCCCATGGCATTCTGTAACATCAAGGCACGCCAGGGCCTGAGAGGCTGAGGGAAAGGGAGTGGCTCCAAATGCACAAAGCTGAGGCAGGACAGCGATGTCCCACATCAGGCATCTATCGAGGGACCCAGGGGTTCCCAAGTCACCCACAGCTCCAGAAGTTCAAGGGAATGCCCCAAAGGCAGCTCCTTCCACAAGTCAAATCCAGCCTCTAATCAACCACTTTGGAGGGTTGGTCAATCTTAGGACACGGGTGACCATCTCCCACTGCAAACAGTCCCCACTTGGGGAGGGTGGGTTGTCGGTGGGGGTGGGTGGGGAGTGTGTCACACACATCCCCCATAGGGAAAAAGGAAGGCTGAGCAGAATACCCTCTCTCTACTCCTCTAAGGCAACAGTGAAGGGAGGAAAAAAGAAAAATACAGAGAAAATACCGACTTCCGACAGAAAACAAAAGTCATAAATCAATGAAACCAAATGGGAGATGTCAGACCACACATAACCCATATCCCTCCATGCAAATCGGAATACGGACAAGGGGAGAAGCACACCATGAGAGACCCAAAGGGTAGGACACTCCTGTCTGTCCTACCCACACCACCCGGGAGAAAGAAAACACCCAGACTTCAGCCCAGAACAGCTGCTCCTCGATGCCCTGGCATGGCAAGCATGGCCCTGCCCCCAGGAGAGGTCTCCCCCGGCCCCGAACCCAGGAGACGTCTCCCCAGGCCCCGAACCCAGGAGAGGTCTCCCCCGGCCCCGAACCCAGGAGACGTCTCCCCCGGCCCCGAACCCAGGAGAGGTCTCCCCAGGCTCCGAACCCAGGAGAGGTCTCCCTAAGCTCCGAACCCAGGAGAGGTCTCCAGGGTCCACTGCAGCTGGCCAAGGGAGCAACTTGGGACCAGGGTTGCATCTGGGAAGCCACAGAGTCCAAGTGCTGGAATCTCCTCTTTTGTGGAGACAAGGGTGAGAAGCAGCTGAGTGATTCCAGCCTCCTCCCCAGGGGTGCAGGGCCCAGTCCATAGGCCCCAACACAGCACCAGCTGAGGACACTCGTGTTACCTTAGTTACATGTTCTTCCTCCAGGTCATCCTCATCCTCATCCTCATCCACTCTGTGTGAGAGAGAACAGAAAACAGTCTTCTCTCAGCAAACTCAGCAAAATGCACTGAGCATCTGCTGAGCGCTGGTGATGAGCCCTGGTCATTCCCAGCAATGGGTTCCACCAAGGCAGCAGGTGCTGCTCGCTCAGAAACTCCCCCAGGCAAATGCCAACCCCAGCCTCCCATGGCCACTTAGGTCTGTGGGTGGGGAAATATAAAAAGGAGAAAGGGGCTCAGCACCCCCAACCCAAGTCTTGAGTTGGAAGCCTTGGGGGTCATGGCAGGCTGCTCTCCTCTCTGCCCTCCCTCCAGCAAGCTGGACCAGTCTGAGGTCCTGGGGGGGATATCTGCTCTTCAACACCTCGGGCCTTTGGATGTTCTGTGACTGGAATGCTGTCTCCCCTTACCAGCTCCCAGTCAACTCTGAGATAGCAGCAGCAATGTCACCTCCTCCGGGAAGCCTTCTTTGACCTTCCCTGGTAGGTCTGGCTGCTCTGACACAGATTCATGGCCCCTGCTCTTAACACCTATCTCATTCAAAATCGCTTTCTCTCAGTCTATCTCCCTACAGACTGTCATGTCCACAAGGGAGGACCCAGGTCAGCCTTGATTCTGCTGAATCCCTGTGGCCTCACCTAGAGCCTGGCATGTGGTAGGAACCCCATGACCATCTCCTGGATGAAGTCACAACTGACCGACCGAGTGAACAGAGGACGCTCTCACTTATGACCAACTAGTTACACCTCTTCTTCTGTCAGCGCCTCAGTCTGCCCTTTCCAGCAACGCAGGAAGAGTCCATCAGCACTGGGTGTTGGCAGGGAGGACAGCCCTGCATCCCATGGCCCGAAGCTGAGCCAGCTTTACTAGTCTACGCTCCTTAGAAACACAAAACCATCTGACAGGCACACACTACCTATGGGAACATCACATAAAAAGAAAACATTTTTGTTCACCTCGAAATTCCTTTCTAACAAAGCAGAACACAATTGCCTTGGCTTATCAGAAGAGTAATTATTACAGGCTTGGCTTCATGGTCACTAAAGGGCAGGCAGCTCTATCTTAAAGGCTTGGATTCAATCTTATGTCGCATGCTGGACAAAGCCAGCAGGAGCTCAGTGAGCGGCTGGGTGTGTGAAGAAATGAACAGCAAAAATTTTCTATTCAGAACTCAGATCCTCTGAGGCTCACGTCATCTCCTGAAACGCGAGGGCATGGCAAGCCCTGGAAGCTGACCTACAGGATCCATGGCTCTTGCCCAGACCTGAAGGAGCACTTTGTTCCTGTAATATTCGCCACCTCCACTTCCACTCAAGTTCTCTGCCTTGTCCTCACGGGCTCTAAGGAAGAGGAGGGGTAGCAGAAACACGATCTTGGAGGCGGGCAGGAAGGGTTCATGGAGCACAAGCTGTTTATGAGCCTCTCTCCAGTGAGGCATAAAGCAGCACGGTGGTCTCTGCCCTGGGCAGGGGCAGAAGTCGAGATCTGCATGGGCAGCCTGGAATTACACTACTGGACTGGAACGGGGCAGCATCTGCTCATTCACATCAACTCGATTTTACTGAGCACACCCCTACGCCAAACGCTGGGTCAGCTCTGGGAATACAAAACTATAAAGACGTGGTTCCTGCCTGAAGCAGCTCGAGCCCAGCCAGGGAGAGGAGGCAACAACAGAAGCACAAGCGGGCGTGTGAGCAAAACAGAGAAGCTGACACCCGAGGCCACCCAGATGACACCTGAGCCAGGCCTTAAAGGAGAGGAAGACATCTGCCAAGGGAGGAGGGCAGGGTGTTTGGCCACAGCACGTTGCATGAGCAAATCCTCGGACAGGACAGAGGACGGCCTGGCATGCTGGAGGAAGGTCAGGGCAGCGGGGATGCTGGCATCTGGTGGAGGGAGGCTGGAGGTGGCGTCAGAAGGCGCCCTGCAGACAGACTGTGAGGGCCGGGGATGAACCTTCAGGAACATCCACAGAAGGTCTCCGGTCTTGCAGTTACCCTCTGACAGATGCGGTGGCCAGGGTGTCATGGGACACATGGGACCCATCACCAGGTGCAGCCCCCCACCCCATCCACATCACCGTTTGGTTTTCCTTGTAGGCAAACACGCTGATTTCACATAGGTGCTATTTGTTTTCATGTCTATTAACTGTCCCCTCCATGTCTTCTTCCCTTCTACGTCCACAGCATCTGGACAGTGCCACACCCAGAGCAGACACTCAGGGATGGTGGTGAGGTTCCAGTGTGAATGGGAACAGGGCTGTCACCAGGGATCCTGTGGGCCCGAAATGGCCTGGGTGGCCTGCTCAGGGCTAAGTCACCCAGCAGCGCATGGCTCATCAAGTGGAAACCTCGAGTCTGGACCAACAGAGGCCTTATGGCAGAAGGAAAGCTCAGGCTAAGGACGCCTTGACGGTTGACACCTCACAGGTTACCCAGCGCAGTCAGCTGCCTCAGAGCCTGAGATCTAGAGCCAGGCCGGCCGAGTTCCAGCCCAGCAGGCCACTGTCGAGGCTTGTGGCCTCAGCCAAGGTGTCTCCCCTTGTGGGGCCGGAGACTCCTTGTGTATAAGGCACAGACCCAAATGTTCCTGCCCTGCCTGAGCTGCCATGAGGACAGCTGAGAGGACACAGGCCAGCCCAGTGACTGTCCTCACTGCCATTGGCAGTCATGGATCCTAGGAAGGACCCGGCTTAGAGCAGAGGGCAGAGGCCACCATGCCTCTCACCAGGTGCTTCATGGCGTCTGTGGCATGAGGGAAAGAGCTGTCTTCAAGAGTGTGCCCTGGCCTGGGGCACGGTAGCGCTGCCGCCTCTGTCTCACCCGCTCGCCGCCTTTTTCTCCTCATCGCTCTCGTATTCGGCAAGGACCAGCTCCTCCTCCCCAGACTCCAGCTGCTCCGGCCGCTCAGCCCCCAGGCCTGTCTCTAGCATCTCTCTGCTGAGGCGGAGGAGATGCTCCGTTTCTTCTTCTTCCTGCCTCTGGACAGGAGTAGTGGAGGTGGGGAGGGAGGAAGAAGTCTCAGCACCAGTACCCACCTCCCACGTGCCAGATACAAAGCACACCACGCCCATTCACATGGGCCTGGCTGCCTGGCTGGAGAGAGGTCTACTCGCAGGATCCACGCCTCAACCGCTCACAGCCCAGCTCCTGTACGGGAGCACATGGCCAGTGAGGATTATGGAGGGGAGACTGAGGCCCTGGCCACGCATCCATGAGCCTCCAAGCAGAGCGACCCTGCCTGGACATAAAATCCTGCCCCCCAAGAAATGAGGCTCACCAGGCGCTTGGCTGCATATTTGAACTGCGCCCTGTGCTGCAGCCGCTGCAGGCGTTCTTCTCGCTGCTTCCTCCTGGCCTGCTCCGCCTAAAGGAGGCAGACATGAAGGAAAATCACCAGGAAGCCCTAAACCAGGCCTCTCCTAAGGAGTCTGGGCCGCTCAGCCCGGTGCCTCCTCACCTGGGGCAGCTCTCCTTCCCCAGCCAGCACTCAAGAGCTGCCGCATCCACTCCCGGGACCTCAACCCTGCAGGTCCCAGCCTCACTGCTCACTGCGGAAGGCTGCACACTCCTCCCAAAGCCACACGCTCTCCATCAGATCCATTTGCAGCCATTGAACCATGTTGCCAATGGCGATGAACAGGTCCTTTCCCAGGTGAGTAATAAATGGGAACCAACAGTTCCTTGTGTGGAGAAGGCCTGCTGACCTCCAGCTCAAAAAAGATAGCAGCAGGGCAGCACCGTCGACACAAGGAGCTGATGGAAGAGCTGAGAGGCACGGCAACAGCAGAGGAACACACACTACCTGAGTCTCGGAATCGCCCCAGAACAATTGCTGAAGCCATGTTTCCTCCATCACTCCCACTTCTGGATACCCCTGGTCTCACCTTCAGTCGATCCACCAGGTCCCTCTCTTCTTTCTTCTGCACAAACTGAGTAACCCAGGCTGGCTCTCCAGCAGGCCTCGGGGTGGCTGCAGCCCCTTCGCAGGAAGACAACAGACACAGGGATTCGTCTTTCTCATCATGTAAGGGGCCAGTTCCCGTTTCAAGGAGTCGTGCCTCTTCTTCACGCTTCTTCTGTTCAAAGTCACGGAGCCAGGAGAGGGCTCCACAAATAAGACTTAAGGACTTTCCCTGCAGAAAGAAAAATGATCTTCAGAAACAGGAAAACAACAAAGCTTCCCACATGACCTTTCCCCATTTTAATAAAAGCTTGAAAGAAGGTCTGGCTGTACATATGAGAGGATGCTGTAAGACCAGCCTAGGAAAGGAAAGGAAAGGAAGGAAATTAGCATTAGAATAGCCAGGAAAAACAGAAAAGAAGGAAGAAATGAAAACTGGGCCCAAGCAGCAGGAAAGAGCTTCTTTAATTATCCAGCTCACTGTTCTGAAAACAAATTTAAAGCAGTTTATCAGATTATATGTAAATATCGCACATAATTAGAAGGTGAGACATTAGACAAAAAGCCCCCCAAAAGAATTAAGGCCCCCAAATGCTAAGCAAGAAATCCCATGCACTTGCCAACGCGGAGCCTAGCAGCCACTCAGCCTTCATGCAGCTCCTGTGCGGATACAGGATGATTAGTCACGAGGGCCAAGGTTTACATGTTTTTTTATTTTTTTTATTTTTTAAAGCAAACTAATCACTCTAGAGGACACCACTCTCTCTGTCTGTTTTTGAGAGGAGGTCTTGCTGTGTTGCCCAGGCTGGTATGGAACTCCTGGGCTCACACAATTCTCTGGCCTCAGCCTCCCAAGTGGCTGGGACTATAGGTGTGCGCCTCCGCACACAAACTGGAAAACACTACTCTTGACTTACGACCAGAATTTTCCGTGAGCTTGATTGAATTGTATTCCTCTAAATTCCTATGTTGAAGTCCTAATCCCCAGTGTCTCAGAATGTGGCCTTACTGGAAATAGGACCATCGCAAATGTAATCAGTTAAGATGAGACTATTAGGACGGGCCCCAGCCTGAAGGGTGAATATCCTTATTAGAAAGGGGACACGTGGATGCACACATGCACAGAAGGCAGGTGATGTGACGACACCCAAGAAGACGCCACCTATAAGCCAAGGAAAGGGGCCTGAAGACATCTTTTCCTCGCGACCCTCAGAAGGGACCAGGCATGCGGACACCTTGATCTCAGTCTCCAGCCTCCAGCGCCGTGGGACGTCAGTTTCTGTTGTTTAAGCCCCAGTGTGTGAAGCTTTCCTCTGGCAGCTCCAGGGAACCAATACAGTTCTTCCGGAGAGGACCCTTCAGGGAGCACCACAAGGAGGTGGCCCTGGTATCCACAGGGGGACTCAGCTCAGGGGAGTCTCTGGAGGAGCCCATGCCTTCTGCTCCAGGCAGTCAGCTCTTCCAGCCTGCTGAACCCACAGGGGATCTCAGAGGATCCGGGGCGGGGTGAAATACCTAGTTTGACCAGGGTTGGGGCAGCAGTGCAGCACAGGAGTCAGAGCCTCGAGGAAGCTCTGACTGAGCAGAGGAAGAAGACGCGGAAGCCTGGAGTGCAGAAGACTGAGATGGAAAGACCTGAGAGGGAGAAAGATGGGTTGTCAGGCTAAACAAGGTGAAAGGGGTCAGGTGCAGTGGCTCATGCCTGTAATCCCAGCACTATGGGAGGCCAAGGCAGGAGGACTGCTTGAGCCCAGGGGTTTAAGACCACCGGCCTGAGCAGCATAGTGAGATCTCATTTCTGTAAGTTAAAAAATTAGCCAGGTGTGATGGTGCACACCTATAGTCCCAGCTGCTCAGGAAGCTGAGGTGGGAGGATCACTGGACACCAGAAGGTCGAATGATCCATGCAGTGAACCATGATCTTAACACTGCACTCTGCCCTGGGCAGCAGAGCGACACCCTGTCTCTAAAATTAAAATAAACAAGGCAGAATGAACATGCACTCATCTGTGTCCCAAAGCACACTAAAATTAACCAAAGTAATATGGAGGCTTACACCCACAAAAACAAAGAAAGTGGAAGGAGTAATATGTTTTAGGAGAGAGGGAAAGAAGACAGAGACATGGAAGTGATTTGGCAGAGACACTCAAGCCCAAGTGTCCCCAGAGACTTCCCCTATTCACTCTCAGAAAGACTCAGGAAGTGATAGGAAAGGCAGGTCACTGAAAACAAAGGGACGGATTGAAATTCTTTTCAAGAACAATTAGATCCCCAGGTTGCAATCCCTGCTCCTGCTCCTTGCAGAAGACAGGAAGTGGGCTCTCAGGGGAAGCTGAGCTAGGAGAGCCCTGGAGGCAACAGGCAGAGTGAGGAGGCAAGGGGGAAGGGGAGGAGGCCCAGGCTGAAAGCAGGTACTGAGGGGGACTCTCCACCTGGAGCCTCTTCCCCAGACTACCTCTAGGAAGACTGGCTGTCAGATTTCAGCCCTTGTACCTGCTGGGCCAGAGCTTAGAGGGAAGACCGAAGACTCTAGGGAAAATCCCACAGATATGCTGGCAACTGAAGGCCCCCAACAAAGGAGCCCAGCCTGGCAGCCACAGCCAGCCTGCCCTGCAGACTCAGTCTTTCTGTACCCTGTTCTTCAGCATACACAGGCAGTCCAGGGCCGCCAGACGTTTGAGGAAAGCCTCCAAATGGACATATACCCTGCTGTGGTGTGGGTGCGGCTGTCTGTCCCCAGCAACACTCATGCTGAAATCTGTCAAGTCAGTCTGAGGAGTAACTAATTCAAATGACAGGGAAAGGACAGAGGATTCCAGGAGGGCTCCACGGTAAAAATGGAATTGGTCACTGCTGTGGATTAAATTGTATCCCCACCAAAATGCATGTTAAAAAAAATGTTTTCCAAGAACAAAAACAAAACAAAAGAAGCTGTGTATGGTGGTGTGCACCCGTAATCTCGGATCTTGCCAGCCACTAGCTACTTGAGAGGCTAGGATCGCTTGAGTTCGAGACCAGCCTGGGCCACACAGTGAGACTCCCCATCTTAACAAACATATGTTGAAATCCCAATCGCGCCATGGGACTTTACTACAGATCCGGCCTTTAAGGGTAAAGGAGGTCATAAGGGAGCAGCAGTAAGGGAACAGCCCTCGTCCTCATAAAAGAGAAAGACACCAAAGATCTGTTTTTCTCCTCCTCTTTTTTGCTTGTTCCACAGCAAGAAGGCAGCCATCTGCAAGCCAGGAAGGGACCCCCTCCCCAGAACCAGAACCCTGCCAGAACCTTGATCTTCAACTTTCCAGCCTCCAGAATGGTGAGAAATAAAATCCTGTTAAGTCACCCGGTCTATGGTATTTTACTATGGCAGTCCTGGCCGACTAAGACAGGAATTTTCTGTATGGAAAATTGTACTGAGAGGCCACTGGATGATGTGGGAGGAACTGGCATAGGTATATTAAAAACTGAACTAACTTTAAAAAGGCACTTATTAACTCTGAAAAAACAGAGTATTAAGACATATTGTTCAAGACAAAATTATGCTCAAAATGTAATAACACACTGGTTCACTCAGCAGAGACTAAAACTTAGAATTACATTTGAAGGATGGGGAAAGAGGGGGAAAAGAGTTTGTAAGAAAGCCGTATCATCTACCATAATAGGAAGGCACCAATGACTTCAGCCTAATTTTTCTCGGACCATGGAACTATGTTTAAGACTTTAGGCCGGGCACGGTGGCTCACGCCTGTAATCCCAGCACTTTGGGAGGCCGAGGCGGGCGGATCACAAGGTCAGGAGATAGAGATCATCCTGGCTAACACAGTGAAACCCCGTCTCTGTTAAAAATACAAAAAAAAAAATTAGCTGGGCTTGGTGGCGGGCACCTGTAGTCCCAGCTACTGGGGGGCTGAGGCAGAAGAATGGTGTGAACCCGGGAGGTGGAGCTTGCAGTGAGCTGAGATCGCGCCACTGCTCTCCAGCCTGGGCGACAGAGCGAGACTCCGTCTCACAAAAAAAAAAAAAAAAAAAAAAAAAAAAAGACTTTAATAGAGGAAGTGACTATTACCCAGAAAGATAAACTGAGACTACTCTGCCCAACTTCAAACTATGAAAATCTCCGGACAGGCAAACAGGAAAAGCTAGCACGGCTGCCGTTACGTTGTCTTTATCAGTATCTCTCACTATTCATACTCACAGTGCCGGTTGGACTCTCAAATATCCCAATCTTGCCAGCCTCCAAAACCCGGTAAAGCTCTGCCATGAAGTCTTCCTGGATGGAATAGGGCGTGAAGGGAAAAGGAAAATGGATGGTACCAACTTTCTGTGTTTCATTAGCCATGGACCTAGGAAAAATAAATACAACATGTTAGCTCTCTCATGGTCCAGGAAGAAGTGGCTTGAAATCTGCAGCAGTATCTACGAGCCGTTTCCACACTTGTTACCAAATTTCTCCTTGGGTTGTACATTTTTCTGGGAAGCAGAGACCATGTTCTTTCCGTCCTTCGCAGGTCCGCATGAGGCCATACCAGAATCACGCGATCCACCTAGCGACATGTAACGAATGACTCGAGCAGAATGCAGACCACGAAAGCCCCTAAACCGAATCTCCCCTGCCATTTCACCGTGGCTCCGACACCTTTCTAATGCCTCTACAAAAGGCTTAGAGCTCTCTTCTCAAAGACGAGCACCCCTAGGATCTAGGGTGTTGCTTATAATTACTTTCTTCTCCCACTTCTCTGCAGTGCACATTCACAAGCCGAAGTGACTTCACTTTATCCCGTTGTGAAGTCCTGGAAAATCATGACTTACAGGCAGAGGACCATGAGCACAGCTTGTTTGGATGGCGCAAGTTAACGTACACATCCTTATAAGTATCTTTAGTTTGCTCCTTAGTTCATCCTAGCCTCCATTTCCAGCACCAGCCAGAGCCGCCTCCTACTAATTTTTCTGGCCTCAAGACGTATGAACTTTCTGTTTGGCTCCAGACAGAAGAGCTCTCTTCACAGTCACGGAGCTCTGGCTGGAACAGCTTTCCAGTACTGAGACCAGGCATTTCTCTTTCCTTGCTAGGCTAAGGTCTAAGAAAAACTCTGCTCCACGTCGACGTCATCTTTTTTTTCTCCTCTTCTGAACCTAATTATCTCTGAGACAGTGTTTATCTCTCCTTTCTTCCTTGAATCACCATCTGGAGGCCTGACTCTTCCATCCTGGTTCCCACACCTCTCTCTTTAGAATTCACTTCTCCAAGCTATTTGCCAGGTCTGTCTCTTCTAAGCACAAATGTTAGTAAGTCCCAAACCTATTTTATTAATACTAATAGATCGAGAGCCCATCTTTATAACTTTGGCCTTAATAAGAGTAGTGATAGTGTCACTATGTTTACGAGGGGAAAGGTAGTTGCCACGATGCTCTTCGGTTTAGGGGCAATTAACATCACTACAGATTGGTGGCAGTTTATGGATTTGCACAAGAAGAGAGAACTCACAGAACTAGCACTATTTTACGCTCTGTCTTTACAGAGGTGTATCTGGCTGTTTTGTCAGACATTCTGGGGACAAGAAAAAATGAAAAAAGAAAAACATGACTACAGAGGTAGAGGAATAATTACAAGAAGGGTAATTAAAAAACACTATGACAATTCAATCCCGAGAGACGGGTATGGACTAAAAAAGCTTTAACACATGAAGGAAGGGGAAGAACGGTACCTAACAAATTTTGAGTATCTGCTACATGTTAAACACTCTACACGGTCTTTTGCTTTTCTTATCTCATTTAATCTGTACAACACTATAAGGATACAGCTATCGGATAATGATTCTTATAGAAATTAATTGCGCAAAGTCACAGCTAAAAAGTGGAAAACCAGGGATTCGAATCCAGGTCCAAATGACTGTGCTTTAGTGAAGCTCATCCGGTTGCAAGAGATATCCAGCATAAGTAAAGGGAGGTTCACTGAAGGGACGTTCACAAACTGAGAGTAAGAATTGAAACTATCTGGGAAAGCCAAAAACAGAAGCAGACTAAACCGCCAAGGTAGCTCAGACTTCAAGACAGCTCCAGGAACGTCACCAGCAACACACACCCACGGGCTTCACTCTCCTGCTCAGCCAGGTGCCGGACACGCCACAATCTCAATCCCTCGGCGCACTCGGTTTCTGCTTACCCCACACTTGAGCTTGCACGTGGCCTCGTCAGTCCCTGGACCTTTCAGCTTTGGCTCCCACTGCCAAATAAAAAGTCTTGGTGTCTCCCTGTTCTGAATCCCAAGAGAAAAAGCTGACCATTAGCTCCTCTCCAGACAGAACACTGGTCAGCCTGATACCGGTCAGGCTCCCAGCCTCATCTACTCAGCTTGGGTCTTGCATATGCTGCGCCCCTTGGCCTGGAAAAGGAGGAGTCCTCAACATCCAGGCCTCGGCTCAGGCTCACCTCCTCAGAGAAGGCTCTCCGGCTGTCTGGCCACTGGACAGTGGTCAAACACCACCCCCACTCCTCAACTCCTAGCTTGCTCTAAGTCACTTTTTAAAAGTCACATTACTCTGTATTTAACTTATTCATAGCTCTTGGGACCATCTGAACCTATCTATTCTTTCTCACTGGAATGTAAGTTCCATAAATACAGAAAACTTGTCTATCTTGTTCTTCTCTGGCTCCAGGACTCAGAACGAGGTGCTTCAACACCTCATAGGCATTCAACAAAAATGTGATGAACGAATGAGTAGCCAGCCAGACATGCGGGCTGTATAAGTAAAGGTTTCTGTTCCAAGGCTGGGTAATGGAGGTCCCATGACTTCAATACCTATCTAGTTAAATGGCCAGTTCTTTAATGGTTTCGAACCGTTTTCACATAACCCCACAACAAGCCTGTGTGGTCAGTATTTTTATAAGCTCTATTTCATAAAGAAAGAAACTGAGACTCAGTAAACTTAAGTGACTTGCCCAAGGTCACTCAGCAAGTGCTTGAACTCAGGATTTGAACCACACCTGCCAGACGGCCACGGCACCTGAAGCTTTGTATCTCCTCACTTTTCCTCCCACCAGGGTAAATGGGATAAAAAAGACAGACTTGGTTACCAAACTCTTAGAATGACAATACTCAACAATACAGAAGAAACATGAAGTATTATTTCATTTCCCCGTCAGTGGTAATTATGGATCTCATTATTCCAGAAGCAGCACAGGCTAAATCATAGAGATTTAGATAAATCTGAGTAAAACGGATTCACTAAGCCAGATTGAAAACATTTGCAGTGACTTGTTCAGCCCTCTTCAGGTTGGCTGTGTGGACAGCGGACAACCATGACCTCCCAGTGCCAAGGCACACACCAGGACAGTAAATCTCATGCTCATTAAACGAGCTAAGAGTTGTGAAAGCACTTCAGGAACATACTGGTTCTTTTCTTTCTTTTATTTTTTTTTGAGACGGAGTCTTCCTCTGTCGCCCAGGCTGGAGTGCAGTGGCGCGACCTCGGCTCACTGCAAGCTCTGCCTCCCAGGTTCACCCCATTCTCCTGCCTCAGCCTCCCGAGTAGCTGGGACTACAGGCACCGGCTACCACGCCCGGCTAATTTTTTTGTATTTTTAGTAGGGACGGGGTTTCACCGGGTTAGCCAGGATGGTCTCGATCTCCTGACCTCGTGATCCACCCGCCTCAGCCTCCCAAAGTGCTGGGATTACAGGCGTGAGCCACCGCACCCGGCCCAAGTTAGTTCTTAAAGGGTTCATTTTCTTCGGTCCCCAATTATCACTCATTACTGAGTACAGACTATTGCTATGGGCTCAACTGTGTCCTCCCCACATTGATCTTGGACGTCCCAAGCCTCTGGGACTGTGAGAAAACACATTTCTGTGTCGAAGCCACCCAGTTTATGGTCTTTTGTTATGGCAGCCGGGGCTGACCAAAACAACTATGTGGCAGGTACTACCTACCATATGGCCCTAAAATGTTTTAACTTCACACACCTGGAAAGCACCACAGCCCCAAGAGAAAAGCTTTTCCGCACTGCTGTTAAGCCAGGGCCACACACTGCAGTGCTCTGGTGCTCCACCAGCTGGAGGATGGCCTGGCCCACAAAACCCACATTCCCACCTTGCTCTGGCCCTGTCTCCCCTCCCACCTGCATCCTGAGCTCGCACCCTGTGTGGAACCCAACCAGCGGCTTATTAGCATTTCAGTCCACGTTTATGACATTTCCGTCAACAATCTGGTCAACTGCACTTATCCCTGGCCTCTGTACTGTACCCTGCTCCGCCTCGATTCCGGCCCTAAGGGAAGCTAGAGCCATGGAGCCCTTAACTTTATTGGCTCTGGGCTCAGATTGCCAAGTTTAGGATCCCAGCTGTATCCTTGCTAAAGTTAGTATCTCTGGGACTCAGTTTCTGCATCTGTAAGCGACAGGTGGATCACAGTGCTCACTCACTGCTGCAGTGTCTTATCTACGTTAGATAATCCATGAAAGCTCAACATAGCTGGGCCAAAAGTAAGAACCAAACGCGTGGCTGCTGTTAATACCGACTCCTGCGCCCCGCCCAGTTCCACCGCAGGCACAACCTTCGTAGGTCTGCCCAGTCCCCGCACAGGGTTCCCGCCTGTCAATCACGCTGGCCCCGCCCTCCACTTCCGGAATGATTTCCCGCTCCGAACTGGCCACCCACCTTTGCATACAGGGGTCCCGCGCCGGAACAGACGCCTAGTTTGCGATTTCACCAAAGTCGCCCTCCCTTGTCCCGCTGCTCCTCGTCCTCAGCTCTGCCGCCACGCAGCACTGCGCTCACCTTCTTCGCCGGCAGAATTGCTGCGCTGAAAGCCAGGCCCAGGGAGTCGGGGCAAACACGGCTGCATTTGAAACTGGCGGCTCCCGTCAATGAAAGGCTGCCGGAACAACCCCCGCCGCTGCGCATGCGCACTCCAGGACGCGCGCGAACACGCAGCCGCCGTAATCCGGAGGGGCGTGGTTTGCGCGCTCGGAACTTGGATCTCAACCTCAGGGCTCGGTTCCTCCTCCCGCTGCTTTCCGCCAGCTGCCGGGTGTGTGATTAATCCCCTCCGATTAGCGCCAGGTATACGAAGCGCTGGACAGTTGCCTGACCAGATGAAACATCAGCCGATGTTCCAACGCCCAGGGACGGGCGCTGTCCCCGAAACGGGAAACCTGTCTTCTGGTCCCGGCTCTAGTCGGCCTCTGGAGATCCGCAGCTCGGTTATTTTACCTCTGAAACGGACGACACCTGCACTGCGTATCCCAGCGGCTCCTCCACGCGGAGAGACAGTGTCAGTGAAAGGCCGTTTAGATGACGAGTTGATGAAATCGTTTCTGCCCCCTGCGGGGCACGACCTTGCAGAGAGCCCGGAAGACCCAGCCCTGCCTGGAGCTTACCTGCTAATTAGGAGGACAACGCATCACCTCACCTCCCTGGACTTTGCTTCTCCTTTATTCAGTGAGGGACTGGACTAGCTGGTCTTTAAGAACTTTTCAGAAAGTCTGGTTCTGGCAGATGATCAATGGGAGCATCTTATGCTACGAGCTTTCCTGGAATGACAGGTAATTGGTGCGCCTTCCCAGCAGGGTCAGGGGGAGTTGCTGGGACTTGAAGGAAAGGCCTCTGGGGAGAGGAGCCAGTGTTAACAAGCTGTCAAAAAGCTTGGAGGTGGGAATTTACAAAAGGTGATTACAGGGTCAGTTTTTTTTTGTCACCTGCTTCCTTACTGGGCAGTTTGGAGAGGGCGAAGAAGTAATACCCTTCAGGGTCTTGGGATGTAGCCAGCAGAATCCTTAGAGGGTCTTTGAAGTCTTAGTTTTAAGTTTAGAATTCATGGGCAGAGTACTTAAATACACTTTTCTCCAAAGAAGATGTACAGGTGGCTCACAGGCCCATAAAAATGTTGCATTCTACCCTATAACATCTGTGTTTGTTTTTGCATAAAAACAGAGTTTTAAAATAACTGTTGTCTGGTAAATTGACATCTCTAGAATAGAAGGTACACTAGGTTTTTTACCCTATTGCTTCAAACACCATCCCACACAGCCACACTCCTAGGATATGAATCGTCCAGTTTAAGAAGCACCATTGGAGGAATAGAAAGTGATAGGACGTGAAGGTCGCTCGGGGTCTGGTTGTAGAAGGCTTTAAACAACAAGCTAATAAATTTAGACTTCACACTTTAGACAAGTTGCAAGTCACTGAAACCTTTTTAAACAGAGGAGTGGATTTGCAAATGCAATGTCTTGGAAATATTAAGCTGGAAGCAGTGTGAAGGATGGTTTGGTGGGGAGACCAGAAGCAAGCAGTACCTCAAGAGTGGCAATAGACATGGAGAGGACAAAGGCCATTCCCACCAGGCTGTAAATCTGGATTGTGTCCCTCCATCCTCCCTGGAGGCTTATATTTAGAGAGCTGTACTCCTAACATGAGGCCCTGGGCTTTGTCTCAAAGGTAAAGGCAAAAGTTCCTTATGTGGACTACCTCGGCATTTATTATTAAACAGCCTTAGATGATGCCATTGATTGAATGAACTCAGAGACCTTCATAAACTCCTCTCAAAACTCAGGGCTAGGAAGAAAAGTTCTTGTACTAATGTAGAAATATTTTCTATAACCGGACAGTGAGAGCTATAGAAACCCATTACGCATTCTTCTTTGCCTTCACTGCTAGTGATCTCACAGCTAAATATTGTACATTGTTTTAGTTTTCTTCAGCCAGCATTTTTTAATGTTTTTTTTTTTTGTTGTTGTTGTTGTTGTTCTCATTCCTTCTTGCTAATTTTAAGTACATGTTCTAATAAAGTCTGACTGCCTGGATCCAGATTCCCAACTCCACCATTTAACTAGCTGGATGACCTTGGCGTATGACTTAAGCCTTCTGAGTCTCTGCTTTTCTCATGAATGAAATAAAGGTAATAATAGAACTTATGTTCTAGAATTCTTAGGAGATAAATGAGATAGTCCTGGTAACATAAAAGGCTTAACATCTAACATGTCATTGTGGAAGCTTAACAAATGGTAGCTATTACCGATATGAATTGGGTTTGGTTTCAGCATTCCTCTGCTTTTATTATAAATTTCCTAAGATCCTCTTCTAGAAAGAGAGCGTGTAGAACGTGCAAGTTTGTTTTCAACAAGCAATTCTCTCGGGAGCTGAGAGTGAGAACTCAGTCACTCCTGCCATAGTGGCAGCAAGCCTTTCATGAGGGATGTACCCTCATGGTCCAAACATCGCCCACCGGATGCCACCTCTAACACTGGAAATCAGATTTCAACATGAGACTTAGTGGAGCCAAACAAACCATATCCAAACTGTAACACCTAGTAGTGGGAAAGACTCATGAAATGTGCCTGTGCTATAAGAGGAAACATCATTAGAGACCATATTGTTCTGTCCCCAAGGCCCCACATGCCTCACTCTGGAACAGTGCAAGATGTACCCTAATCATATTTGCTTCTCTGAACCCTAGTTTCTTGGATTATTATGTCTATCTTGATATATTACTTTAGCTCATTAAGCCACACCATAGTGGGGTGGGACATATTATTTCTTCACATAATAGGTTGATATACTTAGTCAAACTAAATTTTCAGTAGTGTTTAAAATGGGGGAGTAGAACTCAGGAAGGTGGTAAAATCTGGATATATGGATTTGATCACCCCTGGGAAACAACAAAAACATCTAAACTAAAGCTATGGAGGTAGTAAGATTGCTGAAAGGAAGTTTCCAAAAGGAAAGAGGTATCCACATATAAAAGAATGAAGTAGGATCCTTGTCTTATACGATATATCCAAATTAACTTAAAATTGATTTTCTAAAGTTAAAATGAAGTTAAACAGTAAAGTTAAAAGCAAGCTGTAAAACTATAAAACTGGTGGAATAAAACAGAGGGGAAATACTTTATGACGTTGCATTTGGCAATGATTCCTTGGTTATGACACCAAAAGCACAGGCAGCAAAAATAAAAATATTGATGATGAGTTGAGGGATTTGTAAAATAACATACAAATAGATGAACTGGACAACAACAAAAGCTAGAACTTCTGTGCATTGAAGGACAAGATCAACAGAGCGAAAAGTCAACCTACAGAATGGGAGCAAGTATTTGTAAATCATCTATCTGACAAGGGGTTAATAACCAGAATATATAAAGAACTTCTATATCTCAGCAACATGAAAACAATCTGATTAAAAAATGGGCAAAATACTTAAATAGATATTTCTCCAAAAATGATGTGCAAATGGCCCACAGGCACGTGAAAAGATGCTCGACATCCCAGTCATTGGGAAAATGCAACTCAAAGCCACAATGAGGTACCACTGCAACCCGTTAGGATAGCTACTATTACACATACACACACACACACACACACACACACACACACACACACACACAGAGCCAGGCACAGTGGCTTATACTTGCAATTCCAGCACTTTGGGAAGCTGAGGCGAGAGGATCACTTGTGTTCAAGACCATCCTGGCTAACATAGTGAGACCAGACCTCTACAAAAAATTTTAAAAAATATTACAGGGGAATGGTGACACACACTTGTAGTCCCAGCTACCCAGGAGGCTGAGGTAGGAGGATTGTGTGAGCCCAGGAGTTCAAGGCTGTAGTGAGTCATAACGGCACCGTTGCACTGCAGTCTGAGTGACACAGCAAGACCCAGTCTCAACAAAACAAAAATCAAAAAGAAAGAAAGAAGGAAAGAACCTCAAAAACCCCAAAAGGAACAAAACAAAAAATAAATGATGGCAAGGATATAGAGAAATTAGAACTTTTGTACATGGCTGGTGGGAATGTAAAATGGTATAGCCACGATGGAAAAAAATTAAAAATAGAATTGCCATATGATCCAGCAATTTCACGTCTGGATATATAACCAACAGAAGTAAAAGCAGTGTCTTGAAGAGACTTTTGTACACCCGTGTTTATAACAGCATTATTCGCAACAGCCAAAAGGTAGAAGCAACCCACGTGTCTACCGATAGATGGATGGATAAAGTGTGGTGTATACATACAACAGAATATGACTCAGTCTCGGAAGGAAGTTCTGAGACAGGCTACCACATGGATGAGCCCCGAGGCTATTATTTTTATTAGTGTTCTCCAGAGAAACAGAACCAGCAGGGTGTGTGTGTGGGGGTGTGTGTGTGTGTGTGTCTGTGTCTACCCAGAGATAAAAAGAGGTTTAAGGAATTAGCTCTTGCAGTTGTGGAGGATTGGTGAATGAAAATCTGATTGTATTGGCTGGCAGGCTGGAGACCTAGGGAAGAGTTACAGTTCAAGTCCAAAGGCAGTCTGCTGGCACAACTCCTTGTTCAGGAGAGGTCAGTCTTTGCTCCAGTAAGGTCTTCACCTAATTGGATGAGGTCCACCCACATTACAGAGGCTAATCTAGTTTACTTAGAGTTCATTGATTTAAATGTTAATCTCATTAAAAAAAAAAAAAAACACCTTCACAGAAACACCCAGAATAATGTTGGCCAAATGTGTGGGTATGATGGCTCAGCCAAGTTGACACATAAAATTAACCATCACATTATACTCAATGAAAAAGCCAGTCAAAAGACAAATACTGTATGATTCCACTTACATGAGATTGCTAGAGTAGTCAAATTCATAGAGACAGAAAGTAGAAGAGTGATTGTCAGGAGCTGGAAGAGGGGCAAATAGGGAATTGTTTTATGGGTATAAGAACTTCAGTTTTATAAGAGGAAAAGTTCTGGAGATTGGTTACACAACAATGTGAATGTGCTTAACATGAATGAAGTGTACATTTGAACAGGGTTAAGATGGTACATTTTATTGTGTATATTTTATTACAATTTTTTGAAAAACAAATGAGGAACAGAGAATGACCTTTAAGAAATGTCCACATTTGGGCCAGTCACGGTGGCTCACGCCTGTAATCCCAGCACTTTGGGAGGCCTAGGCAGGTGGATCACCTAAGATCAGGAGTTCGAGACCAGCCTGACCAACATGGAGAAACCCCGTCTCTACTAAAAATACAAAAAAATTAGCAGGGTGTGGTGGCAGATGCCTGTAACTTCAGCTACTCAGGAGGCTGAGGCAGGAGAATGGCGTGAACCCGGAAGGCGGAGCTTGCAGTGAGCTGAGATCCGGCCACTGCACTCCAGCCCGGGCAACAGAGCGAGACTCCACCTCAAAAAAAAAAAAAAAAAAAGAATGTAAGTTGCACGAAGCCAGGGACATCAGCTTAATTCAGTGCAGCATCCCCAGGGCTTAGAGAATCACCTGGCACACAGGAGGTTTTCAGTAATTCAGAAACAAATTTGTGTAAACAGCAAGAGTGGGAGTCGGCAGAAGTGCATTCTGTATAAAACACAGGTATTGGTGTTTGGCTATTGGTGCTAAGGAAGGCTGTGAATGGTGAGTTCAAGTTTTGCTTCTGATATACGTTGGAAATATCGACTCCTCTTTCTCTGTAGCCACAATGCCCACTCCCTACCTCTTTTCTTTCTTAGGACTTTGGGAACATTCAAGAACAGTGTAGGGAACACGGGCTGTGGGAAGAGCCCTGAATTGGAGATTCTCCTACGTTCCCAATCATTCTCTATGTGACCTGGGACAAATGGCTCAGCCTCTGAAACGGGTAGGGCTGGAAGTTAGGATGGGTAAATGAGAGTGAACTGGCAATCTCTGGTGTCTGGATGAGTTGCTCAGGCCCTTTCTATTCTATACAATCTTGGAATCTCCTTTATCTTAGAAATTTGTGCCTAGTTTGCATTTTACTCTATAATTTGTCCACTACAATTTTTAAAAATATTCCAATTTTAAAAGAATTTTAGAAATATGCACCAAAATATTTATAGATGAAACAATAAGAAGTCTGGGATCTGATTCACAATAATCCTGGCAGGGAGACAATGTAGGTAAGGAGACAGAAAAACACGGGTGGTGTGAGTTGCTGTGGTGGGGAATGGGCACATGGGAGTTTGTGACACCATTCTCTATACTTCTGTAGAGCACTGAAAACACAGCTGAAAATCTTTGCAGCCATCAGAAAACAAGATCGTGTATTTTTCAGGGACATGGATGGAACTAGTGTCGATTATACTTAGCTAACACCGGAACAGAAAACCAAATACTGCTTGATCTCGCTTATAAGTGGGAGCTAAATGATGAGAACAAATGGACACATGGAGGGGAACAACACACACTGGGGCCTATCAAATGGTGGAGGGTGGGAGGAGGAGAACCAGGGAGAATAACTATTGGGTACTAGGCTTAGTACCTGGGTGATGAAATAATCTGTACAACAAACCCCCATGACACATGTTTCCCTACGTAACAAGCTTGCACATGTACCAATAAACTTAAAATAAAAATAAATCAATTAAAAGAAAAAAAAATCTTAAACCACCTAGAGAAAAAAGATCACCTACAAAGGAACAAAAATTAGAATGACTCCAGGCTTCTTAACACCAACAAAGAAAGCCAGAAAACCACATTGTATGATATCTTCAAAGTGCCAAGGGAAAACAATTGTCACTCTAGAACTGAGTCACCAGTACAGTGATCTTTCAAGAATGACAATAAGAAAACATTTCAAACAAAAACTAAGGGAGCACACCATCAAGATAAGAGCACTAAAGAAACTTTTAAAAGATGACTCTGCGATGAAGAGAAGTGGGCCCCATGGGATGGTCAGACATGCAACAAGAAATGTAAGACTGTATGTAAATCTAAACAGTTTGTATGAAATGATAGCAGTCATAGCCTCTGATAATGGTTTGGCTGTGTCCCCACCCAAAATCTCATCTTGAATTGTAATCCCCCTAATCCCAGGTGTCAAGGGAGTGATCAAGTGGAGGTAATTGGATCATGAGGGCGGTTTCCTCCATGCTGTTCGCATGATAGTGAGTTCTCACGAGGTCTGATGGTTTTATAAGGGGGATTTCCCTGCTCTTGCTAGCAATTCTTCCACCTGCTGCCTTGCGAAGAAGGTGCCTTGCTTTCTCTTCACCTTCCATCATGATTGTAAGTTTCCTGCCTCCCCAGCCACGCAGAAACCATGCAGAACTGAGTCAATTAGACCTCTTTCCTTTATAAATTACCCAGTCTCTTCATAGCAGTGTGAGAACGAACTAATACAGCCTCTAATTTCTGAGCTAGATAGAACTAAAATATTGGCCATCAAAAGCCTGTAATTGGGAAGGACAGTGATTGGAATGAATGTTAAGACAGGATAGAAAGTTATAATATGATTTTACTTCACACTCTGTTAAGTTTAGAATGCATGATAAAAGTCTACTTTTTGGTACCTAGCCCAGAGAAACCTCCACAATTGTGTATAAGGAGGCATATTTCAAATGTTCTGGGGGACAGGGGGAGGGACAGCATCAGGAAAAATAACTAATGCGTGCTGGACTTAATACCTAGGTGATGTGTTGATAGGTGTAGCAAATGACCATGGCACACATTTACCTGTTTAACAAACCTGCACATCCTGCACATGTACCCCAGAACTTAATATAAAAATAGAAAAAGTTCATGCTGTGTTACTTGAATAGTAACATACTTTGAACAACTTCAGTGTTCATCTACATGGGAAATGATTTATAAACTCTAGAATATCAATACCATGGAACACTACTGGGAATGCAGTAGATCCGTCAGAACCAGCATATCAGTGGGAAACAAACAAGTTCCAGAAACTTTTCATACACATATTTATAAATATCCCTTATGAACATCAGTGCAGAAATCCTCAACAAAATACTAGCTAACCAAATTCAACAGCGTATCAAAAAGATAATACACCATGATCAAGTGGGCTCCATACCAGGGATTCAGAGTTGATTTAACATACACAAGTCAGGCCAGGCACAGTGGCTCACGCCTGTAATTCTAGCACATTGGGAAGACAGGGCGGGTGGATCACTTGAGGCCAGGAGTTCGAGACCAGCCTGGCCAACATGGCAAAACCCTGACTCTACTAAAAATACGAATAAATTAGTTGGGCATGGTGGCACACACCTGCAATCCCTGCTACTTGTGGGTCTGAGGTATGAATATCCTTTTAACCCAGGAGGTGGAGGTTGCAATGAGCCAAGATCACACCTTTGTACTCCAGACTGGGTGACAGAGCAAGAATCTGTCCCCCACCCCTGAAAAATATATGAGTTAGTAAGTGTGATACACCACCTAAACAGATGTAAAAGCAAAAATCTATGTCAACAGACACAGAAAAAGCATTTGATAAGAATCCAACATTTCTTTATTATCAAGACCCTCAGCAAAATTAGCGTGGAGGGGACAAACTTAAGGTAAGAGAAGCCATCCATGACAGACCCATAGCCAACATACTAAACAGGGAAAAGTGGAAAGCATTTCCTTTGAGAACTGGAGCAACATAAGGATACCCACTTTCACCATTTCTATTCAGCATAGTACTGGAAGTCCTAACTAGCACAATTAGACAAGAGAATGAAATAAAGGGGATCCCAATTGGTAAAGAGGAAGTCAAACTGTTGCTGTTTGTTGATGATATGATCGTATACCTAGAAAACCCTAAAGACTCATCCAAAAAGCTCCTATATCTGATAAATGAATTCAGTAAAGTTTCAGGATACAAGATCAATGTACACAAATCAGTAGCACTGCTATACACCAACAGTGACTAAGCTGAGAATCAAATCAAGAACTCCACACCTTTTACAACAGCTTAAAAAAAAAAACTTAGGAATATACCTAATCAAAGTGGTGAAAGATCTCTGCAAGACAAACTATAAAACACCCCCTGAAAAAATTGTAGATAACACAAACAAATAGAAATGCATCCCATACTTATGCACAGGTAGAATAAATATTGTGAAAATGACCATACTTCCAAAAGCAATCTATAAATTCAGTGCTCCATCCAGATTATTTTCTTCATCCAAATACCAACATCATTCTTCACAGAACTAGAAAAAAACAATCCTAAAGTTCATATGGAACAAAAAAAGAGCCTGCGTAGTCAAAGCAAGACTAAACAAAAAGAACAAATCTGGAAATATCACATTACCCAACATCAAGCTATACTATAAGGCTATAGTTACCAAAACAGCATGATACTGGTATAAAAACAGGTGCATAGACCAATGGAACATAATAAAACCCAGAAATAAAGCCAAATACAGCTAACTGATCTTTGACAAAGCAAACAACAACATAAAGTGGGGAAAGGACACCCTAACCAACAAATGGTGCTGAGCTAATTGTCAAGCCACATGTAGAAGAATGAAACTGGATCGTCACCTCTCACCTTATACAAAATCAACTCAAGATGGATCAAAGACTTATATCTAAGACCTGAAACCATAAAAATTCTGGAAGGTAACAGAAAAATTCTTCCAGACTTTGACATCGGCAAAGGGTTCACGACCAAGAACCTAAATCCAAATACAACCAAAACAAAGATAAATAGATGTGACTTAATTAAACTAAAAAAGCTTCTGCACAGAAAAAGAAATAATCAGCAGAGTAAACAGACAACCCACAGAGTGGAAGAAAATATTTGCAAACTACACATCCAACAAAGGACTAATGTCTAGAATCTACCAGGAACTCAAACCAGCAAGAAAAGCAATCCCATCAAAAAGGGACTTAAGGACATGAATAGACAATTCTGAAAAGAAGATACACAAATGGCCATCAAATGTATGAGAAAATGCTCAATATCACTAATTATCAGGGAAATGCAAATCAAAATCACAGATACCACCTGACTTCTGCAAGAAAGGCCAAAATTTAAAAATCAAAAAACAATAGATGTTGGTGTGGATGTGGTGAAAAGGAAACACTTTTACACTGCCGGTGGAAATGTAAACTAGTACAACCATGATGGAGAACCTTATGGAGATTCCTTAAAGAACTAAAAGTAGAGTTACCACTTGACCCAGCAATCCCATTACTGGGTATCTACCCTCCCCAAAAGAAGTCATTATATGAAAAAGACACTTGCACACATGTGTTTATAGCAGCATAATTTACAGTTGCAAAAATATGGAACCAGCCTAAATGCCCATCAACCAATGAATGAGTAAAGGAATTGTGGTGTGTGTGTGTGTATATGTATATATGTGTATATATGTGTATATATGCACCATATGTGTATATATATGTGTGTGTATATATATACACATGTATATACATTCTATGGTGTGTGTGTATATATATACCATAGAATACTGCTCAGCCATAAAAATGTAAAAAAAAAATGGCATTCGCAGCAACCTGGATGCAGTTGGAGACCATTATTCTAAGTGAAGTAACTCAGAAATGAAAAACCAAACATCATATGTTCTCACTTATAAGTGGGAGCTAAGCTATGAGGATGCAAAGACATAAGAAAGATACACTGAACTCTGGAGACTTGGGGGGAAGGGTGGGAGGGTGGTAAGGGATAAAAGACTATACATTCGATGCAGTGTACACTGCTTGGGTGATGAGTGCACCAAAATCTCAGAAATCACCACTAAAGAATGTATCCATCTAACCAAACACAGCCTGTTCCCCCCAAATTATTGAAATACTACTAATAAATAAAAATTATATGTATATACGTGTATTTATAGAATATATACAAAGACAACACAGGGCCCTACAGCAAACAGGCAGGGGAGGAGGGCAGAGGAGCGAGGTGGAGTGGGGTAAGTGCACTTTACCCTTGTTGATCACATTTCTACTGTTTGCAAAGACACTGTATTTGTGTATTTTCTTCTGTAAATATAAATTAATGTTAGAAGAGTTCAATGCAATAAAAAAGTAAAAACTGCAAGTTTATTAATAACAGGGGTGTGTCTCTCTTGAACGCCATCGCACTGTAAGCACCTGTAACACATTATAAATGTCCATGGACTGGAAGGTGAGATCCCCAAAATATTAGCATTCTTTTTATCTCACTAGTGGGACAATGTTTAATTTATTTGTTCCAACTACTTTTCTCCATTTTCGACTTGTCTGTATGACATTGATAATGGTAAAAATAAAATGATGAACCATGTTCTTAAGAAATGTCTTCATCCTCCGTTCTCTGTCGCCCCACCCCCTAGTGTCACCCAGAACCTAGATGCAAGGCCCAGACTCACCATCCCATATCAGCTGCATATCCTCATCGTGGATCTGGTGGATGTTCAGCTGTTTGACTGTGAATCCTAAAGACAGGACAGATGGAAAGTCCCTCCAGACTTCCTGGACTTTGAGGCCATCCATTTCCCCAGGCTCAGTAGTGAACAAGGAAATTTGTAAACACATTCTAGCAAGGGATATATCCAAGAGAAGCTTTGCAGCCTAGAAGTCAGTGTCTTAGTAAAATAATAATCCTCGGCGTGGCTGTGACCCAAAAATTATTGTCAGCAGGCGACAAGCAGAGCATGAGTCCAGCATGGTAAGCTACATAGGTTCCTATACCAGTAGAAAGATGGATAAAGGGCACTAGGCAGTTAATTAGCACAAATAAAATACACATTGCCAATAAACAGAAGAAATATTTAACCTTGCTGCTGATGAAACAATATGAATCAAAGTAACAACAGGATACTATGTTTCCCCTGTTAGACTGGTAATGATTTTTTTTTTTTTTTTTTTTTTTTTTTTTTTTTTTTTTTTTTTTTTTTTTTGAGACAAGGTCTCCCTCTGTCACACAGGCATGAGTGCAGTGGCGTGATTATGGCCCACGACAGCCTCAGACTCCTGGATCAAGCAATCCTCCTGCCTCAGTCTCTCAAGTGACTGGGACTACAAGCACATGACATGGTGCCCAGCTAATTATTAATTTATTATAATTTTTAACTTTTTGTAGAGATGAGGTCTCACTATGTAGCCCAGGCTGGTCTCAACTCCTCACTTCAAGTGACCCTACAACTTCAGCTTCCCAAAATGCTGGGATTACCAGCATGAGCCGCCACATCTGGCTTCAAACAGGCATTGAGCCACCACACCTGATAGTGATTAAAAAATATTACCCAGGGTTGGCAAATGTCTGTAGAACTCAATACTCGCATACAGTACTGGTGGGAGTAGAAAATAATTCAACCATTTTACAGAGCAGTTTGGCAATAAGCATGAAAATCTTTAAAACTGTGCATATCCTTTGGGTATAACAATTTGACTTGAAATGTATCATAATGAAATAATTATGATGGTGTGCACAGATTTAACCACTGCATCCCTGCTTGCAGAAACAAACAATGACACAGTCTCAATATTCAAAATTATGGTCTGATTAAAGTGTTTCGTAAATCCATCCATACAATAGAATCCATATTTTGTAGTCATTAAAAATCATGTTGAAGAATATACAATGGTATGTGTTTGTGATACAGCAAGGTTATGCACGTGTGCACATGTGTATTATTTTCTTAGGAAAAAGACTCCAGAATGTTTGAACTGGTTACATCCAAATGGTGGAATTTGGGGCTTTATTTATTTTCTTTTGCCAATCTGAATTTTTTTAGTTTTCTTAACATTAACACACTGCTATTGTAACTTAAAACAAAAATATTTTGGAAAATGTATGGGGTCCCAGTGGATCGATAATTTCTCCCATTTCAGACGTACACTGTTCTCATCCTCACAGAGCCCAGCCCTATGTGGGTCGGCTTCGGGAAACTGCACAGAGCTGGGGTAAAGAGCATTGCTCGCTCTCCCTCCCCTGAGCCTTTTTAAAGCAGAACTTGAGGCCTGTTCACAGGTCAGCCTCTCCCATCAAGGCGAGCCTGAAATGGGAGGGGACCTGCTCCGTCACTCCATGGTCAGGCTTGGCCCTTTAGCAGAAGGCCAAAGCTAAGAAGAGCTCCCTGCTGAAGAGGGGAGGGAGGAGTCCCCAGGCAAAGCTGCCTTAACTACAAAATTCACTTGGGGAAGATCTGCAGTCTCTTTAGGAAGACAAAGCTCTGTGGGCCGTTGAGGAAGCCAAAGCTCTGCGAAGTAACTGCCTCACAAGCAGAGTTTGGCCTGGGTGGACCTGTGGAGCCAAAGAGGGGCGGTGCTGACCAGGAGAGGAGGCACTGGAGCCCTGCTGAAGATCTCCTGGCAGCCACGGCCTCTCCGCTGTCCCCAGCAGCAGCAATGCACCTTCAGGCAGCTCCGACTGCTGGACCCTGCAGACTCAGAGCCCCGCCCCTCTGCAGCAGGAACTTTATTGCTCCTGGGAACCCACAGGATGTGAGAGAAAACAACTCCGTGGGACTGGCAGCCTTGGGTTTGAAAGTTGGACCTGGCACCCACTGGCTTCACTTTCTGGTGTGTAGAGTGGAAGGCAAACCGGCCCGACCTCCCACACATGATGGCATGACACCCATGGGTAATGGATGGAAAACTGCATTGTAATGTGCTCCATCTGTGTAAGGGATTCATGGTATTAGAATGACTCAGGTGAGCCCTTAAGCTACCTGCTAAGCCCTTAAATGTTTGCTTTTCCACCAGGATTCCTGAGCCTTGGCCCATTCTTAAATTTGCAGGAGCCACAGACCTTTCACCCCGTGTCTACTGACCAGAGGCCTGATGCTCCTGCCCACATCTCTCCCTGCCCCTCCAACCAGAAGACCTCTGGCCAGTCGCCATCCAGTGACCTGGCATGACCTCCCCAGCCTTTGAGGCAGTGATCAGGATGCCCAGAGAGTCAAATGCAGAGATCCAGGGACTGGCACCCAAGCTGTGGGTTCTCAGAGTGGACGCATATGAAGAAGTGAGGAACAAGGAGCCCAGGAACATGTCTCTGCCAGCCCACCCCTCTGTGTCCACGGAGCCCGCTGCTGAGGGCCCAGCATGATCCCGGCCCACCCCTCTGTGTCCACGGAGCCCACTGCTGAGGGCCCAGCATGATCCCGGCCCACCCCTCTGTGTCCACGGAGCCCACTGCTGAGGGCCCAGCATGATCCCGGCCCACCCCTCTGTGTCCACGGAGCCCGCTGCTGAGGGCCCAGCATGATCCCGGCCCACCCCTCTGTGTCCACGGAACCTGCTGCTGAGGGCCGAGCATGAGGACTGTGCCCAGCCTCCCCCGAGACCCTCACTTACCAGGTACTTGCAGATTTCCTCCAGGACCTACCTGCATGTGTTCGCTGAGCGTGGCATGCTTCAATGCCTGGGTGAGTGAGGACCAGATGATCACATCAGCCCACGCTGCCAGGACCCTTCCACAGGCCTGTGGGATGAAGAGAGGGAGGCCCCAACCCCACTCCTGCGGCTCTCCAGCCAGGGGGCTGAGTAGAAGCCCCTCCATCATGAAGAGAGTGCAAATGTGCTCAGGGACACCCAGAGGACAATGCCAAAGAGGTGGACGCAGAGCATACGGCCAAGTCTGGGCTCATGGAAAGAGGGTCACGGGGAAGGGGCTCTGCTACCACAAACAGGGGACATGAATCGGCCCTAGGGGTGGCTAGAAAGACAGCCAGCATACCTGGAACACTTCGGTGGTGTTGTCCTGCAAGCTCAGCAGCACTGGGACCAGAAATGTAAAAATTTGTTTCTGGGTAGTGGCTCCAGGTTTTAATTTTGGAGCTGCTGTAGCATGTGACCCAGGGTAGAGTTGGCTGAGATCCTCACCAGCTCCCGCTCCTGCCAGGAAGCACAAGTGGAGATGAGAGCCAGCGACCTCCCTGGCCCTGCCTGACCTGGCTTCCCTCCTTCCACATCTTGGTCTCTGTACAAGGGGCGTGGGCTGCACTGTGCTTAACTGATGCGTAGATGACACGATGTGTGTATGTGGGGGTTCCCTCTAGAGCCCTAGAGCTAAGAAGACTGTTGATGAAAGCACAGTGCTAGGGATGAAGGTTATCATTTCAGTTCCACAGTGGACCACATCTGTAGCTCTTGACTTTGTTCTCTACTGTGGATGAGCTCAAGAATTCGAGATTAAAAAAAAGATAAAAATACACGTAGTTATTCTTGTTATACTGTGAACAAAATGGCTTAAATCTATATTACCTTGTGTGAATTCATACTGACCATAAACAGCTAAGCCTTGTACACTTTCGTTGAACAAAACTTGATTGAGCACCTACCGTGAGCCAGGCACAGTCCAAATAACAGGGACATGGTGGGAAATGACAGAGAGCCCCTGAACACAGGAACAGACACTTTCAGAAGTGGGAGGCCCACATCGTCACACAATGGCTAAACAGGGAGACGAGTCGGGGTCAGCACTTTAATTTAAAGACCAGGAGAAAACAAAAACCCATGCATAGGAGCTGAAGATGGGCGAGTGAGCATTCAGTCACCCCTTCCTGCCCTACATCCCTGCCCCACACCCCTAGAAAACAGAGATGACAGTTTTGTTTTGTTTTGTTTTTTGTTTTTGAGACGGAGTTTCACTCTTGTTGCCCAGGCTAGGGTGCAATGGCGTGATCTTAGCTCATCGCAACCTCTACCTCCCGGGTTCAAGCAATTCTCCACCCTCAGCCTCCCGAGTAGTTGAAATTACAGGCATGCACCACCACACCCAGCTAATTTTGTATTTTTAGTAGAGACGGGGTTTCTCCATGTTGGTCAGGTTGGTCTGGAACTCCCAATCTCAGGTGATCCGCCCGCCTCGGCCTCCCAAAGTGCTGGGATTACAGGCCTGAGCCACTGCGCCCGGCTGACAGATATTTTTAAAATTTGTAATGAACCTGAATGATTAATTGTCCCCCCATGCCCCGCCCGCTGAGGACTGGAGTATCCCTGAAAGACGAACAGCAGGCAGATTTGGAACTGAAGCAGAAAGCATAGCACACAGTGAGGGAAAGAAGAACCTGCTACTGGAGGTGGAAGGGGCCCTGGAATTCACTAAGCTCAAGGGTTGTGAACACAGGCAGCAGAAGACGACTCTGGGCAACCCTGGATGGTTGTGCGGGGCGGCAGTTCAGCCGCACAGTTCTGTTTGCCTCCATCCCGCCCTCCCAATAGCCCCCTTAGCAAGTGGCAAGCAGCAGGGGCAGGTAGCACCCCAGTGAAGCAGGGAGCTTGGCGTCGAGACCAAAGACACGGGGTGGTTCCCTGGGTGTCTGACAGCACCCTGGAGGAGCAGGAGCCCCAGGGTGAGAACACTGGATAGTGTCGCATTCAGCTGTCCACAGATCTCTGGATGCTCCCCAGCCATTACTGAAACAGGCTGCAGTCATGGGTGTTGCTTTCACACAGGGCCAGCCAAGAAACTCCAGCATAAAAATGCCAGAAATCACTACCAAGGATCGGTATACATTCAGGAAAACCAGCACTACAGATGAAAGGAAACATTCGAGAAACAAAACACCCAGCATCCAGCTGGGCACAGTGACTCACACCTATTATCCCAGCACTTCTGGAGGCAGAGGCACAAGATTGCTTGAGCCCAGGAGTTCAAGACCAGACTGGGCAACATGGTGAGTCCCCATCTCTACAGAAATATGCAAAATTAGCCAGGCATGGCGATGTGTGCCTGTAGTACCACAACTTGGGAGGCTGAGGTGGGAGGATCACGAGCCTGGGAGGTCAAGGTCACCATGAGTCATAATCCTGCCACTGCAGTCCAGCCTGGGTGCCAGATCCAGACCCTGTTTCAAAACAAGCAAAACCAAAAGAAAACCCACCATCCAAGGATGGAGTTAATAATAAAATCTGAACAAAACTTGAGAGAAAGTATTACTGAATCCCCAGAAACTTTTTTTTAAAAGATACTGAGTTCAGTTCCTAAAGTGCTTAGAAATTTAAATTTTGAGTTATACATAAATCAATAAATCAATACAGGCACTGGTCAGGAAATATCTCCATAGAATAATGAAATAACTATCAAGATACCACAGTGTCATCCAGAAGAGAAAAATATAGAGTATCTTCTTCATTAGAAAAACAAAAAGTTAAATGAAAATTCAATAGGTGAGTTGAACAGCAGAATAACCACAACTAAAGGGTGAATTCATTAAAAGTGAATGAGCCCAGAAATTCTTCCAAGTAGACAAAGAAATGGGAAATATGAAAGAGAAATTAAGAAACATAGAGAATAAATACAAATAGGTTCCAAAAATGGAACAGACAGAAAAGAGGACATGTGAACCAAAACAGTAGAAGAACGTTTCACAGATGGTGAGACCAGTAATCTTTGCCTGGTGCCCTGCCTCCCTCCACATGACTGGGTGAATGGCAAAGCAGCACCCGGCACCCGCATCTGAGGGCCCCTGTGGGGCAGCTCTTTCCATTTCCCCAGGTGACCTCTGTGTAGGTGATGCCCACTTAGTACTTCTCACTCGGACTATAGCTCCTGACTTCCAAATCCAGCAATATGGAAGATAACAACCTTCCTGCTCTAAACACCTTCGCATACTAGATAAAATATTATATATATGCATAGTTGAGCTTGCAGGAGGGTAACAGAAATCTCTAGAGACCAAAACCAAAAAGCTTGCTGACACTCCACCTGCCCTAGGGGTTGGAGGACATTACTGGTCCCAATAACCCCTAGGGGCATGGGTTGTAATATCTCCTGGGATCCACAGCCTGCAGTCACACAACCAGAAACTGAGGTGTATGCACCAGGATACAGAGAGAGCTCTGAGAGAAGCCCTCCAGGTAACACCCAAGGAGCCAGGAAACACTTCACGATGTTCAAAGGAAGTGAAGAAATCCTTCATTTCTTTTTCTCTCGGTCTGTCAAGCCTCAGCCCCCAGGCAGGCCCCATGGGAGCCTGTGGAAGCCAAAACTCTGAGGGAGGGAAGCCTTCCTCTCCATTTGCAGGCACTGTGGCCCCAAGAGGATGAGGAAAACTCCCATTGCTTTATGTCTTCTCTGCCGCCTGCCACTTAGCACCAGATGTGGGGACAGTCACAGAAGTGCCTGGCATTGTGGGGTAACAAAAGCCCCAGCTTTCTGGCCACTGAAGAAGGGGAGCCCCAGGGAACTGTAAAGTACCAGGGAGGCTGCAGAGAGGAGGCAGCTGAGGAAGGTGATCCTATAAAGGTGTTTGTGAACTCCCGAGCTCACTATATGCCCAGGTCTGACCCTGACTAGCACGTCATAGACAATGAGAACTGAACTACAGGATGGACTACCATCCAGGTCCCAGGCTGGCCACTGGTGGCCCAAATGCACAATAGCAGAGGCTTTGAACCAAGAACTGGCATTGGAATCACAACCCACGGATGGCGGACCAGATTGGCAGCCTGAAGGTAAATAGGTCAATTGCCTGCTAAAATTACCAGGACACTCTTGGAAGACTCAGCATCACATAATATCATCTTCATAATGTCTATGACTCAATCCAGAATCACTCAGCATGCAAAGGACCAGGAACGTTGCAACTCACATGGGAAGACAATGAACATGCTGAAGTCAAGGGGAAAGAGATTTAAATTATGTAATAAAAACTTTAAAGCGGTTACTGTGCAAAGTGTTCCAAAAAGCCATGGTGAACACTCTTGAAATAACAGAAATAGTCTCAGCAAAGAAATAGAAGACATACAGAAAAACTGTGGAAAGCTTTAGAACTGAACAATATAAGCTTGGGTAGGCTCCGTAGTAAAATGGAGATGGCAGAGGAAAGAATTAGTGAACTTGAAGACAGATCAATAAAAATGATCCAATCTGAACAGAGAGAAAAACGATTCGAAACCAAAAGTATCATGTGACCTGAGACCATAACAAAAGGTGTAACATTTGTGTCAGGAGAGTCCTAAAAGAAGAGAAAGAGCATGGTGGGGCTGAACAAAACGATTCTAGAAATAATAGTAAGAACTTTCCAAGTTTGGTGAAAGGTATCAATTTAGAGATTCAAGTTGCTCAGTAAACCTCAAACAGACGAAAACCAAGGAAATGTATCCCTAGAAGCATCATAAACTACTGAAAACAGAAACAAGTATAAGGCCAAATAAAGACACTTTCAAAGACTAAAAATGTTTACTACTAAGAGACCCTCACTGAAGGAACCATAAAGGAAGGAAAAACAAAATAAATCTAAAAGGGAGGAAAGAGCTGGAAGAAAGAAAAATAAGCCAAGAAATTTGTAAGCATGTGGGTAAATCTACACCAGTATTAACTGTATAAAATCATGACAATCATGAAGACAATGACATAAAGAGCAAATTTATAGATTAAATACAAAGGTGGAGCTAAAATACTGGGCAACATTAATATATAATGTGGGAAGCTGTGATCAGAATTCAAGCATTCTAAGGTCCATGGATTATATTGTTTGGAGGGAGAAAAAAGATATTATCTTCAGACTTAGTGAAGTCAAGTACAGTATACATGGTAAATTTTAAACGTAACAGAAAGATAGTTGAGTCTGACATTGGCCTTGCCACCAGCTGGTGTCCCGAGTCGTAGAGGAGATGAGACCAATACAAAAACAATTGAAATCCAAGGCTCACAAATTGAGACAGTTATAGACACCAGAGCTGGCGTCCCATAAACCTGTGTCTCAGGGATGTCAAGTCCTTCCCAGCTCTAGACTTGTGTCACCTGCAAGGAAGATGAGATGTGAGGAGGAGTGGGACAGGTCTGGTCCATTCAACTTTCTGAGTCTTATGTTTCTCTTGCCGTGAGGACCCTGGGATCCTAAGGCTTCTGTGCGGTTTGGGAAGTGGGTAGAGCCACTTGTTCTCTCCCTGCTTTACTCCATGAGTGGCATCTGCAGAATAAGATCCTTCGAGTCAGAACCCTCTTCATATCAGTCAGTTGGCTTCTTATTTGGGTACCAGTGGCTCCTCCAGAAAATTCTGCTGAGTCAGTGGAGGAGTGTGTGCTCCATTGTGTAGAGTAAGAAATGCATTTGGGACGTGTCCTGTGCTCAACTTCGAGTAGCCAAGTCTCCTTTCTTCTGTCCCTTGGTGACCTAAGCCTCACACCACAGTGCCTTGCTCTAACCCAGTATCCTAAGCTCAGCCCATATTGTGTCCAACTGATCCCAGGGACCTCGGCACATACATCATTAATCAGCGGATGCAGCTGCCTGGCAATGTCGCAGAAGAGCAGTTTGATGCCCCTGCCCTGCATATGGCAGAGGATGTTGCACAGGTTCTTCACTGCCTGCGGTGCCTCTCACACTCAGTCTCCAAATTCCCCCTCATTCTTCAAAATGCAGCACAGACATCCCTTACTCAAGAAGCCTCCCTTGTCCCTTGCCTCATCTCTAACCCAAGCCCCTCCCCACTGACCTCCTGTACCGGTGCATATATCCCCCTTCTCCCTACCACATGTCAATCTCAGGGTATCTCTCTCCTTCTGGACAGTAGCTTTCTGGGAACAGTGAGGAATGTCAGTCGTGGTTGCCTCTCTCACAGCCATCACAAACCCCAACGCACATCAGTGCTCAAATTGTGTTGTTCACCCTTGCAGTGACCTCTTTACAGTGCCTTGCTTAAGACGTTCTTTTCGTGAGCAGAAAACTACACGTCCTTGGGCACACCTGCCATGACATCTTCTGATTTTTATAGGGACTTGTGTACAGCGTGGCTCAGCACATTCAGTCTTCCAATTGCTGTGCTCTATTATCTACATCTAGAGCTAAACTTTTTAGTTTCAGACTCTCTGCATAATCTCCTTTTTATTTTTGAGACAGGGTCTCACTCTGTCCCCCAGGCTGCAGTGCAGTGGCACTATCATGGCTCACTGCAGCATAGACCTCCCCGGCTCAAGTGATCCTCCCACCTCAGCCTCCCAAAGTGCTATGATTACAGGCATGAGCCACCACACCAGGCCCATAAGTGGTGCTGTCCAGTGAGAAGAATTAGGAGAATGAATAATCCATAGAGCACTCCCACCCCTGCTGTCCCTGTTCTCTGATCAAACTAATGCTTCCATCTCAGGCATCTGTACCCTGGCGGGGGATGTGTTTCTCCCCTGCCACCAGGAAGCTCCTTGGAGACAGTTTGTGGAGATGTGATTTATCCCACAGCTTCCTGATGACCCTTTCTGGGTTGTTGTACATCTCCTCCAGTTCTCCTTGTGGCTTTTGGAAAGGCAAGGTTCTGAGGCTCATACCCAAGAAAAGTCCCCCGGCATCTGAGAATCAGCTTTGGTCATTAAGTGATTCTCTCCTATCAGGAGGGCAGAGACTCACTTACCTCAATCTCCCACCCCATCCAACATACACCTTCCCAGTGATGGAGGGAAAGAGCTCTCTAGAGGGTGCAAGAGGACAAGAGGAAGGGACCTGTTCTTAGTCTGCGAAGTCTCTGGCTTATGTGTCGGGGTGAGGGTGGGGACCAGAGTTTCTGGAGCACAGAGCTTCTCCTGAAGCTGTGAGTAAACCATCAGGAAGAAGTTGTGGAAGCAACTTTGGAAATTCCCTGGGACCTCAGAGGTCTAGGTCAGAAGACATGTGTGCCAAGGGAAGGCAGGGAAACCTACTCATAGGTAGTAGGTAGCCAAGAAAATAAAACAGCAGATTAAGCCAATGTCAGGAAGGTAAGTACACGTGTGTGGACGGACAGGCAGGTAGATGACATGAATACTTGGTCTAAAGGTATGCAGGGCTGGGCGCTGTGGCTCACACCTGTAATCTGAACACTTTGGGAGGCAGATCACTTGAGGTCGTCAGGGGTTCGAGACCAGCCTGACCAATATGGTGAAACCCTGTCTCCACTAAAAATACAAAAATTAGCCAGGTGTGGTGGCAGGTGCCTATAATCCCAGCTACTCAGAAGGCTGAGCCAGGAGAATTGCTTGAACACTTTGGAAACAATGTCACAAGCTGTAGATACAGTCCATGGTAGAACTAAAACGATGACTTTATTTCCTAGCACTGTGCCTTCATCAACAGGCTTCTTAGCTCTAGGTCTCTAGAGAGAACCCCTCACATAAACACATCATGCACAGTACAGCTGGGGCCCCTTGCACACGGAGACCAAGACGTGGAAGGAGGAAAGCCAGGCCAGATGGGGCCAGGGAAGCCACTGCCTCTCATCTTTGCTTTATGCTTCCTGGCGGGAGCGGGAGCAGGTGAAGATCTCGGCCACCTCTGCTGTGGGCCACATGCTGCAGCAACTAGAAAAATATAAGCCTGGAGGCATCACCCCCCAAAATTTTTTCACACTTCTGATCCCATTGGTGCTCAGCATTCAGAAAGATAACATGGAAGTGCTCCAGATACTCTGGCTGTCACTTATCTGGCCACTGCCAGGCCTGATATGTGTCCCCTTTCCTCGAGAGCAGGGCCCCTTTCCTGTGGCCATTTCCGTGAGCCCAGCCTTGCCTGTAGGCTCTACATTCACCTCTTTGACATTGGACTATGGGTGGCTCTGAACACATCTGCCCTCTCTTTATGGCGGAAGGGCTTCCACTCAGCCCCCTGGCTGGAGAGTCACAGGAGTGGGTTTGGGGCCTCCCTTCTCTCCATCCCATAGGCCTGTGAAAAGGCCCTGGCGGTGTGGGCTGACATGATTGGCTGGTCCTCACTCATCCAGTCACTGCAGCATGCCACACTCAGCGACCACATGCAGGTCCTGGAGGAAATCTGCAAGTACCTGGTGAGTGAGGGTCTCAGGGAAGGCTGGGCACAGTCCTCATGCTGGGGCCTCAGCAGTGGGCTCCATGGGCAAAGAGGGGTTGGCTGGCAGAGACAGGTTCCTGGGCTCCTTGTTTCTCACTCCTTCACGTGAGCCCACTCTTGAGAACCCACAGCTGAGGTGCCAGTCCCTTGTTCTCAGTAGTTGACTATCTGGGCATCCAGATCACTGCCTCAAAGGCTGGGGAGGTCATGCCACATCACTGGATGGCGACTGGCCAGAGGTCCTCTGGTTGGAGGGACAGAGAGAGATGTGGGCAGGAGCATCAGGCCTCTGGTCAGTAGACATGGGGTGAAGGGTCTGTGGCTCCTGAAAATACAAGAACAGGCCAGGGCTCAGGAATCCCTGTTGAAAAGCAAACATGTAAGGGCTAAGAAAGTAGGTTAAGAGCTCACATGAGTCATTCTAATATAATAAATCCCTCACATAGGAGGAGCACTTTACAAAGCACTTTTCCATTTATTATCCGTAGGCGCTTGTCATGGTGTGTGGGAGGTTGGGCGGGTTTGCCTTCCACTCTGTACTTAAGAAAGTGAAGCCAGTAGGCGCCAGGTCTGACATTCAAACCTAAGGCTCAGCACCACGGAGTTGTTTTCTCTCACATCCTGTGGGTTCCCAGAAGCAATAAACTTCCTGCTGCAGAGGGGCGGGGCTCTGAGTCTGCAGGGTCCAGCAGTCGGAACTGCCTGAAGATGCATTGCTGCTGCTGGGGACGGTGGAGAGGCCGTGGCTGCCAGGAGGTCTTCAGCAGGGCTCCAGTGGCTCCTCTCCTGGTCAGCACCGCCCCTCTTTGGCTCCACAGGTCCACACAGGCCAAACTCAGCTTGTAGGGCAGTTACTTCACAGAGCTTTGTCTTCCTAAACAGCCCACAGGTCTCCCTGAGGATGGCTGCAGTGAATTTTATAGGTAGGGCGGCTGCTCCTGGGGATTCCTCCCTCCCCTATTCAGCAGGGGAACCCTCCTTGGCCTGAGCAGCTCCTGGAAAGCCTTTGGTGCTAAGCCCATTCCCCCAAAGAAGCATATATTTAATTCCATCTCCATTTCATTTCATGAAACACAGAGAAACAAATGGCTTCAAAGGCTAAATAAATCATCCTGAACTGGCTGGCAGGAAGTATCATATCTTCAATTCGCCAATAAATAAAATCAATAAAATATAAAGAATAAAAAATGCACTGGTGGGGCAGGAGGGTAAAGTTATGCCCCTCACAATAGGTAATGTCTATAAAAGGACAACCGAGGCCCAAAGTTCACCTGCAGAAGGTGGGTCTGTCTCAACACCAGCTGCCGATCACTGTGAACCTTTGGAACTGGGGCTGGAAGAAGCTTGCCCGGATGTCAGTGAGACCACATAGCAGATGGAGGGAGCTCTGTGTCAGAGAAATCCCAGCCACTAGGAGCAGCAGCGCTCAGCTACACCTCAGGCAGATGTTTCTGCTCTTGTGCAAAGAACAGAGCAATCCATACAAGTTCACAGGGGCAGGCAGCACTTGAAAAGGTAGGGGACAAGTTGCAGGGCAGAATTTTCCAGGGAAGCCTTCCTGGGAGAGTGGGAGAGCCCAGCAGAGTTTAGAAGGAGGGAGGGGCAGTATCTGGGCAATCCTCTGTCTCTCTCTCCTCCTCAGGCACGATTCAGGAAGACCCTACAGTTTCACTGCAGGCTCATGGGAGCTTTCAGAACTGAGACCACACACAGACAGATCCAGGCCTGCTTGGAGGTCACTGGGATGAGGTCCTTGAACGTTGGTGTATTGGGTTCCTAGGGCTCCCTCACTTAAAACAACAGACATTTGTTCTCTCAGTTAAGAAGGCTAGAAGTGCAAAGTCAAGGTGTTGGCAGGATGACTTTCTACTGGAGGCTCTGAGGGAGAAGCAGTTCCATGGCTGTATTCTGGCTTCACATTTAAAACATGAGAGGACTAGAAATGAAATAAGCTCCCTGAGAAATAGGGATGAGAGGGGACTCAGTGCTGTGAGGAGGCAGTAGCTTTACTCAAAAGCAAGGCCCTTTCCCACGGCTGTAGAAGGAGAGGCTGCTGGGACTGCAGAGGGAGGCTAGAAAGTGCAAACGTTCCCCCCACATAAGCAAGATGTTAAGGTGGTGCTTTAGATAGGTCCAAGGGTTGAGGCTCTCCAGGCCTTGCTGGAATTCGATCCAGTCTTCTAAATATGGCTGAAGTTCTTGTGTTTGCCCATTTAAATTAAGAACTTTGTTTTGTAATTCACCAATATCAACGGTGACGTTGGATGTGAAAGCTCCCTGCAAATGGTCTCACACAAGGTCCCATGGATACTCACTTTGGTTATACTCTAAGTTGGTTACACAAATATGAGTATGATTAAAATGACAATGCAATTGCTGCTGCAACTGCAAGCTTTATACTTGTTCTCCGAACCATAGGACTACAGATTTCAACATTGGCACTTCAGTTTGTAACTCAGTGTTAATTCTGCTCTGAAATAGCCACGCTCGATTGGCCGTGCGTGTCCAGTTCTCCACATACTGAGCGGTTTGAAGAGAAATATGCAAAGCTACACAGGACATCACAACAGAAGTTACTAGTGTGACCAAGGAAACTGTAGCAAAAATTATCATGCCTAAGGCTCCATGGACACGATGAGTAAGCTAAGTTAGAAGAAGTTTCACAAAATGCAAAGCAGGGGTGGCAGCCCAAGGCGCCGACAGATTAACAGGAATCCATAGCCCAGGGATGCCACCTAAAATCATCAAAGCAGAGATATTATGTGTTTGTATTTTTTGTTTATTTCAATTTCATTTAGTTCTGGTATGATCTTGGTTATTTCCTTTCTTCTTCTCGGTTTGAGTTTGGTTTGTTCTTGTTTAGTTCCTTGACGTGTAACCTTAGATCGTCTGTTTGTGCTCTTTCAGGCTTTTTGATGTGGGCATTTAGGGCTATGAACTTTCCTCTTAGCACCACCTTAGCTGTATCTCAGAGGTTTTGATAGGTTGTGTTATTATTGTCATTCAGTTCGAAGAATTTTTAAATTTCCATCTTGATTTCATTTTTGACCCAGTGATCATCCAGGAGCAGGTTATTTAATTGCCATGTATTTGCGTGGTTTTGAAGGTACCTTTTGGAGTTGATTTCCAGTTTTATTCCACTGTGGTCTGAAAGAGTGCTTGATATAATTTCAATCTTCTTAAATTTATTGAGGCTCGTTTTATGGACTATCATATGGTCTATCTTGGAAAAAGTTCCATGTGCTCTTGAATAGAATGTGTATTCTGTGGTTGTTGGATGAAATGTTATGTATAGATCTGTTAAGTCCACTTGTCCCAAGGTATAGTTTAAATCCATTGTTTCTTTGTTGATTTTCTGTCTTGATGACCTGTCTACTGCTGTCAGTGGAGTACTGAAGTCCACCACTATTATTGTGTTGCTATTTATCTCATTTCTTAGGTCTATTAGTAATTGCTTTATAAATCTGGGAGCTCCAGTGTTAGGTGCATATATGTTTAGGATTGTGATATTTTCCTATTGGACAAGGCCTTTTACCATTATATAATGTTCCTCTTTGTCACTTTTAACTGCTGTTGCTTTAAAGTTTGTTTGGTCTGATATAAGAATAGCAACTCTTGCTTGCTTTTGGTGTCCATTTGCATGAAATGCCTTGTTCCACCCCTTTACTTTAAGTTTATGTGAGTCCTTATGTGTTAGGTGAGTCTCCTGAAAGGAGCAGATAGTTGGTTGGTGAGTTCTTATCCATTCTGTGGTTCTGTATCTTTTAAGTGGAGCATTTAGGCCATTTCCATTCAATGTTAGCATTGAAATGTGACATACCGTTGCATTCATCATGCTGTTCGTTGCCTGTCTACTTTGTTTATTTTTGTTTTTTTGTTTTTGCTTTTTAACTTGTATTTTTGTTTTACAGGGCCTTTGTGATTTATGCTTTAAAGAGGTTCTGTTTTGATGTGTTTCCAGGATTTGTTTCAAGATTTAGAGCTGCTTCTAGCAGTTCTTATAGTGATGGCTTGGTAATGACAAATTCTGTCAGCATTTGTTTGTCTGAAAATAGCTGTATCTTTCCTTGACTTATGATGCTTAGTTTCGCTGGATACAAAATTCTTGGCTGATAATTGTTTTGTTTGGGGAGGCTGAAGATAGGGCCTCAATCCCTTTTAGTTTGTAGGTTTCTGCTGAGAAATCTGCTGTTAATCTGATAGGCTTTCCTTTATAGGTTAGGTTACCTGGTGCTTCTGTCTCATAGCTCTTAAGATTCTTTCCTTCATCTTAACTTTGGATAACCTGATGACAATGTGGTTAGGTGAAGATCTTTTTGCAATGAATTTCCCAAATTTGTGCTTCTTGTATTTACGTGTCTAGGTCTCTAGCAAGGCCAGGGAAGTTTTCCTCAATTATTCCCTCAAATATGTTTCCCAAGCATTTAAAATTGTCTTCTTCATCAGGAGCATTGATTATTCTTAGGTTTGGTCATTTAACATAATACCAGACGTCTTGGAGGTTTTGTTCATATTTACTTATTCTTTTTCTTTGTCTTTGATGGATTGGGTTAATTTAAATACCTTGTCTTCAAGCTCCAAATTACTTTCTTTCACTTGTTCAATTCTATTGCTGAGATGTTTCAGAGCATTTTGCATTTCTAAAAGTGTGTCCAAATTTTCCTGAATTTTTTAAATTGATTTTCTTTAAGCTATCTATTTCCTTGAATATTTCTCCCTTCACTTCTTGTATCATTTTTTTGATTTCTTTGCATTGGCCTTTGCCTTTCTCTGGTCTCTCCCTGATTAGCTTAATAACTAACTTCCTGAATTCTTTTTCAGGTACATCAGGGATTTCTTCTTGGTTTGGATCCATTGCTGGTGAACTAGTGTGATTTTTTGGGGGGTATTGATGAGCCTTGTTTTGTCATATTACCAGGGTTGTTTTCTGGTTCCTTCTCATTTGGGTAGGCTCTGTCAGAAGGAAAGTCTAGGGCTGACGGTTATTGTTCAGACTTTGTTGTCCCACAGGGTGTTCCCATGATGTAGTACTCTCCCTCTTTTCCTGTGGATGTGGCTTCCTGTGAGCCGAATTGCAGTGATTGTTGCCTCTCTTCGGGGTCTAGCCACCCAGTGAGTCTACCCAGCTCTGGGCTGGTACTGGGGGTTGTCTGCACAGAGTCCTGTGATGTGAACCATGTGTGGGTCTCTCAGCCGTGGATATCGGCGCCTGTTCCAGTGGAGGTGGTAGAGGGTGCAATGGACTCTGTGAAGGACCTTAGCTTTAGGGGTTTAATACTCTATATTTTGTGATGGTTGGCCTTCTGCCAAGAGGTGGCACTTTCCGAAAAGCTTCAGCTGTAGTAGTGTGGAGAGGAACCAGTGGTGGGCAGGGGCCCTCGAACTCCCTAAATGATATGCCCTTTGTCTTCCTCCACCAGGGTGGATAGGGAAGGACCATCAGGTGAGGGCAGGGCTAGGTGTTTCTGAGCTCAGACTCTCCATGGGTGGGTCTTGCTGTGGCTGCTGTGTGGGATGAGGGTGAGATCCCCGGGTCACTGGAGTTGTGTACCTAGAAGGATTAAGGCTGCCTCTGCTGAGTCATGCAGGTTGTCAGGAAAATGGGGGAAAGCTGGCAGTCACAGGCCTCACCCAGCTCCCATGCAAACGGAAGGGTTGGTCTCACTCCTACCATGCCCCCCCACACCAACAGCCCCGAGTCTGTTTCCAGGTGGAGGCAAGTCAGGCTTGAAAACTTGCCCGGGGCTTTCCACCTCCCAGCTGCAAAAGAAAAGGACTTTAGTTATTCCCACGTCTGTGAAGTCTGCAAGCTGGATTCGCGCCCTTCCCTGGGTTCTGGCCAGGAAGCTTCTTGCCCCATTCAAATTGTTACAAAGTTCAGCTAGAGAAGTCCCCCTTCCTGTGGAGTTTTATCTCCTGCTCCTCTACAATCCTCCTGATGGATCCCTGTGGTACCCAGCAGGAATGGGCTGCTTGGGGATCCAGCGAGCTCCCAGGGCTTTCTGCTGCTTCCTCTACCCTTGTATTTTGCTTGGCTCAGCTCTCAAACTTGACTCAGCTCCAGGTAAAGTCGGAAACCTCTCCCGCAAACAGACCACCAGCTTCTCCAGCGGGATTGTGTGTTCGGGAAAGGAGGGTCTCCCTTTCCCACTTCCGCACTGGGGCACTCACAGTATTTGAGGGTCTCCTGGGTCCTACAGGACCAGTCAGCTTCCTTCAGAGGGTCTGTGGGTCCTCTCAGGATTGCTAGTTTGTTCTTGCAGTCAATCTGGAGCTAAAATTCACAATGCAAGCCTCCGCATGCTGCTCTGTCTGGAGCCGCAGTCTAGTCCTGCCTCTTGTCTGTCCTGATCCCTCCACCAAAGCTTCCAGTTTTTATATAATCTATGTAAAATGTCAATTGAATTCATGCATTGCTACAAATCAGTTCCTTCTAATCTGCATTATGTGGAGGGAAAGCACTCTCTTGGATGTGAATGAAAACAATAGGAAAAGTTGTAAATAAAACTTAGTAGGGAAATAATGAGAAAATGTAGCTCCCACCTTCCCTTTTCCTTTTTCTGTAATAGCTCCTGTATATTTTAGCATGGAATTTCGGTGTGGTGGGGGGTTTAGAAAAATAAGTGTACTAGTTTAGGTGATTTGCAGATTTTATAAGAGTTGAAATGAAGTCAAACATGAATGCGAATGGGAGACATTTCTGCAGGGGTCTCTTGTTTCTTCACATATTGCAAGAGCAGAGCTGGCTGTCCTTGCTCTAGATAATCTTTTCAAGGATGTTTGCATTGAGATCAGCCTTGGAAAACAGAGGTAGTGTCTCCCTCCAAAGGAAAGGGCTGGTTTGTTTGCTGTTCTATACAATAAAGATCATTTTTTCCCCTAGGCAAATCTCAGCAGGTTTACTTATAGCCCATAATAAAAGATTGGGGTTTCCTAAATACAAGGCTCCTCTCCTGTAACATACCCTGTATATGGAGTTGTCACCTGGCCCTGCTTGTCTCCCATGTAGGAATTGGGGCTTGGGGAACCAACATAAAAAAATGATGGTGCTCAGGCTACTGCTATTGCTATGAGTAATTAACCACCCTCTATCTCTAACCCAGGAGTCTCGCGTCTTCTGCCAGCATCCTGAAACTATGGCAGACTCACTTGTTAACTTTGCAAATAAGGTCAAATTTCAGGACTTTCGTAGCTCCTGATAGTCACCATGTAATAGAGGATTAAAAGACAAGCTCAGCTCTTGTTCCAGTCAGCCTCATTCCTCTGCCTACAATATAAAATCACCCAATCACATTCTTCTTTTAAATTGAACAGTCCTTACATGGTTAAGGAAAGGAGAAATTCATTGTAAGGAATGTTTGCATCTTGTATAGAATTCCTGCAAGTGTAATGTTTCAAAAGGTTTTCCTGCAGCTGAAGTACACTTACTCTGTGTACCTCTAGACAAATGAACTTACAAACTGAAAATTTTCAGCTTGGTATATACAAAAACACACATTTCACAATTAGATCTATCCCAAAGAGAATAAATTTTGAGGTGATAAGCTCACTGCTGGCTTAGATGATCACTTATGGGACTTCTAATGGGGCAGGGATCAGACTAGATGTGTATGAAGATCTCTTCCAATTGAAGCTGCTATTGTGGAGGACGTTGTTTTCAGTGGACTCTCTAACCAGATTTGTTTTCATACCAAGAAATGAAGAAGGTGAGCTGGGGGATGCAGCTGGGACTCAGAAGACTGCACGTGATAGACTCATCATGAGTTGAAGATCTCGTGCTTAGTCTGGCCGAAACTCATCAAGACTAGCTCACTTTGGAGTAAGCTGGTGCTGGAGAATGAATTCATGCTAACCAAATTCACCAAGAGCCTGATTTATGAACGAGAGAGCCAAGGCCTTAAGTTTACAGCAAAAGACAAACTTCCAATGACTATAGTTTTCTTGTCCAATGTCTAGGGCACCCTCCCCTCTCCACCTGCTGTGTACAAAGGAGAAACAACCACTCCACACCCGACTGAACATTTTCTCACCTTATCACTGTAGCAGAAACTGGCCACTCTTCCTCCTGAGTAGACAGCCAGGCTGTATTTCCCTGCTGCCCCTGCAGTGAGAGGTGGCCATCGGAGCCAGCGCTGGCCAATCTGCACTGGAGTGACACATGCTGCTTCCAGGCCTGTGCCTCAAACCTCCCACATGTCCTCTGTCTGCTCTTCTCACTTCCAAGGAGCACGGCCATCATGGAAGCCCCAGATTAGCAATGGCAGATTGGGAGGCATAGATGGGAGGAACCTGGGTTCCTGACTTAAAGCATCATGGATTTGGACTTCTCATTATTGAGAGATAAGCTTCCATTGTGTTTAAGCCTTTATTTGAGTATTTGTGTATAGTTTGTTATAGCAACTGCCATCTTTTCATTGAAACACTCATGCTGCCTCCTGTCCCTGGAATGCTGGTAACGCTGCCCTGCTTCACCAGGGTAACTCCCACTTGGCCTTTAAGTTCGTCTCTGCCATCACACCCTCCAGAAAGCCTTCTCCGAGCACCCCAACCCCTCTACCAACAGTTCGGTGCCTCCAGCAGATTTTGCACAGCTGGCTGCCCTCTGCCTACCCTCCCCTTCTTCCTCTTAGAATCCCAAGACTCCCGTGAGGCTAGAAGCAGTCGTGTGATCCAGTGCCGGTCAATACGATGTAAGAGGAAGCCTCTGGGTAGAGATTCTTAGGAATCTCCTTTTAAAAAGGAAGAGATTGGGCTCATTTCTGCCTTTTACCTTTTTTCTCTGTGCTTGCCTACTTCCCGCCTGGGACTGCGGTGCAGCACCTGCGAGTAACAAATGGCACGCCTGTTACAACTCTTCGGCTGAAACCCACATGCTCAGACAGAGTGGAAGGAAGTCCTGGGTTCCTGAAGGCATCATGGAGCCACCACGTCAGTCCTGTGCTACCGACCTCCCTCCTCCTGTTGTGTGGAGAATATGAACCCTGGTGCTTGAGCCCTGTGGTCCGGTTGCTCTTGGGCACAGCTGAAAGTAATCTTAACTAGACGAGCTCCTCTGTGAGTGCTCCCAGGCACCTGGCTCCCCTCCACAGTGCCTGTCAAAACACCCACTGCACTCACATCATCTGGTTGTGTGTCTGTTTCCCTGGCTTGTTGAAGGCACGGGGCAAGCACTCAGTAACTGGTGACAGGGACATTGTTGTGTCTCCTTATCCTGGACCTAAGGAAAGGAAAGGTTTCCCCGGAGCACACAGAAAATCCCAAAGGCATCCCCACCCCATCTCCTCTATTGGCGGAGCGTCAGCTCTGCAATCACTGCAGTCTTTCAGGCTCTCGCTTTCTCTGATTCCACCTCCCAGCCAGTAAATTTCCACACAAGAAGGATATGAAAGTATCAGATACAGCTCTGGACCTCTTATCAGGAAAGTCAGGGAATGCATGCAGGACAACAACTAGTACTTGCGTGGCACTTCTTATGCGCCAGGTGAAATGCACATAAAATTAACCATTTTAAAGCGAACCATCAGTGGCATTGTGTACATTCGCAGTGTTGTGCCGCCACTCCCTCTGTGTAGTTCCCAAACATTTTCATCACCCCAAAATGAAACTTGCACCCATGAAGCAGCCACTTCCCAGTCTCCCCTCCACTTGGCCCCTGGAAACCACCAATCTGCTTTCTGTTTCCATAGATTTACCTATTCTGGATATTTCATATAAATTGAATTACATAATATGTGACCTGTGTCTGGCTTCTTTCACTTCACGTAATACATTTGAGGTTTAACCACGTGGTGCCAGGCATCAGTTCGGCATTCCTTTTTGTGACTGAGTAATACTCCATTGTTTGTACGTATGACAATTTGTTTATCCATTTTTCCATCTATGGACACAGGCATCATTTGTAATCACTTGAAATATATTAACTCATTGGATCCTCACCACAGACACAGATGCAGTTATTGTCCCTAAATTATTATAGAGTAGAAACTGAGGCACAAGTAACATGCCTAAGATCACACAGCTATTAAGCAGAATAAGGAATCCAGCCCAGGCAGTCTAGTACCAAAGGCCTTCCTTGTAACCATTACTCTCTACTGTCTCACAGAGAACAACCCCAGATAGCACAACATGGGGGCTAAGCTGTCTAGTGGAGCTTCAAATGCTATATGTTTCAGAGAACGGGGAGGTCCCTGGCTGTCACAGAGCCTTCCTGGAGAAGTAGGATCATGTAAGGTCTAACTCAGGGCAGGTCAGGGTGATGTGAGTGACCAGCTCACTCAGAACACAGCCATTCATGGGTGTTCAGTAAAACTGGCTCTAGAACCAGTGATGACTTCAGCCCAAGCCTCCCATAAGGCAGAGTGCTTGTCTTTGCCTCCACAGCGCAAGGCATTCTGGGCAGAGCTCTGGGCCCAGGCTTCTTTCAAATACCTTATAAACAGCAAGAGAAGCTGGCTGTGTCTTCTGTCTGGCTGCATCTGTCTAACAGTTTAGAGAGTGGGACATTTCCTTCCTCCTTTCTCCAAATATCTTTGGAAGACTTCCCAAAAAGCAATGCACCTTGGAGAAATGTAATGCTGGAGAGGAAAGTGCTTTCCAGGAGAGGGGAGTCTGTTCCAGGAACTGTGATACAAGGGAACATCTTAAACTAAGTCCTCAGTCTCCTAGGAAATCATTACAATTTTCTTCCTATAGATCAGGGCTCAGGACACCCTACTGCATTCACTTCACCTCTCCACCAGAATTCCTAAAGTCCATGCTCACAGATCCTAGGAATCTAGGAGGTGGGAGGATGCTGGCAAGCCTCAGCAAGACTGCCTGGGGCCAACCCTGCAGCCTTCCTTCCCCAGGTCCACTCAGCCCAGCTGGCCAGCAAAGGCAGGCCGGGCCTCCGTGTCCACACATGAGAATGATCTGCAGCTTTTCTTTGTCTAGGTTGAGGTCAAAGATTCCCACTGCAGCTCTAGGGTGAGGGTAAACGTTTTTGCAATCCGGCCCCTAGGAAATCTTTAAACTTAGGTCTGAGATGAGCTTGTCAGTAGTAGATTAGGTAGAGAACTTTATTATACAGTTGAGGGTGAACCGTCTGGAGGGTGAACTGTTTGGTCTGGTTCTAGAACTGGGAGTAGTACCTTGGTGCCTAGCAGCACGTCTTTGAGAACATGCAACTAGGCTTGGTATGTGATGGAGCGTGTGTGTGAGTGTGAGAGTGTGTGAGAGAGACAGTGTGTGTGTTTGAGTGTGTGAGTGTGTGCAGGTGTGTGTGAGACTGTGAGAGTATGTGTGTGAGTGTGAGTGTGTGTGTGTGACTGTGAGAGTGTGTGTGAGTGTGTGAATGTGTGTGCGAGAGTGTGTGTGCGTGGGTGTGTGTGACTGTGAGAGTGTGTGTGAATGTGTGTGTGCAGGTGTGTGTGTGTGAGACTGAGTGTATGTGAATGTGTGTGCGAGAGTGAGAGTGTGTGCACGTGTGCATGGGTGTGTGTGACTGTGTGAGAGTGTGAGTGTGAATGTGTGTGTCAGTTGAGAGTGTGTGAGAGTGTGTTTGAGTGTGTGAGGGTGTGTTCAGAGTGTGTGCGGGTGTGTGACTGTGAGAGTGCGTGTGTGAGTGTGTGAATGTGAGAGTGAGTGTGTGTGTGCGGGTGTGTGTGAGTGTGTGTGAGTGTGTGAATATATGTGTGTGTGTGTGTGTGTGTGAGTGTGTGCGGGTGTGTGCAGGTGTGTGTGTGACTGAGAGTGTGAGTGTGTATGTGAATGTGTGTGCGAGAGTGAGAGTGTGCACGTGTGCATGGGTGTGTGTGAGACTGTGTGAGAGTGTGTGAGTGTGAATGTGTGTAAGTGTGTGTGTGAGTGTGAGAGTGTGTGTGAGTGTGTATGAGTGTGTGTGTGTCTTTGGATACACAAACATCCTGGAGCATATGCACATTTCATTTCTCATTCAAATAAATCCTACAGATAAAAAAGTGCTTTAACATCTGGTCTCTGCAGTCCCCCAGAGGCGGCAGGGCAAGCACTATTAAACCTACTACAGACGGGTCTGCTGAAGCCCCCATCAGTGACTTGCCCAGGGTCAAGGAAGAATGAGTGGCAGAGCCCCAAGCCTGTGTGCTCATGTCTGTGCCAGGCTGCTTCTCCTGGGCTTGGCTGTGCCTTGTGCATGGGACATTTCTCCTTTGATGTGCACTGGGTGCCTTAAGCAACTTAGATGTTGCTCAGGTGGGGTGAGGGGGAAAATGTATTTTCAGGTCGTATTAGTCAAACCAAAATAGTATAGACTAGATGACTTTAAAAACATACTTTTATTTTTCACAATACTGGAGGTTTGGAAGTCCAAGTTCAAGGTGTCCGCTAGATTGGTTCCTGGTGAGGGCTCTCCTCCTGGTTTGCAGGCAGCCACTTTCTCTTTGTGTCTTCACTTGGTGGGTAGAGAGAGAGTGGTCTCTTTTCTTACCAGATCCATCATGAGGGCCCCACCCCATGGCCTCATATAACCCTAATTACCTACCAAAGGCTCATCTCCAAATACCATTACATTGGTGGTTAGGGCTTCAACAAAGGAATTTTGGGAGGACACAAACATTTGTCTACAGCATGGGTGGAAACCCATCTCTTTCTCACCGCCTGTGGGGACCACACACTGCAGCCGTCGAGACAGTGGGAATGTTCTCCTTACAACTGGATCCGACTCCCCTAGAAGAGGGGGCAGGGAAGGAGGCCAAAGCTGGGAGAGTTGAAGAATATTAAGAAGAGAATAGAGTGGCCAGATTTAGCAAATAAAAATATAAAATGCCTAGTTAATTCTGAATTTCAGATAAGAACAAATAATTTTTTTAGCATAAGTATGTCCTAAACTAAGCATGGCACAGGACATGCTTATGCTAAAGAAATTATGTATTCTTTAATAATAAATTATTATTTTCTCCAATGCATATTAACTGTGCATCCTGTATTTATCTGGGAACCTGAAAAGAGAAGGACCAAAAACTCTTAAGGCAAACCAATGGATTCCAGGAGAGACTATTGCTGGGCTTCTGGATCCATGCTCCCTTTATAACACTTAACTGTTTTTAGCCCCTTCCCGCTCTCCTTCCCGCTCTTCCTCCCTGGCTCCCTTCCTTCCTTCATTCCTTTTTTCTCTTTTCTTTTCTTTACCTTCTACCAGCTTTTCCTAGTGTTTATTGCGGTAAAATAAACCTAAACTAAAATTCACCATGGAAACCATTTCGAAGCATACAGCTCAGTGGCATTAGCACACCCACACTGCTGTGCAGCTGTCACCACCAGCCATTTCCAGAACTTTCCATCATCCCCACCTGAAACTCCACCCATGAAACACAAGTTGCCCGACTCCCACCTTGCTTCCCCATCCCTGGCGGCCACTGCTGCTGCTGCTGTGAACCTGAATGTTCTAGGCACCTCACATAAGTGGACTCATACAGTATCTGTCCTTTTGCGTCTGACTTCTCTATTTAATTTTTTTTTAATAAAACTTTTTTAGAGACGCGGTCTCGTTAGGTTGCCCAGGCTGGTCACGAACTCCTGGCCTCTGGTTATCCTCCTGCCTCACCATGCCTGGCTTTTTAATTTAATTTTTAAAGGCAGGTAGGAACTAAGTGAGTCACAGAGGAGCTGCCTGCAGAGGTGAAGACAATGTTGGTTGTGCTGAGAGAAGCAGGTCAGGGTGAGGACTGGAAGGCACGGGCGGTTCTGGAAGGCAGGGGCGGTTCTGGAAGGCAGGGGCACTGGTTCTGGGAAGCCAAGCCTGGCTCTTCTGCAGCAGCCAACCCTCCTGGAGTAATGAGTGCCCGTCAAACAAATAAAGGGGGTTGATATTGAGATATGGCTGCTGGCTTTATATTAATAATTTTAGTAATAGACTTAATCGCAGGTAGGATGGAGGAGGCACCTGCCTGGTGAGGTGAGACAATAGTCAGATTCACTGAGGCTCCTGTGTGTCCCAGATTTCCTGCTGGGGGAGGCTGTGCTGCTCACCGGTTCCCGCACCTGCTTCTATGGGAGAAGCAAGTAGAAGTCAGAAGGATGGGCGAAGGAGTCAGAAGCTTCTATTATTCGTTCGGGGAGATTCTATGTCGGGGGCACCAACTGTACAGGGAACGAACCAGTGGCCAACTCCTGACCCTTGGAGTTGACCCCACACCGCTTAAACCTCTGCGCTGGTTCCCCGGGGGCCTACAGCGAGGTCTGTAACTCAGGGAGAGACGCTGGAGCCGGGTGTGGGAGAATGGCGTGCAGGACGGGCTCCATGCACTCTTGAAATTATAAACTGCCTTATGAGACAGGGGTACGGTGTAGTTGCATTTTCCTGGGAGAGTCCATAGTTTTTACCGCATTCTGTAAAGCAACGCTGTGTAGTAGAAATATTATGCCATACACAATACGTGTGTACAGTTTTAGTTGTCACTTAAACTGAAAAAAGATCTTGATGAACATGGATGGCATAGATGTGAGAAAAGCACCATTATTAAAGAATATGCATTGGCATATTCTTTATGCCAATAAAGAATATTGGTGGCTTGGTGGCTTCTTGGTGGCTCAAGCCTGTAATCCCAGAACTTTGGGAGGCCGAGACGGGCGGATCAGGAGGTCAGGAGATCGAGACCATCCTGGCTAACACGGTGAAACCCCGTTTCTACTAAAAAAAAATACAAAAACTAGCCGTGCATGGTGGTGGGCGCCTGTAGTCCCAGCTACTCGGGAGGCTGAGGCAGGAGAATGGCGTAAACCCGGGAGGCGGAGCTTGCAGTGACTGAGATCCGGCCACTGCACTCCAGCCTGGGCAACAGAGTGAGACTCCGTCAAAAAAAAAAAAAAAGAAGAAGAATATGCATTTATGTAATGTATTAAAAGGTAACAAAATGGATAAGCAGGTAATAAAATATCAAAGACCTAGAGTGAATTGCAGTCATCCACTGTGGAACTGAGGAGTTAGGGTTTCCCATTACAAAACTCCCTGATGGAAGACTATTATTTGTCAACTATTTATTGTCTTTCCACTAAATAAGAAGTGATCGTCATCTTTTCAGATGAGCGCCACAGGCTTTGCAAAAGATAATTGCCTATTAACCTTTGTGCCTGGATTTTCTAATTCTAAAAATATTACTACATGACTCCAAAGTGTGTTATAAAGATAAACGATTGATGTGATGTATACTAAAGTACAAAAATGTTGACCATACAGGAGGGGCTGGTTAGTATCAGATTCCCTTGTTCTTCTGTCAGTATAAAAAAAAAAAAAACCTGTCCTTTAAGGTTTACATAAAGACAAAGTATCATGATGAGGTATCTTAAAATTGGTAGTACTAACAAAATTTTTGAACTCCAAGTTGTGCAATTTTAATGTATAAAAACAATAAAACATACTGATCAATAACAAAAGCCCTATAGTCATACAACATAGGTTCAAGTCTGGCCTTGATCTCAACTAGCATTTCATTGCTGAAAAAAATGCTGTGTGGTCTTTCCAACTTCATTTCCTTATGTAACATTGGAGATAATAATAAATTCACCGTTATTAAGAGTTAAATGGAAAAGTTCTTGGGAAGGTGTTAGAATGCTTCTAACATACATGGGTATTATGAGCTAATATCTGTAGTACCATTGTAGCATAAGGAAATACCATCTGCTGAGAGGCACAATAATGATTATCTTCAGGATAATAGTTTAAGAGCTACCAGATACAGAACGAAGGGGCCATAAAATGATAATGTTATGAATGACTTTAATGCTTATACCAGAATCCTTTCTAGGATAGCTCCTGCCTGAAAAGAACTGGGTCTCATTTCTTCGGAATCACAGGACACTGAGTGTGGCAGAAAGAAAACAAAAGAAAAACATGGAAATCACATATGTGATTTTAAAAGTAAAAAGTAACAGAAGAAATTAGTGATCCATTTTATTTAATCTGATATATCCAAAATATGGTCATTTTATCATGGAATCAATATAGATTTTAATGAGATAGGCTATGTTCTCTTTTCCTACTGAGTCTTTGGAATTCAGTGTGTATGTACACTGACAGCACATCTCCGTTTAGACTAGCCACATTTCCAGTGCTGAGTGGCTGCATGTACCTGGTGGCTACCATACTGCACAGCACAGGTCTAAGGATTTCATTCCTGGCTCAAGTCCAGACTCCTAGCCTTGGTTTTGGGTGTTTTTCACAAACTGGCCTCTCTTTATCATTCTTTTTCCTGGTACTTCCTCAAGGATAACTGTGTCCCCACCACTCAAGACCACTTGCCGTTTCACTGCATACCTCTGTTTGAGATATTCCTTTTACCTGGGAGCTCCCTCGTTTTGTTTTGTTTTTTTTGAGACAGGATCTCACTCTGTTGCCCAGGCTGGAGTACACTGGCATGATCATGGCTCACTGCAGCCTGGATCGACCTCCTGGGGCTCAGATGATCCTCTCACCTCATCCCTCCTGAGTAGCTCAGACTGCAGACCTGCACCACCACGCCCAGCTAATTCTTTTTTTTTTTAACTTTTTGGTAGAGACAGGAGTCTATGTTGACCAGGCTGGTCTTGATTCTTCCACCACAGCCTCCCTAACTTCTGGGATTATAGGTGTGAGCCACTGCTCCCCACCTGGAACGCTGTCTCTGCACCTTCTCCCTGGGCCTGGTAGAGAGGCACACATTCTGCTAATAGGCTTTTCCTGACTTCCCTAACCCCAGAAGGGCTTCGTTCCTCCTTAGCATTGTACTCATGGCTGGATTAGAGTTCAACTGTTTTTGAGGCTGTTTCCCTGGCTGTTTCATGGGGTCTTATTCATCTTTGTTGTGATCATGGTCTGCACTGAATAGATGATCAGTAGATGTTTGCAGACAGAATGAATAAACCATCAATCAGTCTCTTACTCCTTGAATGGACTTGCTTCTTCCTTGTTTAGATTCGTGTCTGTACAATCCTTTCACGTGGATAGTACAGTAAACACACACAGACAACCTCAGATGTGGTAACTAACAAGGAATTCATGTTAAGATGTGCACAGAAAATATCTTACATCTTTATCCTCCTCCTGATCTTACGGATGGGAAAACTGAGGCACAGAACTAAGTTAGAATGACCAGCAAATCACCATCAGTATAAATACAAAGAAGGGGAAAGGAGAACATTCTGGGAACGGGTGTGGTGATCTCACACGGTTGGGTTCCTCAGTTGGTTGGAGATCAGTTGGCCATGCCTTGGTTATCTGACAGGAGGGAAGAGAAGTGGGAGGTGAGGAGTCGCTCCTGGGCCCTCATGAGTGTCTGAAGCAGGTTCAGGTCTGAGAAGCAGAGGATATCCTTCCTGGAAGTCTGAGTTAGCAGGAGGAACTCACTGCTGGAGAAAAAGTTGAAGAGGAAGGAGGACGGACATCTCAGATCATGGAAAGTGCTGGCCTGAGGAGGCTAGGAGAGAGCCATCAGGGTAGAAGAAGGGGCTGAGGAAGCCGGCAGGGGGAGCAGAGGAGTAGGTGCCAGCGTGGTGAAGAGGTGCAGTGCGTTATGCATGATACACACATTATTATTATTATTGGGAATAACCATGTGTCAGAGTGCAGTTCTCAGCCTGGAGAATAGAAAATGGAAAGGACCAGAGATTCAGAGAAGGCAATTTACCCAAGGTCACACAGCCCTTTAAGGCCAAGTAGAGCCTCCTAGGCATTTCCTGCCACACTCACCCAGGCCCACCCACACCTCTGTTGCAATGGAGGGCCCCACTATAGTGCCCAGGAGAGCAGGTCTAGGGCACAGTGCCAGGCCTGATGAATGTCCTTCATACCCTTTTCAAACAACAGGCTATGATTAGGCCTAATTATAGGGGCCTGGTCCTTTAATATTCTTCCTGGCATGTCTCTTGCCAATGAAATCGGTGCCATCTGCCATGTGATTCCTGCTGTAGTGGCATCAAGGGGAGGAGTTAATTCAACCCAATGTAAATAGATTCTGCCCTCACCTTGCAATTCGAGGAGTGTTTTTCCCTCCTGTCCTGCACCCCCACATGCACCTCCTTCCTTCTGGCTCCCTAAGCTCTAGCCTGGGTGAGCAGGGCCTGGACACTCCTGTACCTAGAGTCACTAGCCACTGCCCAGACTGTCTCAGAAGCAGGCCTCGAATTCCTCAGGGTTAAAGTGGGAAGAACCCATGTGTGCACATTTGCTTTTCCAACCTGGGCACCATTTGGCAGTTGATTCGGGCAATTCTCTCACCACCACCCTGCCCATGTATCCCTGTTTCCAGCCTCTGTTTTCCTCTGCAGCGGGGGCTCCTTTCTTGTGTACCCAAGGTGGGGAGATCATGTATGGACAGGGTTCCTGGCAGGTACCAAACACTTTATAAGGGGTGAGGAAATGTTGCCTCTTCTCCGAGCTCCTCCATTGTCCCTACGAATTCCCCAGTCCCTGGTCCTGCCCATTCCCTCCCTCATCCACTCAGCAGCCATCAGCAGAATCCCATCTCCTATGAGATCTTGGACTCCCACCAAATGCTCTGTCTGCCCTCCCCCTCCCCACCTCCCTGAAGCCATGCACACAGTTGGGATGGGGGCTGTGCTGTCTCAACATCACCCTCCCTGTGGTGGGGTGGGTGCCGGTGGACATGGGTGGCTCTGATGCTCTGGCTCCCACCCACAGACACCATGACTTCTGCGAGGACCCAGCATTTCCTGGCAGGTCAGACCTACGCCTTGCCCTTCATCCCACCAGACCTGCAGGGAGAGGAGGCCGTCCAGCAGGTGGCGGATGCCCTGAAGTGCCTGCAGAAGGTCTCCAGAGACATCTTGAGCAGGTGGGAGCTGCCACCCACCCCTACCTGTTCAGAGGGGGTGGTTCTGGGCAGTCCTCTCTCCAGTCCCAACAATACACCCTCTGGGAGCAGTCCCTTTGGGGATTCCTGGTTCTGGAGGACCCAGCTGGCTTCCAGAAGGGTGGGAGGGGCCAAGGTGAGAGCCCGGCTTGGAAGCTTTTGCTCCTGAGAGCCCAAGAGCTTACTTCCTTCCGCCCACTTTGCCTCCTGGTTTCCTGTGCTGGCTCTGCTCTCAAAACTCACGCTCTTCCTCCCACGGGGAGGGGGCTAGTCCTTCACTCTTTCCTGCAGCCAGAAAAAATTTACCCAATAGTGCCTGTGTGCAAGGCACTGAGAAAAATCCCTATAGATCCAGTGATGAATCAGGCAGTGTCCCTGTCCAACTGGAGTGCATATTCCGGCAGGAGAGACAGACCTAAATAACCAATGCATGAGCAGTTATTTAATTACAGTTGTGATAAGGCCTATTTATAACATTCACGAATATTCATATAGCGTTAACCATGCTCCACCATTGATCTGAGTGCATTAACTCGTTTAATCTTTGCCACATTTTATGAGCAGGCACTGCTGTTATCTCCATTTTACAGATGAGGAAACTGAGGCACAGAAAGACAGTGATGTAGCCGAGTGGCAGAGCCAGGGTTCAAAGCCAGTGATCTTGGCCCTGGGTTCTGTGGGTTATTACCGCCTCTGTGGAGGGGAGATGAGGTGCGGCGAGGCTCATCATGGGAAGCCTGGCTTGGTCTCAAGGATCAGAGAAGGTGGATGTGAGGAAATAGCGTTTGTGGTAAAATCTGAGGGTGAGTAGGTAGGTCAGGAAGAACATTCCAGAAAGAAGGAAGCCCATGAGCTACAGCCCTGAGGTAGAGGACTCTGAAAGGAGGCCAGTGTGGCTGGAGTGCAGGGAGGCCGTTGAGGGAGCTGAGCGGGAGGGCTGCAGCCTGTTGTATCGGCAGCACTGATCCCGCACAGTCCTTGGGCTCCAGTGACTTTTCACTCAGTGTATCTAACTCAAGTGAGTGAATGGTGTTTGCTGTTTCCTGCAAAGGTCCCAGGGGTTGTTGGGTACACAGGTCCTGTCTTTGGCTGCAAGCAACCGGAAATGAGGCTTGGTCTTCTTCCCGGGACCTCAGACTGTGCCTCGCATGCGAGATCCCAGCATGAAGTATATGACTGCCTGACTCAGGTCCCTCTCCTGGTCCAAGCCACCCTCACCCCGGCCCACACCTGATCGTCACCAGATCTGGAGTCCCTGCTCCTTCACTGTGCAGCCTCCTCTTCTGTCACCAACTGGAAGCCCACCTCTTCCTGGAAGCCCTCCCAAACTGAAAAATGGGGGATGAAGCATGATCATTGCCTCCAGATCCTCTTAACTGTTCTGCCTCTCCCTTGCCCACTGACTCACTGGCCTGCTTCAAGCCTGTCTACAAAGTCCCCGTAATTAAGAGGCTTCGCACTGAACTGGCTGAGGGCTTGCCTTGGAGCCAATGCCTTGACTCAAATCCGGCTTCCCTATTTGCTTGCTCTGTTCCCTCGGCAGCTTACTCAATCCCTCTAAGCCTCCATGTTCTCATCTGTGAAACTGTGGTAATCATGCCATCTTCCTGATAGAACTGTTGCAAAGATTACATGAATTAAAACATGCAAAGGAATGGAACAGTGCCTGGCACCTAGGAAGCCTTCAGGAAATGCTCGCTCTTACCTGTTGGTAATCTCTACTCATTGACTGCCCATGGTGGCCATTCATCAACCTGCTACCAGCAGTTACAGAAAGTGTTGGATGCTCCTTTGTGCTTATTGTTGTGCTAAATGTACCCAAGGGATGCCTCAGCAAGAGGACGGAAGTCTTTAAGAGCCATCAGCCCCAGATTGTGGCCTCCTGATGTCCAGCGCTTGGAATGGAGGGCAAAACTATTCCCTCCGAAATTATGTTTCCTCATCAAGATGAGGACTGCATGCTTGCCCTTCTCTGAGGGCAGCCTTAGATTTTTGGTGGCTTTCCTTTCCCATCCTGGCACTTGGCACCTGTAGACAGTTGCATGTCCCCTGCCCAGGGATGGGATGAGGAGAGATGGGCAGGAAGGCGTATCCTGGGGAAGGGAGTGCTGAGTTCACTGAGAGTGGGTGCAGGTTCTCCAAGTGGCTGGCACAGCCCAGGGAGGGGAGGATGTCTCTCAAGAACCCTGGGCCTGTGTCCCAGCTTCCTCACAGCTGAGTTCCAGGTACCACATCCATCTCCCACCGTGTGCTCCCCATTGTGCTGGACCCTGAGAGACACCAAAGATGTGGCCAACACGATGTCCTTAGGAGCTTAGAGGCGGGAATGGGAGAGCACAGGGCGAGGCTGATTCTTCATTGCATAGCATGAACCGCACAGGCTTCCAGGGGTCTACAGGAGAGAGAAATCACTAAAAATTGATGGCACCCTGTCAGTCAGAACTCTCCAAACCAGGTTGAGCAACAAGTAACCAATCAGTAGAGCAGGCTTCGGAGTTTCAGGGCTTACACGACGTCATCCGGGCCTGGATTGCTTTCCTTCCATGTCAGCTTGCTTCTTTTGGGCTGGCTACATTGCCAGACAGGCCTTGCTCTCACGGTGGTGAGGTGACAACCAGCGGGGCTAGACTCATGACCCAGGGTTAGGTCTGGCAGGAAAGAATGCTCTCCTGTGTCCCCACTTCCTCCAGAAGCCACACTCACTCATCCCACCTGGCTTGGTCCTCATGTCTGTCCCAGAATCGATTGCTGAGGCCAGGGACTATGACACACTGATTGGCTTAGACTGAGGAGCTCTGGGGGCAGCCCGATCTGAGGCTCGTGAACTGAGATGGATTCCCTAGAGGAAATGGGGCCATTGCTTGAGTAAGGAGGAAATAGGTGCTGGAGAGGAAAACCACGTGCCTACTCCACACAGGTCAGGCTCCTGGAGGAGGGGGCTAAGGTAGCAAGGTTGACATGCAGGTCCCATGCTGGGGTCTAGAAATGGAGGCCACAGGCTTGGAGAGAAGCCTGAAAGTGGCTGAGAACTCAAGAGTATGACAGGCTGCCGGGGAAGCCGGCCTGCACTGGGGCTGGGGCTGGGACTTCTGCACGGGCAGCACAGACAGCGCTGCCTCTCCCTTGCATTCAGCTCCTTCCCTGCAGAGCAGGGTGTTGGAGGCTGACTTTCCACATGCCTGTGGGCCTGGTCTCTCTGGATGGTGCCACAGGAGCTTTGCCTTGGTTCCTCTGCATCCTCCACGGTGTCGCGGGAGGCTCCCTGGCAGGGTGTGGGGCAAGGTAATGAGTGAAGTTGGGATGAGTGAGTTAAGGCCCATGGGGTACTCAGGACAGGACTTCAAGTTTGATTCAGGAGTGTTAGGGAACTGTGATTGGGTCCTGAGCAGGGCACGGATGGGTCAGAAGAGTTTGGGGAAGGTTCATCAAGCACCTGTCACAAAGGGGACAAGAAGAGAGAGAGAGAGAGAGCAGATGGCAGAGACACACAGAGGCTGTTGCTGTAGTCAGGACATGGTGGGGATGAGGCTGCAATCAGGGGACTTGCAAGCAAGGAGGGCTGGATGAGACATTCAAAGAGACCAACCACAGGACACAGTGGCAGATTGGGAAGGAGAATGAAGGAAAGGGAGGAGTCCGTGATAATTGGGAGTGGTGTGGGGAGCATGTACACTGCTCCTGCTCCACCTGCCCCCTTCCTGTGGCAATGGAATGGGAGAGTGTGTGGGCTTTTCATTTTCCATGGGCTTTTTCGATGGGAATGTGACGAGTTTAGAACCTCCCCCTTTCAATGTGCTTCACCTGCTTGGAAACCTCCCGCACAGAAGAGACAGGTGGACAGAGGAGAGACTGTCTCTCTCCTCCCCACCACCCCATCTCAGGCCCTAGACTGGACCCTGGCCTCATTGGCACCTGTGCCTCAGCAGGTGAGGTCCTGGCAAATTAGCATTCCAGGCTGTGCTCCCTCCTGCTCTGCCGCAGCGGGGGAGCTTGCAGAAACTGGAGGGAATGACAAGCACCTCCCAGGCTCTCTTCAGCCCTGCCCGCCAGCCCCTCCCAGCCACCTCTTCCTGTCCCTGAGTCTGCCCCCTCTTCACCTGGGAGAAGCTAGGCCCCAAAATATTGGGCCAGATATGTCACCTGCTTCCCATGATATAGATGACAAGGCAGAAGGAGGGGTTGAGACAGCACGGGGAAGAGGAGGGGACAGACTTCGTGTGTGGAAGTTTGGATGCTGTTATCTGCCGTTGCCTGTCAGCCCCTGCCCAACATCTTCACCCAAGAAGCCGCGCCACTGCCCAGCACCTTTCCTCAGAAAAAGGGGGAATTTTCTCTGCAAGGCTCTTGGTCCTTTCCTCCCTCTCTTTCTTCTTCTTGCCCCGCTCCCCTTCCTTCTTCCCCCTTTCCCCTTGTCCTTACTTCCTCCATCCTTCCTTCTCTCTCCTTCTACTCGTTGGCATCTGGTGGCCCCCAAGCAGCCTGCATAATGAGCACATCATTCTTTAGTTTTTACTTCAATGATTTTGGGGAGCAGTGTACACTGCGCCCAATGTGTGGTCTTTTATCCCAGAATGGAGAAGATAAAGGTGAAGGCCAGATCCCCGGTTCAGGGTCTGCTTCCCTGGGGTCATGACAGAGGCAGGCGAGGAGAAGCAGTGAATCTGGGTGAGGAGTGGGCGCTTTCTGCTTCCTTCTCACCATCACCCTGTAGGGACTGGCATGCTGCTGCTGATGGGCCAGGGCCAGTGACAGCCCTGCAGAGGTCAAGGGCTGGCCTGGCTTCATAGGAAACATTCTCATGGGGAATGTCATCTTTGGAGATGGTTGAACAGGGAGCCCAGGCATGGTCCTGGCCATCTCTCTGCCACCCCAAGAGGAACATGGTTCCTACAACGCCTCCTTTAAAGGCACAGCTCCAGCCAGAGGTGCTGCTTGCTGTTGCTCTGCTGCTTCATCCTCCATGGCGTTCTCTTGCAGAGTGTCTGTCTCCCAAGCCTGGAGCATCCCTCTCCGTGATCTGCTCTAGACTGCCTCCTCCCTGAAATTTCGCCTACCCCGCCCTGCCCGCTTGTGGGGGTTCTGGGTTTCCTGAGTGCCTGGAGCCCCTCACTGCTCCCCATCTTACAGGTAATAATAGCAAATGCTGAGGACCTAGCTGTGTCAGCCAGGACAGGAGCACCAGACATCACCAGCTCCTTTTCATCTTCAAGGTAATTCCGTGAGGTAGAAGTGACCATTCCTGTTTTTCAGTGGAAGAAGCTGAGACATTGACCTGTTAGTGACCTCCTTAAGGTCATGCTGCTGCTAAACAGATGTGAAACCAAGGCTTGTGGGGTGTTGTGCTTATTGATGTTCATTTCTTACCTCCCGGGAGCCCTGAATCTCTTTGAGAGTGGATGTGTGTTGTCTGATTTGTCTCTGGCTCCCACGGGCCCAGCACTGTGCTTTACAAACTGAATGCATTCAAGTTATTTGTTGAACAGTGAGGGGTGGGAAGGAAAGGAATAAGGTGAGGGACCAAGCACCTGAAGGGACCAAGGTGCTCCCAGACTGCTGATCACAGCATGCTGATGGGTGGTGCCAGCCAAAGCATCCTGCGGTGCAGTGGCAGCAGGATTCCTCCTCATTCACACGTGCCACCAGCAGCAGCAGCAGCAGTGTGGTGGGGCGCATGCTTGTCAGCTTCAGCAAGGTACTACTGGGTGCTGGGGTGCCAGCCTCTGTGCACGTGTTCCCAGCAGCAGTAGTGGCAGCAAAACTCAATGGGACAGCGGGCACCTTGGTCCCTCCAGCACATCAGGTTCCTAACCTTGAGGAGCCAGGTAACAAAGCCAGGGCCTGAGATCTGTCTCTTTGCACTAGTGCATGCAGTTCAGGAGTCCTGGTGACTGTATGCTTTCATGCTGATAGCGGTGTTAGCATGGGGATGGGGTGCTGGTGGGTGCAGGACCATGTGTGCCCTCTGCACATTCATGTGGATGGCAGTGGCCACTCACAGCAGGGGTGAGTCTGCTGTTCTCCATGCCTAGTTTTATGCCATTAACAGTGTAGGTACGGGCTCAGGAGCAAGGCACTAGCAGGAGCTGGGCTGGTGCGCTCTCTGCCTGCAAACACTTCAATGACAATGGCAGTGTGGCAGGGAGGAGGGGCGTGATGTGCACTCATCCCAGCAGTAGTGGCATGGTGGGGTGCATGTGCACATGCACATTGGTGGGGGAGGCAATGCAAACAAAGCAATGTCAGGGGTGATCATGGGTGAGTACAAATCAGCGAAATGGTATGGGAGACGCTGCACTTGGGAGGGAATGGGCAGGCTAGTACATGTCCGTGAGGGCTGCTCTGTTGGAGCACTCTACTGGTCAGGTGAAGTCCACCAGTTCAGGAGCTATAATGAATGCCCCCAGGAGGTACCTGGGGGCTGCACTGCAAGCAGGTGCAACCATTCTGGGGCCCCAGAAGAGGCCAGCAGACAAACGGATGCTCAGGTTGGACTGACCTCATCTCATTTTCAAGACTGTCCTGCAGAGTTCAGGTCTAATAGTTTCCCTAAGGCTAAAGTTTCCTATGGGAGCAAGTAAAGCCTAGGGGTGTGGGCAACCCTGGCCATGCTCCATTACAGACACTCCTGCAGCAAACTCTATGGGCTCCACACTGGCTGAAGTTCTGCCCTGCAATGGTTAATATTAAGTGTCAACTTGACTGGATTGAAGGATGCTAATTATTGTTTCTGGGTGTATCTGGGCATTTCGGGGTGTTGCCAAAAGAGATTAACATTTGAGTCAGTGGACTGGGAGAGGAAGACCCACCTTCAGGAAGACCTACCCACGGTGTGGGTGGGCACCATCCAACCAGCTACCAGCCAGCTGGAAAAAGCAGGCAGAAGAAGGTGGAAGGAGTTGGCTTGAGGAGTCTTCCAGCCTTCATCTTTCTCTCGTGCTGGATGCTTCCTGCCCTTAAACATCAGACTCCAAATTTTTCAGCTCTTGGACTCTTGGACTTACACCAGTGGTTTGCCAGGGGCTCTTGGGCTTTCGGCTGCAGACTGAAGTCTGCACTGTCGTCTTCCCTACTTTTGAGGTTTTAGGACTCAGACTTGGCTTCCTTGCTCCTCAGCTTGCAGACGGCCTACTGTGGCATTTCACCTTGTGACTGTGTGAATCAATACTCCTTAATAATCTCCCCTTTATATATACATCAATTCTATTCGTTCTGTCCTTCTGGAGAACCCTGATAATACACACTGTTCCTGTCACTTGGGCTTAGCCCCAATCCCTAGGAACTGGGATGGAAGCCGTGTTGTTATAGGATAAGAGAATAAGTTTTATTGACAAATATATAGATATACTGATAGTCCCCTAGAGATAAAACACAATAAACCTAACATAAAGATCATCAAAGAATAGGGGAGAAGTAGAAAAAAAAGCATAGCGTGTCTAAATTATACCTGAGGCTTTAATTAACATGTTCATTCATTGATTTATCACAGGTGAACAGCTAGTGTCCATCCATGTTGGTGTCACATAAGTTGATTTCATTGTGTTAAGAATAGAGATATCCATATATTTGTTGTATCTTTTCATATATATAGACTATATATATAATATATATTTATATATATTATAATATATATTATATATTATATAATATATAAGAGTCCATATATATATATAGAGAGAGAGAGCGAGAATCTTGCACTTTTGCCCAGGCTGGAGTGCAGTGGCACACTCATGGCTTACTGCAACCTCTGCCTCCCAGGCTCAAGCAATCCTCCCACCTCAGCCTCCTGAGTAGCTGGGACTACAGGTGTGCACCACCATACGCAGCTGATTTTTGTATTTTTGTAGAGACTGTGTTGCCAGGCTGGCTCTATCTCCTAGGTTCAAACGATGCCCCTGCCTTGGCTTCCCAAAGTGCTGGGATTACAAGCGTAAGCCACCATGCTCAGCCTGACTTATATATTCTTAAAGTACCAGGGCCCTGTGGATTTTCAGAGACTCCACTTAAGGAAAATGTGAGTGACTCTTCTAGTGCAATTTGTGATAAAGTTTCAAGGAAAATGAAGGGAGTATACTTTGTGGTACATAACACCCGGTTATGGGAAACTTTTTTTTTCTAAGTAAATAATAAATTCTCAGTTCCCATTTTACTTACGTATTTAGTAGTTAGCCTGATTACATAATAAAATTGCTCCTTAAATTATAAGCAAGCAAGGAAGGCATAACGAAGTCAGCTATTTGATATAACTCAAGGCAAAGAAACAGTCTTGGATTTAATGTTTATGGTGGAAAATTCTCACTGTCACAATAAGGAACTGAGAGAAAAATACCATCTAAAGAATAGATGAGGGTAGATGAACAATACAGCTCTCTTGCCCTTTTCAATAAAACCTTTCCCCAGTTTCTTTTTAAACAGAGTACTAATGTCATTTTCCTGGTCCAAATTTTAATAATAAATAATGAACATTTTAATTCAGGAGTGTTGAACGGGAAGTGCCAAGCTTTGATGTGATTATATTCGTATGATTGTGTATGTGTGTGTGTGTTTAAGAAGAGGTCTTTAGTAAAGTAGACTACCATGGAATATGTCATGGAGAATGTATAGCTGTGATTTGGAGAAGGTTTGTGCTATTGAAGCATCACATGGCACTTTTATGTCCACCCTTCCTGCTCCATGCAAAAGTACTTTGAACAATGGGAATAATAATTAACTGTGTCTATCATTTTCTTATACAGTAATCACATACTTTCTTGCAATTTGAAATAAACTATGTGTGTGCATATGTATGTATATACATACATGCATGTATATACATATATACATACGTGAATGTATATACATATATACATGGGTGTATGTGTGTACATGTATGTATACGTACACATACACATGTACATCTAAATATACATACACATACACATGTGTACACATATGTACATGTGAATATATGTATGTGTACACATATGCACACATGTGCATACACATATGTATGTGTATGCATATGTATACATACCTATACACATGTGTATATATGCACACATATGTGTATATATGTGTGTATATACATATAGATATATATACATTTAATGAGTAGCTGAAATGCTTAACACTAACATCTCCTTTGCTGTGTTCTAGAAATCTCATCCTCTTTGGCCGCCTTCTCATTCCATCAATTTTGTTGTCTTTCTCTTCTTTATCCTCAGCCTCTTTCTCTTTATTGTTTTCTTTTCCTTCCAACATATAATCCATATTCTAAAGATGGATTATATCCATATCCTAAAGATATAGATTATATTCCCATAATAATCACATAACAATCACATTTTCCTTCTCATTTTCTGGATATTTACTGATCTTCATTTTGTCTCCACTTTTCTCTTACTACTAAATAATTCTTTCATGATTCTATTGCAAACCTTCTTCTCACTATACACATTAAATATCCTGCATTTCAGTTACTATCTGTATTTTTGTGTATCCCAAATATATGCCTCTATATTCACATTTCAGTTGCATATATACCACTGCCTAAGGTGCTTCTTTAATTGAATGTCCCACAGGCACCTCAGTAGGATTCATAATCTACTCCAAACCAGTTTCTCCAATTTAGATCCCTGCCTCAGGGTGTGGCAATATCATCATCCATCACCTAAGGATCAACTTTACCTCCTTCTCTCTCTCATCTTCTTTTCTATCAGTGTTGATAATTGACAATTGTTGATCTACCTCCTGAATGACTCATAGATCCACATGCTTTTATCCAGCACTGCCATGCTGCTTTAGTTCAGACCACCAGTCTTGAAAGCTGATAGTTGCCAAATACTCTTCTTGGTGTTTGGGAAATATCAATGAATGAAAATAGCAAAAACAGCTGCCCTTGTGGTGCTTGCATTCTAATGGGGGAGACAAACAATACGTATGATACAATCAAACGAAATGTACAAACATAATAATGAACATAATGGATAAGCAAAGTTGAGGAAATTAAGAGGTTATAAGTGCTATGGAAAATATAAAATGTAGAGAAGGGCAGGAGGACATAGAACACTCTGGGAGGTGAGAAGACTGGAAAGCTAAACACAAGGCTTAGGGTTGATATCATTGAGGCAGTGACATTTGGGCAAAGGCATGAAGGAGGTTATGGAGTTGGCCACATAGACATCTAAGGAAAGACTAAGCCTGGCAGTGGGATCAGCTAGAAAAAAACAAGGCCCATAAAGTTAAGGTGTGTCTTGTGTGTTTGGGAAACAACAATTAAGTTAGCATAGCACTAGAGTAGTTGGAGCAAAGAGGATACAGTAGTAGGCAGAGAGATAAGAACCCTGTTGGGGCACCAAACCAGGTAGGGGATCAAGGGTCATTGTTAGGGCTTTAGATTTCACTCTGAGCAAAACTGGGAATGATTGCAGGGTTTTGGATAGAGCCGTGGCCTGATCTGATTATGTTTTAAAATAATCAGCTGGCTGCTGTGTTGAGTATAGGCTGTAGAAGTGCAGGAGACCTGGCGGAGGTTGTGAAAATAATCTAGGCAAAAGGTGGTTGTGGCTTGGACCAGGGTTGTAGTAGGGGAGATGCTGGTAAGAAGCAATAGATTCTAGGTATATTTTGAAAGTAAAACCAGTATGATTTCCTGGACTGAATACAAGGAATGAGAAAAAAAAAAAGTGATCAGAGATCATTCCCATGCTGTTGACCAGAGCTAATTCTACAGAAAGAATTGCCATTATCTGAGCTATGCCATGGCTGACATAGGTTTGGGGTAGAAGATTAATAATTCTTCTTTGAGCTTCTGATTTTATATACTCAAATGGAGACATCAGGTTGGAGGTTGGACAATCAGTATAGGAGTTTGAGAGAAAGAGACAGCTCTGAGCTAAAAAAATACAAATTGTGGAATTGTGAGCACATAGACTGTGGGATGGGAAGAGATTGCTCAGGCAGTGAGTCTGAATAGAGAAGAGAATTGGGGCCTTTCCTGTGAAGCTCTTGAATATGTGGAGGTTGGGAGAAGCGGATTAAGAAGAAATCAGCCAAGGAGATTGTGAGAGAGAAACCAGTGAAGTCAGAGAAAGACCAAACCAGTGTGGTTTCCTGGAAGCCAGGTCAAAAACTGTCAGGGAAAAAGGAGTAGTCAACAGTGTCCAGTGCTGCAAGTGAGTCCAGGAAATTGAGGACTGAAAATTGATCTTTTACTTACTTAGGGAGAAAAAAAGTTACCCATTTCTTTCATCCCATAAGGGACATCATATGCCAAAATAAGCTGGATTTGTTCTCTTAAACCTCTAGCACAAGTGTGCTAGAAGGTCACATTTTTTCTTGGGTGGACTTTCCTTGAACATGCTAGGAGCCTGGGCTTTTTAAATTTGTTTGTTTTTAATGTGTATGCTGATGTCTCACTTAGACCAACTTAATAGGATCGCCAAAGCAAGGCAGTGGTTCTCAAACTCTAGTGTGTATCAGAATCACCCAGATGGTGAGATTGCTGAGACTCATTCCTGGAATTCTGACTCAATAGATCTGGTTGAAGCACAAGAACTTGTATTTTTAAGAGGATCCCAAGTGGTACTGGCACTACTAGGCCCAAGACCACAATTTAAATCCCTTGATCTAAAGGCATAGCTTGGACATCAAGGCTACTCAAAGCTTCCCCAGCCATATGTAATGGTGAACTGGGCTTCAGAGGCTCCAGAGCCTTGCTCCTCCAAGTGTGGTCAGAAGAGTAGCAGTATTTGCATTGCTGGGAGGCTGTTGGAAATGAATGCAGAATGTCAGGTCCTACCCACATATGCTGAACCAGAATCCACAAGTTAACAAGATCGTCCTCAGATTGGGTAGGTATAAAGTTTGAGAAGCACTGCTTAGACCATCTCTGGATTCTTCTTTTAGGGAACTCTGCCCATGTTAATGTTATAATTGTTCTTGCTGGTCACTGATCTTTGTGAGCTCTCATTTTCTTTGTACTGTACCAAAAAATGACATTTTAGTATTTTTATCTTGCTCACAACTTTCTGTTCACTCCTTCCCATCCGTCCAATACAATGTAAACGGCAAAATAAAGTGTCTTGAACAATGCACTTTTCTGTGTTTGTGGTTGCTCACCCATGAGATTTTCTTCTTCTTTTTAAGTTTAGAGAATGTGTATTTTGCTCAGTCCTCAAGTGCTCTCAGATGAATCATGATTTTGTTTCTTAAGTTGATCATATTATCACGATCCCCTCTTATAGTGATTGGAATCCACAGATCAGTTTCCACAAAATGGAGACTCTGAAATGGAGATTTGTGGGTAGAGGGTTTATTGGAGAGAATTCTAAAGATCAATACCTGTAGAGGATGAAGGAAGCAGGATTGTACAGAAAAGGAGTTGTACTACAAGGCAGTCACAATAAAGTTCTCAGTATATCCCATGGGGAGCTGTGGGGTTGGGGTGGTTGTTCAGAATTGTCCTAATTTAAGGCAACAGAGCCGTGCATTTATACACACACAGTACCCATTATTGTGCACTGAGCTACCCCTACAAAGGAGGAGGAACCTGGGTGAAATGTTTCTCTGATGCTGAGGGAAGTTCTCAGAGCTGAATTCATCTGACAGCCAACAGCCACCAACATTCCTAGCAGCTAGGGTCATAAGTGCCTCTGCCATGAAGGGGATTATCTAGAGGGTACACCACAGCATTCACTACTTTGGCCTAGCAATGAGAGATATAAACTAGGTCTGGCTAAGGAGCTATACAGGAGAATTTCCTAATATAGCATCTGCAATAGTTTGTGAAAGAGGTGGGGACCAGGAAGAGGGAAAGAGAGAAGGTGGAGGAGAAGGAGAAGGAGAAAGAAGGAGAGAAGAGAAAAGAAAAGAGAGATGTAGGGGAAGAAAATTTTTTTTTCTGCTCACTCTTTTCTTTCAGATTGAGATATTGCTGGGAAGAAATAATCTTTGCTACTTCAGGAGCCAAAATTGCAAATAATACTGACACATCAAGGAAGTAGGGTGGAAAGAATTTAGGAAACTCCTTGATGGCATGAGTGGCTGCTGAACCAATGCCAGTCCTCCGTTCTCAGGATTTGTGCCAAATGAGATTATAAATGTTTGATTTTTAACAAGTCTATTATTTAGGTATTCTGTTACTTGCACCTGATAAAGATGTTCTTACTTTTCTTTTTCAATTCCTTTCCTCTTTTATTCTATGGCATCATTATATAGAACTTATGACATCTCATTTTTTTTTAGTTGTTTCTATACTGATTTCAGGAAAATCATTTTGGAGAGGACTTGGCTGACAGGAGCAATCCATTGTTCATACTAATGCTCTTTATGACTAGAATTTTGTAGGGTGTGTGGGAGGTTTGGGGTGTAATATTTAGTCTCTGTAGGGGCTTACCCAGTGTTTACGGTGTCAGTCACTGTTCTAATCACTTTAATATATTACTTGTTCAATTTCCACAACAAGCTTATAAGGTATGGTGTTGTGACTATTCCCATCTATAGACAAAGGAAGGGAAGCACAGGGAATTCCAATAACTCATCCAAGGTTGATCATCTGAGAAGTGGTAGAACCAAGATCCAGACACTCACCATGAGGCTCCAAGGCCTTTGTCCTTCTCTGTAACTACCTTACAAGGAAAGGAATGAATGTTTTACACACAAACCAAATTCTTAACATGTTAATATTTTAAAGTCAGGTTGAGTAATTGTAGTTTTCTGAAAGCTACTGCCTATGAAAAGAGTCAAAATTTGTAAAATATTTGGAGAGAGTTATTCTGAGCCAAATCTGCATGACCATTGCCCATGAAGACACAATGGAGATCTTGAGAACATGCGCTCAAGGTGGTTGGGCCACAGTTTGAATCTACATGTTTTAGGGAGACATACGACATTAATCAATACAATTGAGGTACACGTTGGTTAGGTCTAGAAAGGCAGGACAGCTCAAAGGGGGCAGGGAACTGTGCTTCCAGGTCCTTGGTGGAGTCAAAGATTTTCTGATTGGCAATTGATTAAAATAGTTTATCTATTTTTAGTAGAGACGGGGTTTCACCGTGTTAGCCAGGATGGTCTTGATCTCCTGACCTCGTGATCCACCCGCCTCGGCCTCCCAAAGTGCTGGGATTACAGGCGTGAGCCACTGCGCCCGGCTAAAATAGTTTATCTAAAGACCTGGAATCAATAGAAGGAAGTGTCTGGGTTAAGATAAGGGGTTTTGGAGACCAAGATTCTTATTATGCAGATGAAGCCTCTGGGTAGCAGGCTTCAGAGACAACAGATTGTAAACGTCTCTTATCAGACTTAAAAAGGTGCCAGACTCTTAGTTAAGTCTCTCCTGGATCAGGTAAATGACTTGGAAAAGGAAGACGATTCTCTGTAGAATGTAGATTTTCCCCACAAAAGACAGCTGTGCAGATCCATTTCAAAATATGTCAAAGAAATATATTTTAGGTGCGGGGCTTAAAACCTATGTGACGGGTTGATAGGTGCAGCAAACCACCATGGCACATGTATATCTATGCAATAAACCTGCACGTTCTGCACATGTATACCAGAACTTAAAGTAAAAATTTTTAAAAATGATCATATTCAAGCAAAAAAAAAAGGAAAGAAATATATTTGGGGGTAAAATACTTCAATTTCTTTTAGGTCCTGTTATCTGTCATGTTGGTGTCTTATTGCTACAAAGAGTATTTTGTCTTAAGGTCTCTGTTTTAATGTTAATGCTGGTTAGCAGTGCCTGGATTCCAAAGGGGGAAGGTATAATCAGATACATCTGACCTCCCACTCCTATCGTGGCCTGAACTAGTGTTTCAGATTTACTGTAGGATGTCCTTGGCTGACAGAAGGGGTTCATTCTGTTGGTTGGGGGCTTATAATTTTATTTTTGGTTTACACTACAACAAAAGTATAACTTTCTTGTGCCAAGGTGTTGCATTTACCACAGGCCTTTCCCAACAGAGTGCATTCAGTCCCAACCACACTCTGCCTGAGAGATTACCTGTGCTTCCACTAGTAAGAAGCTCTAGAAATGTTTATAACTTGTTGTAACAGCTTTTATGCCAAATAAAACAAGCTTACACACCCTGATTATGTTCAGTAATGGTAACTCAGAGGAGAGCACTGTGAGCCTGCCCTGATGACACAGCCCCACCACAGATACTTGTGTTTGTGAGTCTTCACACAGAGAGGCCTTAAAGGAGAGAACAGATGAGCATTGCTTACCATTGGCTGGTATGAACCAGCTGCCTGCTGAGGCTCTGGACAAAGGGCTTCTCAAGAACAGGTTCTGCAGAGGGAAGGACAAGTTCCCATTTGTCCCATGACTCATGGTAAGTTCCTGGCAAATCTCCCTAAGCCCTTCATCAACTGGCTACGAAGAAACACCGCATGCTTTGCAAAGTGATGACAGCCACAGGTTGCAAAATGATTTGAATTATTTCCAGAAGCTTTATGTTTTCTTAATATCAAAAATGATCAATACTACCTAAAGAATCATACTTTAAAGAAAGTGAAGCAAGAAAGGTGGTGAAAACACAGGAGAGAAGTTATATACTGAAACTGACTTTGGAAGAGTGAATAGGTCTTCACTAAGCTTGGAAGCATAATTTATTCTTTTTCTTATTTTTCTTTTTACTTTTCATGAGTATATATTACTTGTTTATTTATTATTATTATTTTTTTTGAGACGGAGTCTCACTCTGTCGCCCAGGCCAGAGTGCAGTGGTGTGATCTCTGCTCACTGCAAGCTCCGCCTCCTGGGTTCGCGCCATTCTCCTGCCTCAGCCTCCAGAGTAGCTGGGACTACAGGTACCCGCCACCACGCTCGGCTAATTTTTTGTATTTTTAGTAGAGACAGGGTTTCACCGTGTTAGCCAGGATGGTCTCGATCTCCTGACCTCGTGATCCACCCATCTCGGCCTCCCAAAGTGCTGGGATTACAGGTGTGAGCCACCGCGCCCAGTCTTGTTTATTTTTTATACTATTTATACTATTTTATTCTTGTTTATACTATTGTATATATTACCTATAAACTTCAGTTACTTTGCATTGTAGGGAAAGGCATCTTGAATATAAAATGTTTTCTTATATTAAATATAGGAATATTCATTGCCATAAAAGCAAACAATATCTATTAATAACATTATTCCAACGTATTCACAACATACTCAGACTTGGACTTACGTCTTATTTGTGCTTTATTTTGACAATTACTGAACTCATTTTTTAAAATAAATTAAATTAAATTAAATTAATTAATTAATTAAAATTAATTAAAATAAATTACTGCTGTTAAAAAAAATTACAATAAAAGGCATCCCAGATGCATTCTTTTAAAACATTAGAACAATGATCTTAAAGTTAGAAGCATTGATTTAGATTTTGTTTATAATCCTTTTTTGTAGTAATGGTAAGGAGGCTTTAGCCCAGCATTGCACTTTTATAGTTGTAATGAAACACATCTCTGCTTTATAAGACGAGGAAGTGAACATTGGAATGTGTGTGAATAAAGAAGGCTTTTTTTCCGTATGCTGGAAGCGGCATTCCCAGTTTGCCTAATAGACAACCCACACCATCATTTTTCCCATTTTCTCCACGCCCTTAACTTTATGAATGAGATCCTTCTTGTCTAGTAAATGATGAAATCTTTTCCCACAGTAGAAGGGTATTTCCCATGCATAGACTGAGAATTAGAAACAACTACTCTGTATCCTGTATGCAAATAACATTGTTATTGTATTGTAAAAAACTTATGTATGTCTGTGTTCATGTGTACATATGTCTTTCTGTTATTCTTACTGTTTCACATTTAAACAGTTAGAAGACTTTTACCAAATTTAGAAGGTGTATTAGGGAGGTCTATATTTATATCTATCTCTCAATTTGAATAATGTTTAATGTACAAAATTCACTTTTGAGATCTCTGGGAAAATCTAAAAAAATGAACAATCCATACCTTAAGTCAGATGTAACTTAGAGAGTTGGAGGCAAGTATAAATAATATGAATAGAATTACTCCATATATGTTATAATTCCATGAAATAAGAAAATAAATCATAATTCTAAACATGAGTCCCAGATAGAAGGTTAGGGCATTTACTCCAAATTTTAGGTGCTAATTGACAATCTAGAAAATTATTGTATATGCAAGTCAATGTAGTATGCTCATGTATTTATTTATCAGAGGGTTATTATTCAAATATTTAATAATTATAATGTCTTCAAATCAGATAGATGAGATTGTATGTGTGTTTGTAAAGATGAATTTCATTCTCCTTATAAAAGATAAGTGTTCTGCAAGATCCACCTTCTACTCAACAAATTCAAGCATTTGTATTAATTTGTCTTTTGGAAATTTCTTACATTAACTTTCCTGTTATCGATGTTAGGTCTGGATTTCTAAATTGTAATGGATTACTAAAGTCTGAGAAAGCATTTGATCTCCAGATGTGCCCTACTACTGGTATGATTTATATTCTGCATTTTAATTAATAAAGATGCTCTATATGTAAGTGCATGCCTGACTGCGTTCCTCAAATAGTAAGTGATCATTTTAGACTCACACTTTGGAATGAGTGTTGTGGCAAGGGGCAAGGAAACCCCAAGGAATCAGTAACAGGCAAACATAAAGAGAGGTAGGTCTGGGTGTTGCTTTTCACAGAGAATAACACAAGTAGTCACTAATCTGAGACTGTTAGCCAACTGGGATATAAAGAGGAAGGAGCAGATTGAAAGCATAAAGTCCACTGTCTTAGTCAAATGATTAAGGGCAATTGTCTTTAGATTTGGCCAAAATTTCATAGGTAAAGAAGTGCATGATAACAGGCTTTTTATAAAGGGTTAGGTGAAAATACAGTAAGAATAAAATAAAAACTAATGCCCCATTAAGTTGACCATACCGTAAATACAGATGATGACTAGCTTTAATCTTTTCTAGTTCTCTGTAATATACAGAAGTGGGAACCCAGCAGAAGATATTATTAGTCAGAAAGATGCATCTGCTTCTCACCACATTACAAAGCCCGTGTACAACCCCTAGATAGAAAACTAACACCCCAATAATGGGTTCTCTTTAAAAGTCTGGGAGTCAGTAGTGCTTACTTCAAACACGGCATAGGATGGGCTGAATGGAAAGAAGTTCTCCTCCTGGGAGAGTTAATATTCTCCTATTTTGCTCCCTAAGAATATGGTTAGTTGTACACAGATACAAGATTCTATGGAAAACTTGAGACTAAAAGTCATGATTGACTCAAGAGGTGCTAGCGTTCATATACCACCCATTGGAAATTCAACAATGAATAAAACATGCAGGCTGTATCTCTGAGATTCCCACAGCCAAGTGGCGTATATTACATAAAAACTAAATATTTGTAGTGTGACATGACACCCTCTAATAGAGATGAGTACCCGTGTTATGGGAGCTAAAAGCAGCAACAGCTAATTTCAGTTTGGGAATTACGAAAGTTTGAACTGAATCACAAAAGAACAACGAGGATCTATGTACTGGTAGACAGGAAGTCATAGAGAGGTTCTAGACAGAAGATTGAGCCCACAAATACACATGGAGAGACGAAAGGGTGTGGCACGTTGCTGGTGTTTTCAGGGAAGAAAGCAGAACGTCTGTGGGCAAGCAGTGGGGGCTAAAGATAGATAAGAACCTTAAGAAACTTTCTAAAGAGTTTGGAATTTATTTTCTAAGTAATAGTGGACCATTAAAGGATTTTTAAAGAGGATATGATATAATTAACTTGAATTTTAGGAAAAAACTGTTGGTAAAATAGATTTCTTGATGTTTTCAGTAAACGGGCAATGTCAGAGGCAGAGCCCGATGAAACCACTTTGTGATACGTGATAAAGTCACAGCAATCATGAGATTGTTTTCTTTTTTTTTTTTTTTTTTGAGACGGAGTCTCGCTCTGTCGCCCAGGCTGGCGTGCAGTGGCCAGATCTCAGCTCACTGCAAGCTCCGCCTCCCGGGTTCACGCCATTCTCCTGGCTCAGCCTCCAGAGTAGCTGGGACTACAGGCGCCCGCCACCTCGCCCGGCTAGTTTTTTGTATTTTTTAGTAGAGACGGGGTTTCACCGTCTTAGCCAGGATGGTCTCGATCTCCTGACCTCGTGATCCGCCCGTCTCGGCCTCCCAAAGTGCTGGGATTACAGGCTTGAGCCACCGCGCCCGGCCGAGATTGTTTTCTAAGAGCATCTTATTTAGTCAAAACTCTAAAGACAAAGAAACACAAAATACCTGGCAATGATATTGGTAAAGGAAAAGAAGAAAATGAAATGCAAAACAAGAAAAAGTAATGCTTCAATAAACTTTCCTACCAGGATACTTGTATATAAAAATACTTCGTATGGAAAATACAACATCAACAATTAGTAATAAAAAATACATAGTAATATTTAATTTTTTTTCATTTAGAGCTTCCTTAAGCCTTTATTATTTTTGTTTCATTGTAATAACTATACGGAACATTGCCAACCAGAAATTGGTACTGAGTTCTCAAAATAGATTTAGCTCTCAACCAGGAAATAATAGTGAGATACAAATTAATTTACAATAACTGAATTTACTGAAATTAGGTTTTCACTCATAGGCATCGTAATTTATATCTAGGAAGTGCTGATGCAAGACTGTTTTGTAAATTAGATGACACATCTAATGACATGTAAGACACTGGGAGGTGGCTAAAATTTAAACATGTCTTAAACTTTTAAGAATGACTCAGGAAATACTGACAAAATCTCCTGCAGGGATATATAGTCCCATACTTGGTTTCCCTGACTAGTGAGAACATCTGGGCTCCTAGCACATTGACCTGTACATGGATCTAGCGGACACGACCTACTGACTTTTTCTTCATCTCTTGGATCATGATGTGGAAGATAATACATCTGGGTGCTTTTCTCTTTCATCTGTCTCTTTCTCTCTCACCAAACGTGTAAGTGATTACACAGTTTATTATTTCACATGAAAGGCAAATAGAGCTTGGTATTAAAAATTCAGGCTGGGCACAGTGGCTCACGCCTGTAATCCCAGCACTTTGGGAGGCTGAGATGGGCAGATCACCTGAGGTCAGGAGTTCAAGCCCAGCCTGGCCAACATAGTGAAACCCCGTCTTTACTAAAAGTACAAAAATTAGTCAGGTGTGGTAGCATGAGCCTGTAATACCAGCTACTCTGGAGGCTGAGGCTGGAGAATCACTTGAATCTGGGAGGGAGAGGTTTCAGTGAGCCAAGATCATGCCACTGCACTCCAGCCTGGGTGACAGAGGGAGACTCTGTCAAAAAAAAAAAAGAAAAAAAAAAAATTAAACATTACATTTTTATTGCAGTGATTTGATTTTAAAGAATTTTATCATTTTACAATATAATCCAAAATATGCTCATGGGAATAGTAAATTTCAAATTTGAATGGCACCATCATCTCTGCCTCATAGATATCCAGAATGCTGATTAAGAGCTGTAACAGTGCTATATTTATGTTGAGGAAGAGGTGTCTGACAGCTGCTGGGGAAGGAACTGGACAAATAGTAGGCAAATATAAAACAGAATGTGCTGTGCCAGTTTGGGGGCAAAAGCATTGCATAAGAACACTGATGATGTTAACCTTTATAGAACTAATGACGAATTACCTGCTGATTTTTAATTGGGATTTCCTTTTTGACTCTTTAAAATTTAATTCATAGGCCAGCATCTTTCTGTTTCATGCAGATTTAGCCATTTGATGTATTTCTAACATTTAAAAATAACATACTTAAACTCAAAAATTCTTCAGTTAACACAATAATTGCTAAGTAACTAATCATTGACACATCCAATTGTAATGGTCTTGCTTGAATTTTGTAGGCAGTATGTTCTGCTGATTCCTTCTGTTCTACAAGAAGGCTCTTTGGATAAAGCTTGTGCCCAGCTTTTTAATCTCACCGAATCTGTTGTTTTGACGGTCTCCCTCAACTATGGTGAGGTCCAGACCAAAATGTTTGAAGAAAATGTTACTGGAGAAAATTTCTTCAAATGCATCAGCTTTGAGGTAAATGCTTCTTTCTGCTTAATATAGAAAAGAATATTACAGGTGAACACCACCCACATAACTGACATTTTAGGGACAGAGATCAGGCTATTTGACTGTATGCGTCAAGTTATTTTAATTTTTAAAAGAATCATATAGTCCTCAGTTTGACATGATGTCAGTACAGTCATAAATGGTAACAAGGGCAAGAGCCAAAACATTTGATTTTATGATAGAAAATTGTTGAAGGGAATAAGATATATAAAAAAAATATATCTTTTGTGCAGAAAAGAGATATATCTTGTGCAGAAAAGGAAAGTTTTAAGAAAAGCAAAATAATTCATTTAAATGGTGAGATAAGGAAGTGACGAAGCAAGAGAAATAAACAAGGTTGGTTATTGAACAAATAAATATGACAAATTAGGAATTAAAACTTTTAGTGTTACCAACACGCAGTGATAGGGATTTCTTAACGAAAAATCAGTTTCATGGTGTATTTATTGGTTCCCTAGGTCCCTCAGGCCAGACCTGACCCACTGGCGTTTATTACATTTTCTGCTAAAGGAGCCACTCTCAACCTGGAAGAGAGGAGATCTGTGGCAATCAGATCCAGAGAGAACGTGGTCTTCGTACAAACTGATAAACCCATCTACAAACCTGGACAGAAAGGTGAGTGTACCTAAATCAGGTTACCCTCAGCTAATGTCACTTATATGATATTTGAATTGATGGTACACAATACAAGCTCAGAAATTTTATTGTATTAAATTTTATTAGAGAACCTGCTTAAAAATACAAAATAAAAATATAGATTACATAGCCTAAATGTTAGAGATTTCATTTCCATGAGTCTGGGGTGGGGAGCTTCAGAAAGTGTATTTTTAAAGAGCGCCTTATTCTTATTTTCTAATAATATCCATATTATTCTAATAACATTCTAACCACATATTTGGGAATTTTGAATTTTAGTTCATGCAAACTTACAAGCTTACGGTTGAAATAGAAATAAAACAGCAACAAAGTATGTCACGAACATGAAATGAGATACCCCTAGTGACTAGAGAATTGCCCAAGTAATAGAATGACCAACATGACATTGAATCGAGCTGAAAAGCCTCCTCTCTTCTCCTGGGTGCAGAAGGAGTTGATGAATACAGATTACAGCAGTCAAAAGAAAGACATTTCTGATGAGATGAATGGTACATAAAAAAGCACTGAGGTAGAATTAATTAGAAAACCATGCCATAAAATGAGAAGTAGAAGCACTTTGGGAGGCCGACACGGGCGGATCACGAGGTCAGGAGATCGAGACCATCCTGGCCAACACGGTGAAACCCCGTCTCTACTAAAAAATACAAAAAACTAGCCGGGCGAGGTGGCGGGCGCCTGTAGTCCCAGCTACTTGGGAGGCTGAGGCAGGAGAATGGCATAAACCCAGGAGGTGGAGCTTGCAGTGAGCCGAGATCAGGCCACTGCACTCCAGCCTGGGTGACAGAGCTAGACTCTGTCTCAAAAAAAAAAAAAAAAAAAAAAAAAAAAAAAAAAAAAAAAAAAAAAAAAAAAAGAAGTAGATAGGCTTATTTGGAGTAAAGAAACCCGAATGTCCATCAATGATAGACTGGATTAAGAAAATGTGGCACATATACACCATGGAATACTATGCAGCCATAAAAAGGGATGAGTTCATGTCCTTTGCAGGGACATGGATGAAGCTGGAAAGCATCATTCTTAGCAAACTATGGCAAGGACAGAAAACCAAACACCGCATGTTCTCACTCATAGGTGGGAACTGAACAATAAGAACACTTGGACACAGGAAGGGGAACATCACCCACTGGGGCCTGTCATGCGGTTGGGGGAGGGGGGAAGGATAGCATTAGAAGATATACCTAATGTAAATGACAAGTTAATGGGTGCAGCACACCAACATGGCACATATATGGTGACAGAGCGAGACTCCGTCTCAAAAAGAAAAAAAAAAAAAACCTGCACGTTGTGCACATGTACCCTAGAACTTTTAAAAATTAAAATAACTTTATGCATACAGTCAAACAGCCTGATCTCTGTTCCTAAAAAGTCAGTTATGTAGGTGGTGTTAATGCACGTGTAATATTATTTTCTATAATAATAAAAAAAGACAATAGAATAAAATGTGATATAATCAAAGAAAAAAAAAAGGAAGGGAAAAAAGCTGCAGTGAATAAAAGAGGTAAAGGAAAGCCCTGAATGTAGAACTAAAGAAGCATTTTCATGCAGTTAAGCAGCACCCATAAGGAGTCACTACAGATGTGGGGAGTCACTACAGATGTGGGGATCAGGCAGTCATGGATGAACTGGGGATCAGAGTAATCAGAGCCTGCTTAGGCACCAACACACTGTGATCCCAGAACAACATAAGCAGAGGGAGGTGAAGGATGTGTGCTGGAGATGGAAGAATGTACTGCATGCATTGTGCTGTCCCCACCCTTCCACTCCTCTTCCCCTTACCCTTTGCCTCCCTCCCTCACTTCACAAAAGAGGGCATTCGGGTCGGTATTTAGGCACCAGAGAAAGACTGAAGGACTAGACAAGAAAGACAGGGCATGGCTGTACAGTTTGGGCTGGCACCAATAATGGTGGAACAAACATTAAGAGAGCATGCATGCTGGGGTGGGCGGTGCTTATGAGGGGGAAGACTGTATGTGGTTGACACAAGAGGATGTCTAAGGAAGGCTTCTAGGATTCTTGCTAAGGAGAGCTGCAGAAGGCAGAGGTGGGGAAGGTGGCTGCTGCTTCAAAGAGCACAGAAACATTAAAACTTAATTTAAAATGAATGCTTTCTTTTTTTTAATTTCTTATCCATCCACAGTCTAGTAAAGAGTCTAATGCACAGAGGAAAGGTTATAAAATAGCAAAGAAATTGAGCCAGGAGCCTTACGCAATTGAAAGATAGTCAGTTTTCAAAAACCTGATCGTTATCATCTGAGATATAATGCTACAAATATTCATAATCTACTCAGCATCATGCTTTTTTGAATAAAAAATATGGTGTGATATTAACTATGACTGTATGCTAAAACCTCATTGCACATTTAGTTTGTTGTTACTTCATATGTGACTGCCACCTGCATTTTGATGTCTATATATGCATCTCCCCTCCTCCCTTTGAGATATTACAGGAGACAGAACATTAGTGCAGGCTAAAAATTTTATAGGGAACTATTGATGGCTACAGTATTGCAAATGTGGCCATTTGAAACTCTAAAGAGAGGATGCAGAAATTATCTAGATACATTTCTGCAACTTTTTGTTCTTCAGCTTCATATATTTGCAATTAACACTTTCTTTGAGTTCCTGGTTTGACCAGAAGTAATTGCCTGACTGAAAACTGAGTACTTATTTGACTGGCTTTTCCTCAGTGTTATCACTTCTGCCCAAATGTGCCCAAGATCAAAGAAAAAGCACACAATGAAATTTAATTCCGAGATCAGAAATAAATACAGGACAACCAATTAGTTTGTCTGCTATCTTGTGGACAATGAGCACAGAGTAGCTCTTAAGAAATTTGGAATAGGTTTTACCTCGTATAACTTTAGGTTGTAAGAAGTCCCTCTCCCAAAATAATCACCAACTACTTCTTTCTCTTGAAATTTTGTTGTAAGAGTTTCATTGCACTTGTTTAAAGCATTTATCCCTGCTACAAGATTTAGAACAGTAAGATATTTTCTTTATTTAAACATTAATACATTTTAGTCTTTTTCTTGAAAATACATACTTACAGGTAAATCTATAAAATATGCCAGGCACCTAAATAGAGAAAAAAGAATCACCAAAAATCTAAAAGGTTTTTTAAGCTCTACAATAAAACTCTTAAACTTCAGAGAATTATAGAGAGGAAGTTACTTAAATTTACCTACTAATCCAGAGGAAGCAGTAGGATTCCCATTACCTAGGGAAAAAAAAAATGTGTATTGCTTCCCTGACAGCCACTGTCATTCTATGAAGAAAGTAGTTTTATCCTGTTTTGAAAATTTTGTGCTATTTTGACAATAAGTGCACTAGAAATATCTGTGAATTATATAAATTTAAATTATATGGCTTTGAAAGTTTATGATGTGAAAGCAAGTTTTTGTTATCTCACTCTTGTATATAATTTCACTTAATGAAAACATTTTCCCCAATTTTTTAACTGAAGGAAAATTTACAGTTTTTATAGTTTTAAAGATGGCAAGCTGAGTGCATTATCAGCTATGTATGCTATGGCTACATGAGGGCTATACTTTTATAGTAACACATGTAATCTCTTAACAAGATAACTCCTAAACAAATTAGTTTTAAATTGAGAGTTTTCAAGAATACACCTTGCATGATAAGGGTACCCTACCTATAAAAGAAATAAGAATGAAAGTTATCTGTACATGACTTAATCTGGTACAGTTATCACAAATATTTTCTGGAGATTGACATAATTCTAAAACACCTCTTAAACACCTATTGTAGCTTGTGTTAATTTTTTAAAATAGGGAAAACATATTATCACTGAAGACATTCTACATGGAAAATCTGCATACAGATGCAAACACACGAGCCATGAACAGCATGTTTTTAGATCTGGGTGTGTAATTGATTTGTAGTTCAACTTGTTTCTATCTCAGGGAATTTCTCTTAATTTTCTTTAATGAGTACAGGTTATTTTACATTAACCTACCATGAATTAAAATACTACCTAAACTATTTGACATTTTATGAGACATTTATTCTTAATTCCATAAAAATCTGCCCTTCAAATAAATAATAGATTATATGATAGTAAAACATCTGGTACAATCTTCATATTTTAATACGGTTTAAAAGTCCATTTGATTTACAACTTCCTCAATCCTTGCTATGTGGATATTGAGCCCTGGATAATCTGATACACTGTAGCAATATAAAAGTGCAGAGTAATACAAAATTGATAAACGAGAAACTGACCAGGGAAGTTCACAGTATTTATAATGCAATATATTAACTGGTATATAGTGGCATGAACAAAATATGAAAAAGTATAGTAAACAGATAGAATAGAAAGTGACTAATTCTTCAGTTATTAAAAAATAAGTATATCAAAGAGGATATACAGGAATGCATTTAGAGTAAGAAGGGATAAGGTACTTGACTGATGTACAAAGTCTTCAGTAAAGCAGATTCTAGTTGTGTCTGGGAGAATTAAAGAAGGGCTATTCAAGCTTCCAGTGTTGCGGTAGAAGGGAAAGTAGCCCCTCTGTGTGAGAAGGAAAGGGCTATTATAGAAATAACTATGACAGAAGTAAAGTCAGTGTTCAAGATGAAATTACTGCAGGTAAGGGATAGTGTATAGCTTCAGGTTAGGAGGCTCGGTGGGAATGGCTGGAGAGGAGGCTGCGGTAGAAGGCCAGGTCGGAACTTCACAAAAAGTAACGTGTGACTTGCTACACATTAAGTTATGAAGACACTGGCTTTTGTGCAATGGGAGGTTTTCATTAGAGAAGATTCAGGATAAGATTTAGTCTTCAGAAAGTGGCTCTGATAACCATAGAAAGATTAGCTAGGTTATGGCCACAAAAATGGCAGCGATCCAGTTAGTGACAGTTGTGAGAGTCCAAACATGAGATGATTACATCTTGAACAAAGACGGGGACAGTTTTGGAGTTAAAGAGAAATCTTTTTTTTTTTTTTTTGAAACAGAGTCTTGCTCTGTTGCCCAGGCTGGAGTGCAGTGGGGCAAACTCAGCTCACAGCAACCTCCGACTCCCAGGTTCAAGCAATTCTCTTGCCTCAGCCTCCTGAGTAGCTGGGATTACAGATGTGTGCCAACAAGGCGTCTAATTTTTTTTTTGTATTTTGTTAGTAGAGATAGGATTTCACCATATTGGCCAGGCTGGTCTCAAACTTCTGACCTTGTGATCCGCCCCCCTCAGCTTCCCAAAGTGCTGGGATTACAGGCGTGAGCCACCGTGCCCAGCCAGAATTCGATTTTTAAATGACAGAGCTAACGAAGTAGGTGAAAAGATTAGAACTAGAGGGAAAAAATGTGTTGAGATAATTAAGCAGAGACCTGAATGAAGTGAGGATGTCTACCATGGGTGGAGAAAATCATTCTGGGCAAGAGAAATAGCAGGTAATATCTTTAAGGTATGTTTTGATGTAGTGTAATATAAAAAGGGAATGAGAATGAGGGGATGACAAGAATGAGGGAATAAGAATGAGTCCAAAATTTCTAGCCTAAACACCTGGACAGAATTGTCATTTACTAAAATAAGGAAGTGTAGGGCAAGAGGAAAGAAATCAGGATTACATTTTTGGACACAGTAAGGGTGAGATATCTTCTAAATATTCAGGCAGATATTGCAAGCAGGAAGCAGTATTTATGAAACTTTAGGTAAGAAGAAAGGGCAGGGCCAGGCGCAGTTGCTCATGCCTGTAGTCCTAGCACTTTGGGAAGTCAAGTCAGGCAGATTACTTGAGCCCAGGAGTTCACGATAAGCCTGGGCAACATGGTGAAAACCCACTTCTACTAAAATTACAAAAAAGTTAGCCAGGTGTGGTAGGGCAAAGTAGTTCCAGCTACTTGGAAGGCTGAGGTGGGAGGATCACCTGAGCTTGGAAAGTTGAGGCTGCAGTGAGCCGAGCTTGCACCACTGCACTCCAACCTGAATGATGAGAGTGAGACCCTGTCTCAAAAAAGAAAAAAAGAAAGAAAAAGAAAAAAGAAAAAAGGGCTGAAGATATGAATTTGAAGAACCATCAACGTAGAGACCACATTTAAACCATGAGATATGATGGGATCAGCATTTCTCAGCCAATCTTATGAATTCCGTGATACCCAAAGAGCAAGTCTTTTTTTTAAAAAAATCGTCAGCATTTGACACCCATACTTACACATACATATGAATAGAATTATGAAATAGGTTATCAAATAAAGACTTTAAAAATTAATGTGTGAATAAATGAATTGAAGCCAGGAAAGGGTCAATAATCTGGAAGAATGAGATTAACAAAGTTGAACTCTAAATGAACCTGAAAACACAAAGGGACAGAAAATATATATAGACAGATGACAACATAGTCTTGTCATCAGCAAATGACATTTTTTCCAAAATACAATGACTCTGGTATGATGACCAATACCAGTTTTGACAAAAATCTTCATTTCCCTTAAAGCATATCAAAACTTCCCATGACATCTAAGCAGTAGAAAGGAAGACCGTTAGCCAGGTGACATTCTATGACAGCAACCAGAAAGTCATTAGATGACATCAACAGGAATAAATTTTCTGAAACTAGTGGCATCTAAAATAATAATTTCTCTCTTTTGAATTAAAATGCAAAAAAAAAAATGTTTTGTTGGAGTTGTGAACTAGGAAGTTACTTATTTCCCTTCTCAAGGCATGTGGAAGATGAGAGGTCTCCACTATAGAGACCTAGAGGGAGAGAGGCAACCTCAAAGCAAAAAAGAAATCGAGAGTTTTGCGAGAGAAACAGGGGCAGAGAGAAACATCTTCAAAAGAGAATGAAGTTTACTGACAGCACAGTAACATGAGTTTGACAAGGTCCATCCGGCTGAGAACCAACTCAGGGATAGGACACAGATGGATAAGAATGTGCGAGTGGGAGAATACAGCTGATTGCAGACGCTTCCACTGCGGGTTAAGGGAATAAGGGTATTGGTTGATGAGGGATATACAGAAAAAGCACACACTAAATAAGTATACATGCAATCTCTGTGAGGAATTGTACTAACAGTTAAGTGACCTGCTTCCTCTGGCTTTTTTTTCTTTAGTGAAGTCGTTAGGCAGCCTGAGCACATGTTGTGAGAATGCAGAAGAGGAGAAAGATAAAGCAGGGGTAGAAGTACAAAAGAAAGACAAAAAGTTCTTTTACTGAACCCTTTCTTGGCAGTATAGCTTAATAAGCTCAACCTGGTAACCCAGGGATCCAATATGTCTTACATAAGATGTGCGTGTAACTCCTCATCACAGGTGGTAGTAACTTAGTGCTTTTCGATTCACCTAAGTTAATCGATGTAGGAAGAAAGCAGTGATGACACAAAAGGTAAATACTTTCATTACATCACCTTTCTTTCTTTCTTCAGTGATGTTTCGAGTTGTGTCTCTGGATGATCATTTGAAACCAGTTGATGAAATGGTAAGTTATAGCTAGAAAGAGGTAGGTATTTGTGCATGGTTTTGCTTCTTAAAATTAATCCATGAAAATGAGGCAGGCCAGTCTAAGTTACTGGTTTTACATTCTTATTAGCCTATGTATTCCTCCCTTACCATCAAACTTTTTCCTTTTTTCTTTTTCCTCACTCTCTCTGGTCAACACAATTAAACATATTTCCTAATTACAGATAAAAGTTCGTAATTTACTGAATGCTTACCACTTATAAAGCACTGTGCTAGGTACGCCGAGACCCAAAGATACAGAAGATACTCTTTCTGTCCCCAGAATGATTACATTAGAACAGAGGTTGTTGGAGAAGAACATAAATGAAGCAACATGCATGACTATATTCCTGACATCTGGAAGAATAGGATACGGCAGAGAGTAGGCTCTTAATATTATACCATTATTAAATTATGTATTGAGTGAACGAGTAATGTTATATAGAGTGAATATTTTATTTATTTATGTATTTTAGAGATGGAGTCTTGCTCTGTTGCCCAGACTGGAGTGCTGTGGTGCGATTATAACTCGCCAGCCTTAACTTCTGGGCTCAAGTGATCCTCCTGCCCCAGTCCCCCAAGTAGCTTGGACTACTGGCAGCAGCATCATGCCCAGCTAATTTTTTTAATTTTTTGTGGAGACAGGGTTTTGCTGTGTTGCCCAGGCTGTTCTCAAACTCCTGACCTCAAGCAATCCTCTTGCCTTGGCCTCCTAAAGTGCTGACTGACATTACAGGCATGAGCCAGTGAGCCGAGTCACAATAATACTTTATAATGACTGAATGAGTGAATTACATGACCAGTGAATTTAGCATTACGGCTGCTTTGTATTTGGAGTTACCAGGAGAGGTTTTATCTCAGGTCACCTTCTCCAGAATGAGATTCTGAGAGAGGGAAAAATGGACAACTGAATTACTAAGAAAGTGCTGCCAGGAGAAACCAATAAGAGAGTGGAGAGAAGCAGGGCAGGGGAGGGGAGGAAACCAAGCATGGATGCAATTGATTTTGGGCAAAGTCTTCAGCCTGACTGGCAGGAAGCTCTGGAGTGTAAATTACACTTCAGAGTTCGTTCCACTTTAGGAACCAAAGCTGGGCTTTTGTACTCCAGCATCAGGCAGTTATTGGCTCTGGGCACCCCCATAACATTGGAGTAAACCCCTAAGAACTTACCACCAGGCCCCAAAACAGGCCTCTCAAAAAGTTCACAGGTGAAAGCTGTTAGAAGTAAAACACAATGGAGCTGGGGGTAGTTGGAAAGAACCAGAAAAAGGGATCGAAGGTGGAAGCATTGGCCATGCCTGATACAGATGTCACAGGGTAGGTGAAATCAAGACACTCCTTAGGGAACAGAGATGACCAAATGTATAAATTAGGCCTAGAAGATACTGTAGGCAGAGAAAAAATGTTAGTGAAGGCATGTGGGTAGAGAATCAAGAGGATTTAGGGAATAGTCATAACCCAGCTTTGCTGAAACTTACAACAAATATAGAAAGTCATGTTGAAGGGCCGGGCGTGGTGGCTCATGCCTGTAATCCCAGCACTTTGGGAGGCCGAGGCGGGCAGGTCACGAGGTCAGGATATCGAGACCATCCTGGCTAACACGGTGAAACCCTGTCTCTATTAAACACACAAAAAACTAGCCAGGTGTGGTGGCGGGCGCCTGTAGTCCCAGCTACTCGGGAGGCTGAGGCAGGAGAATGGCGTGAACCCGGGAGGCGGAGCTTGCAGTGAGCCGAGATTGGGCCACTGCTCTCCAGCCTGGGCAACACAGTGAGACTCCGTCTCAAAAAAAAAAAAAAAAAAAGGGTCATGTTGAAAAACGATTTGGAAAGGAGGCTTGTTGCCATGTTGTGAAGGCACCTGAATTACAGTTGGTCATAGAGGAGCAGTTTGTGTGTAGAGCAGAGAAATAACTTGACTGGGGATGTGTTCCAGGACCGCTTCCAATTTTTCCAGATATTGCTCTTTATTTACACAGGGATCGTAAAGGGGGAAGTGTTGCTACCCATTAGGGAAAGTGACGCTGCCTCATTTTCCCTAACGGGAAATTCAGAGAAGTTATTTCGTAGACACTGATGTGCAGTTAAGGAACTAAATACATAGCGGGAACATGGTGATGGTAGTCTAAGACAGTATTTCAGCAGGCAACTACAACCCTGCTAGAGACAATCTGAGAACAAAGGTGATTAATAGTGAAAACAGTCAAAAGACAACGAATCATAACCTGGAAAAGACTGAAGTCTTTACAACAGGATACTTGATAAATTTCATTTCATGTAGTTTAGAAACCTGTTAGAACTAAGCATTCTTTTGTGGTCTCTTAGGTCAATCTATCAACTGAACGCAGTTACGAAGAAGCTTCTTAAGCTTACAGAAGCTGTACAGATGGTTTCTCTGTTACTGCCTTTTCCTTCCTCCCGATTGTACTTCATCCTTAACATATTTAAGACGTCATCACTTTTAATCCACCTCCTTTCCCCATCTTCTATAGTTATGCTACATTCACTAGATTGTTGCTTAATTTTAATTTCCAGAGCAGAAATCTAATTTTTAGTGCCCCAAAGACCTTGTATTAATCTAAATCCAAAATCACTTCTATAAGATAGCGTGTGCTTCCTGTTCTCCTTGGTTCATGGTTGAAGCTTCTGTTTCTAAGAATGCCACTCCTCTATTTAACCAAAGCAGTGAGAATTTCTACTGCAATCCTTTGACAATCATCCTTGATTGGAAGCACCATGGGGAAGTAAAGGGCTCCCTGATAATCAAAGCAGCTGCAACAGTATCGTAACTTCCTTGTTAGTTCTCACCCCCATTGTTGACTTATTATCATCAATTAGGCCAAACATGATTATCCAACTCCCTGCTTGACAATAACTACATTTGCATAAGAACAACAGGATTAATGGACTGTTCCTTCAAATATGGGTCATAGATAAGAAGACATTTGTACCAAATGTTTATGGCATGGAGTTTCCATGGCACAGCAAACTGCATGTGTTTATGTATAGAGATGGAAATTGATGTAGCAGTTCCAAAAATGATGGCAGCTAAGAGATCATGTGGTTTTATCTTTCCAAGCTAGTATTTCTAATTGCTGGATATTATCCGGTTCAGTATTCCATTTAAATAAATAGATTTAATGCATGGCTGGCCTATGAGATTTGGGCATTCATAATAAATTTGACTACATAATCAAAATATAGTAATGATGCAACTTGGGTCATTATCAAATGAGCCAAGATATAGAGCATATACCTAGTTTCTTCTGCCCAAATCTTACATCAGTCTTTTCTTTCATTTTCTGCAATTTCATTACTGATGGTGGCTTTCTTTTCCTTTAGGTCAGTGTTTTGTAGAATATTCAAACATATTTTTTCCAGAAAGTTTCATTTACATCAAGAAGTTTCAGATCTTTCTTGAAACTTATCTTAAGACCTGGAACTACTTGTCTTCTAAAAAGAGGCCCTCTTTTTAGGGAGAGGTAGTATGAACCAGAAGGGGGCATGAAGGAGTTGTCGTATTGGTTCTTGACTGGTTTATACGAGATTTAGTGCAGATGGTCCTTAGTGACTAGAGCAGAATCAGCCTCATTTTAATAATTGTTTTTGGAAAACAATCAAGCAGCTTAGAACAATGAAAATGTGCTTTTATTAGGTTCTTGCTCACTAGTTTTTTGAAATAGACCAAGAACAGTTAAAAAAAAAACGAATAAAAAAAGACATATTAAGTAATAAAAACTCAATTTGTTGAACACAGTTGAAGCCATCTGCATTGGAAATATTGCAAATAGCAAACAAAAAGGGACAGTACTCTACGTTAATTTGTCATTATTAGAATCTCATCCAAATGGTTAACGTCTTCCCATGGCACCTTTGGGTAATATATTCTTTTTTCTTCCTATGAGGAAATCTCATGAGAAGCTCTACCTCTCCTAATGCTTGAGTTAATGATGCAGCAGTATTTCTTCAATACCATCTCAATATTTCATCGAGATTCAATTCCATGAATTTAGAATAACAAGTGAGGTCCTTAATTCAACTGTTCTATTTCTCAGTTACAAGAATTCTGGACAAGGTTTATGAATCCTATTCCTGTCTCCAGACACATTATGTTTCATTGTGAATGAATGCTGCAATTAGTGGGAAGGAGCACTTAGCAACTTGGGGAGTGGGCAAAGGACCCTACGTACTCATTTTTAAAATTCTCATCAGCCTATTCACATGAGGGCTTCTGGCCTGGGAGTCTTTAATTTCAACTTGTTAGTTTTAAGGTCCTGAGACAAAACACTAAGGGATGAAAGTCAAACTGTTGACTATAGGTTTAGAGGGGGCAAGAGTGGCAAACATGGAGAGAACTGAAAGGAGATACAAAGAGGTGGAAGGAGAAGGATGAAGGAGAGGAGACTCTGCAAGGGAAACTTGGGCAAATGTCTACATTTATTTACTTGTCTGATAAGGAAATGGTGGAGTATAGGAATGGTCAATAATCTAAGACAAAAAAAAAAAATTAGTGCTAGATACAGAAATAAAAATTGAAGCATTTCAAAAAGAGGCAACCAGCAGTGTAAAACACTGCAATTGTCAGAGTGAAGACTGACCACGAATTTGTCGATAAGGAAGTTATTATTCATCTAAGAGGGCATTTTTATTGTGTTGGAAAGACCCAAGGGCAGGGTTGCTTACTGAGACTGCAGGGTGTGTGTTGTGAAAGAGAGAGAAGTAAATGAAAATTCTTGAAAACTAGGCAGATGAGTCTCAGTATAATCAACAGATATTCAAACTTTCAATCAGAAATCAATATTTGTTTGGGTTGTCCTAAATGTGCTTGTTTCTTTGCTTAATAATAGATTTATAATTAACCTCTTCACTCATCTAGGAAAAAACCCTTGAGTTCACATAATAACATTATTTTTATTTTTATTTCAGTATCCACTGATCACCCTTCAGGTAAGATAACTACTAGTTGAAGAATTGTTTTCTCATTTTTTTGAACATCTCTCCAAACCTCAAAATCAAAAGGCAGTTCACAGGGAAGACTGTCTATTTAAATTGTCACAGAATTATTAATTTCATGTAGATAGCCTCAAGAGGACAGAAATAGGTTTCCACCCCCACCACCACGTGATTCATATTAGCATGCACCCATTAATATAGATAATAATAATATAGACAATGGGCAACTATGACTGTATTTAATGTAATGCTTAGTTGTTGAATGTATATAAATTTGTACTTAATGTTTTATGCACTGGGGATAAAATATGGCCCGCCTTTAAGAAATCAGAGATTGACACAGAAAATAAATGTAAAAAAATCACAGCTAGCTCTAAAATATACTAAGTGTTATAATATGCACCTATGTGACCCCAGATAGGAGAGTAACCAAGACTACTTGGGGAATGTGAGGACACACTCATGTTTTGAATCTTAAGTAGGTTAGAAACCTCAGTAGGAAGCACCTTGCTGAAACTTTATAATGAATAAAAACATCCAGCATGCAAAAATACACTTTCTTATTCTTAGGATCCAGAAGGCAACCGAATACAACAGTGGGTGAATGAGGAGTCTGTGGGAGGAATTCTACAACTTTCCTTCCAGTTAATCTCAGAGCCCATCCTCGGATGGTATAGAATCACCGTGGAGATGCTCAATGAGAAGAAAACATATCACTCCTTCTCTGTGGAAGAATATGGTAAATAAATAGCAATGAAAATATTACCTATTAGTAAAAAATTACAAAATCTTTTCAATTTTGCAAGGGCAGGATTGTTAAATAACAAATTCTCAAGTGAGTGTCTCTTCCTTTCCTCTTTCCTTGTCCTCTGTTACTATTTTAGGGTTCTCTATCTACTCTGATTTTTATCTCCTAGTTCAGCCCATAATCTTCCTGTAATTCTCTGTTGATCTAGGCTATCTATTCTATCTTCCTTTTGTAGTATCTGAATTCTATTTTGTATGATAGTTTCTGGGATGTAAAGCACTTCTTATGAAAAGAATGGAATTAACATTAGTCATATGTTAGCCATTAGTCCCTTCATATTTTCTCCTAAAATCTTCATAAAATTTTTATTGTAGTATCATTATTACTTTTTTAAAGATGAAGATCTTGAGAAACACTTTCCGAAGTTTAACACCTGAAAAGTGATGAATTTGGAATTCAAAATATGCATTTTTCTATCCAATTCCAAAATCCAGTCTTATGCACTTCAGTGTCTTCCTCACACTGTTTATTAATGGCAAACATAAGCAAAGGTCGATGGTTTGTAAAGGAGAAACAATTGTTTTGTATGAATGTATTTATGTTAATATGTTTTTATGTTAATAATAGTTCTGTTAATAATATATAATATATACATTATAATATAATATATACTTTTTTTTTTTTTTTACTGGCAGTGTTACCCAAATTTCAAATGACTGTGGATGCACCAGAAAATATCTTAGTAGTGGACTCTGAATTCAAAGTGAATGTCTGTGCCTTGTAAGTTGAAACTGTAGATAATAGAATAATGCATTCACAGAAAGATATTAGAATGGGATAGATGACTAAAAAGAAGTAAAATATAAATGTATAGAAGGTAAGTGAAAAACACGGTATGAAATTATTTTGCTGATTTTATGAATTCTTCCATGCATCTATAATTATTTTAATGCATGTTATGACACGTGGTTTTATGCAATGGTTTAAGACAACTGACTACTATCTTTTTTACATCATAACATATTATTTTGCACCAGCCAATACAGTAGCCACTGACCATATGTGGTTATTTAAGTTTTAATTAAAATTAAATATTCAGTTGTGCTAGCCACATTTCAAGCTGTCACATGTGACTAGTGGCCACTGAATTGGAGAGCATAGACATAAAACATAGAACGTTCCATCTCCCAGAAATTTCCACTGGACAATATGTTCTGTTTATGATGATTTCTCAATTCAATCTTTATGTATTACATGATTATAAAAGAAAACTGAAGCTCACGACGTATCATGGAGAAAACTGCTTAAGAGTTACAAGTGGCTTTAGGGTAATGGCGGGGCACAGTATGGAGGATACTAAGGGCAGACAGGGACTTAGGGGCAAATAGTGAGGATTAATGTGTGGCAGGAGTAGCAGTGAAGCAGGTCAGGTTGTTTTCCCCTCTTCTTGTCACTAAGTTAAGCAACATTCACAGAGTTTATATAACCAGCAAAGACAGCCAGGGTGCAAACATAAAACTTTGTCTCCTCAGACCTGATGTGAGGATTCATTCTTTCCCTGACTCATGTGTACTACTTTTCCTTTTAATTTTGCATAATTAAAAATGAAAAGTGACCTGTTAATTTCTAGTTATTAGGAGAGCTTCATTGCAGTAATCTAAAATTCCATGCCAAACTTTAAGGTGAAAGCTTTACCTGTCCTCCTTCCTGTGTCTACTTTAGGCTGGAAGTCTGTAAGAGTCAAGAAACATGGCTAACTTTTTGATGTCACTACCTTGTGCTTCACCTCCAGAGTTGGAGTGGGAGAATACAGAAAAGGCAGAGACTGAAATGTCTCATTGTAGTTGGATCGTAGAGGCAGGGAATTGCCAGCATTGCTGGAAAATCCCCTGAGTAACAGAAATCCCCAAAGCCCAAATGTCTAGGTACTTCCCTATCACAGTGGCTGTGTGTTGGCTCCTGTGTCATTTTTACTGGAGAAGTATTGCATAATTGAAATAAAGCACTCTAGGACAAGCCAGCTGGGAATCCCAAAACATAAGCATGAATCACTAAATGGTTGAAGAGTCTAAAGACTTGAAATCAAGGTATTAAACAAATAAAAAAATAGCAATATATACCTGAGAAAACTGTTGAACATCAGTCCAAAAAAATTTAGAAATAAGTAAAATTTATATACTCAGATATGAGTCAATAGTGTAACTTTAAAAATAATTAAAGACCTTGGAATTAAGCATATTATTAATTTAAAAATATATGTGTAGAAAGGCTGACTAGAAGGATGGATGATGCTGAAGAGAGAATTAGTAATTTGGAAGATGAAATTGAGAAATTGTCATAAAATGCAGCCCAGAAGAATCTACTGTTATTCCTTACAAGCAATTTTGTTCTTTGCTCTTTCTACCTATTTAAATTTTTTAACAATGAACAAATATTTGTGTACTTCCATGTAATTAAAAATAAATATAATTGGAGCCCACCACAGAGCTGCAAAGCTGCTGTAGCCAAACTACCTCTCTAGATTCCTCCTATCTGGGCACAGCATCTCTGAAAGAAAGGAAGCAGCTTCAGTCAGGGGCTTGTAGATAAAACTCCCATGTACCTGGGGGAAGAAGCAGCTGTGGGAGCAGCTTCAGCAGACTTAAATGTTCCTGCCTGCTGGCTCTGAAGAGAGCAGCGGATCTCCCAGCACAATGCTCAAGTTCTGCTAAGGGACAGACTGCCTCCTCAAGTGGGTCAGGGACCCGTGCCTCCTGACAGGAAGACATCTCCCAGCAGGGGTCGACAGACACCTCGTACAGGAGAACTCTGGCTGGCATCTGGCGGGTGCCCCTCTGGGACAAAGCTTCCAGAGAAAGGAGCAGGCAGCAATTTTTGCTGTTCTGTAGCCTCTGCTGGTGATACCCAGGCAAACAGGGTCTGGAGTGGACTCCCAGCAAACTCCAGCAGACCTGCAGAAGAGGGGCCTGACTGTAAGAAGGAAACCCAACAAACAGAAAGCAATAACATCAGCATCAACGTCAACAAAAAGGACAACCACACAAAAATTCCATCTGACGGTCACCAACAGCAAAGACTAAAGGTAGATAAATCCACAAAGATAGCCAGGAGCGGTGGCTCATGTCTGTAATCCCAGCACTTTGGGAGACTGAGGCAGGTGGATAACCTGAGGTCGGGAGTTTGAGACCAGCCTGACAAACATGGAGAAACCCCGTCACTACTAAAAATACAAAATTATCTGGGCGTGGTGGCACACACATGTAATCCCAGCTACTCAGGAGGCTGAGACAGGAAAGTTGCTTGAATCTGGGAGGTGGAGGTTGCAGTGAGCCGAGATTGTGCCATTGCACTCCAGCCTGGGCAACAAGAGCAAAACTCCGTCTCAAAAAAAAAAAGAAAGAAAGAAATCCATGAAGATGAGGAAAAACCAGCACAAAAAGGCTGAAAATTCCGTAAAGCAGAATGCCTCTTCTCCTCTAAAGAGGAGAGGAGAAAAAGCAAGATTTTCTTATTTTTTGAACATCTCTCCAAACCTCAAAATCAAAAGGCAGCTCACATGGAAGACTGTCTATTGAAATTGTCACAGAATTATTAATTTCATGTAGACAGCTTCAAGAGGACAGAAACTCCTTCAAACAGTCAGGCCCCTCTTCTGCAGGTCTGCTGGAGTTTGCTGGGGGTCCACTCCAAACCCTGTTTGCCTGGGTATCACAACTCCTCGCCAGCAAGGGAACAAAACGGGACAGAGAATGAGCTTGACGAATTGACAGAAGTAGGCTTCAGAAGGTGGGTAATAACAAACTCCTCTGAGCTAAAGGAGCATGTTCTAACCCAATGCAGGGAAGCTAAGAACCTTGATAAAAGGTTAGAAGAATTGCTAACTAGAATAACCAGTTTAGAAAACAGAAATGACCTATTGGAGCTGAAAAACACAGCATGAAAACTTCGTGAAGCATACACAAGTATCAATAGCCAAATTGATCAAATGGAAAAAAGGATATCAGAGATTGAAGATCAACTTAATGAAATAAAGCTTGAAGACAAGATTAGATAAAAAGAAATGAAAAGGAACGAGCAAAGCCTCCAAGAAATATGGGACTATGTGAAAAGACCAAACGTACGTTTGATTGGTGTACCTGAAAGTGATGGGGAGAGTGGAACCAAGTTGGAAAACAGACTTCAGGATATTATCCAGGAGAACTTCCCCAACATAGCAGGACAGGCCAACATTCAAATTTAGGAAATGCAGAGAACACCACACAGATACTCCTCGAGAAGAGCAACCCCAAGACACATAATCGTCAGATTCACCAAGGTTGAAATGAAGGAAAAAATGTTAAGGGCAGCCAGAGAGAAAGTTCTGATTAACCCCAAAGGGAAGCTCATCAGACTAACAGTGGATATCTCTGGAGAAACCCTGCAAGCCAGAATAGAGTGGGGGCCAATATTCAACATTCTTAAAGGAAAGAATTTTTAACCCAGAATTTCGTATCCAGCCAAACTGAGCTTCATAAGTGAAGGGAGAAATAAAATCCTTTACAGACAAGCAAATGCTGAGGGATTTTGTTACCACCAGGCCTGCCTTAACAAGAGCTCCTGAAAGAAGCACTAAACATGGAAAGGAACAACTGGTACCAGCCACTGCAAAAACAAACCAAAATGTAAAGACCATCAACACTATGAAGAAACTGCATCAACTAATGGGCAAAATAACCAGCTGGCATCAATCATAATGACAGGATCAAATTCACACATAACAATATTAACCTTTAATGTAAATGGATTAAGTGCCCCCAATTAAAAGACACAGACTGGCAAATTGGATGACCCATCAGAGTGCTGTATTCAGGTGACCTATCTCATGTGCAAAGACACCCATAGTCTCAAAATAAAGGGAAGGAGGAAGATTTACCAAGCAAATAGAAAGAAAAAAAAAAGCAGGGTTTGCAATCCTAGTCTCTGATAAAACAGACTTTAAACCAACAAAGATCAAAAAGAGACAAAGAAGGGCATTACATAATGGTAACGAGATCAATGCAACAAGAAGAGCTAACTATCCTAAATATATATGCACCCAACACAGGAGCACTCAGATTCATAAAGCAAGTTCTTAGAGACCTACAAAGAGACTTAGACTCCCACACAATAATAGCGGGAGACTTTAACACCCCACTGTCAATATTAGACAGATTAACGAGACAGAAAATTAACAAGGATATTCAGGACTTGAAATCAGCTCTGGACCAACTGAACCCAATAGGCATCTACAGAACTCTCCAGCCCAAATCAACAGAATATGCATTCTTGTCAGCACCACATCACACTTATTCTAAAATTGGCCACATAATTGGAAGTAAAGCACTCCTTAGCAAATGCAAAATAATGGAAATCATAACAAACAGTCTATCAGACCACAGTGCAATCAAATTGGAACTCAGGATTAAGAATCTCACTCAAAACCACACAGCTGCATGGAAACTGAACAACCTGCTCCTGAATGACTACTGGGTACCCAACGAAATTAAGACAGAAATAAAGAAGTTCTTTGAAACCACTGAGAACAAAGACACAACGTACCAGAATCTCTGGAACACAGCTCAAGGAGTGTTTAGAGGGAAATTTATTGCACTAAATGCCCACAGGCAAAAGTGGGAAAGATCTAAAATCAACACCCTAACATACAATTAAAAGAACTAGAGAAGCAAGAGCAAACACATTCAAAGTCTAGCAGAAGGCAAGAAATAACTAAGATCAGAGCAGAACTGAAGGAGATAGAGATATAAAAAACCCTTTGAAAAATCAATGAATCCAGGAGCTGGTTTTTTGAAAAAATCAACAAAATAGACTGCTAGCAAGACTAATAAAGAAGAAAAGAGAGAAGAATCAAATAGATGCAATAAAAAATGGTAAAGGGGATATCACCACTCCTCCCACAGAAATACAAACTACCATCAGAGAATACTATAAACACCTCTATGCAAATAAACTAGAAAATCTAGAAGAAATGGATAAATTCTTGGATACATACACCCTCTCAAGACTAAACCAGGAAGAAGTTGAATCCCTGAATAGACCAGTAACAAGTTCTGAATTTGAGGCAGTAATTAATAGCCTACCAACCAAAAAAATTCAGGACCAGACAGAGTCACAGCTGAATTCTACAAGAGGTTCAAAGAGGAGCTGCTACCATTCCTTCTGAAACTATTCCAAACAATAGAAAAAGAGGGACTCCTCCTTAACTCATTTTATGAGGCCAGCATCATCCCGATACCGAAAACTGGCAGAGACACACACACAAAAAGAAAATCTCAGGCCAATATCCCTGATGAACATCGATGCAAAAATCCTCAATAAAATATTGGCAAACAGAATCCAGCAGCACATCAAAAAGCTTATCCACCATGATCAAGTCAACTTCATCCCTGGGAGTCAAGGCTGGTTCAACATATGCAAATCAATAAATGCAATCCATCACGTAAACAGAACCAATGACAAAAACCACATGATTTATTTCAATAGATGAAGAAAAGGCCTTTGATAAAATTCAACACTCCTTCATGCTAAAAACTCTATATATACTAGGTACTGATGGAACGTATCTCAAAATAAAAAGAACTATTTCTGACAAACCCACAGCCAGTATCACACTGAATGGGCAAAAGCTGGAAGCATTCCTTTTAAAAACTGGCACAAGACAAGGATGCCCTCTTTCACCACTTCTATTCAACATAGTATTGGAAGCTCTCGCCAGGGCAATGAGGCAAGAGAAAGAAAAAAAGGGTATTCAAATAAGAAGAGAGGAAGTCAAATTGTCTCTGTTTGCAGATGACATGATTGTATATTTAGAAAACCCCATCGTCTCAACCCAAAAACTCCTTAAGCTGATAAGCAACTTCAGCAAAGTCTCAGGATACAAAATCAATGTGCAAAAATCACAAGTATTCCTATACACCAATAATAGACAAATAGAGAGCCAAATCATGAGTAAACTGTCATTCACAATTTCTACAAAGAGAATAAAATACTTAGGAATACAACTTACAAGGGATGCAAAGGACCTCTTCAAGGAGAACTACAAACCACTGCTGAAGGAAATAAGAGAGGACACAACCAAATGGAAAGACATTCCATGCTCACGGATAGGAAGAATCAACATCGTGAAAGTGGTCATACTGCCCAAAGTAACTTATAGATACAATGCTATTCCCATCAAGCTAACACTGACTTTCTTCACAGAATTAGAAAAAAACTACTTTAAATTTTATATGTAACCAAAAAAGAGCCATATGGTCAAGACAATCCTAAGCAAAAAAAAAAAAAAAAAAAAAGAAACAAAGTTGGAGGGTCAGGCATGGCGGCTTGCACCTTTAATCCCAGTACTTTGGGAGGCTGAGGTGGGTGGATCACCTGACGTCAAGAGTTTGAGATTATCCTGGCCAACATGGTGAAACCCTGTCTCTACTAAAAATACAAAAATCAGCCTGGCATGGTGGTGTGCGCCTGTAGTCCCAGCTACTTGGGAGGCTGAGGCAGGAGAATTGTTTAAACCTGGGAGATGGAGTTTGCAGTGAGCCGAGATTATACCACTGCACTCCAGCCTGGCAACAGAGTGAGACTCTGTCTACAAAAAAAAAAAAAAAAAACAAAGCTGGAGGCCTCACATATCATGCTTCCTGACTTCAAACTATACCACAAGACTACAGTAACCAAAACAGCATGGTACTGGTACCAGAACAGATATGTAGACCAATGGAACAGAGCAGTGGCCTTAGAAACAACACCACACATCTGCAACAGTTTGATCTTTGACAAACCTGGTGAAAACAAGCAATGGGGAAAGGATTCTCTGTTAATAAATGGTGTTGGGAAAACTGGCTAACCATATGCAGAAAACTGAAACTGGACCCCTTCCTTACATCTTATACAAAAATTAACTCAAGATGGATTAAAGACTTAAACGTAAGACCTAAAACCATAAAAACTCTGGAACAAAACCTAGGCAATACCATTCAGGACATAGGCATGGGCAAAGACTTTATGACTAAAACACCAAAAGCAATTGCAACAAAAGCCAAAATTGACAAATGGGATCCAATTAAACTAAAAAACTTCTGCACAGCAAAAGAAACTATCATCAGAGTGAACAGACAACCTACAGAGTGGGAGAAAAATTTTGCAATCTATCCATCTGACAAAGGGCTAACATCCAGAATCTATAAGGAACTTAAACAAATTTACAAGAAAAAGCAAACAACCCCATCAAAAAGTGGGTAAAGGATATGAACAGACACTTAAAAGAAGACATTTATATGGCCAACAAACATATGAGAGAAAACTCATCATCACTGGTCATTAGAGAAATCCAAATCAAAACCACAATGAGATACCATCTCATGTCAGTTAAAATGGTGATCATTAAAAAGTCAGGAAACAACAGATGCTGGAGAGGATGTGGAGAAATAGGAGCACTTTGTGTAAAAGCATTGGTGGGAGTGTAAATTAGTTCAACCACTGTGGAAGACAATGTGGCCGTTCCTCAAGAATCTAGAACCAGAAATACCATTTGACCCAGCATTAATGGGTATGCACCCAAAGGATTATAAATCATTCTAATATAAGGACACCTGCACACGTACATTTATTGCAGCACTATTCACAATAGCAAAGACTTGGAACCAACCCAAATGCCCATCAATGTTAGACTGGGTAAAGAAAATGTGGCACATATACACCATGGAATACTATGCAGCCATAAAAAAGAATGATTTCATGTGCTTTGCAGGAACATGGATGAAACTGGAAACCATCATTCTCTGCAAACTATCACAAGGACAGAAAACCGAACACCACATGTTCTCACTCATAAGTGGGAGTTGAACAATGAGAACATATAGGCACAGGGAGGGGAACATCACACACTGGGGCCTGTCAGGGGTTGGGGGGCAAGGGGAGGGATAGCATTAAGAGAAATACCTAATGTAGATGACGGGTTGATGGGTGCAGCAAACCACCATGGCACGTGTATACCTATGTAACAAATCTGCACATTCTGCACATGTATCCCAGAACTTAAAGCATAATTTAAAAAAAAATAAAAATAAACAGTTTTCTTCTCTCTTTCCAAAACAAAACAAACAAAAGAAGGAAATGACTCCAAAATCTAACGTCTTAAAATGACATTTGTAAAAAATAAATAAATATAATTTACATTTTAAAAGTAAAAACCATAAAAATATGCTCATTATAGCAGTTTAAAAACAAAAAACTAAAAAACTAAATGTTATTTTATTTTATTTTTTGTTTTTTAATACTCCATTGCTATCAGTATGTAAAAAATACTATTTTTAATGAAATAATGACTGATGTATTTTTTCTTTACTATTAGTTTTTTGTTTACATTGTATTTTAGTGATTTAGATATATGACTTCTACATGTCTATTTCAACCTTTTTATTTAAAATACATCTTTGCCTAAAGCATTCAACTCAATTTTAGTCAGTACCATTGTTTTAGATTTCCTCTAGAAAATAAAATTTATGGTAACTAGCTATTTAAATGTTGTTACAGTGCTGGTTTCAGCTACTAAATAAAAGTTTCAAAACCTTATACAGATTTAAAATGACCTTGACCTCTATAATTGTATTGTTGCTATATTCTTCCATTAGATATACCTATGGTGAACCTGTGAACGGGAAGGTCCAGCTTAGTGTGTGCAGAGAATCTACTGCTTATCATTCATGTAGTCGTCTTATCAGTTCACTCTGTAAAAATTTTACCATTCAGGTAAGAGGTATATCTGCAAAATTATAAATAAGTTTGCATTAACCTTTTATCCTCACCTTCCATTTACCTTCCTTTCTTCTTGTTTCCCTTTTTACAGTTAAAAATACATACTTTTATTCTATATTTCTATTCCTATTTGTAAATTTTATATTCCTCTTATGTCATGCTAATTTTCATTTTCTATTGACTGACAAAAAGCAAATTATAGTATCAGAAACTGAGTAGTAAATTTCCATTGTTAATTAAAAATGGATTTGGTTTCATATCAAAATCTACACCTTATCAATTTTCTGGGAACATATGTCCTGTCTTTGTTTTTTACTTTGTGGATTTAGTCAGGGAGATATGATGATGTTTCTGTGTATTCGAGAGTGTTAGATGCATAATTATTTTCCTCTCAATTTATCCTCACTCGAAATAAGTGTATATAGGAGCTCCAGATGGGAACCCTATCAGTCAGGGTTCTTAACCACTAAAGAGAAGAATCAACTTTTCCAAACTGACAAAGGAGGAATTTCCTAAAAGATCTATCATGTGTGAATACATGTGACTAGTGATGGATGTGTTTATTATCTTGTATATTAACAAAATAATGTCACCATGAAGAGATTTTTAAAACACAATATTGTAAGAGTTAATATTTATTAAAAATTCAAATGTAGTTATAGGTAAATCCATAAATACATGAACTTCAAATATAATTATAGAAGCACAATGGATTATTTTATAAAACTAAAACTTGGGTAATACAATATTCTTGAAGTTGCTTCAGTGAGGTTACACATTTTCCCTATTATAGCTATTTCTTACAGTCTTCTTTTAAAATTTAACTTTTCTTTTATTGTTCTTTTCAGCTGGGGAAAGATGGCTGTGTCTCCAAGTTTATTAACACAGAAGCTTTTGAGTTAAATCGGGAAGGATACTGGAGTTTCCTCGAAGTGCATGCTCTTGTTACGGAAGATGAAACAGGTAATGCTCTCTAAGAAGTCAGATCCCAATGGATATCACTGTCTCATTGGAATTGTTACCTGGTTGCCAACTACACAATGTTAATACAGTCATTTTTTCCCCGAGGGCTTTTCATTGGGTTCATATGATTTGAATTCTGAATGTTTCATACATCAACCAAACTTTTTACACACCTGTTGATGGATGGTCAAGTATTAAGTTCAAATAAGGGTAAAATGGAAGTAAGAATGCCAATTTATGGATTTAGTTTTTGGTTTTGGTTTTAGATATAAAGTATTAGTATTTATATATAAAGTATTAGGTTTTAGATATAGAGTATGTGGTTTTAGATATAAGCATATCCCTTTTCCTTAATCATTCCACAAATAAATATAATCAGGACATGTAGTTGTTGATGATAAAATTTTTTTGGTGAGCATAGAATTCGAACATGGGAAGTAAAATAGTATGGGGAGAATATTTTACTAAGCATCTGAAAATAAATCCAGTGAAATATCTTTATCTCATAACCAGGAAAATATTTTTCTTTCTTTCTTTCTTTTTTCTTTTCTTTCGTTCTTTCTTCTTTCTTTCTTCATGTGCTTGCGGAGGGAGGGGGCGTGACGGAGCGGGTAGGGAGGGCAGGGAGGGAGGAGGGGGGGGGGGAGGAGGGGGAACAGAGGGGAAGAGGGAAGGAGGGGGGAGTGGGAGGGAGGTATGAAGAGGGAGGACGGCGAAAAGAAGGACGGAAGTCCTTTCAGGAAGGACGGAATGCCTTGTCCTTCCTTTAGTCTTTCTTTCTTCTTTCTTTCTTTCTTCTTTCTTTCTGTCTTTCTTTCTTTCTTTCTTTCTTTCTTTCTTTCTTTCTTTCCCCTCTTTTCTTCCCTCCCTCCCTCCTCCCTCTCTCTCTCTCTCTCTCTCTCTCTCTCTCTCTCTCTCTTTCTTTCTTTCTTTCTTTCTTTCTGTTTCACTCTTGTTGCCAGGTTGGAGTGCACTGCCACAATCTCAGCTCACTGCAATCTCTGTCTACCAGGTTCAAGTAATTCTTCCGCCTCAGCCTCCTGAGTAGCTGGGATTACAGGTGCCCACCACCACGACCGACTAATTTTTTGTATTTTTAGTAGAGACGGGATTTCATCATGTTGGCCAGGCTAGTCTCAAACTCCTGACCTCAGGTGATCCACCCACCTCTGCCTCCCAAAGTGAAGGGATTACAGGCGTGAACCAGTGGGCCAGGCCAAAAATATTTCTAATGACTAATTTGTGTATCCTGGACCTAATAACCCTTCCCCCTTAAGCACAGAATGCTAAGTCTTATTCCTTGAAATACTTTTCTCTGTGCTGACCACTTTCTTTCTGTTAATATAGTCTTTTTAAACTTATGCATATATAACTGATATTTCAGCAAAATTTCTGTTCATGAAGTATTAAATTGCTAATGTACTTATGTCAGTATTCAAAGTTTTAGAGATTTCTGTCACATTCAGAGGAAATTCAAGTATTAAACAAATGTTTAATTGATAGTTAAATATATTTGTCATACTGAACTAAATAAATAATAAAATAATAGCCAGGCACAGTGACTCACACCCGTAATCCCAGCACTTGGGGAGGCTGAGGCAGGAGAATTGTTTGAGCCTAGGAGTTTGAGACCATCCTAGGCAACATAGTGAGACCCCGTCTCTACAAAAAATACAAAATTAGCTGGGTGTTGTGTCATGTAGCTATAGTCCCAGCTACTCAGGAGGCTGAGGTGGGAGGATCACTTGAGCCCAGGAGGTTGGGGCTGCACTGAGCCATGATTGCACCACTACACTCCAGCCTGGGCAACAGAAAGTGAAAGAAAATAAAGAAAAAGAAAGAAAAGAAAGAAAGGGAGAAAGGAAGGAGGGAAGGAAGGAAGGAAGGAAGGAAGGAAGGAAGGAAGGAAGGAAGGAAGGAAGGAAGGGAGGGAGGGAGGGAGGGAGGGAGGGGAGGGACGAGAGAGAGAGAAAAAGGAGGAAGGGAGAAAGGGCTTACTAAATGATAACATATGTCTATATTTTTATGAGAATTATGTGGCCATTAAAATATAAGTTTTTATAAGATTTTTGCCAAAACCTTATAACATAATGATAAAAACATGTAAAACCACATATACATTTGCACATGTTGAGTGTATATGTGCATGTACACATATACACACACATAATCTCAAACATATTAATATAAATGATAAATATAAAGGTAAATTGAACTTGTAGGAAAAAGCCTAAAATGTTAATTTTGGTTGTCTTGGGGATATCTGATGTTTGGTAATTTGTATTTGCTTCTTTAAGCATTACCATTTTAAATGATATACATATATTATAATTCTTACTATTAATAAATTAAAGCATATGTTTTAGGCAAGCAGAGAGTAAAAGAAATGTTGTTAATTACTTAGGAATAATGAGAAATCAACATTTACTAATCCATCATGAAGGAATGGTAAGTGAATTGAGTATTTTATGAAAAGCAGCAACACCAGTTGGTAGAAGCATTTTGTGCCATCTTGATTAACTTTCTTTATAAAAGACATCTGAAGAAGTACCTATATATTAAAACTGCTTAGGAAAGGGAAGGGAAACTGTTAGAAGGAATGGTGAGCTTTTGTGTTTTATTTTCAGAAGCTCTGTTTGGCTGTTTTTGGAAGTGACATTTTCTTAATAATATTAATTGACTGCAGGTGTACAGCTTACAGGCTCCAAGTACATATACATAGACTCATCAGTGGTGAAGATTAGTTTTGAGAATATGGATGTGTCCTACAAACAGGGACTCCCTTATTTTGGTCAGGTAAGAGAATCCATCATTTTTTTACATACCGTATTCATTCATTCATTTGTTCCTTCATTTATCTATTAATCTTCCAACAGCTATTCCCTAAGAAATTACTACATAGGAATCTCTGTGCTAAGCACTGTAGGGTGACCTACACTGTTGATTTTCACAGTTCTGTCCTGATGTATATGTTTTTTGTCAAGTTGTAACTGTTAATAGTATCCCACTTCACTCTCAAAATATCCAAGTTTGGACAATAAATTATATGGTCTACATCAGTATTAGGAATAAAATGGTGATGTAGAGAAGCACTATTATTACTGCTTTTATGGAGTTGATAGTGTAACAGAGATAATAAACATTAAACAGATAATTTTATAAATAATTCTTTATTGTAGTTGTGATAGGTGCTATGTCAGTGAAATACTGACCATTTAACTACCCTGCATCAGGAATTGGCAAACCACAGCCTGTAGGCAAATCCAACAGAGGCCTGCCTTGTACAGCCAGTGAACAATGAGTGGTTTTTAACATTTTTAAAAGATTATTTTAAAAAATTAAAAAAAAAAAGAGACCGAGACCATGGTGCTTTATGAAAGAAGTTTGCTAAAATCTGGACTAAATGATCATGGAAAGTTTCCCTGAGGAAGTAATATTTAGGTTGACACAAGAACACTAAAAAAGAAATACAAAAGTGGGTAGCCTGGCTTACATCTTACAGAGCAGTGGTTCTCAAACCGGCATCAGCATCACCTAAAGGACTTGTTGAAACAAATTTCAGTGAAAGTCATTTTATGAACAAATTTAGATTGAAATACAGCTTTGGCAAACAGACACATCTGATACATGTTCACTTACTGAATAGTGGTGGATAATGTTACAATAATTTTTTCTAATCTTTCTCTTTGCGTTGTAATTTTTGCTTTATATATTTTCATATTCTATTACTAAATATGTAAAACTGAGAAATACTATACCTTCAAAGAATATATAATTTTTTCTGAATATAAAATAATTTTATCTAGACTTGAGAATTCTACATTTCCTCCCTCTTGTGTTGTTGTTACCCAAGATCATTTCTTGGGTTCCCATTTGTCTCCTGTATCTTTTCTGTGCTATTTAAAAGTATTTTCTGTGTAAAGAGCATTTTGTGTGAAAGTGTTATATTTTAGCTTCCTTTCTGAACTTAATCTTCTGAGGTTTTTGTTATTAGTTAATTTGTTTTATTCGACTGCCAAAGATCTCCAAATTGAATATTAGAGATGATAGTAGACTTCCTGGTTGTATTTTGCATATTTTGGGGAATGCTTTTTAAAATTGAGTCCGTAAACCTACTAAGTAACTGTAGAATTTTGTGAGATATACTTTATCAAGTCAAAAAATTTTCCTTTTTTAGTTTAGTAAGAATTTTCTATAATGTGTTAGTTTCTATATCTAGCTATTTCTTATTAAAGTTAGGTTTTAAAATAGACGGCATAAAAATATGTTCACTTATGATTTGAAAAAATAAATCTATCATAATTTATTTCCCCTTTTTTATTACTAGTTGTGCTTGTGTTTTTTTCCCATTAGATTTTGGATTTGTTAATTATCTTTATTTTTAATGTTGTTTTAAATGATTTTCATTTCGTCATTTATTTTTATTATGTTTTTTCTTCTACCTCTTTTGGTTTTTTTTTCCCTATCATCTTGTTATAAACACTTACGTTAAACTTCCATGTTTGCAAATTTATACAATTTTTCCTAAATACTACTTTCCCCCTCACAGGTGTTTTTCTATACTATTTTTATTTTTTAAATTATGAAAAAATGCACATATCAAATTTACCATCTTAACAATTTTCAAGTTCAGTTAAAATCATTTTTGATGATTTCATTATTTTTATTTTTATTTTTACCTAAGAATTACTTGAGTTTTAAGTTTTCTTCTCTACTATGTGTGATTATGGTGGAATATTTTTTTTTTAAAGTAATTTTTTCTTTTGCAGTAACAGCTACAATTTATTGAGCACTTACTAGGTCTTAAACATTTGCTAAATACATATACAGTACTCACAATAGCCCTAGGAAATGATAGATGTATTTAAGTTTTGGATCAATGATTAATGATTAGTTGAGTAGAAAGCTCTTTTCTACCCTACAATAAGCTAGACATTAAAGACCGACATTCCAATTAATATAATTAACCCTGAATTTATGGAACTGTTTTCTCATAATAATGCACATCTACTGCTAAATGACCACTCTCAAAGTTGCTTGCTTTTTCATGTTCAAAGAAAATTACATTTGCTTTCCTCTGACTTTTACAATAGAATGCTCTTCAGTGCTACTGTAGAATCTATTAGGAAATTCTTCAAAATATAAATCAATTTAAGCCTTATAATCAGAGCTGCTCTTTTTGTTGAACTGCTTTGCAGGGGGGAAATGGCATACATATACAAAATAATACTCTGCTGAAACATACAGCACTGACTCCTAAGAATATTGATTACTTTACTATTTGTCAAACACTGTTACATGCTACCAATGTTAGATGAATCAGGACTCCGTTTTCAGTAACTATGGTTCTTGGAGTCCTGGATAACTTAAAAAAATAGAGACCAGTCTGGCTAAGGAAACTTAAAAGTTCTCTAACTCTCAGTCGGACACCTGGGGAACTAGAATATAGATATGTCCCACCCAGTTCCCAGGAGTACATTATGGAAAAGTTTATATACATTCCACATCCTCTGCAATATCTCAAAACTCTCTTCTAGTTCCAGCATCCTCCCATCACCACAAATATCAAGAGTATTGATCAAGGAGGGACAAGCCTGCCACTATATCCTTCACTCACAATTCCAAAGATGTTTATCCTGGAAATTCTGTCTTATTTTCATGAGCTCTTAGCATAACGTGATAGCCTGACATTTTCTCATCAAGTATACTGCTTGGCTAGCATCAGTAATAGTTCAAACAAATAGCAACAATTTATATACTTCACATCAACTAGGGGAAGGGTGACAAACATTGTAAGACAGCCTAAAGCAAAGGTTATCACCAAGGTCTGTGTTTAAGAGATAAAACATGCAAGATAAACAGAGGACGAACATTGACTAAGTCTGGGGAAACATGGGGAAGAACTATAAACAGCTTAGCAGGGAGAAAACAGTTCACTGATTTATAATAAAATCCATTCACAACACTTATTTGTAGTTACTTTTATGGTAGATAATATTCAAGTCATGTTAAAGTGCTTCAAGCAAAATTTAGCAACTCCTGTAAGGCTTCCTGCTGTTCATCATCAAGTTGGGATACACATTCCGACCATAAATCTTCAGGAGTCTGTACCTGACGCATGGCATCAGCTAGGCATTTGGCACAGGGATCTTCATAGTTAATAGTCCCATTAATTTTTTTCTTCTGCAATTACTCTGATTATTTTGGGAAGATTGGAATTACTTGGACCAATTACAACTGGGTAGTTACTTTCAATTAGGTCACAGAAAACTCAAAGTCTGAATAGCTTCCTCTTTATCTTCATGCAGTGGAAGCCATGAAAACCAGTGTGGAAGACCTTCATCTACATTTACACAGTTAGGCTTAAACATCAAAATCTTCCCTATTGCAAAGATACAGTTCTCTGTAGCAATGACATTTCTTTTGGTTTTGGAATTTGCACATTTAATAACTCTTACCAGCAGTGGAACAGCTTGTGAACATAAAGAACAATAATCATCTCCACCAAACTGTGCCATGACAGGCCATAAGCAGCAGCTTGCCTGACTTCGGAGTTGTTATCTCGCATATTTAGTAGCATTGGTCACTGAAAATATTCTATATTTTTAAATGAAGTTGGACTGCAGTGCTCTATGATGTCATCAAATGCGCACAATCCACACTGTCTGTCTAGCCATGGCCTAGTTGAACAAATTAGATTTACAATTCCTGGAAGTGGTTGTTCAAATCATGGTAAAATCCTTTCCTTATAAGTACTAAATAATGTGTGCAAGATATCTGATACTTTGGTCAGAATATAAACATCAGATTCATCCTCATCTTACAGAGACATCTCAGCCTTTTGATCATAGTTTTCTTCCTGTCTTTTCACCTGTCGCAATTTTTGGTTTTTAAAGTGCCCTTCAAATTTTGCTCTCAATATTCCTCCCAGTTCCTCCAAGTATTCATCATTAAAGCAATCATCTCCCATAACGTCAATGAACTTTGCAAAAGAATTCATTATTTCTGAGAGCACGTATGTATCTGTTTCAGTATCAATGGCCTTGATTAAGGGGTTACATATGAATTGCCACATCTGTGCAAGATACTGTGGCCACAGATTCTTGCACATTCCAGGAGAAAAGGCATGGACTCTGCTGCTGCCACTCGAACACTGTCGTGGAAACACAATTTCAGTAAAGGAAGCATCAGCTTCACAACTTGTTGTGTATAGTCCACAAACCCTTCCCTTAACTCCTTAGCAGAGTAAACCAACATCTGGCTAGCAGTTGTTTTTGCTTCAAGGCCTGAAGTTTTAATTCCAAAACCCTACTGGTCTCCAAGATGTACATATTGCCAGCCGTCATCATCACTCATATTCTCCACATCCTGTGTGTCTAAGAGAGCAACATCAGGTTTAGCTGAAGCAGTTTTAATAAGAGGCTCGATAACCAGTGGAAGGAACTGTTGAAAATCTTTTCCAAGAATCTGACATATTCTATCCCATGCTGAAACCATGTAAGAGGTCTGAGGGCCATTATCTTCCAATTATTTAAGTCTGATTGTGTCTTCAACAACAGCTGCATCACATTTAATGCATCTTGCATAGATTTTTTCTTCCCAACAGCAAGACCAATATGGCTAATGTACTCAATAGTTTTTCCTCTCAGAAGCTTGAGTTCCTTCTGAACAGCAAGCTCAACGATGTGCTTTAATGAGGGCATGGATATGTCATAACATGGGAAAAAATTTTCTTCTATTGTATCTGCAACCCATGCAATGGTTGCCGCAAGTTATTCCAGGGCCAACTTAGTTCCATTCTGAATCAACTCTTGAAGTTTAATCACCAAGATAGAATGTAGATTTTTCACCATACTGTCCAAATACAGAACTAGGAATGATTTGGGGCATCTTTAATAAAAATAATAAGAGCAGAAGCTGCATGTGATTACACACGCTGATTACCTTGATTTTCCATGGTACATAACAGAGCTGCAATCACCGTTTCATGAAATTTCTTTTGGAAATTAGGTGCAAAATCTGTAGCCATCTGTCCAAGTGTAGTACAGCCTGCAGCCCTCACCCTTGGATGAGGATCCTGGGATATTTTCATAGATTTCCTCTTCTTGCCTCCCCACCATACAGCTTGGATTGATGAGGTTCTTCAGAAGCTGATAAAACTCTTGCTTTTCCGACAAGGTCGCCGGCACCCCTGCAGATGTGGTTGCCGCCATTATGCGCTGTCAAAGCCACCACGACCAGGAAAGAACATAAGTAATTTTAAAATTGCAGACAACACATATATTAGCAAGAAAAAGAACACTATAAATTAAAATAGGAAGAACAATGAGCACCTCTCCCCTCTAATCCCTTCATTTCGTGAATAATTCCCCAGAAGCAACTACTTTCAGTCCCCTGTGTTTCCTATAAACCAGTAGAGAGGTTCAGAAACTTGATCAGATTCAAGTTCATTTTTGGTGGGTACAGTAGGCAAGAATATAATATAGGTAGTGTCATGTACTGTTTACAGAAAGCACTCTTCCTCTCTTACTGAGATGTTAGCAGACATTGACTAATTATTTAGATGCATTGTTTGTCTAAACCATTCTTTCTTAGCCTTGGCACAACTGAAATTTTGGGCCAGATAATACTTTGCTGTGGGGGCTACCCTGTGCATGGTAAGAGTTTAGCAACATCCCAGGTCTCCACCTACTAAACGCTAGTAGCACCATCCCCTTCCTATTTGTGACAGCTCAAAGTGTTTGCAGACATTGCCAAATGGCAAAATGTATTGGCTAATAAGTTTAAAGGTGATAAATTAGAATTTTGCCACTCTTAGAATAGTGATTCTCAATGAAGGGTTATTTGAGATGTTTTTAAAAAGATTACCTAAATCCTATTATCCCATCTAAAAAATTAGCAATAATCCCCTAAAATCTGCCAGTCAATCATGCTCTAGATTAACTCAGGGGTTTTATTTCTGTCTTCTGTAGCATAAAACATGGTTGAGAGGGGCATGTGTGTGTGTGTGTGTGTGTGTGTGTGTGAACTTAAGCCCTAGCCTAGTCATTAAGGCCCAGCTCCTTCCCATTCCCTCTCAAAGCTTTTTGACACTTCAAGGTATCGTATTATCTTATCCTATAATCAAGAACTTCAAGACATCTTTTCCTATAGAGGAGAGCTGGGAAAGCCAGCTGAGGTTTGTAATAATTTATCGGGGTGGTAGGGGATAGGTGGTACCTACATGAATCAGGCATCCCCGTGGACAAAGTAGTCTGTTATTAATATATTGTAATGCAGGTACAGTGTCCTGCCTGGACACACCCTCTTCATTAGCATTTGAAGGAATTAGTTCTTGAAAACTCGTGTATAAGAGCTCTTATTTCCTTGATCATTTTAGGGAGACCAATGGCAGCTATAAACAGATGTGAGTCTCAAACAATAAAATGTTTTAGTTCAAAACTTGGTTGTATAAAGTAGTATCTTTTGGATTTTTGGCCATTTCACAGTGGTGAATGTTCTGATCACTTCCAGGAGATGTGCCAGGAGAAACAAGTCATTCCTGTTCTACTTTTGGAAAAGGGGCTGGTTTCTCTGTGATAGAGTGAGTCACTATAGTAGCTGCATTACTGGAAATTAAAAATGGTTTATCTGGCCATGTGTTGTGTCATAAGGGTCATCAAACACGTGGCTCAGTATTGCTAGGGAGCACTTTTGAAGGGTAAGCTTTATTGCCAGAATAGAGGTACTATCTGCTTTTTAAATATCCCCTACAAAGTTCAAGACTTCAGAGGTATGACTCCAAGAGTAACATATTTGAACATAGGAAGCTGGGCAAGGCAGAGAGCTAGCAAGGGAATTCCTTCATAAGAGACAGTAGCAGCATCCATGGATGGCTGGATACTGTTTAAAATTGTAGGACATATGACAAATACCTCTGCCACAAGAAACATCTGCTAATGAAGTCCTGCATGCCTGGCCCCAGCAGTTGATAACGGGCCTGGTGTCATCACTTGGTCACTATTTGGGTTTGGGGACAAAGACAGAAAGGAAAGTGCCCAGAAATCATACGGCTTGTTCATCTTCCTGTGACTAGAAGGGACTCAAAGGATCTTTCTAGTCTAGGTGTACTAAAATTAGAGCAAACCTCTGTGTGATCCTAAAGGCATGGTGTCATGTGTCTGTGGCCTATGGATTGCTGAGACAAGTTGAATTTTTCTCACAAGATCAAGCTGTGAGATGAAACTACATTCAAAATCTGTGTAGATGGTGCAAATGAGGCATCAGTCTATAGATGCTGAGCAAGAAAAAAGGATTGTGTTTGCTTGGACCAGCAGGAAAATGATAAGTGGCAGAAATAAGATGAAAGGCTCAAAGCAGAAGTGGTTTTGCAGAAACGGACTGAGCTAAAAAAAAGGATGTCTCAGACAGTTTTTGTCTGGTTATTGTGGCCTTGATGTTGCTAAGAAGGTTGCCTTTAAAGGCTTCAAACTGGCATAGATACTGATGCAGGCATTGTATCTACTACATATAATACAATTTCAGAAGGTACTTTTTAAAGCAATCATTGCCTGTACTAGTAAGAGGATTAGAAAGAGATTTCTAGTGAACAACCATGGCCTATCAGAGCAGTCACTACAATGTTTTAGGGAGAATGATGCTAAATTTTGCATTCTAGAAAATTTGGTTTGATGCCAGTATAGAGAAAGAACAAGCAAAAGCAATACAGGAAACAGAGACTAGATAGAAAAAACAGAAGATGTATGAGGGATAAAAGATAAGAAATTGATATAAGGAATAGCAACAGGAACGAATGTGATCAGTTGGAAACAGAAAATGTTAAAAAGATACAATTGAAAATATTTTATCAACAATTGAAAATTATAGGAAAAAGAAAATAAGTCTAGGATGTCTCTAGATATTTGACTTCAGTAATAAGTGAATGGTTGAGGTATTCACTGAGATAAATAAGAGAAAGAGAAAAAAGGGAAGTGTGGGCACAGTAATAAATCATTCCAATTTGAGGGTTTCTGTAGCATTTTTATTATAAAAAATAATTCAGGGTAGTTAATGATATGAGCCTGAGTTTTCAGAGATCTTTGTGGGCAGGAGAAACAGAGTTTAGGCTCTTTAGTGTATTAATGGTGCATGTCATACATTCAGCAGGAGTAGATGAAGCCTCCCAGCAAGTGCATACGGAGAGCGGGGGTCCCCATGATAGAACCTTGGCAAATGCCATCAACATGGATTCCCAAATTTACTACCTGCTTCAGAAATGTATTTTCTTCCTCCTGTACAGATTAAATTGCTTAATTCAGACAACTCTCCAATCCCAAATGAAGTTGTCCAGTTGCATCTGAAGGACAAAGTTGTGGGCAACTACACCACAGATGTAAACGGCATCGCTCAGTTTTTCTTGGACACATCTACGTTTACATACCCAAATATCACCTTGAAAGTAAGTTAAACCAAAGGCAAGTAAAACAAAAACAAACAAGCAAACAAAAAAACTGCACTGGCTTGCTAAGGTTTAGGTCTATGCGAGATTATTTTTATGGAACAGAAATGAAAAGATACATCTCGGTATGAATCTAGAGTACTGAAAAATGGTTAAATATTAAGAATATAGACCCTATGAAAAGCAGATTAAAATTATTTTAAGAGTCCTGGGAAAAGGATGGATAGCATACATATTAAATTGTATAAAGGAGAATTAGCTGAAAATAAGCAACGCTTCACTTTTATTACAGAAATAGAATGAGAATTGTGTTTTTATAGAAGGAAATACTTGAGAAGTCCTGTAATGTATTACCTTGGAATAATGTAAAGAATTTCTCTGGATATATTCAAGAGAGAAGTAAACTACTATCTGTAATAATTATATATCAATCTTTCTTAGATATTTTTAAAGGACTCCTCAGACTTTTTGTGTTGATAATGGTAAATTACTATGGTCAGAGTAAACTCCTTACTGTATTTCATAAAACTTTCCCGTCCAGTCGCGGTGGCTCAGGCCTGTAATCCCAGCACTTTTGGAGGCCGAGGCAGGCGGATCACAGGGTCAGGAGATTGAGACCATCCTGGCTAACACGGTGAAACCCCGTCTCTACTAAAAATACAAAAAATTAGCCGGTCGTGGTGTCGGGCACCTGTAGTCCCAGCTGCTCCGGAGGCTGAGGCAGGAGAATGGCGTGAACCCGGGAGGCGGAGCTTGCAGTGAGCCGAGATCGCACCACTGCACTCCAGCCTGGGCGACAGACCGAGACTCGGTCTCAAAAAAAAAAAAAAAAAAAAAAAAAACTTTCCCATCTTTCAGTAAAACTTCATATTATGTTGTCAGTAGCAAGGTAAACTTTTGCACTCATAGGTTCTTCATACTATAGTGAGGGAGATATAGCAATCTACATTCTAGCAAAAGTATAATTATAGTAAAAAATACAGTAAAATATTTAATGTAATATTATTTAACTAGGACTTGAATAGACTAAGTTGTAGAAACCATAGTGGTCACTCTAGAGTATAACCAGAAAATGGGGAATTGGCTTAGACTTAATGTAGAACGGCTATAAAATGTTTTTGTAGAGATAAAGCAGCATGACAATAAACCATCTTATCAAATATTCTTTCACTCATCCTTTCTCTTTATCCTAAAATACCCATAAATTTGATTTTTTGTCTAGGCAGCCTACAAGGCCAATGAAAATTGTGAGGCTCATGGCTGGGTATTGCCTCAATACCCTCAGCCTGAGTACTTTGCATACCGATTTTACTCCAAGACTAACAGCTTCCTAAAGATTGTCCAAGAGATGGAAGAACTGAGATGCAACCAGCAGAAGAGGGTGCTAGTGCACTACATTCTCAATATGGAAGACTTTGAAGACAAAACCTACACAGCAAACTTCAATTATTTGGTATGAACTGAAAATATTCTTCCACAACCAAATTTGTTTCTTTTCTTTAAAACTTCTTTGAACCTAATGAAATCCCTGTACCTGTATGCCACGAGGAAGCTCAAAGTAAACATAAATGATAAAACTTATCTAACTGGTATCTATTTTTAAGAAAGGAGGGAAAAGGCCCTGCCACCACAACCCGTATGCATGCTGTCATTCTCAGACCCTTTCTTCAGAGTTACCCATTTCTATTTGGACATAGCTGGGATCAAATCATAGTTCTGATACGTACTAGCTTTGTGTTACTTTTTGGAAGTCACTTAAACCTCTAGTGAATGTTAATTTTTTGTAATATATTGTCTAATTTTGTAATATATTATCTAATCATCAAGATAATTATTTAGTAATACATATAAACCCTTTGCCCAACTTCTGGCACACAAAAGATATTAAATATTAGTTTGATTTTAATATATTGCTATTATGGAATATTTTACACTGTCTAAATGGATGCATGATACTTCACTGAGATTTATGAAGATGATATAAAATTAATGAAACATGAATTAACTCAATAGGCCAACACTTACTGAATCTTTTTCATATTCCAGGTACTGTATTAGCAATTGTAACAATAGAAAAAATAGAAAAAGTATAACTGGGGACAAAACATAAATTAGAATTACATAAGTGTAACAAATGAAACATGTATGGCCACTAAGGTATTACAGAAAAATGAATGATTAACTCTAGCTAGAGTTTAGAACAGTGATTGCCAGAGTATATTTCCTAGAGTAGCAGTATCAGCATCACCTGGGAATAAGTTAGAAATTCTGGGAATTCAAGTGGCTGGGTGCGGTGGCTCACGCCTGTAATCCCAACACTTTGGGAGGCCAAGGCGGATGGATCACGAGGTCAGGAGATCAAGACCACTTTGGCTAACATGGTGAAACCCCGTCTCTACTAAAAATACAAAAAGAATTAGCCGGGCATGGTGGCGGGCACCTGTAGTCCCAGCTACTCGGGAGGCTGAGGCAGGAGAATGGCGTGAACCCGGGAGGCGGAGCTTGCAGTGAGCTGAGATCCGGCCACTGCACTCCAGCCTGGGTGACAGAGCAAGACTCCATCTCCAAAACAAAAAAGAAAAGAAAAAAAAAATTCTGGGAATAAGTTAGAAATCTTGTCCTCCAGGTGATTCTGAAGCACATTAAAATTTGACAACCACTAGTTTAGGAAAAAGATATATACCTATATGTTTACATTTATATGTATATACATATTTTTAAGGAAAAATACATAAAGAGAATATGCCTAAGTAGGGTTTTGTAGGATGAATAGGAGTTTTCTGGATGATTAGAGGATATGAGAAACACATTTAAGCTTATTTTAGGAAATAATATAAGAGGTCAAAGATGTCTGAAGTGTATTATTCTGAGAACTAAAGGTGTTTGAGGCTATCTACATGAAGAGTGAAAGTAGTACCACATGATTTCTCACATTTTTCAAACTTAGAATTCTGGCATAATCTTTTGATACTTCTTTTTTTCGCCAATTTCTATCACTTTTTCATTATATTATCTCTCGCATGTTTCTTTCCTTCATCATTTCCATAAACATTAAAATATTTCAAACCAGCAAGGTATGGACACCAAACCATCAGAAAAGGTGTGAGTCCAAATTCCACTGAAGCCCTTAGCTAAGCCAAGCATGGCTCATTTAGACTGGAGGCAAAGTGGTGGGAGTGGGAGGAGCTAGTTGTGGAGGAGAGGTTCTAGGGAAGCAAGGAGGGGACTCTGGGGAGCTCAAGGAAGTGGCTCTTTACCAACCGGTACAGAAATTCTTCAACATGTCAACAATAATATTGCCATATTGGGGTGTGAGAAATACCAGGCATCCTTGGAGTGAGAAGCTAAACCTCTTAACTAGTTTTTATAAAGACAGGCCCACATGCCCCTGACTTTTGCCTTCTTTTCTGGCCACACCTCTGATCGTCTTAATGTCCAATACTTCCCAATGCAGAGCTGAGCCATTTCGCAGGTCTGTGGTGTGAATTGATTTACTTGTCATCAGCTTCCCTCTTGAAATAGCTTAGATTTGCCCCTCTCTGATCTGATAAGGGCTTTGCAATTACTTTACTTCATTTCCATTTTAAATGAGTCTCCTAATAGCCTTTTTCTTCCTCCCTCCCTCGTTCCTTCCTCCCTCCTTTTCTTCTGGAAATCTAGAGTGGTTTTTTTCAAAAGCAATTAGGATTATTTCACTCTCCTAATTGAAGTACAGTTAATGAGTGCCTCTTTCTATTAAAACAAATACCAGACTCCTTTCTTTTGCCTGCAAGACTGTATCTGGTCTGCACCTGTGAAGCTCACCAGCTTCATTTTGCATCATTCTACACTTCAGCCTTCTGTATTGCAGACACAGAGGGCTTTCATTTTCTTGGACAAGCCATATGCTTTTCTGGCTCAGAAGCCTCCCACAGGTTTTGCCTTCTGCCCATAACAATCTTTGTTCCCATTTGCTACCGCAGCTCCCAACCTGCCTGCACCTCATTTTCCGAGCTGATTCCTCCTCAGCATGCATCTCCTGGCTTAAATGAAACTGTCTAATCTCCTAGACAATTCAAGTCTTCTCCTACATATTCCTTCATAATAGGCTGGGTGGACTTTAATTCTGCCCAGCAGGGTGTACATCACAGAGAAAACCCTCAATATAATATTTTAGAATGAATGGATAGAGGCTGAATTAATTTGATTCTCAGGCTTTCAGTAATTAATTTGATACTCAGCTTTTAAGCTTTTTTCTTAATTGTGTGGCCTGACAAATATCAGTGCCTCTGTGTGCCTCTTCAGTTTACTCATCTGTTACAAGAGCTGTCTTTCTGTTTTGAGAAGTCAATGAGTTAATATAGCCAACAGTGCTAAGACCTCTCAGGCTCATTAAACTTTCAGCTTTATGCCTTTTTGCAAATGTTCTAGTTCCCAAAACAATATCTTCCAGCTAGTTGAGGCTCAGTTCTTTTTTTATGAACGAATAACCCAAACCTGGCACTTCAGAGATTTAAAGCAATTTTAATATTCAGTGAAATATTCAACGGACTAGGAGTACCAACTCCAGCAATTTCAAGCTGCAAGATCTTATGGAAGCTTTAAATTATCTGCAAGTCTCAGCATCTTTTAAAATAATATTCTAAAATTGTAATTTAAAAATTCAAGGAGTTTGTACTAGATTTCAAGTCTCCAGCCTTTGTGTGCACTTTAGAGGTCATAATAAAAGTCTGCTGATGCAAATTTGAACACAGTTGCTGATAAAGGTGAAGTGAGAGAAGCGTTTTTCTGGCGCACCCCCAACTTGCTACTTTATTTTCTTTTCTTTAAATTTTGGGTGGAGATGGATGAACAGGCCTTGCTTATACCTTGCATATCAAACACACCTTTCAGAAAACCAAACAAGCACTGGGAGACTCTTAATGCTTTGTGTAGCTTTGTTTCACTAAAGTAAATAAATTTAGATGTAATTCAGCATTTACAAATATGAATAAAAAGTTGTTTTATTGGTCTTCGAAAACGGTTTTGGAATGTGGAACCTTAAATTGCTTTATAGCAAGTTTATCTGTGACTCCTAAATTCTCTTGAATATAGCTATTAGAGTCATATGCTTGTTTACTGGTAACCTGAGTTTACTAGTAAACATGTCAATAGTATTGCTCAGACAAGAAAAGGAGGTAAATCACATTCATTTATAATTAAATGAAATTTCTTTTTGTTCTCTAAACTTTATCATTATATTTTCATTTTCCTAGGTGATTTCAAAAGGTGTAATCGTTCTTCATGGGCAACAGAAAATTGAGATCAATGAAAATGGTGAGGCCTCTAATTTTAGCATATAATTTAATACAAATAGAATGCTTTAACTGGGATATATTTTACATTTTTCTTTAAAAGTCACAGTCCTCGCATTTTAGGACTGTTTATTTACTGCCCGCCAAACTACCCTTGGGGACCATATAAAGACATGTAAATAGGCACAATGCCAAATGAAAAAATAATTACTTAATTAATAGTTAATTAATAATATTAATTAATTAATTTAATTAATATTTAATTTAATTAATAATTAATTATATTAATTGACTATTAATATATTGTTAATTATATTCCAAACTATATTGTTATTATATTCCAAACACTACTATAATGCAAAAGGGTCATTGATCCTTCCCTTTCTCTTTCAAGAAAGACAGGTAAGTATTTTTACATTCAAACAAGAAGGGATTTTTTAAAAGAAACAAAAGTAGACTGAAGTTTGAAAGGTAATAAGAAATGTTCAACTATTTCTTTCTTTTATAATTTATGGAATAGGCTATGAACCCCTCCTAGAAATGCTTTATAAATTAAATTTGCTGGGTCGGGGCAGTCTCTTTGGCAGTGGGTAGGATGGCTAGAAATTCAGTGGAGGATTTCTACAAGATGACAGTTAACTATCTCACCACAGCACTTTTTCGGTTTGAAATTTTCTTTTCACAGGGAGGAAGGGCATATTTTCCATTTCTATAGACGTTAGCCCTGAGTTAGCGCCCTCAGTAGATATGCTTGTCTATAGCTTGCATCCTGGAGGAGAAATGGTCACTGACAGCACCCAGTTCCAAATTGAGAAATGCTTCAAACATCAGGTGGGTGACAAAAATTATTCTTTTTTAATTTTGGGGAAAACCAAGGAGAACTTAAGAGAGTGTTGGGTTTAAACTCCCAATTTTTCGTAGACTTGCAAAATGAAAAATGTGTGTGTTTTTTAAAAAAGTTAAGAATAGCCTAAAAGATGATTCTTCTCAGATGGCTTGCCTTCCTTTTGCCCTTTTGTTTATTTTCATTTTCAGGTCAACTTAAATTTTTCTAAAGAAAAAGGTTTACCAGGATCCAATGTCAATCTTCAAGTCTCGGCGGCTTCAAACTCTCTTTGTGCTCTGTGGGCTGTAGACCAGAGTGTATTGCTGCTAAGGAGTTATGGTCAGCTGTCAGCACAAAGTGTGAGTAATTAAAACCACCTTTGTTTACCACCAACGGTATAGTTTCATGTCTTTACGTTTGGATAAAAACAGGTTACCTTAAATAAACTAGAGGAGAAAGAAATTGCCCAGAGTTCCAGGAATAAAAAATATTTTAGGTTAGAAATCACGTAAAATGATTCTACTCCAATTATACTAATTCTCTTATGGAAAAAGTGAGCAGCACTTTAAAAAATAAATAACAGTTGCTAAATGTCTACTATTTGACACTTGCTCTACTGAGTATTCCCATAGCTATTATTTAATTTTATTCTCATATTAATCAACCCTATAGAACTAATGCGGTATTCCCATTTTGATTAATGTCTAATCTTAGGCTCAGGGAGATTTAGTAAATTAACCAAGAACGTTCTCTAACAATGTCCTTGAATGAGTCCTCAAAGAGTATTCAGCGGTGCCTTTATCTGGAATGTATTAAAATCCGTGTACTTTTTGTTAGTTTTAATGTGATTTAGCCAGCAATTATTTAACTGATTAAATAGTATTTCAAAGTTTTGACAGATCTAAGATCCTATACTTTCTCAATATGTGTGTATTTGGTATAGGTCTGATGACAGTTCTATATAGGATATTCATAGGATTATATAGGTTGTTTATATACTGCTTGTGAGGAAAAATGAATTGTTTTCTATAAAAAAAATACAGTTTATTTTCTTCTACCATCCAGGTGTATAGTCAGCTATATTCCAGGGAACTACATGGCTATTATTTCAGAGGACTTAACTTAGAAGATGGCCTTAAAGTGCCATGTCTTAAAGATGAACATATCCTTTACAATGGAATTTATTACACACCTGCATGGGCTGACTTTGGAAAAGATGCCTATGACCTTCTGAAGGTAAGACAACTATGTCTTAAAACGGTGAATATACGTGACAATATATAAATAAATAGAAATATTCATGGTGTGGATTTTTAATGTCAGAATTCTTAGAGTACAAATTTACAATTAGTACTAATATCTGAGAAATAATATCTCAAAGAATGTTATAATAGCAAAAAGACCTGATAAAGTTATTATTATATTATAGTTATAATTATATAATAGTTATATTATAAAGTTATAATGCCTATTTTATATAGTTATAATAAATTATTATGAAGTCAATATATTTTTTAAAGTTGTATTAATATAATTTTATTTAAAAATTATTATAAAGTTATAAAGTTATAAGTTTATTATAATTTGTTATAATAAGGTAAAGTTATAATGAGATTATTGTAACTTCATTATAAAGCTATAATATTTTAAATAATTAATAGTACTATTAGAAAAAGAACTAATATGTGAGGGAATTATCAGCTTTCCTGACATAATATTATGCACATTATATACTGGGGTCTAATATAAATCCCCATTTTGCTCCTACATCTACCCACAAATTCAATTTCTACTATTTGAAAGTATTCTACTATAATTAAAGTGTATATAAGTGACATACTGTCCCTAGTTCAATAAAAATGCCAAATTCAAAGCAGTGAAAGTATAGTGGGGTAAGATATGAGATGTCTTTTTTTGTCCTCTCTTATTTAAAGGTTTTCATCAACAACTCTTGATTAGGAAAACAGAGCAAAAGCCATTAGAATTAGAGAAACTAAGGAACTCAAAGACACGAAATTTAGGAAATGTCAGCGAAGTATCTCTAAATATATGACAATTAGAGATGGAGAAATAAATAAGTGGAAATTGAAAATATACGTAGAACAAAAAACCAGTTCAAACTGCTAGTCTAGGCTGTTATGTGACCTAAAATTTGATTTTATCTTAAAAGGCAATGGGATTAAAGATTTTTACCAACTCTCACCTCCGGAAACCAGTATTGTGCAAGGACTCTAACCATCTTGACTATACTGATTACATATCCTTAGGTAAGTCACAGTATAATGTGAAGGGCAGGTGACAGGTTATAATCTCTTAATGCTTTTAAACTGATTGGGAAAAGAAGGGAGGTGATTATTTTCTTTTGCTTTGTCAATTAATTCATTTAATGTGCCTGTCATATCAGATGTTAGAAATACAGTGAGAATAATGCAGGTAAATCTTTATGCTCATGAAATTTACATTGAATTTGGGATGTAGACAATGTACAAATGACTACATATTGTCATTTGTATATTTCTTGTGTTGCTATAAAGAAATTCTTGAGGCTGGGTAATTTATAAAGAAAATAGGGGCCAGATGCAGTGGCTCATGCCTGTAATCCCAGCACTTTGGAAGGCTGAGGCAGACAGATCACTTGCGGTCAGGAGTTTGAGACCAGCCTGGCTAACATGGTGAAACCCCATTTCTACTAAAGATACAAAAAATTAGCCAGGAGTAGTGGTGTGCGCCTGTAATCCCAGCTACTTGGGAGGCTGAGACAGGAGAATCGCTTGAACCCAGGAGGCAGAGGTTGCAGTGAGCTGAGATTGTGCCATTGCACTCCAGCTTGGGTAACAAAAGCAAAACTCCATTTCAAAAAAAAAAAAAGAAAGAAAGAAAGAAAATAGGTTTAATTGGCTCATGGTTTTGCAGGCTGTACAGGGAACATGGTGCTGGCATCTGCTAGGTTTCTGGGCAGGCCTCAGAAAATGTACAGTCACGGTGCAAGACAAGGGGGAGCAAATGTCTCCTGTGGCCGGTATGGGGGCAAGAAGAGGAGAGGTGTCACACCCTTTTCAACAATCAGATCTCACAAGAAGCCACTCAACATTAAAAGAACAGCACCAAGCAATGCAGGATCTGCCCCCATGACCCAAACACTTCCTGCCAGGCCCCACCTCCGACATTGGGGATACCATTTCAACATGAGATTTGAGGGGACAAATATTCAAACTATATCAATGGCATAATTTCAGATGGTAATAAGTGCTCTGATAGTTAATCTTTCCTGAATTGTTGCTACATCTAGGCATTTTACAAATGTCAATCCATTTATTCATCATAGTCTATAGATTAGAAGCTCTTATCTGCAATTTGTCAATGAGAAAAATGAAGCTTAGGCAGGTTAAGTAACTTGTCCAATGTAACAGATGCTAAATAACAGAGGTGGGATTATAATCCAGACGTTCTGATCCCAAAGTCCATGTTTCTCTATTGTGAGTTACTGTCTCTCAAAGAACTACTGTATGGAAAATAAAACAAGTTAACGGAAAAGAGCAGAACATCAGGATGCTATTTTAAATAAGATAGTCAGAGAAAACCTCTATGAAGAAGTGACCTTCAATCAGAAACCTGATCAAAGACTGTGCAGAAAAGTCCGGTAATATTTAAAAATAGGCAAAAAATATAAAGACATGATACAAAAAAGGGAAACCAAATAGATAGGAATGATATGGAGAAATATTTAACTTCACTAATAATCAGAAAAAAATTTAAATGAACATCAAGAAGCCAGTTAACACATCCGCCAATGGTGAAAAGAAAGAAAATTCAAATGGTAATTGTTATTCAAACAAGACAGATGGGAGCACTGTATGTACTATTGGTGGGATTATAAAGTGGTACAGACATCATGTGGGGTCTTGTAGTACTCAAATTAATAGGCATGCACCTTCAAACACAGCAATTAAACTTCTTGGCATAAACATTCAAACATAGCAATTAAACTTCTTGGCATAAACACCAAGACCTGCAACTCAAGTCCATACGAGGAGATGCACACTATGTAATATTTGGTGCATTGTTGGTTGTACTAGCATGGAATGGAGACAACCTAGGTGACCATAACTAAAGGGATGGATTAAGTAATATGTGGTAAATACAGGCTATGGAATATTGGGAAGCACTAAGAAATAACATAAGTAAATTTTAAGAATGAAGTTTGAAGTGGGAAAAGTAAGAAACATAGTCATATCTAAATTATAAAATTATTTACACGAGTTTAAAATAAACATACTAAGCAAAATTACATATTGATGAAAATTTTGTATAGATCCAGGATATATACAAAATACATTAGAGTGCTAGAAAATGGAGGGAAGGGATGCTTCAGGAAGAGGGCAGCAAATAATATTTAAATATTTGTATATTGTATGTATTATATATTTGTATATATAATATATTAAATTTTTATATATTATATAGTATATAAAATATATTTTGTTATATATTTTATATTTGTATGTGTTATATATTTTATTATATAAAAATATTTTATATAATATATTTTAAATAAGTAATATATAATGTGTATTATACATTTGTTTATTGATAAGTATAAAGATAGGTGAAAATTAGGAAAAATAAATCAACACAGATCATAGTCTGTATACAAGGTTATTCCTAAAACCAGCAAACAACTAATAGCTTTAGCTAGCACTGATTTGCAGTAGTCCTGAACAAATCCAATAGGCCGATATTAAGTGCTGAAACTATGCAGCCCAGTTGTGATTGAGACCAGAAATATACCATTATACATCTACACATGCATGGGGGCTGGAACTGTGGAATGGCTGCAGGCCCACAGCCAAAACTGGAAATAAAGAGTCATAAAGCTGTTGCAATTTGAAGTTTACCCGTGCAACCTCCTATTGAATAAGTTTTCACATTGAAGTCTTATAGACCTCTAAGCAATATTTATACTTTGAAAGACTATGAAAGATGGTACACAAACAGTAACCCAAGGAATTTACATTAGCAGGCTAAACAGGAAACTGAATAATAAGAAAAATAATTTAAAATGAGCATTGTGTTATTAAGATATTCAGATGAAGTGAGAATTAGTGGTAGAGGTCAAAGAGAAAGTTTATTTTATTTTATTTTATTTTATTTTACTTATTTATTTATTTATTTATTTATTTGTGAGACGGAGTCTTGCTCTGTCGCCCAGGCTGGAGTGAAGTGGTGCAATCTCGGCTCACTGCAAGCTCTGCTCCTGGGTTCATGCCATTCTCCTGCCTGAGCCTCCCCAGTAGCTGGGACTACAGGCAGCCACCACCACACCCAGCTAATTTTTTGTATTTTTAGTAGAGATGGGGTTTCACTGTGTTAGCCAGGATGGTCTCGATCTCCTGACCTCGTGATCCGCCCGCCTCGGCCTCCCAAAGTGCTGGGATTACAGGCGTGAGCCACCGCGCCCGGCCTATTTTTAATCTTTTAATTATTTTGTAGGATAGTGTATTTTCATATTACTCATGTAATGTGTTTTTAGGTACAATATAACAAAATATCACTGATAGATTATTTCAGGGATGAATAATTTATAATATCTTAATTTTTAATAAACATCTGTGAAATGTTCATATATTATTCACCAAACATAAGACATGCCTAAATAGACAAAGTTTTGTCGAAGTTTATTATGAAGATTGAATGAGTTTATATATGTAAAAGGCATTTTTGATCATGACTGAGAAATAGCAGTAATTCAATAAATGATGGCTACTATTATTACTAAATCTTGTCCTCAAAACATAATGCTAAGAAGTTAAATCTGACTTTTTAGATATGAAATAACTAATTATTTTTTTTGTTGCTTTGCCTTTCTTCAGATAAAATTTTACTTTTTTATTTTAAAGTTTTATTTTAATTTTAATTGATAGATAACTGTATATATTTATGAAGTATACTGTGATGTTTCAATACATTTAAGTACTGTGAAATGATCACATCATTAGTTAACACTTCCATTAGTTCAAATACTTACCTTTTTTTGTGGTGATAACATTCTTATAGATATTTCTTTATATTCATTCAGAGGGTTATACAGGTTCGGACCTCAAGAGTAAATTTCATGGTGAAACTCTGAGAAAATCATTTCCTGAAACTTGGGTTTGGAATCTTATTACAACTGAGTGAGTATTTTTAATTGTGTTTTTCTTCATTTAACTTTTCTTTTTATCTGAATGAAAGACAACATTCATATTTGCCAGCCTTATGGAAATAAATATGTCCCCAAGACTGAAAACTAAGAGTGTGTCAAAAATTCTGCAGAGCCTGTGATAGGATTCTAACTTCTCTTTTTTCTTCCTTTCACTTTCTCCTTTTATTTTTTCCTTATTTCTTTTTCTTACTCTATTATGTTTTATCACTTTTTTTTATAAGAACTTGGATGTTGTTGGAAGGAAAGTTGTACAGGAGACTATAAAGCACACTGAAATTTTTGTTGTATGACATGATGAACATAATACTCAACAAATACATATGGAGGTAAGGGAGAAAGGAGAAAGAGGAGAAAAGAAAATGTAAAAGAGGAAGAAAAAAGGAAATAATAAAGGGAAGGAAGAAGAGGAGGAAAGGAGGTTGGAAAAAAATAAATTTCTAAGTAGGTGCCATAAAAATTTCAAGTATAAGGCTAATGTGCATACTTTAAACAAAAACCGTATTATATGGCTCATGTTTTATACTTATCAGTAAAGTTGGATAAATGTGATAGCAATGACTTATAAGTAAACTAAAGTTAAACAAATTGCCAATTTAGATATTCTGAGTAAATTAAATGAGTCATTAATTCATGTCTCCTGCTCACTCAAACATTTCCAAATATTTTGGTGTTAAAGACCACTTATAGTGTCTACTGATAACGAAAGACAGAAATGCACAGAGATGAAAGTATCTTTCTCAGTGTTTTATAAGAAAGTAAAAGATTAATGCCCATGTCGAGTATTTTAATGGTTCATAATTGTTCAGGGTTTATAAGAAAATACATAGTATCATAAAATTTAAAATAGAATTAAAAGATGAGATCTCACAATTAAGAAGCAGTAGAGTCAAAGATGACTCAAAGGTAAGGAAAACTAATGCACTGGACACAAAAGCTTAATGTTAAGCTTCTTTACAGATAAGGTATGATATGGAGCAAAACAGAGGAAGAATGGGATAAAAAATAAAAAGAGAGAGAATTTGCCTATTGTAGTTTAGCAGACCATTGAACCATCAAAGGAGGAAATGTAGAGCTCCAAGGAAGTGGAATGATCCAATTATACATGTGTTACACGGTGACAGCTTCTCTGTGAATCTGTATGCTATCTCTTTTATTAGCTCCTCAGGTGCAGCCAACCTTAGACTTACTGTTCCAGATACAATTACACAATGGAAGGCCAGTGGATTCTGCATGAATGACAAAGCTGGATTTGGCCTCTCCCCAACTGTCTCCATGACAGCTTTTCAGCCCTTCTTTGTGGATCTCACTCTGCCCTATTCGGTGGTTCGAGGAGAAGCATTCACTCTGAAGGCCAATGTCTTCAACTATCTGAAAAGCTGTATTCAGGTACCAGCTCTTCTTAGTAAAATAGCAAGTTCTTCCCTATGTAAATTATCTTCAAATATCAGTTGCCTGATGATCAGAACTTGGTAAGAACTTGTCTTTCCTTCCTAAGTTTTTAAAAAACATTAACAAGCTCTACCAACCACTCAATGTGTGATTTGGATGTATAAATTATTATACCTAGGTGGCTGGCTGAACATAAAAGAACTTAAGCTCTATGGTATAAGCTACTTTTTATTATTGTGTGTGAGGGGAGGGTGGGTGGAAATGATTGAAGAGATCCCTAGAACTTTTGATTCTTCAACGTATTCAATAATTTTGTGCATAAGACCCTTTTGAAGCCTTGTGAATAATTACGCTGAATATTATCAAATTAGATTTTAAGTTTGTTTACCTTTGGGATACATGAGGAGATACAAAATACACAACAGCTTAGGGGTTTCATAGGCTCTTGAGAGCTGACCAATAGCTATGGAAAAAAAACCCCAGCAATTTCACAATAGAAAAAACACACACACCATTTCTATGTGGGTTTGTATCTTGGTTTTTACACTGTCTAGTTCTGCTGCTTTGAACAAGATACTGATCTCCATCAGCCTCAGTGTATCTGGTGTAAAATGCTGTTAGTAATACATATTTGGCTGGGTCCTTATGAGAATTGAATGAGGTAATGTAAACCACAAGCCTTACACAATACACTGCAAATAATAAGCACTCACATTTGTTTCCCATCTCTTTAACTTTTACCAAAATAACAAACTTCAACTATATCTATAATAATAATGTGGCCTTTGTTTTTTGCATTAGCTCATCTCTTTCAATGGTTTGCAATATGGTGAGATCCCCAAACCCAACCTTTTGTTGACATCCAATTATTTGGTGAACGTCAGTAGAGAGTAGGGACAAAATGACATGTCCAAAGTGCCAGGTAACAAACCAAATCAACAGATTTTACTTTAAGTGATACTGTTTACTTAAAAAAAAAAAATCAAGCAGGTCGAACTATTCAGTTTATTAGGAAGCTATTTTTTAGGAAAAAATAAAAGTACATTTTTTTCATATTCAGGAAAGTTTGTTTTTGCTTCCTTGTTAGTAGAGTTTTTCTTTGTGAGCCTGAGTTGCAATGCAGTCTTCTAGATGCTTTGTATCTGCTATTTGCCATAGCACACATGGCTGTGAACTGTAGATGACAATGTCCTCAATTTACAGAAAAGAAAAAGAAAACAGGCTCCCAAGAGCTTATGATAACTTGGTCAACCCAAACTGGCCAAAACCTCTGCTTATTCCGCTGCAGTTCTGTGAGGTAATGCATTATTATATAAGACCTAAATACTGGTTTTTCAGAGTAATTAGTCACTAAGTGCCAAAGGTCAAATTATAACTCTGTTGTAAGACTTTGAAGGTCTCATGGTTTGGAAACCATTCTTTCCATAGCAGAAAATATGAAAGGCGAGGAACTTCCTTTCTAACTTCTCAGACTTGTGTGACTATGCTATGTTTATGTATGGAAAAGATTAAACACTTTTTCTCTCTCTTTCCTTATCGGGCCCTCACAGGTTAATACTGTACTGAAAGCATCTAGTATTTACCAAGCCAGACTTCTCTCAACTGAACATGAAGATATTTGTATATGTGGCAATGAGAAAAAATCCTTTACTTGGCTGGTTACCCCTCAAACACTGGGTAAGATTTACAGTTATTATATGTTTTTACATCCCTTTGTAAATCCCCCTAAGAGCTCATGTTGGACTATTTGTCTATGATAGGCAATTTACCCATTACTTACCACCACCGCTTATCCATTCTTCCATTCCTTATGATGGTATTCTCTTTCACAACCCAAGACCGTTACGCCTGAGGACAGGGGTGGGGAGTTGGAATCAAGTCTTGACTTCAAGAGTGTTTATTTTCCAGGTCATATTTTATTCTCTCCCCTGTCAAATTTCAATTATTTTAACAATTTACCTCAACAGAGAGCTCAAAATGATTTCTGCCTCCTTATATCTTCATTGAAATAACTGCCATTTACATTTTATGCCACTTAAGGTACAGTCAACCTCACTGTCACTGCTGAAACCCTGCAAAATAGTGGCTGTGGGAATGGGTCATCTACAGCTCCAGACATTGGCTGGAGGGATACACTGATCAAACCCTTGCTGGTAGAGGTATGACTTCAAAGTAAAACTTTTGGGCCTTGAGGAAAACAATCTGTCTGTATTTCAAAGATTTATCTCCATTAAGAAGCATAAAGTATAGCTTTCAGAACCCATGGAAAGAGGAGTGAACCACTTACCCAAAGATAAAACACAGTATTTCAATCAAATATTTGGAAAAGAAGGCCGGAGATACACATTTCATCCACTTATGCAAAGAATATTTAAAGTCAACTGTATAATAGTCTTGAAATAAAGGGAAAGAATTTTGGAGCTTGAAGGATCTTTATGAAAATCCTTGATTTTCATTTTGGTAACACAGCTTATTGTATAGCATGCAAAATCAAATGGTTTATTTCTGCATTATCTTGGGCTTAATAATTCATAGATGCACTATCTGGAATAAATTTTGAGGGTGATTTGTTCTATTTAGGCATTATTATTAATTTGTGAATATGCTGAATATTCAGAATATTGTTGATTATGAAATTAATCATGACTACTTTCTTTTCTTCTTCTAACAATTAGCCTGAAGGTATTGAAAAGGAGATGACACAGGGCTCACTTATTTGTACAAATGGCAAGTGGACACCTTTACATGTTTTTGCTGACATGGCAATATTGAATGACACTTTTATTTGTCTTTGTTTTAGAATGAAGGGTTTTATTATTCATCTTCTCAGAACATGGCTACTGGGAAAGATTAAATTACTTTCAAGTAATAAAACTTAATAATTTCACAAGTCAAAGCAAATTTTAAACTTTTAGTTCTTCCTTATTGACTGTTCCCTAGTTCAGAAATTCAAGTATCCGTGACTTTAACCCTTCTCTCTACCATTTAATTTCTACCCATCCAAGCCTTAATTTTGTCATTAAAAATAGTAACTATGACTCTAAAAGTTCTGTCAAAAGCACCCAACCAGAGAAGAATTTTCTCTACCTAATGTATTTTATTATCATTTATTTTATCCTCCCACCTCTGAACCAAATTCTGACAAGTCTTTTTTTCTGATTACCACATCTTCTGAAGTCCATTACCTATCTGGGGCTTTGTCTCACATCTATTGCCTAAAAATATTTGTTTCCAACACTGTAACAATTAATTGCCCTACAAATAGTACCAGACTGCAACTGGATTTCTTTCTATTATCTAATTTATTTTGCTTTTGCCACCATTTATTTGTTTGTTTGAATGTTGGAAATATTAGAGGCCCCTGGAGTTAATAGTAGCCAGAGATCTCATTTTATATTCCAATATTTTGTCACCTTAAGGAGCATACACAGGTAGTGGAGTATTTTCAGATTCAGTGTTTTATCACTTACAATTAGGTGATGTTCCAAATTTATTTTCTTTTGGCCTAAGCATACTCTTCTATACCAAGGCAGGAAAAACATCTAGTCTATTCATCCTATAAGTTGTTTTGTGAAAATCCAATTAAATAATAGGTGCAAAAGTAAATTGGAATGTACTCACCAAAGTTAAGGTTTCATTATATGTTAAATTGTAACTGATTATGAAGAGTTTATGTGAATATGATTAGTTATAATTATAGGAATTTCTTTGACCTTTTTTCTGATTATTTTAGAGTTGGGAATAGTCAATAAGTAGACATTAAGTGATTTAACAATCAAGAAGATAACTTATATTCAAAGTCAAAATCATGATTTTTAAAATAAATGAGAGATCTGAATTAATAATTTCACTTTACTATTTCCTAGGATCCACAGTATCTCAACCAGTAGTGCTAACTTTACCAGATAATCTTGTAAAAGATTCACCTAGAGCTTATTGGTCTGTCCTTGGTAAGTCTGCAAAGCAGTATAATACATAGGCTTAGAAAGAAGAGAAAAATTATACCTATTTCTGCCATGGTTCTATTTTGTCATCTGTTTTAGACTGCATTTCTAGCCTAAGAATTTTATAATTGAGGTTGGTATATATAACTAAGTTGGTATATATGGCACACTCACTTTCCTTTCTTAAAGGTCATTTGATCTGACACATAAAAATTTACGTTAGCATTTCTGGTTCATGTCTCATTTAAGGCTACCTCAGTAAGGAAAAACTTTTATGTTTTCTCAGAAACCAGTGATTTTTAGAGTACAGCATGCTGAACTGGTTAACATCAATATTTCACTTCTTTTGCCCTGAAATTACAACACTCAGGTAGGAGCGAACAGCATTCCACACAAAGGCAGTGGTCCCTGTGGGACAATGACCAAAAATGGGCAAAGCATCCTACTCGTAACTTACAGGCGCTATAAACCTAGAACGTGCCAACAACAGGAAACGTGCCAACAACTGGAAAAGCTTAAGGGTAATAAGAACAACTGTAAGACGTGTTTAGATATAGAAACATAAAATGTATGCCAAAATTAAATAGAATATATTTCTGTCATTGTTCCCATGTTAAAAAGGGTAAATTGCTTTCTTGCTCATTCCAGATTTCAAAGATAGTTACCTCCATGATTTATTTCTATCTTTTTTAAAAACAATTCTGGACTGTTTAGCCCCTACCTTCCAGTCATCACCTATATACAGCCCAGATTAAAGACTTAAGAGGGACATCTAAAGAATACTGTACAGTGGAAGGAATTCTGCACTCCTTGTGGCATTATGGTTATATCTTGCATTGTTGCAGTAGAAGAAGTATAGACCAGAAAAATACTAACAGGGAGGGGAAGAACACTCATCTTATATCCAGAACATCTTCCAGTATCAAAACCAAAGAAGACCTGCACTTACTTGAGCTTTTGGCTTTGAGCAAATAAGTCTCATTAACAAAATGATATCCAACAAATATAAGTCACAGATGCTACACCATTATATCCAGCACCATCATTCTAAACCCTTCTTATTTTTAGACTATCTTAATAGCAAATGGCTCAGTTTCCATCTATTTGGTAAGCCGTTGAATTCAATTAGCTAGTTAGCATCTTGTTGAGGATTTTTGGGATTTATATGCATCAGGGATGTTGGTCTGTAGTTTTCTTTTCTTGTAATGTCCTTGTCTGGCTTTGGTATCAGGGTAATACTAGACTTGTAAAATGAATTTGGAAGTATTACTTCCACTTTGATTTTTTGGAAGAGTCTGGTAAGAACTGATGTTAGTTCTTTAAATATTTGGGAGAATTCACCAGGGAAGCCATCCAGTCTGGGACTTTTATTTGATGAGAGACCTGTGATATTGATTAAATCTCCTTACTCACTATTAGTCTTCTCAGACTTTCTGTTTATTTATGATTCGGTCTTAGCAGGTTATGTGTGTAGGAATGTATTTACTTCTAGATTATCAGTTTACTGGCATATAATGCTTCATAGTAGTTTTATGTGATCCTTTGTATCCTTGTGGTGTAAGTTCTAATATCTCATCCTTCATTTATGGTCCTGTTTATTTGAGTCTTCACTCTTTTTATCTTAGGTAATGGTTTGTCGATTTCATTTATGTTTTCAACAAACTAGTTCCATTGATTGTTTTTCTAGTCTCTACTTCATTTATTCCTGTGCTAATATTTGTTATTCCCTTTCTTTTGCTACCTTTGGGCTTAGTTTGTTCTTTTTCTAGTTCCTTAAAGTGTAACATTAGATTATTTATTTGAGATCTTTCTTCTTTTCTGATATAGCAGTTTATCAATATACATTTACCTCTCCAGACTGCTTCTGCTGTATCCCATAAGATTTAGTATGTTGTGTTTCCATTTGCTTTTGTCTCAAGGTATTTTTTTATTTCCCTTTTGATTTCTTCCTTGACCCAGTGGGTATTCAGGCATGTGTTCAATTTCTACATATTTGTGAATTTTTGTCCTGTTATTTATTTCTAGTTTCATACCCTTGTGATTCAAAAAGATACCTGATATGATTTCAGTCTTCGGACTGTAGAAGTTCTTTACAGTGGCAAAGCGTAGTGGATAAGAGAACTGACTTTCCCAGAAGGCTGCCTTGGGTTTGAATCCCATTTTCACCACTTGCTGTGTCACTCTGGGAAAATTACTGAACCTCTCTGTGTCTCATTTCTTCATCCCTTAAGTAAAGATAATAGTATTACTTATTTCATAGGATTGTTATAAAAATTAAATGAGTTAAGATGCTTAGACACCTCCAGACACGTAGTAAATGCTACACAACTATTAGATATTGGTAGAAAGTGTGTAAGGAAGTGTCCAAGTCCAGGCACTCTGAAGCACTATTTTGTGTGCTGAATTCCTGACTCCACTGTGTCTTTTCCAGATGATGCTGGGAAAATTTTCAGCCTCTCTGTGCCTCAATTTCATTATAAATGAAAAAATAATACCCATGTGTGTTATTATTATAACCATTGAATGAATTAGTATGAGCAGAGTGTTCAGAACAGCATCTGATAAATGGCAAGCATTTTACAAAGGTTTATTTTGGGCCCAAATCCTATTGTTTTTGAAATGATGATTGACCTGGAGTTTTCTACTTCACCCTGGGAGCTCTCCAGAAATTTCGATTCCCACAAACTTTTGGGTTCTTCTGCTCTTGGCTGTGCTGCTTTGGATAATGTATCTCCACCATGGTTCTGAAAACAAGGCCCTGAGTTGTCTTGCTAATTCTATAGTGTGGGTCCAACAAATAGAAGAGAAAATAAGATCCAGATAATAGTTAAAATAATTATTTCCAGTATCTATGACATAGAGATGTGGAATACAAACTAATATTCTTTATCTTATCAATTTTTATAAAGTCCTTCATATTGACTTGATTGATTTTTCAGGAGACATTCTTGGTTCTGCCATGCAGAACCTACAGAATCTTCTTCACCTGCCTTTTGGTTGTGGAGAGCAGAATATGGCCCTATTCACTCCCAATATTTACATCTTGGACTATCTGAGTCAGACTCAACAACTGACCGAAGAGATCAAATCCAAGGCTGTTGGATACCTGACCACAGGTAAAGCATTTGGAAGCCTTATTTTGCTACTCTCAGTTAAATCCCTGAATCCCAGCTGTTTTGCTTGTTAAGTACGTGAATGTATTTGTCTGTATGTATACATCCACTTATAACTAACACAAATATTCAACTTATCCAACTTTTCTTCTGGATCATCCATTGTAATTTGAAAAATAATATCTCTTCTTGTTTTAGGTTATCAGAGACAGCTGTCTTATAAACACTTCGATGGATCGTATAGTACCTTTGGACATAAAGATCAACATGGACACACATGGTTTGAAGTTTTGTTATTTACATCAGTTTAACTAGATGTTTCTAATTACTTCTAATCTACTTATTTTTTTTTCAAGTGATTTTTGAGAATTTTATAAAAGCTATGGATCTTCCCCCACAAACTATAAATATACAAACTTCCACACACATATACACATTCTTTTAATAGGATTCCTGGGCTCTTGGGTTAAAGACTTTATGGTATTTCTATCTTTTACTGACAAAGAAATTATACATGACACATAAGCAAATTATTAGACAAAGTAACTCAATAGAGCAGGATAAAAGGTATGAAACTACATTTATTATAGAAGCAAATGATTCCATTGAAACAATAATATCCCAGCCTAACCTAAAGATAGTCTCAAGATTGTTTATGATAACTGATAGTGCCACTCAGAAGTTGTGCTGTGTAACTATGAATCCTCTTAATGAGACTTTAAAAACCTATATTGGAGCAGAATCCTGGTTGCGACAAATGGGGAAATAAGCACTAAAACCAAAATAATTTAAGCAAAGATTGCATTATTACTGTAAGCCTAAAAGACAGGGTGATTAATGAGATGCAAGTTAAATTTTAAAATTTATTCCCTATATTATTAACTTTTATTTACAAATACATATTCACCCCTAGCTGCTATGTCCTGGGAACAGTAATACATCCTTGAGGTACAAAAAGACAGATGCTCGCTATAATAATCATTATTGTTTCTTTTCTAATTGAGGGTAGTAAATCTCCATAATTACCCAGTGAGGCAGATAGCATCATGACACCCATTTTACATATAAAGAAACAGAAACACAATATATTAGTTTGCTAGGTACCATGAAAAAGTACCACAGACTAGATGGCATAGACAACAGAAATTTGTCTTCTTATGATCCCGGAAGCTAGAAGTCCATGACTCAGGTGTTAATAATGTTGACATTTTTTTGAGCCTGTCTTCTGGGCTTGGACATGACTGTCTTCTCCCTGTCTTCTCATGGTCTTATCTCGGTGCATATCTGTGTCCAAATTTCCTCTTCTTGTGAGGACACCAGTCATATTGTCATATTGGAATAGAGTCTACTCAAATGATGTCTTGTAACTTACCTTTTTGAAGACCCTATCTTTAAAAACAAGTCAAATTCTCTGGTACTGAGGTGTAGGGGTTCAATATTTGAATTTGAATGAGGAGGCAACACACTTCTGCCCACAACCCACCGAGAGGTTAAATAATTTGTGCAAGTTCACATTGCCAATATTGTGGCAGAACTTGAATGTCTGTTCCAGAACGTGAACCTTCACTCACTACATTATTTTGCCTCTTGATAGTACATGACCCTTGACTCTGAGAAGTGTGGAGTATAGTGGGGAAAGGCAAGTAAGAAAAAAAAAGAAAAAACATTAAAACACAACGTGATAAAAGCTGTAATAAAAATATGCACATGATCCTATGGAAGTGTATAGGCATGGCAACTTTTCCAGCAATTATGTGATGACTCATTTGGACTAAATGCAATGCATATTACACACATGGATAAATCCAACCGTGTTTACCTGTTAGGAATGCCAGTCTACAAGGGAGAAGTTAACTAAGTATAAACTACAGCTCGTTTTGGATGAGTCATTTAAACCCTGTAGACCTCAGGTTATCATGAAATGATAATAAGGCACACATGCCTCCTCTTGGCCTCTTAAGATATTTTTCTACTTACAACATCCTATAATTTCCCAATAAGCTCTTAGGGGTTAAGAGGGGACAAGGCAGGAATTCTAGTTTTGCTTTGGGTAGAGATAAAAGAATCTGGGAAGATGTTATGGAGAAGGTGACTCTTCATTGAGGGCATGAATGATGAATTCAGAGAAGAAGGAAGAGAAAGGATTTAAGTCAAATGGATGGAGACTTGATTTAAGTTATTAACCAGAAACATATAAATTATTACCAAATCAGTAATATGCAAATTAAGCAAATCAGTAATATGCAAATTAATAAAAGTATTATTCTTATCTGAACAACTCATAAATAATCTCCATTAATGTTTTGGCAACATTTTCCTTCAGTCTTTTTCTCCTATGCTTTATAAACATAATTGAGATTATCCTGTATGAGAGGTTAGTCTTCCTTTCTTGAAACGTAACATTATTTGTAATAACTTTGCCATGTCATTAGAATAACTTAAATCATCCCTTAAGCCAAAGGGATGGGTGGGTGGACACGTTTGGCTAGAAGTTGAGAAAGAAATTTTCAGGATGTGAAACTAAAAAATATAATTGAAGCAAGTTACACTTTTTTTCTTTCTTTCTTTCTTTTTTTTTTTTGAGATGGAGTCTCGCTCTGTTGCCCAGGCTGGAATGCAGTGGTGTGATCTCGGCTCACTGCAACCTCTGCCTCCCAGGTTCAAGCGACTCTCTGCCTCAGCCTCCCAAGTAGCTGGGATTACAGGTGCCCACGACCACACCCGGCTAATTTTCATACTTTTAGTGGAGAGGGGGTTTCACCATATTGGCCAACCTGGTCTCGAATTCCTGACCTTGTGATCCACCCGCCTCGGCCTCCCAAAGTGCTGGGATTACAAGCGTGAGCCACCATGCCTGGCCAGAAGCAAGTCACATATTTTAATGAGAATTCACCAGCCTCTCAATGGTTGTTATAATATGCACTATATATCTTTTTTTCAGGCTCACTGCATTTGTTTACAAGTCATTTGCACAGGCTAAACGTTACATTTATATCGATGACAAAGTTCAATCCCAAACGCTTATTTGGCTCTTAAATATTCAGAAACCAGATGGCTGCTTCCTAAATTTTGGCAAAGTCTTCAACAATGCTTTGAAGGTACTGATGATATTCTACCTTACACTTTTCTATTCTTTCATTATAATTGTTTAGTGAACCCCAGGTACACTGAAGAAATTGGTAAAAATTGTTGAACTGGAATTTCTACTAGCATAAACTAATTATCTTGAAAACCAATAAAATGTTTCTTTATAGCAAATGGAACATTTTCTTTCCTTCAGTCAGGTTAAAAACTCTAGAAGATTCTAACAGTAATTGTGGTGACTGGGGGCAGGGTGCAGGGGCAGGATTATTAGTAAAAGTGTGAACAAAGAAGTAATAGAACCTGGATAATTCTTAATAGCTTAGTGCTCTATCATTTAAGAAATTCTTTATCAATATTGTTGTATTATTAGAATTCAATTTGTTTTGCTCTTACTTGCTAATATCACTGAGATAAGTGTTCATAATGAATATGCCTTTTATTTCTAAGTGTTTTAAAACTTATGTTTTCTTCATAATTTTCATAGTAGTATTTATTTATTGAAAGTAGCTTGGAAATGTCATATAAGATATTGACCAAAATATTATTCATATGTCAACAACTCAGAAATAATCACCATTAATGTTTTGGCAATATTTTCCTTCAGCCTTTTTACTTATACTTTATAAACATAATTGAGATTATCCTGCATGAGTTTTTAGTCTTCCCTTTTTGAAACCTAACATTATTTATAATAACTCTGCCATGTCATTAGAATAACTTAAAAACATAAAATTAATAGCTCTCTATACATCGTCATATGAATAAACCAAAATCTTTCTTGAGGTTTCAGTAATGCTTAATAAACTCAAAATAATGTTTTGTTAACATTCTTATATGTAAATAGGCCCCTAGTTCATTATTGAATTAGGATAGCTATCTAAAAGTGTAATTTTTTAAGGTTCTGATAAAACATTACCAGATTGATTTTTAGTAAAATTGTGCCAATTTTGATTCTTTTTACATATAGAGTATCTAACTCATAGCACTACTGCTAACTCTGAGTAATATAGGTAGGAAAACAAAAATCTTTGAAAATATGAAAGGAAAAAGATGGTGCTTAATGTCTATTTTTGTTTATAGGTCAATTGGTTCAAAAGTCAAATATTTTTCATATGATTATTTTTAGTTTAATTTTTCTTCTTTGTAACTGCCTTTTAATCTTTTGGAGCTAGTTTGCTTTTCTTTATAACTAATATTATTGACCTACTAGAATTTATTCAGTATGTTGTGTAATTTATATATAATTTACTTCTATATTCCAAATAGTTCACCACTTATCATGACACCTCTTGTTAATTAATACTGTTTCTACTGATTTTTGAGGCTTTGTTACATTGTTTTCTGTACTTGATATGATTTCTTTCTGCTCTATTGATTGATCTACTGATTATACTACTATAAAATATTTCTGTTTTATACTATACTCTTTTAATCATGGTAATATCATAGCATGCATTCTTTTCATGATACTTTTTATATTATTTCTAGGGTAAATATGAGGGTGAGAATTAAATTAGAACTTTGCAGAACATTCTCTCCCTCCTTTGATTCTAAATGCCTTCTGAGGCCCATAAGTTATTTTGACAAGTGATGTTCCTATTTATATAAAATTTTCAGGTTTTTGTTCTCTATTTCCTACTTTTTATAAACAGTATCTTTTGAGGACATGAAAAACTTCACCTCCCAAAAATATAGGAAAAAAAAACCAACCATACTGAGTTTTCAAATATATTAGATTTAGAAATACCCTTCCTCTGAATTCCATGAGACTGACATGTTACCCCTATGTTTCATTCAGGGAAAAGAAGATAATGAAATCTCTCTAACTGCATATGTTATTAGTGCTCTGCTTGAAGCTGGCCACCCAGTCTCGGTATGTAGCCCACTGGTGATACCACTAACTTGCTTCTTATGAACTTAGAACATTTTATGCCAACAATATAGTAATAGGAAGTAGAACTATATGTTTGTAGCTACCACATATGCTGAATAATACTGAATCAATATCCTTCTGAATCGTCAAATTACACTGTGCAGATGGAACTATGTAGAAATTAAAATGAATATGTTGTATTTGACCTTTGAACATTTCAGCACAAACAAGATTCATTCCTAATTTTTTTCCAGCAATGATCATATCTACATCTGTGTTTTTGTATGTGTTTTTGTGTGCACATTTGATTTTTTCTTTTTTATTCTTTGCAGTATATGGCTATTCAAAAGGGTCTCCAGTGCTTAGAGACTGTATCTAGGGAAAGAGCTATGACTACTTATGAGCAGGCTCTCCTAGCCTACACTTACAGTTTAGTAGGCTATGAAGACAAAAGGGAATTCTTCTTCAATGAGCTGAACAAAAAAGCAAAAAGAGTAGGTAAGTGTTTTTGACCCTTCCTGGAGTAACATGCTGGATAAGTAGAATGATTGGCAGTGGGATAATTATCATCTCCTCATGTTTCTTTATTACCAGTTGTAAGGTTTGCACTCCCTCAAATACCACCCATTTGACCACACACAGTTATATGCCATGCTTTGACACAGACACTGTTGAATTCCTTTCACTTTTTGGTCAGGTGGCTCCGTGTACTGGGAACTGGAAGAGAGGTTTTCTATGGAAGGATCATCATCTTTCTACTACCCTCAGGCTTCCTCCGCAGATATAGAGATGACCTGTTATGGGCTACTGGCTCTTCTTTTCAAGCCATGGCTGACTTCAGAAGAACTGTCCTATGCATCTCAGATTGTACATTGGGTGGCAAAGCAGCAAAATTCCCGTGGAGGTTTCTTCTCCACAAAGGTAACTCTATATCTTTGTAAAATTTCTATGTACAAGAAAATTGAGCACTTGCTTTGCATTGGTGGTATTGGTCTTTAAATTTATACATTACATTTATGCAATTAAATGTAATTGTTGTCACTATTGAACTTGCTATCATTTTTCAATTTGATGTCTTTCAGGTTTTTTACAGATGTAGCATTTTATCTAGTAATAATCTCTAAATACTTATTCAAATATGCTTTACTTTAATTTTTAAAATAAAAACTTAAGTACTAACCTCCTAAATGTTCTATATAAAATTAGCTATGATTTTATCAGAAAAGGTGTTCTCAATTTGCATTATCATCAGCAGTGTGTACCTTTCATTATATAATTTCAAAATCATTTCTCTTGATCTGATACAATAAAATTAGTAATTCATTCTGTAAAATCTCCCTGGTTTCTACTTAGATAGAATATGCTTTCATTTTTTTAAAGTTCTCTTTTATTTCATGTATTATAAATTTCCTGGTCATATCATTTGTACATTTCCTAATAGGGATATTAATATTTTCCTTGATTATGTGTAAGACTTCTGAATATAGTAAAGATATTAACCTTACTAATGCATGTAACATCCTTGTCAACTTTCTGTTTTTCTTCCAATTTTTATCATGCTTTAAAATACACATTCTTTTCTTTTCATTTTCACTTAATATAATTATTCTACTGAAGATTCTCACTTTAAAACTAAGAGTAGTACTCAACACAAAAAATATATGAATATATTATCAGACTTTTCTGTAATATGAATTAATTCATCGTATTTCTATTACTGATTCATTTTATAGGATATATTTTGATTTTATAGGATATAATTTTATGGGATATAATTTTATAGGATGTATTTTGATAGAGTTACAGTAGAGACCTAACTTTAAATGGCCAGCCAGTTGTCTCAATGTCATTGATGTAATAATTAATTGTCCCAATGATTTGAAATGCTACTGTTATTGAAATATAAAGTCATATATATTTTGTCATCTTTTTAGTCTTTTGTTTTTTTTCATTGACATTTTGGCCTCGTTGTATGCTTTGATGTTTGGTAAAACAAAACCTGATTTGATAGGCATTTAAAAAAATTTTTTCTTGGCATTTTCTTACATTTTTATTCTATTAAACAATGTTTTGTTTGTGTTAAAGATTTGAACAGAAATGTTGCCACAAACCGCATTTATTTGTTTAAATTATACAGCACCCAAGACAGTATAGTTCACAAAACAAAGTAAAATGCATGGAAAAAGATGTAATCGCATTTTAAATTATTTTTAAATAAATCACAGTTGTATTTGACTGCTAAATCCCATGGTATGCTTTAATACAATTTGCCATTCTTCTTTTAGGATACCATTGTGGCTCTCCAAGCTCTGACGCTATTCCAGAGGCTCACTTTCTCTAAGAATAGACAGAATTCAGTGCAGATTTTCTCTGACCAAGGATTCAATACAGCCTTCCAAGTGAATGATAAGAACCGTTTGTTGCTACAACAAATTCCATTGCCAACAACTAAGGGAAAGTATACGGTGGAAGTGAATGGCAATGGCTGTGTTTATGTGCAGGTAATTTTGGGCATTTTTACCCCCCAACTTATCAAAACTTATAATCTAAGTGAAACTAGAGAGAATAGTATAACGGTATAACGAACGAATAACTAGATTTAATAGTTTGTTCACATTTGGTCATTTTTGCTTCACATTGTTTTGCTGAATTCTAAAGTAAATTAGAGTTATCATGCCACTCCTAAATATGTTATATATGGATCTCCAAAAAATAAATAAGGACATGCAATTATGTAACTGCAGTGCCATTATCAGAGCAACCACACATTAACAATAGCTTGGCCAGGTGCAGTGGCTCACACCTGTAATCCCAGCACTTTGGGAGGCCGAGGCGGGCGGATCACTTGAGGTCAGGAGTTCAAGACCAACCTGGACAGCATGGTGAAACCCCCATCTCTACTAAAAATACAAAAATTAGCTGAGTGTGGTTGTGTGTGCCCATAATCCCAGCTACTCGGGAGGCTGAGGCAGGAGAATTAATTGCTTGAACCCGGGAGACAGAGGTTGCAATGGGCCAAGAACATGCCAGTGCACTCCAACCTGGGCAACAGAGTGAGACTCCATTTCAATAAATAAATAAATAAATAAATAAATAACAATAGTTTGTATTGTGATATAATTTAATTATCAAACCTCTATCCCCAAATATACTTTATGGTTGTTTTTCAAATCAGGATTCAATCAAAGACCATACTTTGCAGCTGTTTGTTATGCTTCTCAAGTCTCTTTTAACCTAACAGATCTATCAAGTTTTTTGTATTTTTTGTGACATTAATTTGTTGAAGAGATCAGGCCAGTTGTGGTATAGAATTTCCCTAATTCTGAATTTACCAGATTGTTTTCTTCTGCTGTCGTTTAATTTGTTGTCTCATTCTGTGCCTTCTGTAACTAAAAGTTGGATCTATATTTATATTGTATCACATCCAGAGGCATATCATTATTAGTGATGTGAAGTTTGATCACTGGATTAAAGGTGGTGATAGCCATACTTCCCCACTAATGTTGCTGCTTTTTTCTTCTTTGCACCAACAATTAACATTCAAAATATTACATTGGGATCGTGAAGATGTTGAGTTCATCATCAATTTTTACCTAAAAGTCTTAACACGCATTGATGATCTTTACCTGATCAACCATTTCATTAAGAACTACAAAGTGGTGATTTTCTAATTCTATCACACCTTCTACCTTTATTAGCTGGCATTGCCACACTGTATAGTCCAATATACCAGAGTATACTCAATATGTCAAATGTTTCTGGACAGTTGGCAGTAGTTTCCCTCTTTGACCATTACATATGACTTTGAAATTAATAATGTGTATATACGACTTTGTACTTGGACAGGTATATCTTCTGGAAATATTTCTTGAAGTGGGATTATTAGGTCAAGTTAAGTCTTTAACCAAGCCTCTTACCAAGTCGTTTTATCTTGGATTTAGATTCTACAATTTCTCTTATAATTTATTCATTGTATTCTTGGTATTTACCTTGATTCCTGAAGTTCTGATATTACAGTAATTTTATCAGTTGCTTAAGGCTGAAATCAGATCATTTTAATTATTATCCAAAACACAGCATAGATATAGTCTAACTCTGCTACTCAGTAGCTGTATGAGTTTGGACAAGTTACTCATCTTTCTGTCCCCCATTTCCCTCATCTATAAAATGGAGGTTAAAACTAGCATCTACCTCAAAGGATTGTTGGAAACATTAAAAGAATTATTATATAAAAAAGCATTTAAAAGTAAGTACAGAGTATATGTTCAATAAATGTTAGCTAAAGTTAGTAGTGTTACTAGTATATTGTATAGAATTAGTGTTACTAGTATATTGTATATAATTGTATAGAAAAAAAGAAGCAGAGAGGTAAAAATTAACTTTAAGTTGAAATGTTAATGTGGAGGTAATAAATTTAATATTAATCCTTTAGTTGATCAACAACATATTCTATGTTTCTCCAAGTCAACTTTGAGATATAACATCCTGCTCTCTAAGAAGTCATCTGGATTTTCCCTTTCTGTGAATACAGCCAATGCTTTCTGCAGAGGATTATTTGATGCAAAATTTGACCTTGTTGTTTCAGCCAGGTAACAACTCTTTTTTTTTTTTTTTTGGTAAACATATCCCTCTACCTCTAATTCAGGTAGCCTAGTATCTTTCTCTGCCTCCAAGTGAACCACATTCCAATTATTGTATGTGAAAGACTGGCCTATCTTTATCCTCTTGGAAAATATATTTCATCTTGTTTAAATTGTCTAAATTTTATAAGATTATGGTAGGTGCAAAAATAAATCTGACTTCGAAAAAATATGGACCAGGAGGAAGTTGTAAGGGAAAAAAGTTCTATAAATTCCTCCTCAAGAGGTACATTTTCTTAGTTTCTAGTTTGTAAATCAATACATTGCAAACTCTTACTTTTGAAACATAAAATTCTAAAACGAGGTTATCAGACCTCGGTTCAATTCTCTGGGTCCACTTAGGAATGAATTAAGATGCATGTTGTGTCATTTCGGAGCACCACTAACTTCAGTTTATTATTAAGTTATTCCAGTCTCAGAACAATAAACTCTATAAAGGGGATGATAAAATAAACTTTTTTTTGCATGAAAATACATTTTATTTTTTGTTTTCCTAAATATTTTTGTTTTCCTAAATAATGGTCAAAGTTTATCTGAATTTTAAATTTTGTACTTTTTTTAAAAAAAGTTATTATGGAAAGCGCAACTCTTCCAACATGGCAATCATTGATGTGAAGATGCTTTCAGGATTTGTGCCAGATAGATCATCAGTTAAGAAGGTAAAGATTTAAATGTTGTTAATTGAAATAACTTCAGAATAGATACAATGTGTTGAACCCTCTGCTATACTATACATTGGCCACAAGTTTATTTTAAAAAGGAATACATTTTCTATTCTTAAGGAGTAAAATTTGAATCTTATGTGTATCTTAAAGTAAAACATTGAGGTTCTCAAATTAATTTATATTCTTACATTGTCAAAACAGTGTATCAATAAAAAACAAATAAATGAGTTAGTGTTTAGTTATTATTATATTCATTCTATTATTCTATTTATTTAAAATTAGAAACTAATATATACAGATAGATGTCTCAAAAATGTCGAATGAATAAATCTCAAAGATAAATATTTGTTGTTGTAGCTTTATAGAAACATGGCAAGTATTTATAAAGATGCAGGAAAACTTCCAAGTTGAAAGCAAATATTTTATCTTCGGATCACTAGATGTTTGCAATCCTAGTTCCCTGAATTTTCAGCACACTTTTCTTCCTTATTTTTAGCTTCAGGAAGATGGCAAAGTACAACGAGTAGAAATCAAAGCCACCCATGTCTTTTTCTATCTGGAGAATGTGAGTTTACTGTCATAACTTGGTTTGTGTGTTGATGTATATGCTTGAGGCATAATGTGGTTTTACTTTTGTCTTTGTTTTTTTATGTTTAAAAAAGTTTTCCTAAGAGCATAAGTATCGAAACAGTATTGCTAAAATAATTCTGAATATTTGAAATAGAGAGAAAGTGAGGGAATACATCTCAATATGCATAACAATATTGATTTATTCTCAGGTTACTCAAAAAGAAATTCAATTCTCATTCTCCATCAAACAAGATGCACTCGTATCCAACATCAAGCCAGCATCTGTTCAGCTCTATGATTATTATGAAACCGGTAAGAAATGTATTTAGTTACTGTGGTTTTTGTCATTAAGTAATTGCAGTTGTGGCCATTATGTTCAAGGCGAAAACCACGATTGCTTTTGCACCAACCTAAATAGTTAAACCAATTTTTGTTTTCCCTACTGCTGTTATAGTTCTTATTTTTGAAATCTTCTTCCCTTATTTGGTGTTTTGTAACTGTTCGTACTGCCTAATACAAAAAGCATCAGAATTTCAAGAGCAAAATTTGAGGGTTTTTTCTACCTAAATGGACAAAACTGGCCTGATTTTTCTTAACCAGTCTTCTCACTAAGATGTTCACTTAAATTATTGGAAAATAAATGTGAAGTAGGCTATCTAGCTGAATATAGATTCAGGCAAAATAAAGTTAATGGCTATGAAGGTTGGCATAGTTTATGCATTAGTGTGAATTACAGGATACAGAAATTATGTGTTTATTTGAAGAGAAAAAGAGACATATACTATTAGAGATGATAAAGATATGTTCATAAAAATATTCTTAGAAAACATATTTTTAAAGTCACAACCATTTATTATTCCTTGCAATTCTGTGGATCAGCCAAGCTGATTGGTGCACGGTGACTGGTTTGGGCTGGTTCAGCTCTTCCCTCTTTGAATTGCACCTGTAATTCACCTGGTGAGTTGGCCAGCTGGATGTTCTAGGAGGCCTTATTCATATGTCTAGTATTGTACTGGCTCTTGATTGTCAGCTGGCTGACTGGCAGCTTAATCAGCTTATTCTTGACTCTCATCCTTCAACAGGCTGGTCTGGGCATCTGTTTATCTAGTTAGCTACCACCTATCTATTCATATATTGCTTAGCACAGTGAAATTTTTAAATAAAAAATTTATAATCAGAGCTACTTGGTCAGGTAACTTTGGGTGTCTGGATTTTGTTTTGTTTTGTTTTATTTCAACCAAGTTCTTATGGTGTTATTAATGTTTTAACCAAGGCTCAGGAAAGGTAAATTCTTACTGATAACACCAAACAAGTAAGTAGCAGAATACAATCTCTAAATGAGGTCTTCTGTTTTGAAATTGAAGCTTATCTGAACATGTGCTTTTGCTAGGTAAAAATTATGTCTATGAACACATTAAAACATAGGTCTAATAACTTTACCAATTAAAAAATTAAAATGACAAGTTAATTATTTTCAAGTCAGATTACCTCAGCCAATAAATGACTCACAGACTTTTTGAGAAAACAAAAACCTGTTTTATACACGCTATCTTGGTAAATATTTCCTCCAAAAAAGGGAATGAATCAATAGTGATACAAACTATTAAGTGTTAAGTGTAAGTCAACAGTAGTTTACAAACTTTGAGTACCTACACATTTGGTAAGCACATCTTTACTTCTTTACAAAAACCTGTATGGTTGAGCTAAGTCTTCACTGTCCCTCCAGCTCTTGTGGTAAAATAGACACTTTATTCTAGAAGAGAAAGCCCTAACCTCTGTTAGGTTTTAATGTGTATCATATGCAAAACATCATACCTGAAACACTTAAGAATGATCATATGGGTATGCATGCAGTGTGATGTAAATCAGAAGAATAAAAATACAGTATATTTGGAAGCTGTTAAGCAAAGAAACTGTTATAGTAGCACAGATTTAGGGGAATTTATTTCTAAACAGGTAAGAAATAAAGATGCTTTCTTCTTGAACAATGCTATAAAACTTTCTAATAACAATTACTGTCTTTCAGATGAATTTGCACTTGCAGAATACAGCACACCATGTGGTCAGATGTCCTTTGAAACCTCCTCATTCTAGGATAAGGAAAATGAGATGGAAAAGAAGATACTTTGTAACTGAGATGTCTATCAAGTTTGTTCCTGGAAGCGTTAAGCCTGCACTTCCCAAAAGCTTCAACCAGCAGAGACCAGGGCCAGTAGACAAATGCTCTCACCTCTGCTCTTAGTCAAGAACTGTGGGAGGCATTCCAAATGCTTCTCATGAAGTCCTCCTGAAATCCATCTCCCAGATTTTCAGGAAGCAGACTCCACAACAAATCCTTAAATTAGCCTTTGTCCTTTTTTGACACAGTCTCCCTGCTGTCTCACTCGTGTTTCCTGGGATCCCCAGTGAAATGAATTATCTGCATCCAAGCCCTTACCTCAAATTCTACTTTCAGGGCAACCCAAGCAGACAAAGCCTATCCCATCAATCACTGAATAACTATAGAAAACACTTCATTAGATAAGGAGTATTCTAACATATTGATACTTTAGTTCTGGTATGTGTTTCTGAATAATTTCTCTGGGAAGTGTGGAAAAGTAAGCTTTCATGTTATTTCAACGTAAATATGTTTATTTTCCTTGGCAACTGTTGTTGAGTAAAACCTGACCAGAATCCATGTTTTTTGTTTGTTTGTTTGTTTGTTTTTTCAAAAAGAACCTATGTATTTTTAACTGCCATTTTAAAACTGAATTTTCTTTCTCCAGATAAGCTTAGGATGAAACAAACACCTCCCACCTCCTCCGTAACCCACTCACTTAGAGTATCATTTCTGAAGATATATTTGTAAAGTTTTCTTGGCTATAAAATATTATATACTTGATTTAATTATAAGATCAAATATTCATTAGTATGTTATTATTAAACACATATATTTTAGAAAATTATTTTTATACATGCACCTAAAGCATTAACTTGTAACTGTTAAAAGAATAAATTTATGTTGTTTTGAGCCACAAAGTATGAGATAATTTGTTACTGCAGCCATAGAAAATGAATGCACTATCTCATAAATATCTCAAACATAACGAACTTAAACATTTCAAATGTCATTTGTCATTCCTAACTGCTCCCCAATGCAATCAATCTCACTTTATACCTGGTCACCAGTCATCTCAGTAATGTTATTCACATCCACGCAGATCTATGGTGCAGGTGCAAGACCTGTGTATTTTGTTTATTTCTCCCTGGCTCACAGACTTTACATCCATCAGTAATACCTATCATTTATACCTCCAAAATCTATGTTCTAAAAGAGAGGTTTAAAAATTTTTTTTTCATTTGCTTAGATCTCTTCTTCTATAGCTTTCCATGGTACATCAGATAACAATGAATGTTTTACCATAGTGTACAAGGTATTAAATGAAAATGCCCCTGCTTATCTGTCAAATATTATTTTATTCCCCTTTCCCTCTTCAATCACAGTGACTTCTTTCAGCTCTGGCTGTATTCAAGTATCCAAACCATACAATATCTAGAACAGGCAAAACTATGGAGGCAGTAAAAAGATCAATGGTTGCCAGGGGTTGTAGAGAGGGAAAGATAATTAGGTGAAACACAGGAAGTTTTTAGGGCGGTGAAACTATGCTGTATGGCACTATATATAATGTATATTGGATACATATCATTATACATTTGCCAAAACTCATAGAATGTACAACACCAAGAGCGAACCCTAATGTGAACTGTGGTCTTCAGTGATAATGATGTGTTAAGTAACTTCATTGATTGTTAACAAATGGATCACTCTGGTGCAGAATATTGATAGTGAGGGAACCTGTCCATATGGGAACAGAGGGTGCACATGAGAGCTCTCTCACTTTCTGCTCAATTTTTCTATGAAACTAAAACTACTCTGAAAAAATAAAGTATATTTAAAAAGATATTAAGGGTATCTTCATTATTGCTGCAATAATGGCGATTTAAAAACCCAACCCCACACTCAGTGGCTTCCAACAAGAAATATTTATTTCTCCCTCTCATTGATCTATGGATCAGATGTGGCTACGTTGGGCTTATTTGGGCTTGGCTAACCTTGTGCCCAGGATGACGACTGGTTTTAAGTCTGATCCATGTGCCTGTCATCCCATGACAAGTAGCTACTACAAAGGTCCTGAGTACACAGCCTTGACTTGTTCTGTGTAAGAGGCGGATCGATATGTCGGTCGTTGTGTAGTGGGCATGCATACCTTAGAGGAATGCTCGTTAAATAAATAAATCTTAAACAGTTTTTGTTGTTGTTGTTATGAAGAGTGCCTATAGCTCCCAAATTCAATTTCTAAAAATTGTGCCCCCCCAAACATTTATTCTTTGGTCAGCTTTTTAATGTATTTTTTTCCTTAATCCTCGTTGGCATCACCACTGACCTTTCCATGATTTTTCAATAAAATAAAAGAAGGGGTGATTTCCAAAGAGTAAAACCATGTTATAGAAAAATTTACTACAAAAAATAATGATATGATTAATTATATGATTGAATATATTTCCAAGCATTGATGTTGTTGACAGCTATACCATTGGCAATCTCCATTTGTCAGTTAAACAGAAAAGCATCCATTATTGCAGGGTGTAAGGACAAATAAATACTTTAAATAGTTTTAATTCTCTCTGTGGAAAATAAAGGAAGAGACCAATCCTCCCTGCCTTCTTTAGTTTCCTTAGAAAACTTGTTACTTTAAGTCTTTTTTCCTCTTAGCAGTGTAACCAAACCTTTCTGAATGCTGGGTAGGATTCATCAGCATTATGAAGAATGTGGGAGTCATTTCTTTGAAACATCAGCATCAAAGGACATAGCACCCCTATCTGCAATTTCTGCAGGAGGGTAGGAGGCCAGCTTCGATGAGCACCTTGCTCCAAGTTAAACTACCTCTTATCATGAAGATAAGAAGAGTTTATTTTTTATTTAGAATAAATCCCATTAACTAACACACAAGGTCACTCCCAAGACCAAGTGAATCTAGGACAAATTATGTGTGATAAATGGTGCAGTCAAGTCCCCTTACTTGAAGGCTAGTTAGTGCTTAAGAACATGTATGTAATGGGCTGCATCAGCTCAGCCATACAAAAGGCTGAGGTTCCTTTCTGTCTTTGCAAACTCTTAACCAGATTGGCTGTGATGCACTCACGTTCTGGCTTAATGATTATTCTATAATTAAAGTGCTTTCCTTCTCCAGTACCCTTATGCAGAGGACTTCTGGGTTGGGAGATTTTACTTTCATTATATTTCCCCAACAAGGCACACCTGTAGAAATGAAGCTATCACACTTAGCTTTTCAAGGTTACCTCTGGGTGTAAAAGAGAAAAAACTTGGAAAAAGTAAGCTAACTAGGGAAAAGAAATTGAACAAATGGAGAAATTTGCCTCAGACTAGAATAGAAATAAAGCATATACTGGTGCGAAAGTCCAAAAATAAAGAGAAGCACATTTCAAACTCCTATTTTTCTAATTGAACATAGATAAGAAAATTAAACAGAAAATTAAAGAAATACAGCCTAAATGAGTAAGAATTCCCAAAACAAAATTGCATTGTATTTTCTTCTTATTCCTGGAAAATTATTCGTACCATAATTTCTCTTACCAATTATATTCTTACTAATAGTTTTAATTTTACCAACACATATTTTGATTCTGAATATTTAGAAAAGATCTAAACTAGTTTTAAAGGAAAAGCTAAAAATTTTTCAAAAATAAAGACCTATTAAGATTGTCTTTATAGGCGCGGTGGCTCAAGCCTGTAATCCCAGCACTTTGGGAGGCCGAGACGGGCGGATCACGAGGTCAGGAGATCGAGACCATCCTGGCTAACACGGTGAAACCTCGTCTCTACTAAACAAATACAAAAAACTAGCCGGGTGAGGTGGCGGGCGCCTGTACTCCCAGCTACTCGGGAGGCTGAGGCAGGAGAATGGTGTAAACCCGGGAGGCGGAGCTTGCAGTGAGCTGAGATCCGGCCACTGCACTCCAGCCGGGGCGACAGAGTGAGACTCCGCCTCAAAAAAAAAAAAAAAATTGTGATTGAATTAACTACATATTTTAGTCTCAGTCCAACTCTAATCAAGTAAAAGCTTGACCTTCTGGGAGGCAACGTAGAGCCGCAAAGAGGCACACAGAGATACATTTTTAAGCGCTGATCATTTCCAATAAGCAGGGTTACTCTATTTTGCTCAAATCTCATAATAATTTTTTTATTTTCCAAAAACATTTCATTGAATTTTCCTTTGAACATGCCCTTCAGGAGGTAATTTCTCATAGAGAGACGCTTTTTTCAGCACTGTCCCATTTGCTTTCATTAACATTTACCATTTTAACTTTTTCAACATGCTTCTATCCTGCTTGGAAAAAAACAGGAAATCATTATCTAAAGAAAAAGGAAGGCCGGGCGCAGTGGCTCAAGCCTGTAATCCCAGCACTTTGGGAGGCCGAGACGGGCGGATCACGAGGTCAGGAGATCGAGACCATCCTGGCTAACACGGTGAAACCCCGTCTCTACTAAAAAAATACAAAAATCTAGCCGGGCGAGGTGGCGGGTGCCTGTAGTCCCAGCTACTCTGGAGGCTGAGGCAGGAGAATGGCGTGAACCTGGGAGGCGGAGCTTGCAGTGAGCTGAGATCCGGCCACTGCACTCCAGCCCGGGCTACAGAGCGAGACTCCGTCTCAAAAAAAAAAAGAAAAGAAAAGAAAAAGGAGGGGAAGATAAGGATGAGCTTGTCTCTTTTTTTATTTTGAGAGCTTTCTACTTCTGTTTCACTCCGAGACCCAAACATTTTGTGCCATTTTCTCTCTCTCTCTCTCTCTTAGTTTATATGCAACAATCTCTCCCTCCCTCTCAAACTCTCCGTACTACGTTCTCCATGCCACCCCCTGTGCCATAATTTTTTTTTTTTTTTTGAGATAGAGTCTTGCTCTGTTTGCCCAGGCTGGAGTACAGTGGCTGGATCTCAGCTCACTGCAAGCTCCGCCTCCCAGGTTCACGCCATTCTCCAGCCTCACCCTCCAGAGTAGCTGGGACTACAGGCACCTGTCACCTCGCCCGGCTAATTTTTTTTTTTTTTTGTATTTTAGTAGAGACGGGGTTTCACCGTGTTCGCCAGGATGGTCTCGATTTCCTGACCTCGTGATCCGTCCACCCAGGCCTCCCAAAGTGCTGGGATTACAGGCGTGAGCCACGGCGCCCAGTTGGCCCCCTGTGCCATAACTTTAATCCATGAAGCAGGAGTATCACTGCATGTTGAATAAGAGGAATACTTTTTGGTGAAATATGGTTTCCTAAAAAGTTCCAGTTTTCAGCAAATTTTTCTATAGCATCAGGTAAATCTGCCATTTGTGATGAATTTCTCAAAAAGTTTTTACAAAATATAAAATGGAAGAAGACATGAAAATGCTATTGGAAATGCTGGCGAATGGTGAAAAAGAAATGGGAGGAAAAAAACGATATTTCTCAGGTCACTTCACCGGGTTAGTCTTTCTCTAAAAGGGATTTTACAAAACAATTGGGATGGAGAAAAGCGGTAGAGATGGGATATGAGTGACAACACGTTTTATTCTTGATTTTCTGTACTTGCTGTTTCTGGTTCCTAGCCTCTACCAGCTGAATTTTTTGTGCATAGATCTCCTTTTTTATGTGTATATTCCTATACACATGGGGCACTGGGGTCTGTGCTAATCTCAAATATCACTAATACTGAGTCAGGAAAAACAGATGCCTGCCATTGTCCCCACCGGGGTTGATTTGTTTGAAGGACCAAATTTAAAGCCAGGTAATCAGGAGTTGGAAAAGAATTCCTTGGTTTCTGAGAGCGACCAGGATGGAGTGTGTGAGTTGAGAACGGAGAGGATACTAAGGAAAACTTCCACGGTGATAGAAAAGAAGTAAGGCAGCAGCAACTGGTGAGTCAGAGCCATCTCCCACAATGGGCCGCCCCTATATTGCAACAGAAAGGGCTCCTTGAAAGAATTGCTCCCAACTTGGTAACATTAGGAAGTAAAAGCTAGTGGTTCCAAATACCTGAAATTTCCTTAAGTTCTAATCTGGAGAACACAAACAAGAAAATTTGGAGAGTACACAAACAAGAAAATTTTACAGTGATATAAAATGGACAATGAAGTCATACAATTTTGGAATTTAATTAACATTAAATTAAATTAAATATAATTGAATGATGGGTGTTATTTATATTTTAATTAAGGTAATCTTAAGCAGAAGAAAAGATTTCTCAAAATGTTGCTTGAAGTAATGGAAGAAGTGAAGAACTGTGTGAGTACTATTTTTTCACAATTTGGCTCCATAATCACTGAATAACTCTTTTTCCAATACCTTTATTTATTTCTTTGCAATGCTAATTTGACTTAACAAGGAGCTGTGACCCTCGGTTTGGATTGGCAGTGAAACTTGTAAGCCCACAGACTTCACCCGATCCAGGTTTGTTTCCTTTAGTAAAGTGCATAGGGCGAGAACCCTGCTCTGACGGGTGGGGTCGCCGGCTCGCTGGGTCTCCGGGTCTCTGAGGTTGCATGGGTCCTCTCTGTAGGCCACCGGCTCTCTGAGGAGCCTTTCCTGAGAAGGCAGGCCTGGGTCCACAGCCGTGGCCGCCATTGCCTGGGAAGCCACAGTGCTATCCACATTAGTAAAGATGGCCTCCAAGGGGATGGCCACGTGGTGGAGGCCTGGGGCAGGGTTGCCCGCATCTCCGGGGGCAGATCTTCTGGTTTCCTCTGTCCATTCCGTGTGTAGAGTTAGTACCCACCCAGGGACCTGCTGTTAGTTACTCCCTCCCTCCCCACTTGAAAAAAAAAGGAAAAAAAAAAGGGAAAAGAAGAAAAAGAGAAAAGAAAAGAAGTAAAGTACACAGTTCAGGTAAAAACAACTTTTTCAGAAGAGCCTAGCAAAGGTCTCCCAGGATGACATTCTGATCTCCCCAGGTCAGGCAGCACCTGGGACACGTGGTCATGATGGATGAGGCTGAGTTGTCTGAGACCTTCTCAGCTCAGGACAGCCCGCAGGTCATGGCCCCTTAAGGTATTCTGCTTTGTTAGTCACATTGCCTCCCAACTTTCATCCCAGGTACATGCTGTTAGCCCTCATTCTCCTGTGTCTAAGCCTTATAAACCAAAAATAAAATTCTAAACCCCTCTTCCCCAACACCACCACCAGCAGCCATCTGAGGGACCCCTACTCTCGGCCAAGGGCATTCCAAAGTTAACCTGAAAAACTAGTTCAGGCTGTGATGGGAAGGGGGGTCCGACATGCCTCATTATTCTCTCCTCCCTTTTGGAATTCAGGCACAGCTGACCGGCATTAACGTTAAAACAGATCATAAGGCTGACAAAACAGACTCTTTGTAGCAATAAGATACAAAATTTTGGTATAGCATCAAATGACAGATAGAAGGCCCTGAAAGAAATGGAAGTAGTTTACCCCACATTATGTTTCTTTGCTGTATCTTGAAGTAGTCCTGCAAAGCTGTCTCTTGGAGGAGAAATCTACATTCTGAAGAGAATCCTCTTCCTTTTCTGGGCCTTTTTCCTGATCCAGGAGAGTGTCAGCTCTGATAAGAAACATTTACAATCTATTCTTTCTGAAGCCTGCTACCTGGAGGCCTCCTCTGCCTAATGGAAACTCTGGTCTCCATAACACCTTATTTCAAACCCAGACATTCCTTCTATTAATTCTAGATCTTTAGAAAATGTCTTTCTCAATCAGTTGTGAATCAAAAAAATCATTGAATCTACCTATGACCTGGAAGCATTCTCTGCAGCCCTCACTTTGAGTTGTCCGGCCTATCCTAACTGAACCAATGTACTGTCATTTGTATTGATTTATGTCTTATGTCTCCCTAAAATGTATAAAACCAAGCTGTAGTCCAGTTACCTTGGGCACATGTTCTCAGGACCTCCTGAGGGCTGTGTTACAGGCCTTTGGTCATTCATGTTTGGCTCAGAGTAAATCTTTTCAAATATTTTACAGAGTTTGCAACCTCTGTCTCCCGGGTTCAATCAATTCTCCTGCCTCAGCCTGCCAAGCAGCTGGGATTACAGGCCTGTGCCACCACACCCAACTAATTTTTGTATTTTTAGCAGAGATGGGGTTTCACCATGTTGACCAGGCTGGTTTTGAACTCCTGACCTCAGTGATGTGCCTGCCTCAGGCTTCCAAAGTGCTGGGATTACAGACGTGAGCCACAATGTCTGGCCAGAGTTTGATTCTTTTTGTCAAAAATTGTACAAATATCTCTTCACGACCTTGCTTTCAATTCTTTTGGGTATATGCCCAGAAGTAAAATTGCTGGATCATATGAAAATTCTATTTTTAAGGGTTTTTTTAAATTATTTTTTGTTTTAGATAGAGTCTCCCTCTGTCCCCCAGGCTGGAGTGCAATGGCACGATCTCGGCTCACTGCAACCTCTGCCTCTCAGGTTCAAGTGATTCTCCTGCCTCAGCCTCCCGAGTAGCTGGGACTACAGGTGCCCACCACCACGCCTGGCTAAGTTTTGTATTTTTAGTAGAGACGGGGTTTCACCATATTGGACAGGCTGGTCTTGAGCTCCTGTCCTTGTGATCCACCCACCTTGGCCTCCCAAAGTGCCGGGATTACAGGCGTGAGCCACCATGCCCGGCCTCTATTTTTAAGTTTTTGAGAAGTTGTCCTATTGTTTTCCACAGTGGCTGCACCAACAGTGCATTCTCTCACCGACAGTGCACAAGAGTTCCAACTTCTGCACAGCCTCACCAGCACACTTATTTTGGGGGTTTTTGTTTGTTTGTTTAATAGTAGTCATATTAATGGATGTGAGGTGGTATCTCAGTGTAGTTTTGATTTGCATTTTCCTAATTAGTAATGTTAATTAAGCATTTTTTATGAACCTGTTGGCCACTTGTATATCATATTTAGAGAAATGTTTATTCAAATTATTTACCCAGTTTTTAATTGGGTTGCTCATTTTTGTTGTGGATTTTGCTCTGTGGTTTAATTTGCTTTTCTATTTTGTTTATTTTAGCTTTCTATCTTTCATATCATTTTTAATTCCTTAAAATTAATTAAAAATAACTTATTTTCTGATGAGCACATTTAAGATTACAGATTTTCTTTGGAGTATAGCTTTTTCTCCTCTTTGTAGACTTTGGTATAAAATGTTAGTCATTTTTATTGCATTTTAAATAGTTTAAAACTCAGTTTTGATGACTGTTCTTCCAATTCTTCCAAGGATTATCTATCAATGTATTTCACAGTCTCTATAGCAAGTCATTGTTTGCTTTCTTGCCTGCTTTTTGTTTGCTTGTTTCTGAATTAGGGAATAAAATTCTTTGATCATTTTCTTCTGTTATGTTGATTATAAGAAGAGAATGTCGACAGTAAAATCAATGTAAGATGTGTTAAAGTTTTATTTGTGGCCATATACATGAATATTTTTGGTAAATACAGACTTTTTATTCAAGTAATATGAGCGTATGTAAACATCTTTTAAATCAAGTGTCCTGCTCGTATTTTGACCTTTTAAAAGTGCTTTCTCAATAATTTAACATTCAATATCATCTTGTATGTCATTGATATCATACTTCCTAATTTGTTTGTGTACATTTTCCGGGTCTCTTTACCTTGCTCATACCTGTATTTTTGACCTTCTTGAATTTATCTTGTTTTAAATGTGTTTTTAGCCCACTCTGATTGTCTCGATTTTAATAAGAAAATTCTATTTTGTATAACAACTGATATAGTTGATATTATTCCTGGTTTACTTCGTGTAAATTATTCATTTACTTTGCTGTAGAGGTATTACAGTATGGTAGTAAAAGTGCAGATTCTGGAACCATGTAACCTTGGCTAAAATTTCAGTTACTACTTATAAGCTGGGCACATTTTTTAACATCTTTTGCTTCAGTTTTCTCATCTGTAAAATGTGTGGTACCACTCCTGTGAAGTTTTAGTAAGAATTGAATGAATTAACGTGGTAAAATACTGTATACCTTTTGGCTACCCTTGTTATTTACTATGGCTTTCTTTTCCATATTTTGCTAACTTGATCAATAAATCTTATTTTTTCTTTTTCCAATTAGGAGCCTATAATACTTTGAAATATATATTTGCTCCTCAACCCTGTTTCCAAGCATACAATTCCTAAAATCCTTAGAATCTACAAAGTGATGTCTTTGTGTGTGCTAGTGAGTTGACTGGTGGCTGGCAGCTCCTAGTTCGCTTCAGGGCTGGTCACCAGAAAGACCAAAGTGGGATTAGAGGCTTGGGACTTTCAGCCCCTCCAAACTGCAGAGGGTTGAAGGTTAGGCTGATCACCAATGGCCAGTGATTTAATCAATCATTTCTACATAATGGAGCATCCATAAAAACCCAACGGATGGCATTGGGAGGGCTTCCAGATAGCTGAACACTGTCTCTCAAGCTGGTTCACCCGGAGAGAGTATGGAAGCTCTGTGCCCCTTCCCCACACCTTGCCCTATGCATCTTTTCATCTGTATCTTTTGTAATATTCTTTAAGGTACCTTCAATATACCTTGATATGTTTTCCTGAGTTTTATGAGCCAATAGACATGTTTTCCTAAGTTTTATGAGCCAATAGACATGTTTTCTTGAGTTTTATGAGCCACTCTAGCAAATCAATTAGACCCAAGGAGGGGGTCACAGGAACCCACAGTATATAGCCAGTAGGTCAGAAGCACAGGCCACAACCTGGGGCTTATGATTGGCATAGAAAGGAGGCAGTCTTATGGGACTGAGTCCTCACCTTGTGGGTCTCACGCTTTCTCCAGGTAGACAGTGATGGAACTGAATTGAATTGGAGGACACCTCGCTGGTGTCCACTGCATGACTGATTGCTTGCTTGGTGTATGAGGAGTATCCCCTACTCCCACTCCCTCACACACACATTTGATCACAGAAGTCTATGTGTTTTGTGGGGTGAGAGCAGAAGAAAAATGGTTGTGTTTCTTCTGCTCAGAAAATCCTACTGTTTTTTTCTAATAATTGTTATGTCGGTTTTCACAGAGTTCAGAAGAATTTATTTAAAACAAAAACTAAAGTTAACCACATCTCAACATACCATTTCCCATTGCTTCTTACCCCATCTCACCAAATGCACTTTTTAAATATTTATATTTACTCCCTCTGCTCTGCTTCCCAGACATACACCATGTACTAAGATATAGACTTTGGAATACTTTTTCTACCTCTTTCCATCAACCAGTATGTAGATTTTGCTTATGGTTATAAACCAATATAATAATTTTCCTTACTGTATATTTCTTATATTTTAAGAATTCTTAGTTATAACTTATATTGCACATCAACAAACTTCTTACACTATTTAAGCTTAAATATATGTATTTTATATGTGCATACATACTTAAAATTTGAAGACATATATGTTCACTACCCATCCTGTTTTACCCTATTTCTTCTATCTAGAGATTTTTATTATGGCTTATTTATAATTTGGCTAGAGGAGTCCTTCTTTTTTTTTTTTTTTTTTTTTTTTTTGAGACGGAGTCTCACTTTGTCGCCCAGGCTGGAGTGCAGTGCCACAATCTCGGCTCACTGCAAGCTCCACCTCTTGGGTTCATGCCATTCTCCTGTCTCAGCCTCCCGAGTATAGCTGGGATTACAGGTGCCTACCACCACGCCCAGCTAATTTTTTGTATTTTTAGTAGAGACGGGGTTTCACTGTGTTAGCCAGGATGGTCTCGATCTCCTGACCCCATGATCCACCCGCATCAGCCTCCCAAAGTGCTGGGATTACGGGCGTGAGCCACTGCACCCAGCTAGAGTCCTTCTAAAGAATTTTTATCAAGCAGTATTAATTCATATGTTCATACAGCAATAATTTCCGAAGTTAAGAAATTTGAAAGGTTCCACTGAAGTCCATGGAACATTCTTACATAAGGTTGTTATTTAATGTCAATATGCACTGTAGCAAGTCAAATGAAATGCAGGTAAGCATTGGAGTAAGAGAGCACTCCCATGTGGGTTTCCCAGGGTCTTTTATTCGCCCATTAACCATTTTTAGTCTCCAGATTAAACCACCAAGATCTGTTCAAGGAATCTTAGCTTTATAATATCTCAAAGCATAAATTCCCAGAGATATTTTCATACTCCTCTGGCCACACAATCAAGCCATAACCAGGACAGAAAGGTGTAGAAAAAGGTCAAGAGATAAATGTTAAAACAATCTAAAGGCAGCAGATGAAGGATAAACAGACACGAAATTTGATAAAAGGGATAATGTACCAGTCCATTCTTGCACTGCTATAAAGAAATACCTGAGACTGGGTAATGTATAAAGAAAAGAGATTTAATTGACCCATGGTGCTGCAGACTGTACAGGAAGCATGGGAACATCTGCTTCTGGGCAGGGCAGGCCTCGAGGAGCTTTTACTCATGGTGGAAGTCAGAGCAGGATCAGGCGTCTTACATGGCAAGAGTAGGACCAAGAGAGGGAGGAGGAGGTGCTACACAATTTTAAACAACCAGATCTCCTGAGAACTCACTCACTATACAGTGCCAAGGGGGGATGGTGCTAAACCATTAATGAGAACTCTGCCCCCATGATTCAATCACCTCCCACTAGCCCCTTCTCCAACATCAGAGATTACAATTCGATATGAGATTTGGATGGTGACATGGGTCCAAACCACATCAGATAATGCTGTGAAAAGTACGCTTCTATGGGAGATATCTCCTGTTTAGAGTATGTTCAAATTAATATCCAATGAATGATTCTAGAAAACCAAATTCAGATTTTTATTACTGTGCAATTTTTGAACATAAAGAAGCAATTTTCATTTATTGGACATAGTATACAACTAAATCTGGTGTGTGCCTCTTTTCTCTAAATATTGACTCCCAGAAGAAGTGCAAGTAAGGCTATGAATATCCCTGCAGGCTTAAAAGGTATCCAGTGGACTTCAGTTGAAATGTTCACAAACAATTAGGTTATTGAAATCAAGCTGGAGGGAGCTCCATGGTTTATAGCTTTGCCCCAATGCCACTGTGATTCTACTACAGCAGTGAATCTCTATTTTGTCCTTATACTACCATATTATTCACAAGTAAATTTACAAATACATGTAATTTTCTAGAGCCCACACAGCTATTAAGTAAAAAAGAAGTTCAAGCCACTGACAGTTCCTTTAGGCAACATTTCCTTAGTCTTCAGTGAGCCCTGAACATGGAGTCACCAGCATTTTCTTGTGTGCAATGTGAATTTCTCTTTTAGCACCTGGACAATGCTTGTTTGCCTAAAAGAATTACACAACCTCGATAACAGTTTTTTGCTAATCCAATTTATGTCTAACTCCTGGGGATAAATGATTACTTGCTTTAGATGGCAAGTACTCCGTTTCTGATATGGTTTGGATCTGTGTCCCCACCACATCTCATGTCAAATTGTAATCCCCAGCGTTGGAGATAGGGCCTAGTGGGAGATGATTTGATGATCATGGAGGTGGTTTCTCACGAATGGTTTAGCACCATGCCTCTTGGTCCTGATTGCTGCTGATCTCACGACAGTGAATTCTTGTGAAATCCACCTCCCCACTCCATTTCTTGTTCCTACAGCCACCATGTGATAAACTACACTCTCTCTTTGCTTTCTGTCATGATTGGAAGCTTCCTGAGGTCTTTCCAGAAGCTGAAGCCACTATGCTTGCTGTACAGCCTGTGGAACCATGAGCTAATTAAATATCTTTTCTACTCAGTCTCAGGTATTAGGTTGGTGCAAAAGTAATTGCAGGTAGGGCATGATGGCTCATGCCTATAATTCTAGCATTTTGGGAGGCAAAGGCAGGTGGATCACCTGAGGTCAGGAGTTTGAGACCAGCCTGGCCAACATGGTGAAACCCCGTCTCTACTAAAAATACAAAAAATTAGCTGAACATGGTGGCAGGCACCTGTAATCCCAGCTACTTGGGAGGCTGAGGTAGGAGAATGGTTTGAACCCAGGAGGCGGAGGTTGCAGTGAGCTGAGCTCCTGGCACTGCACTCCAGCCCGAGCAACAGAGCAAGACTCCATCTCAAAAAAAAAAAAAAAAAAAAAATAGTAATTGCAGTTTTTGCCGTTAAAAGTAATGGCAAAAATCACGACTACTTTTGCAACAACCTAATATTTCTTTATAGCAACGTGATAACGGACTAATACAATTTCTGAAACCACAAAAAGAAGACTTTCACCACAATTTTTAGCTTTCTAAAGGAACACAAATTAAATCAGTATAAGTTCAATCAATGTGAATCAAGTAATTAGGTCAGGTTTGTTTGGCTCACATATACCCCTTGTATTACACCATTCTTTCCATACTATAAAGAAATATCTGAGGCTGGGTAATTTATTTTTAAAAAGCTTTAATTGGCTTATGGTTCTGCAGGCTGTACAAGCTATGCCAGCATCTTCTCAGCTTCTGGAGGGGCCTCAGGGAACTTCTACTCATGGTGGAAGGCAGAGTGGGAACAGGCACATCACACAGCCAGCGCAGGAATAAGAGGTTGCAGGGGAAGGTGCTACACACTTTTGAATAACCAGATCTCCTAAGAACTCACTATGTCCAGGACAGCACGAAACCATGAGGGATCACCCCCATGACCCAAACACCTCCCACCAGGCCCCACCTTCAACGCTGGGGATTCCACCTTGACATGAGATTTGGAGGGGACATCCAACTATATCACTCCTGAAAATCTGATGAAAGCTTCAGACTCTTTGACCATGAAGATTCACGTTCTCATTTTTATGTGAGTGCATACAATCTCTACGGGTTCTTATAATCCCCAAAGCCCATTTATGAGACAGTCATGTTTATAGAATCCCAGGATAACTGAATTTTCCCTGAAGACTCTAGTGTCCATGTAAGGTCATACTTATCCTGCACCTAAAATTTAGGAAGATTTTTTTTGTGTGTGGTGCCAAAAATTAAGTATAATGATATTGAGACGATAGCCAAAAAAGAACTGCTGTCTTCAAACTATATGTTTTTTTCACCTTAGCCTTTGGATTTGAGGAAGAACATATAAGTTTGGCATTGTGGTGGTGACTACAAAATTTTTTTTTTTTTTTTTTTTTTTTTGAGACGGAGTCTCGCTCTGTCGCCCAGGCTGGAGTGCAGTGGCCGGATCTCAGCTCACTGCAAGCTCCGCCTCCTGGGTTCACGCCATTCTCCTGCCTCAGCCTTCCGAGTAGCTGGGAGTACAGGCGCCCGCCACGTTGCCCGGCTAGTTTTTTAGTAGAGACGGGGTTTCACCGTGTTACCCAGGATGGTCTCGATCTCCTGACCTCGTGATCCGCCCGTCTCGGTCTCCCAAAGTGCTGGGATTACAGGCTTGAGCCACCGCGCCCGGCCAAAATTTTTGATAAATCCCTATGGATTTGTTTTTACTCTGTCAAGTGACAGTCTGTCTTTCTCAGCAAGGGTTTTTGTGATTGTTTGTGTTTTGGAGGAATAAGATTAGCCAGAGATCCTACAGAGAAATCAACTAGAGACGGTGTCTCCCCTGGCTCCTGAAAACCCTGCATGAAAGGGCAATTTGCTACATTGTGCCTGAAGGTTGCTTGAACGAAGTTCTCCATCTTTGGACAGAATTGTAAGACATTTCAATCCCGGTGATATTAAATGTTATTTTGGCAATCTGTTCAGAAGGCAAAATAAACATTTGTAAAATCCTTTGATTTTTGTGTCTTGGTGTCTGCAAATTTTTCACCCCACTGGGATGAAAAATATTAAACTTCAATTTGTTCTGAGAAGGAAGTCACTCCTAATTAGGAAATGATACAAAACTCTTACTAAAACTTTCCTCAATTCTTAATAACTCCAGATCTTTCAGAGACTTGTAATTTTCATTAACTTTCCTAAAGGATAAACACACAGCGAGTAAACTATAATGTAAACAAGTTTCATAAACAACAGCAACAACAAAAAACAGTGACTGCAAACTTGGGAAGTAACTATTCTTTGTTACCAAAACAGGATTTCTTTTAGAAAATAGTTTATGACGTCTGGTGCGATGGCTCGTGCCTGTAATCCCAGCACTCTGGGAGGCTGAGGTGGGTGGATCACCTGAGGTCAGGAGTTTGAGACCAGCCTGGCCAACATGGTGAAACCCCATCTTCATTAAAAATACAAAAATTAGCTGGGTGTGGTGGTGCACACTTGTGGTCCCAGCTACTCGGGAGGCAGAGGCAGGAGAATCCCTTGAACCCAGGAGCTGGAGGTTGCAGTGAGCCGAGATCGTGCCACTGCACTCCAGCCTGGGCGACAGAGTGAGACTCGGTCTCAAAAAAAAAAAAAAAAAAAAAAAAAAGCTATTCATTTAATCAAATCATATATTGTTATAGTATTACTGAGAGGTAAAAATCATTCTTTGCGAGAATTCCCCCACCATCCTCCCATCACCCCTGCAGTCAATCTTAGAACAGAGGAATTGTAAAGTCTTCCTTACTTTCAGCTCCCAAGGCAAGACCTGAAAAAGCCTAGACTAATGTTTGGCAAGGAATAAAGGCTCAAAATAGTTTATCAATCTCTTTTTCAGTTTTTTTCTAATATGCATATCCCAGTAGCCACTGACTCTGCTGTTTACTCCTGGAGTAACAGTTAGGTATTTGGGAGTGGGAGGGAGGGGTGGCCTGACACAATAAAAGTGATGCAGGCCCCGGGGCCCTGGAAGGAGATCAGAGGGGCTTAGGTTACTTCACCCAACCAAGTCCTGTTGCCTCACCAACATAAACATGGAGTTAATTCAATCAGGACAAGCTTAATAGTTCTGTAATTTTGAGAAAATCTTAGTGTTTCCTTTGAAATACTTCATATTTTTCTCACTCTTCAGAATAAAAAACATATATTGATAAGGTTAAAGTTACTGGTAAGAATTTGAGACCCGGTAAGAAACAGTCTGTAATGCAATTTCGTTTCAAAAGGTCTTACTTAAATCGCATTAACTTGTCTGTCTAGAACAGGCTTCTGTTCATGCTCAATCAAAAACAGCAACTTGAAATGTGTGTTTATTTATTTTTGGATTTCCACTGCAGAATATGATTGATTTCTGTTCCGGCCCATGGCAAATTCCTGCACCTGTTTGAGGGAGACCCCACTAATCACTTTTTCCACATGTCTAACTCCTGCCAAGTCTTTTCTCTTCTACACCCAAAAGATGAACTTTCAATTTAAAAGCAAAATGTGTCATTTTTATGCATAAGAATACTTTTACCATTTGGTAGAATGTTGCCATATTACCATATTACCATTCTACATTCAGTGCATATCTATCTACATCAGTAATTCTATTTTGAGGCAGGTTTATTTTATTTTAAACTGAAGTTTTATTATTTTGATGGTTCTGTTTCTGGATTTTTCACACTCCCAAAAGACGTGCTTACCATAACGTACCTTGGCCCATGCTCGGGTCTAGTTGGGAGGGGGACATACAACCATATCTATTGCTTTTTCTCCCAACACCTATCCTTCCCTTTACCTTGGAGCTCCTATATCATCTGGGGAACTGAAAGATCCCTTTTAGATTTTCAAAAATGGGCACTGTTCTCTCAAAATAATAACCTTGTTGTTCCTCTTAGTTGTGCCTTTAAAATGTATGAATTTTCTTTAGTTAATAAATTGCAGATTAACCTCTCTCAAATTCATATTTTTTTCTACAAAAAGGCAGGTTCCAAGGAGTGCTACAGTACTATAAATTACTGCTATTATGTGCCCTCATTTTATTGCAAAATCAATCATGAAAATGTTAACATGTTTACCACTTTCAGTGACCTTTAGTTGGCTTTTAATTCTCTGGTCCTTCACCGGCTATGGTAAACGCTACATGGACTCAAAATAGATTTTTATGATCTTACAAAATCTTTATTTTTTGTTGTTGTGCCACATTTATTGAAAACATTACAGCACTGCAGAAAGAATCAAACAGCCCCCAGGGGCATTTTGAAATTCATCCCAACTGTAGGCTGAGTGATCGGCAGGTGGGACGGACCGCCAAAGTCCAAAACCTTCAGCATTTCCTTAGTGTCAGGATCTACTTCAATGATCTCCTGATTCGGGTCTGAGACCTTGGGAACATAATTGTCTCTCCTTTCTCTCTCCTTCTCCTGCAGCTTAATGGAAACACCTCTCAATGGGCCCCTCTGCATCCGCTTCATCAGATGCTTGACACAGCCTGCTATGTTATTACAGAGCTTCTTGCTGGGGATAATGGCCATCTCCTCACACACGCACTTGTTTCTGTGGAAGTTGTTACCTACGCACATGTAATACTTTTGTATGATGACCCGGGCCGCCTTCTTCACAGTTTTGGTGTGAATGTACCCCATGTTGGCAGGTCCTTGGTAAAAGAAGAATTCTTATTTTAATGCTATCTGTAGAGTCCTAACTGAGGAGAAAGGGTCAGGCTGGCAGAAAAGGAAAGCAAAGAGAAAACAGCAGATAAGCTATGTGTCTGCCTTTCTTTTTGGTCTGGGACATGTAGCCCTCTTGCTCAGCTAACTCACAATCTTCCTGTTCTCAGCTATCACCACACCCTCGGCTGATGGAAAAATGCAAGTTAGTTCACGGCAGCCTTAGCATCATCAGTACTGTGCAACGCCCTCTTTAGCACAAGCACAGGCACCATTTTATAATTAACCCAGCAATATTTTCTCAAGAAATAATAATAAACTAGAAGGATGTAAATGAGAACCTCATTCTTTCTTTCTTACATTAATCAATATTTTTAATGATTTTAAAGACTACATATGTGTGTGTATGTGTGTGTGTGTATATATACATATATTCATCTATGTCACTAATAAAAGAGAAAGAAGGTCCAGTGATCTGCTGATAAAACTATATAATTGACTCTGTTACGTGATTGCTTGTACAAAGACTGACTTCACATCATCTGAAGTTACTCTTAACTCATTCTCCTTGAAATATTATTGCTTCATTCTATATTAAATATATGCATACAATTCCATTTATCCATTGATCTTTTTATATACTTTTAAGAGAGAAAAAGCAAGTGTCATGTCTCATGGGCACATAATTTTTTTTCATTTATTTATTCAACAAATAATTATTGAATGCTTGTTATTAGTGGATATACTTCTCAATAATAAGAAACAGTGAAAAACAAGACGTCTCTGCTTTATATTCCAGAGAGGAGAGACAGGCAATAAACAAGAAATATAACTAAGTTCATTATATAACATGTCATAAAATGACAAGTGTTATTTTTAAAAAGGCACAGCCAGGGAGATCAAGAGCACCATAAGACTGGGAATTAGATTTTGCAATTTTAAATGCTGTGATCAGGGTAGACCTCATTGAGAAGCTGACAGATGAGCAAAGGTTTAAGGTAGCGAGGAAGTTAGCTATCAGAGCATCTGCAGAAGAACAATAAAGGAGAAGATGATAAACGGTGTGAAGGCTTCCAGTCAAGTAGAAAGATTCTCAACTGCCAAAGAAAAGCAAGGAGCTCAGTATGGCTGAGGTGGTGAAGGTAGAAGATTCATCAGGGGATCCCGGGGTTTGTATGTACAGGTATGAAACATTTCATTCTCCTGAGCAAAACTTCCATTGATGATTCACTAAGAGCAAGAAAGAAGACTAGTCTGGAATGACTTAGAATGAACACACCAGTGTTTCTGTGAATAGAATTGTATGATTTGTAATGTGTTTGTGTATACACGTGCGTGTGTGGGGGGCATCTTTTGTTCTATATTCATGGGATTCATTGACGCTGAGGCAGTTAACATTATTCTATTTCATTGAAAAACACTATATGGTTATAATTGTACGAATATGCCACAATTTACATATCCTATTGTGAGACATTTGAGTTGTTTCCATTTGGAGCTATTATAAATAATGCAACTGCAAATGTTCTTATGCGTGACTTTTTGCTCATTTACTGTTTGGATATTCTGTTGTGTAAGGTGCTAGGTCTTTTTCTAATTTATTTCTGGAAGTCTTCAATATATTCTGGGTATAAGCACTTGTCAATTATATATACAGAAAATATCTCTTTCTTCTCTACGACTTTTCCTTTCACTCTCCTAATAATGTTTTTAATGAATAAAAATTTTAATTCTAGTATAAAAAAAAGAAGACTGGGCTGGTAGAAGATTATTTTGCCACTAGGGCAGTTTTTAATAATGTGTATAGAAGGAAGCGCAATTGCAGTATTGACTAGAGCAGGCTGGTGGAATTACAGCTCAGTTGACAAGCCCACTGGCCTGATCTCTGAATATTAATATAGTGTCATATTAAGTGTGAGTCTTTCTAATAAGACAAAAAGCACATTCATCATATTCTTTTTATCATTTGTTCTGCCTCTCAGTATCCATGCAGGGAAATACTTGAAGGATGGAAATATGGTCTATAATCTCCTGATTTTTCCAGCCTGTTCTCTGCCAGCCCAAGTATTCACAAGGAGAGAAAACGTACAGGATTAATCAGCATATTAACATGGTAGATAAATTTTACAACCAAGATTCCTGATTTTTTTGTTTATTAAAAGTATTGCTATTCACATACCTTATGTGCTAATACATGCATTAATTTCATTCCACATATGCTAATGATTCCAACTCTGCCTCCCCCAGTATATACTCCAGTGGCAAGGATACTTTCAGTCTCAACCCACTCAAAGTTGCTCAATGCTTTGTAAACACAGTTCTCTTTGAAAATAAAGTTGGTTTAGAAATATGTCCAAAGGTAATAATGTCTTTTGTAGAGTTCCTCTGAAAAGTAGCTTTATTTTAGATCATTTGAAAAATGTGCCATACAATTGATGTGTCAAAACTATTTGCAATTACAAAGTCAACTTTTTTCACATATATCTCTTCTCTTCTAGTCCCTATATTTATTGCTATAATTATAGTCATAACTTAGCTTTTGTCTTGGCTTTTTCATTGAAGTTTTTGATGTTGTGATGACGTCTTCAGGTTTATCACTTTTGATAAACACATACTATTTGTTGGGGCACTATGACATTTATCTTTGACTTTGACATTTGGCTAAAATCTTTTAGGTACAGTCACCTTTGCCCTCAGTTTATGTCTATGTCATTTCTGGGATCCTTGAAATTGTGCATGATCAATAATCCTACGATTGTTGTAACTAATGATATAAAATCACTGTCATCATGCTGTAATATAATCACGGCATAACTTATGAGTTGATTTTAATATAAATTTTCTCTTTCACTTATGATATGTATTCTAGATGTATCTTGGAGTGAAAAACACCTTGCATGTCTCTTACAAAAAGACAAATCAAAATATTGATATTTGCACAAATGCTCTTAATCAAAGCATCATAAGCCCATTGTAGGTATCATATACCCATCTGTCTTCAAACAATTTCTGGTGTAAGAAAAACATTATGCTAGAAATGGATTCTTTTGGCCTGTTCTGAAATTTTCTGTACTCATACATATTGTCGAGGTGACAGAAATGATTACAATTCACATTTAAAATTCCCCTCTTCTCCTTTCCACCTCTTGTCAATGTTGTATTCCCCCTGAGAGTTCCATAAGAATGAAGCAGAAATCATGGAAAGAAATATCAAAGTAGGGCTGTCTCACTTCCTCTAGGTAACAAATATTCAGCAAAACTCTTTATCTTAGAATTGCAGAGTGGGAAAGTCATCCCGGGAATATATATTAGTGAGTTTATTGAAATTAAAAATAATGCAACATTTTTTCCTGTAAGAAATAAGTCCAGTTTGAATGGTTATTTTGACAATAAGGACTGGCTTTGCAAGTCAGGTTACTGGTGGAGACTTTTGTTACATGAAATGAACTAAATGTGCAGGTTATGGTTCTGATCAGATAAAAGCCTTTTATGAGGCTTTATATTGACAAAGTATATTAAAATAAATGATATTTCAAAATTTCCAAACTTTCTGAGTATATCTGGTAAAAGTTGTGTTTTTAAGCAAGAAAGTAACGATTGGTGGCCGTTTATAAGTCCTTTTAAGCCTTCATTGAATACTTTCTAGGAACCGAGAATAAGAATGATCATGATGGCTGATTTCCAAAACCTGTTGCAATGGACCTGGTTTAGCACTTTGCTTTCAATAAAATTACAGAGGATTTATCAGCTGATAGATAATTGAAAGTAATTTTTAATGATTATAATGTGACCTTTGGCTTATAACATGGAAGCCTAAATATTTAGATAACATTGTTATAATAGAATGTCCCATATTTCTATTTCTCTCTTTATGTGAACAGGTTTTCTTAGTGCTTACATCTATACAATAGAAAACAGAATAGCAATATTCTGGAATTGAAATAGAGCAGAGTAGAAAAAATGGAGAATAGATGAAACTTGTTTTAATCCAGCAATAAGCAATATTCATCCAAGAATACACAATCTTATTTGAGGGAGCCAGCTGGAATACATGATTTATTTAGCTAAAAAATTATTTTTGAACAAAATGTTCTCATTTTTAATATCTATTAAGGTTGTAGTAGATATATATATAATTTTATAAATAGCATATTGATAATAATTTTAATGATAATGCAATCTAGAAAACATTTATTACTAATTAGAACTTTACAGGCTCAAGAGTATTGTTTATAATAATCTTTGGTGATCTTTAGTTGCAGAAACATATAATAGGGCGATCAATAAAATATATTGAAGTATGCAACTCCAGGATAAAATTACCTGAGGAAGTAGAATGAAAATAGAAGACTAAAAAGAAACAAGAGGATATAAAGTTTCCTACTGGGGAAAAAAGTGTTCATGTATGTTTTACAGGAATGGTGATGGGCAAAAAAATCACTGCAGTGTCTACATTTCATCGGATACATTTAAAAAGTGGTATTACATTTTATTTTTTAAATATCAGTATTATACTACACTTACCATCTTGATAATGGTGAAAATTTTAGGTGTCAGGTATATGTGAGATATTACATGTTTAATAAAATTCTTTTAAGGAATACAAGGAAAATGTTTGAAGATCCCAAAAGTATAGAAGCCTTAGCTGACAGTGCTGAGAAAGTATTGTGTTTACCCTATAATGTCAAATATTTCAAATGTATCCACTAAAATTTTTAATTAAAAATTCAAATGATAAAATTCTGATAATCTTGAGATTTATTCTTCTATTCCAGAAGTTCAAACTATGATGACAATTTTTGCTTCATGCCTATGAAAAAGGATTTTATGTTTAGTCATTCAGCATTTGGTCAAATACAGGTTTGGTGCATATCTAAAAAGGATAGTTATGTCTGGAAAAAGTAATATAGAGACCTCTTAAAAGTCATTTACTGCTTACTGTAGGTTAATTTATCCCATATTAAGCTGATAGACAATAAGTACATTTATGGTAATTTGGGGGTGAGGGTGGGAGTTGGGAAGAGCTGGGAAGATGAGTGGAAGTAAGAGAGCATACAAATGGAGCCAAAATAAAGCAGAAGAGTTTTACAATCACCCAAGCAAGTATTTGTCAACTACCAAGGGCTAACACAATGTATTAAACTACAGCTTATTCTATTTGACTTGGCATTTTTTTAGCCATAGTTTATCATCATTGGAATTTTAATAGCTTACATATCTACAGTTTTGCAGTTCACCAAGGGTTGTCACATACATCACCTTTACTTCTCCATCACTCTTCCAGGTCATATAGAAAAGGGTACGTCAAGATCTGCCTAGCCCCAATTTAGAAGGGAACACAATAAAATATTCCCCATTCTCAGAAGTGCCTATTTCTCTTCACATCTTATTTTATAGTTGAAATCAGTTCTTTATTCAAAATGTGCAAACTTCAATTTTATAAGGCCCTAGTTTTATTAATTTAACAATGGGACCTTTCTTCTTTTCAGTGTTCCATAAAAATAAATTCTAACATCTGAATCCCCCTTGGAAAGCAAACAGGATGATGCATCACTGTTGATAAAATATTTTCTATCACTCAGGATAAAATTAAATAAGAATGTTCATCAAAGAGAGATCATTTTCTTAGAGAATAAAATAAGTTAATTGAATTTATATTCTAGATGTTGAATGAACTAAGAAATAGTAATTATATATTACATACGTTGTTATACCCAATGAACAGCCCTTTTTAAAATAATAAATATAAGAATGCCTATACAAATCAAAAGGGAATCTTTCAAGCAATGGAGAGGTTGCTCCCAAACTTATTTTATTTAAAATTCTGTGTCAGATTTCTTTTCCGTGTTTCAGTGAAGAGCCAGTTAGGATGAATCTTAGGTGAAGAACATATGTCATGCTCCCTAGATTACCAAAACATATTTGGGATATGGATTTACATTAATACCTTTTTTTAAAAATGCAAGAATATTGGTGTATTTCATCAAACCATGTAATTTATTTTGTATTTTCATGAAAATAGTTTTAAAACTGATTAATTACCTGAGCTAGTGGTAGCCTCAAACTACTATTTTTCAGGAATTTAGAAAATTTGGGAAAGTGGATAAAATAATACCTATAGTCATGAAAATTATCTGGAATTGATTTTTTTATGCTGGAAGTAGTTAATATGTTACAAAAATAAATGATTGGCAGTTTACTTTCATTGCCCATCAGATGAAATAAAAACCAGTGAGCCGGAGCAAGAACAGGGTTAAAAGAATCGAGGGCTCAGACTCCCATTCTGCCCTCCTCCCTTCTGCACCATAATGGGAAATCAACTGCCCCAATCAGTCTTGATCCTGCTTTTCCTGCTCCTTCCCGGTGATGCTTCAGCTGCTGCAGAACCGTAAGCACTATTTCCAGAAACTTATATTGTCCTCCTTTTTTCCCGTTGTATTATCTCTTTGATCTGTGTTTCCTGATTCCCTACACAATTTTCTGCTGTCAAAGGGACCAGGAAGGATCAGCAAGTCACTACTACTCATGTGGAAAGAGACATCCTCCAATTTCAGGAAGCTCACAGACATAAGGCAGCAACATCTATGAAACATTTACCAGAAAAGAATATAAAATTCCTACCCAAAAAGGGATACTTTTTTATTGATTCATAAAATGGATTGCACATCATGACAATTGTGAAATGACTCAGTACCTGTGTTTTCCTCAAGTCAGGGATTGCCAAGATGAATGTATGCTCTGCAGACAACCCAGGATTTGTGTGTCAGTTCACTCAATCCTTTGACACACCTTTAGGAGCTGGCATTAGGTCCTGGGAATCTACAGGTTAACAAAATTCAGATGCTGCCCTCAACACCTCGCAGTATGGAAAAGCAGAGAGATGGTGCACAGAGAATGAACTGTAGAAGAAAAACAGAAGCAGGCATTGCAGGATTCTGTCAGAATACTTCCAAAGAAAGCTCACTCTTCATGAGGCCTGATGGAAGAGAGAGGGCTTCACCAAATTCTGCACAGAGAAAGTCACTTTTGAGATAAGTCTTAGGAAGCAAATAGAAGTTTTCCAGGTAGACAGGGACACTCAGGAAGAGAGAGAAGAGTGTGCACAGGTACAGCATCCCCAGATGTAGCGTGTCTGGGTGATTGTGAGAGGCAGTTGGTGAGAGGAGAGTGGTATTTTCTTCCGGGTGTATCTGGCAGTATGTGTGGTGATTAGCCTAGCTCAGCTTGCCTTATCTCCATCACCAAAGAGCTAAAGAAAGAAAATATATTTTTGCTCCCATGGTCGTAGTGAAAAGCAATTCAGTTTCTCCCCATGTATTAAATGTTATATCTTTCCTAGTTTCCTGGAACAAAGAGATTTGTAGCAACATTCATGCAAAACCCAAGACCACCTGCAGAGAGGTTCTTAATGCTTTCAATGATGATTTGTTGATTGATTCACATTTTGAAATTTTTATCCAAAATACATAATAACTCATGGGTTGCTTACCCATGGCTATTGACAGGTTTTCTAATATTATGTGGGTGAGTATTTCCACAACAGAAGAGAAGCATATCTGTTTAATTTGTGGTTTTCTCAGTTCCTCAGATCTTTTGGGTTGGCCTTTGGAGAATACACTCCTGCTGAAATCTGTCTCTGTTCTATGATTGGTGACAAAAGCAAAAATTACTTAGAAAATGGCCATAATAATGATGTCTCTTTGACCCCTCCATAGTTAATCTGGACTTCTCCTCTCCACAGGCAGTACCTAGTGCTGGTCCCATCGCACCTCTACACTGGAGTTCCTGAAAAGGCCTGTGTCATCCTTAATCACCTGAATGAGACGGTGGCACTGAAAGTAACTCTGAGGTACGAAATGCAGAACAATCCCCTCTTCACAGACCTGGTGACGAAGAGGAACTATTTCTACTGCAGTTCCTTCATGGTCAGTACTCCTCCTTGAAATAAGGGAGCTGGAAAGAGAAAGAGCATATTATATTAGCTGATACCTTTGGTTCTGATCCTTTGAAAATAAAAATGCATAATGAAAGAAAAATGAGAAATACAGATGAATCTCAATTTACATTTTCTTTTTTCTTTTTTCTTTTTTTTTGAGACAGAGTCTCGCTCTGTCACCCAGGCTGGAGTGCAGTGGCATGGTCTCGGCTCACTGCACTCCACCTCCCAGGTTCATGCCATTTTCCTGCCTCAGCCTCCCAAGTAGCTGGGACTACATGTGCCTGCCACCATGCCCAGCTAATTTTTGTATTTTTAGTAGAGATGGGATTTCACCGTGTTAGCCAGGATGGTCTCGATCTCCTGAACTTGTGATCCACATGCCTTGGCCTCCCAAAGTGCTGGGATTACAGTCGTGAGCCATCGTGCCTGGTCTCAATTTAGATTTTAAGAATGGAAGTTCTACTGAATATGCTCACATGATATTTACAATCAAGTTTCATGCATAAAATTTAACAGTAATTATAGAAAGGATTTAATCTGATCTTAAATTTCTGAGGTAAATAATATTCATGCCATTACAGATAGAAACACTGAGATTTATAAAGTCAAATAACTTATATAAGATCTCACCAATGGTTGATAGTTGATATATTATCCTTTTAATCTTTTACTACTTAAGGTATTAATTGTTTAATCATACATGACTACCACAAATAATAGCATAAATTTTTTTTTGAGACAGGGTCTCTTTCTGGCACCCAGGCTGGAGTACAGTGGTGCCATCAAGGCTCACTGCAGCCTTGGCCTCCCAGGCTCAGTTGATCCTCCCACCTCAGCCTCCTGAGTAGCTGATACTATAGCTGGTCTTGAACTCCTGCGTTCAAGCAGTCTGCCCACCTTGGCCTCCCTAAGTGCCGGGACTATAGGCATGAGCCACTGTGCCTGGCCATATAATATATAATGTTGTTGACCTTTGAAAAATAAAATTTAATAATTATTTTAATATCACCATTTTCCTGTGAAAATGTAAGCATCCCATTTCAGTCATAACTGACTTGAAAGAATTAGCTCATCTTATTGCAATATTTTCTCCTTCAGTCATGTTACTATCATGTTACAACATCATAATAATCTACTTTTAAAACAAGGAGCATAATCTTGACTTTGTCCCTTACTAATTCTCAGGGACTAACCAGGAAGACAGAAACTCCTAATGGCTGAGAAATTCAGAAGTAAGTCTGGGCAGATTCTTCAGCTCATTTCTGTTTTACAGATTCCAGAATTACCATCTTCCTGGGTGGTCATTGCTGTGGAGGTAAAGGGGGCAACTCTGCATTTCACAAAGAGCAAATCAATACATATAACTACAGCAGAGAACCTAGTCTTTGTCCAGACAGACAAATCCATATACAAACCAGGACAAACAGGTATGAGGAATCAAATGAGCAAGGGGAACTTTGGGAGAGGGGAGGAGCTTCTTTATTACTTTATTCTGCAATCCTGGGAATTCAGGCATGCTGTTACTACCCCAGGCTCCACTGGGAGATTTCACAGGAAAATACCTCTGTTTCAGTGAAATTCCGTGTTGTCTCTATGGATGTCAATTTCCACCCTTTGGATGAAATGGTGAGTCTCATAACGATGGGTGATGGTTGAGGGAAAATATAAGGCCTATTCTTTTAGGAAACTTAAGACCAGTAAAAGAGGTATTTTAAACCCACCGCAGGAAGATCTCATAAGGATATCTCTGCTAGAAGAATAAGGGAGGTCAGAATCAAGGCACTCCATAAACCGCATTCTTAAAATGAATTCAGTATGCAGTTGAAGTTGTCCTTTTAAAGATTGCAGTTACTTTCATTAAATAAATGTGTGAATTTGATTTCCCTCGTCAACAAATATCATCTGTGAAATAATAATAAGCTTATTATTCGGACCTTTTTATCTAAATAGGTTTCCTCAATTGTATGTTATTTAACAATAGGAAAGTCATGACTTCTTGAAAGATAGATGTCCCAAACCAAACATATAAAGTACTGTGAACCAAATGGGGTATTTCCTCATTTGGAATATACAGACTCACTTTCTCTGGCCCATATACTCTGTCAGTGCTGGTGTCATGGTTTTCTCCTTCTATATTCTACCACGTGCTCATACTATCTTTTTTTCTTTTCAGTTTCCAGTGGTTTATATTGAGGTAAGTGGTATATTGTACATTACAACTGGAATGAGGACTCTCTACAAGTTACATTAAATTGCCTCTGTCCCTTCCCTCATCATTTCACCAAAGCTAAACAAATACTGCTTTTCTGTCCACCTTAAATTCTAAGTGGATAAGATGTAAGTGCAGGAACATTTCTTGAGATGACTCGTCCAATATTTCTGACCAAAATAAATATACATAATACCAAAAAGAGACATCAGTATGAAATGTTATCTGTAACATCTCATCGCTAGTAAACTTTTTGCCCTTATCTCAGGCTGGAATTCCTATAAAACTTTGTTAATACCTTTGGGCCAATTTACCAACCATCTGTGATCCAGCTGCCTGTCGTTCTTACCGGCAAAGCTGCCCTTCTACTCAAAGGTATATATTTCAATTGTTTCTATGAACTCATCATATTTTCACCTATAGGACCCCATGAAGAACCGAATTTTCCAAAGGCAAAGTCTCAAATTGCAAGGGGGACTCATCCAACTCTCTTTCCCGCTATCAGTGGAGCCCATTCTGGGTTCCTACAAGATCATGCTGCAGAAAGAGTCAGGGAAGAAAATTGAGCGCTCATTTGAGGTGAATGAATATGGTAAGAATGCTCTATGTGTAAGGCATTTACAACATCAGAGTATTTAAGATTAGATAATTTTCACATATAGGTAAGAATCAAAGGTCTAGCATACAATAGTTGAAAATTAGCAAGCTTTTAAATTTACCCATATATTTGCTAAGTGCTTTTTATGCACTACCTCATTTAATTCTCATAATGCCCCTCTGGGGCAGATACTATTATTATTCCCATTTTGCAAATGAGCGTATCAGTACTGGAAAAGTTAGTAACTTAAAAAAATCACAGAGTCATTAAGGGGTGAGAAAGATTTGAATTGCTACTCAAACATAAATTGTTAACCAATACTTTGTGTCATCTACATACACTATATATCTGTTTTTTATATTTTATAACTGAAAGTATTTCCTGGTGTTATTTTATGGTTGTCTATAACCTACACCTATACTACTCTAATCAACTACGATTCCTAAACCATATAATTTAGCAATCAACTAAACTATAGTTCAACTAAGTATAGTAATCAACTAAACTTTAACACACTTGATTTCGTTAGTACTCAACCATAGTTGATTACTAAGTCAGACATTGAAGCCATCTTATTAGTTATCAGTTATGTGGATTTTGTAATGTAAATTAAATATTTTATGCCATGACTGAGAAGTCCTATCACAAAACATCGTTCCCAAAATTCATCAGAACTGCTATCAAAATCACAGAATAGGATTATATTATAGGAATAACACCTTACAAAACTGTGAGAGAAGCTAGAAAAGTAAGAGGCCGTCAGGAGGAGTTGACAATGAGAGAAAATTACTAGCCAGTTCTGAAGCATGATTAGGGGTGTATAAATGTGAGCTTGCAAAGGTCTGGGAAGCCAGGAACCCTCAGCTGCCCAAGTGCACCAACCATTCAGAGGAGCTGACAGAAGAATCTGTGGAAGATTATTACCTCTGCACTCCACACAGCTACCACTTTAGTAGGCTTGTAGCCAAGTGTCAGATGGTAGGCCTGAGACCTCTGTTAGTCAGCAGGGCTAGCATTTGGGAAGAAGAGCTGGGCATAGGGAGGGAAAGAATAAGAATACATTGAAACCTATTGGTCCCACTTTGCCACATTAACTGTGATGATCTTCAGGGACTAATCATGCTGCCTTCCCTCTATCTGAGAAATCTTGCACAAATTCAGAGAAAGAGAGGCTAGGAAATGTATTATCAACTTTACCAAGTGAACGTAGCACAGACTGCTCATGGTAATGAATGACTTCTCCTTCTCAGTACTGTCCCTGTTGTAGCTGAAGTCATTTCATGTGAGCACGTGTTGAAGGTTCTGTCATAGCATCTGCTGCTAATACTTGCAAGATCTCCGGCCCACTCTCACCTTTGTTTTTTCTTTTTTATTAAAACAGTTTTGCCTAAATTTGAGGTCCAAGTAAAAATGCCCAAGGTTATTGGTTTTCTAGATGAAGAATTTGTGGTAACCACCTGTGCCTTGTGAGTTGCATTTTTTTCCCATCTCATTTCTATTTCCATACTCTATCTGAGGGGAGGTATTGTAAATAACAGTTACTAAACTTGGAAGTATTTTAATTAGGAGAGGAATAACTCTCTTTGTAGCTTGCCTCACAGCAGGGAGCAGGGACGGCAGCAGATGACACATCTGCTAATTGTAAAATCATTTACTGGACATTTGAAATATGCCAGACAATGTTCTAAGTGCCTTGTGCTTACTAACATTTTTATTCTGTAAGTAATCCTGTGAGATGGGGAAGATTATTATCCTCAATTTACAATGGGGAAACTATAACATTTAGAGAATAAGAAATTTGCTCACATTACTGCAGATAGTAAATGGTAGACTGGAATTTAAATCCAATGGTCTGGAACCAGACCCCAAACTCTTCACCACTATTCTATATTGGTTCTGCAATTTAAATAGCAATCTAGCTTTATGAAGCATTTATGTATCCTAGACTCAGTGCTCAACTGAATCTAGGCCATCCAACTAAGGATCTCATGCTCATGCCTTCTGTGTCCAATTACTTCCCTTTTCTTCACTGCTTCTAATTAAACTACGGAAAGACACGGGAAATAGTTGGGAGGAAGCTAGGCTCAAGTCCTGGATGCTCATGCCTTCTGTGTCCAATTACCTCCCTTTTCTTCACTGCTTCTAATTAAACTATGGAAAGACATGGGAAATAGTTGAGAGAAAGTTAGGCTCAAGTCCTGGATGCATATGACAGAATTAAAAATACATATTGTAGTTATTGCTTCCTTCGATTGCCTTTTAGTGCCTTTTAGTGCACTACGGCATCCTCCACACACACGAGACAAGTGTATGTCCCCTCTTGCTTTTGCGAGCAGCATGAGCAACATGTTTTCATCCTTCTCACTAAACTCAGTGCTTTAAATTTTTCATCAGAGGGAAAGCCTTTTGATCCAGATTTGAAGATTCCAAAAGTAATTGGAATTTAGTAGATGATTGATGACTTTATCAGCACTTAAAGGAATTCAGGGGGAAAAAGAACTATAAAAAGGAGAAGCTTGGGGAACTGACCCTACACCTTATCTCCCCCATCATTTGGGTGAAAGCAATAGATTTCAAACATCAGTGTTTATCAGAATCTACGGGGTGAGGGGTGTGCTTACTTAAAATGCAGATTCTCTGGCCCCATGTCCAAAGATTCCAATCATACATCTGACGAAAGTCTCAGAAATCTGCATGTTAATATGTGTCCCAGATCATTTCAATGTTGGTGGTCCACAAAACACTTTTTAGAGAGACCACAAATTGGTTATGGCTTTGTGTCATATCCTTCTATCATATTAGGCAGAATCAAACTGAGTCATTATGTATAACATTTTTGTTTTATAGCTACTGTTTTCCATCTAACTTCTCATTTATTTTCTTAAAGTGCTTATAAATCAAGGAGAACTCAGAAATACGCTCTCTACATAGTCTTAATATGTTGCTCTAAAACAATGTAGGAGGTGTTGTCAAAGCTGGAATCATGACCTAGATAATCTGGCAGCTGAGAAAGAGGGAAATAGGACCGTCTTACAGTAAAACTGCAGCTAAGAGGGAAGAAAGCTCTGAGAAAAACTAAATTGGTAATTTTCCATTTGGAGTTGTTTCAAAAAGATTCTTCCAGTACTTTTTCTTAGAGTTATGGACAATTAAGACACTGTCTCTCAGATTAAGTGTTTATAAAATGCAAATAATATGGAAGGTAATAAATTGCTTAAGGTGGATGTATGAATGGATCAAATCAGTTGAAGAAACATCAGTATTATTTGTATTAAGTAGCTTTTTGCATGGCCACCTTATTGTTATAGGTACACATATGGAGAGCCTGTCCCTGGTATGGTGACACTTAGTGTATGCAGAAAATATTTATTATACTGTTTCGGCTGCCACAACACACATTCACAAAGTATCTGCGAAGAATTCAGTCAACAGGTACGTGGAAATCACTCTCCTCAGGACACTAAAACCAAGGTTTTCTCTTCTCATGGATTACAATAGTGAATACAATACTACAGAGAATAATGTCTGAAATACCCATCAAGCAAAATGGTGGAGTGGGGGAAAAATTGTAAGATGGTCTGGCAGTGTTAACGGCTCACTTGAGGGTTGGGCTTATGAGTTTCTAGTCGTATTTATTTGGTTAGTTTGGTAATTTCCTTCCAACAGCAATCAAAATGCCAGATATAAGGGCATAAAAGGATGTGGAAGGATCCAAAGTTGGCTTTTATCAAACAGAAAAGAGAAAAATGTGTGTGGCAGGTGTTAAGAATTTGGCTAGTGGGAGAATCAAATGGCATGCCATGGAAAGTAAACTGCACTGGAAGCATGTTAAGTATAAGGCTGAAAAAAGGAAGACTTCGAAGGACAATGGATTAGAAGCCCAAAACATGTCAAGGAAGAAGTGGAATAAGAATAATTAAGGGAAACAGCTGAAAGTAGAATATGATGTATTAAAAAATAAAAGGCAAAAATTACTGATTCCAGAGGCAGAGTATGCAAAAAGTCCAGGATGTGGCAGTATGAGCAGACACTGTAGGGGTGATGCAGAGCAGGTAAGCCCCCACATGGGGGTTTAGCCCAAGAGAGTTCTTTACTTCACCCGGGAAAGAATTCAAGGGCAAGCCAGAGGTATTAGAGACAGCAACGTTGGCAGCAGTGTACAGCAGCAGCAGAGTTACTGCTCCTTGTAGAGCAGGACTACCCCATAAGCAGTGTGCCCACAGTAGCAGCTCAAAGGAGTACTCTAGTCATATCTACACCCATTTTTAGTTACATAGAAATGAAGAGGCAGATTATGCAGAAATTTCCAGGAAAAAGGTGGTAACTTCTGAGTTGTCAGGCCATTGCCATGGAAAAGGGCATTCACTCCGGGTGTTGCCATGGCAACGGTAAACTGACATGGCACCCTGGTAGGCATGTCTTATGGAAAGCAGCCTCCCCTGCATCTCTGTTTTAGTAAGTTCCCTCTTTGGTCTAGTGTCTGAGACCTGCTTCCAAAGTTGAGTCCCACCTCTTACCTCAAGGGTACGGAAAAGGAAGTTATCAAAGCTGCAGAGAGCAAATGAATGAGAGGCCAGAATAATGAATATGATAATGAGCACCAAGGCAGACACTGATAAGCAACATACCATAAGAGGAATCCAGCTGCCCAAATCTGTAATGTATCAGGGAGACTAGTATTAACTTCTATTTCCAAGTGAGTCGTGACATCTATATAAAAATAAATATGATTCAATTTTATTATGCAATGAAGATTTTCATAAACATGGCACAAGTATACATATGTAACAAACCTGCACGTTATGCACATGTACCCTAGAACTTAAAGTATAATAATAAAAAAAAAAGAAAAGAAAAGAAATCTTTATTAAAACATGTACCCTAACATTTAGTTTGAGAACTTGGTTATGGTGAGGATTCATTCCATTTAAAAAATGTATATATTCCTATTAATATCCTAGATATTGAGAATATACAGTTAAGAACATAACAATCCTGGCTAGGTGCAGTGGCTTACACCCGTAATCCCAGCACTTTGAGAGGCTGATGTGAGAAAATCACTTGAGCCCGGGAGTTTGAGACCAACCTGCGCAATATAGTGAGACCCCCGTCTCTGTAAAAAAATAAAAAATCAGCCGGTGTGGTGGCACATACTTGTCGTCCCAACTACTCGGGAGGCTGAGGTAGGAGGATCACTTGAGCCCAGGAGGTTGAGGCTGCAGTGAGCCATGATCATGGCCACTGCACTCTAGCCTGGGTGACAGAGTGAGACTGTCTCAAAAAAAAACAAAACAAAAACAAAAACAAAAAAAATCCCCAACAACAACAACAACAACAACAACAAAAACACATAGCAATCCTTAGTCAATATTTAGGTAATGGTGGTTATGAAAGCCTTCTCAGAATAGGTTATGTCTGAGTTAAGTTTTTGGCTAAGGTAAGAATGGGAGAAAGAAAATTATCATTTGAGGAACAACATATGCAAAGAGATAGAATTACAAAATATCATGGCACGTTTGGAAACGCTAGAAAGTTTCATATGGCAGAAACAGAATCCATTTTCAGAAAAGAGGGGAGAAGCCAAAGGTTGATAATGAATAAATCAATGATGAATGAAGAAACTTTATGTCATTCTTGGGCTTGGGAAAAGACAAGCACCAAAAGGATGGTCAGAAGATTTGCTACATATATTTTTATGGCCAATAAAAAAGTTCTCATAAATTGACAGCAGACTTTTTAAGTAGCATATTAGAAGACCCAAGAATTCTCTTTCTTTCTCTTCAGACAGACACTGAAGGATGTTTCACACAACTCGTAAAAACTAAAATATTTCAGCTGAGACGAAAAGGGTATGACATGACAATACATGTGGAAGCCAAGGTCAAAGAGAAGGGAACCGGTTTGTATTATTTTTAAGTATTTATTAATGTGATACATATTTATCAAACTTCCATTCCATATAAAACACTTTATAGTTTCTGGAGATTATGAAAATAACATGGTCCCTGCCCTCAAGGAATTAGGCATCTAAAAACAGAAATTAGGTGTGTGTGTGCACATCGCCATAATAAAATTTCTACAAGAAATACAAAAATGAGGGCCAAGTGAGTATGAAGAGAGGTAATTAATTCTAGTATACCTTCTAGAGCCCAAAGAAAACCTTATGGATAAAATAGCATTTCAACTGATTTATATAGGGTAGGTAATACTTTGAAAGATTAATGATGGAAAGGGAAAACATGATAAGCATCAAAAACTGTGTTTGATCTCAGACGAATCTGAAAATGGAGGCTGAGAAAAGTAAATCATCCACTAAAGAGTTTAGATTTATTCTGAAAAGCTGGAATATCTTTCAATATATTTGAGAAGAATAATCTAAATAAATTGATGTTCTTAAAAGGTAAGTCTAGCGGAACTGAAGAGGATAGGGTAGATGAAAAAATGTGCTACAATGTGGTACGTCGGAAGATTAATCACAGATGACCCCAAAGATTCCAAATTTGGGGTCTAGAAGATGGAAATGCCATTAACCAAGATAATGAGTCAATGAAAAAGAACTGTTGAGATGTGTTAAAGATAATTAACTATAACTTGGAATATCAAAACGGAAGTAGATGTATTTAGCTGATAATTTTAAAAGAGAGCCAGAGTTAAATTAGGACCAGAGATGTAAATCTAAATCCATTCTCATTGCGTCTATGTCCTCTTAAGAATGAGTGCAAACGCTCTGAAAGTGAGCTCTTTTAGCACTGCTAAGTTTAGGATAGAGACAGAACAAAGAGGTGTCCAAGGACAGAAACAACTGCATTTAGGAGATAGTAACAAATAAATCAGCATAATTAAATAAGAAGTCAGAGAACTGGGCAAAAACAAAGAGGATAATTTTTTAGAAGCCCCTGGAAGGAAGAGTTTCAGTGGTACTTAGTGTGGAGTACTACCGAGAGTTCATGTACAATGAAGTCTGAGATGAGAATTCTATATGGAGGGCAAGTAAGGAATCTTTTAATACTTTGATAGCACTGTGTTTTTGATAAGAACAAGATACAGAGTACACATCACTGAATGGAAAAGCACCAGGTGTTCACTATCCTTTGGATAGCTCATGCAGGGAAACGACAGGTCTTTCTGGAAATAAAGTTTGCATTAGAAATTCAAGCATATTTTGGGCCAGTGTGATTATGAAGAATCTAACCATGTACAGAAAGTTGTGGAGGGAGAGCAGGGATGTGAGAGAGGGAAAAACAAAGATGGAGCAAGATCATAGAGGAGATGAGAAAATATAGAACGTAGGTAGAAAACCAGAGGAATGAGGGATGATGGATACCAATAATGTTTCATATGAAGGTGAAGCTAATGTCAAGTTGCCGGTCAAATAGCTTGTAAGTGTGGGAAACTCTGGCAAGAATAAAGAAAAGAGAATGCGGATGGTATTTTGTTATGATGAAGTGAGGCTGGGGGGGAAGTAGGAGGTGAGTTTTTAATATACAGAATGGTTCAACTTCATTTTTTTTCAGGATTGGAATTAACTGGGCATGGATCATGTGAAATCACAAATACCTTAAGCATACTGAGATTTACTAAAGTAGATTCACATTACAGAAGTGGACTCCCCTGGTATGGACAGGTAAAAAAAAAAAATTTTTTTTAACATAATCACAATTTGGGGCATGAGGTTTTTAAGAAAATGAAGTTTTAAATCACAAAATCAAAATTTATTTTAAAAAGTAATATTTCAAATAGGAAAAAAGTACAGCAGATTATAATTTAAAAAGCAAATATAATCACAAAATCCAGAAAAACAAAGCATGTTTTATTAGCTTCCTAACACACCTCTGTAATACATTTGTGTAGTTCAGCTGCATACTCTTTGATTGTCTCTTTATAAACAATGATTTTGTAACATAATTTTTATGGGAAGAATTCAAACATATTCTGTCACCTAGATGATTGAATTTTTTATTACTGGTAGTTTTTAAAGTTGTTTTCCATTTCAAAGTTTCATATAGATATCAATATTGGTAAATTGTAGAGCCAATAATTTAGTAAACTATCCATTTTCTTTCATATAAGAGATGCAAGATTTCTAGGTATTTTAAATTATCTTTTGCAGTAACTAATCTTTGAACTAACAGTTCATGGGCAAACGCTTCAAGCTATATTTTGAATTTTATATCTGATATTTTATACTTGAATTTTAGATTTTCTTCACTTATCCTAGTATTTCATATTAAATTATCAAGAAATTAATAAATAAACAGATATAGTTTCATATGGCCATTTCAGGTAGAGAGAAGATCATGAGAAAAACTGATGACTTGAAGGGTGAGTATGATATGGTCAGAAATGTAAGATAAAAGGGAGACTGTCTAAGGCTCTAGGTATGAAGCAGTTTTTCAAGAGCAATGCACTAAAAAGCAGCCAGTGTGATGACAGCTTAGGTTAAAGACATGACCAAATTGACTGAATAATTGCAGGCAAGCAAGAACAGTTATTGAGGTCTTTTAAGATATGGTAAGAATTTTGGATTGAGAAGTGAAGAAAGAAGAAGTTTTAAGAAAGAGAGTAACACGATCAGGTTAGCTCAGACTGTATAGAATGGTTTAGACAAGACTGAAGCAGCAAGGAAATGCAGAAGATTAAATAGAAAGCTACTGGAAACCAGATGGGAAAATTATTGTGGTTTTAACTAGAATGGTAGCAGCAGATTTGGAGAGAAGCAGATAGAATCAATATATATTTGATGGGAGATGGGGAGAGGAGATAGCACTTGACAATAAGTTTGAGATAAGCACTGAAAGCGAGAAAATGACTCATTAAAAAAAAAACCCCACTCCTCAGTATTCCTGCATCAGTTATCTGATAGATGGAAGAACCATATACTGAAAGAGAGAACACTGGAAGTGGAGAAAGTTTGGGAAGGTAGTGTAATGATCCCACTTTTTGATATTCTCAATTTGAGTGCACATGAGATATCCAAAGAACTATTCAAGATTTTGAGATCTATTGCATAACAGTATGATTATAGTCAGTAATAATATATTGTACATTTCAAAATAATAAATAAATTACAAATGTCTCATCTGAAAAAGTGGTAAGTGAGGTGATATATATGTTAGTATATTTAATCATTCCACGTTGTATACGTATATAGAGACATCACACTGTACCCAGGAAATGTATGTAATTATGATTTGTGAATTTAGAATAATCATGGAAAATAAACTGCCATTTAGCTTTCAAAATAATTTTTAAAAAGAAGTATTAAAAAGAAAAGTCATAGGTTAGAGTTCAGAAAACAAGTCTCATTTTCAGATTCTAAGATCTTCAGTAAATGACAGGGAGTGACCTGGAGGTAAACATGACAGAGTGGAAGATGTTATTGCCATATGACACTTTAACCAACTATGACTTTTATATCTCTAGGTTCTTCTAGTCAATGGAAACCATCAGCCGATCACCAACAAAACTGTAGATGTTCATGTGAATACTAGATACTATTTCAGTGCAACTACTGATGAACGTGGCTTGGTGAATATTTCCATGGACACCACCAACTACGTATCACCTTTTCTCACAGTTTCAGTAAGTGGAAAGGGGCATCTGGGACCAAAAAGATAGAGATTACTGTGGCCAGGATAATTTAAAGATATTTGAGAAGCATGTGAACTCTAGGAGTTAAAAAAAAAAGTGATAAAGAGTAAAATGTAAATTAAACAATATGGAGACCTAAATTATAAAAACAGAAAAGTCTACCAGAAATCTTTTACTTGTAGGTAAACTCTGTTGACAATATGATTTAGGTTCAAGAGACATTGAATAGATCATCTTGATATTCCTTTGAAAAATTGAATATTTTTATGATTCTAATACAAGTAAGATCTTGTTTGATTTCTTTGGCATATTACTATTTTTGTTCTGTGTTGAATATTCAAATGTTCTTATGCAATTTGCAGCCATAGCGTGTTAAGAAAAAGTAATTGACCTTGTTTATGAATGAATAACATCTACCAAATCAATACAGCATAAGCTTAAATGATCTCGGGGGGAAGCAGTTTATAGATTATGCTATATTTAAGAAAGCAGCCTTTCTATATGGCTTTATTATATTGCTTTACGTATATACATAAAAATAAATACATATAATATACATATTTTTATATATATTTGCAATTATATATATAATAGATATATATAAAACAGCTTATTTATTCTTCCATTAGGTCAAATACAAAGAGAGTAACAATTCGTTTGATAACTGGTGGCTTGCTGAGTTTCATAAGCAAACATCTCATACCGCAAAGCATTTTTTTTCCCCAAGCAAGAGTTATATTCACCTCAAACCTACTATTGGTACTTTGACCTGTGGACAAACCCAGGAAATTCAAGTACACTATATCCTGAATGAAGAGATTCTCAAGGATGAAAAAGAATTAACCTTCTACTATTTGGTAAGAATAAGAGCCACTGTAGCTCTTTCTAATTGTGTAGACTCCAAAATTGCTGGGTTCCTGTCTAAGTAATGCCATTTACAAGATAACAATAATATATTTTTTGTTGTTTTTATGCTCAAAGAGAAGTGACTTCCTAACAAATATTAATGCTTTAATTTCTCATTTACGCTCTGGTCACCACTGAAACTTTTAGAATTTTTCCTTGCAGAGTTCCAATGGCAACTTGTTGAGCAGGAGAGGAAAGAGCCTAGGATAAAATGTTTTTAGTCAAAGAGAAAATTTTTTCTTAGCACTCAGTAGATAAATAAGCAAAGGCTAAGAGCCATGAACTACTTCAAAAGGAAATAAAACTTATAAACAATCTTCTGGAAAAATATTCAATTGTAATTATTTTACAAAGCTTATGACTGGTGTGATTGCAAGGAAAAGGTACATTAACAGGCAGACTATAAATTGGAGTGATACTTTTGAGGCCAATATTCCCATGAATGCCCTCAAATTTAAAATGTCCAAGGCTAATAGTTACTCAAATAAGTCATTTTAAGAAGAAAAAGTTAAATATAGGGAATTCTGTATAAAGCATTAACTATTAATAACATTTTCTTAATTCCATAAAAAAATTAGAAAAATTAACAATAAATTTGAATTTCCTAGATTTATTGTTTCCTAGATATATGACCTTGGATAATTTACCTAATTTCATCTGGAAAGGCAAATGTCAGTCATCTCACTTTAGTCCTGGAAATAATATTAATACCTACTTCATAGAATTATAGTGTAAATTAAACAATTAAATTAACAGTAAATTACTTAGTTCAGTTCCTGGCATATAGAGAATGCTCATACATTTAGTTTTTTTAAAAATAGGGGTAATAATAGAGAATAGTTATGCGTAGTTAATATCTGCCTTCACTATATATTGCTTTGCGTAAGGTAGATGTTTGAAATGTTTGTTGAAAAAATACACAAATTTTGTTTACATATTTATATATAATATGTTAGGAGTGATCAATATGAAATAAAATAGTAAAACATCATAAAATTATATATTTTTATTTAAAGTATGTAAAGACACATATATGAAGATATTGAAAAGGAAGTTTCGTGATCAAAATAACTTCTAGGTTGGGGTAATAAGGTTATGATTCACCCATATGTCATGAATGTTTTAAAGTTAGGTTAAAATGTATTCTTTTAAATAATAATGAATATATTTCCCTCTGTCTTCAGATAAAAGCAAGAGGAAAAATCTCCCAATCAGGAATCCACGTGTTATCCATTGAACAGGGAAACAGTAAGTATTTTCAAGATTTCCTCCCTCATCTTGTCAAATTCTGAACAATTTAGAAATTTGGAGCTATTTTCACATTAGAAGAAACAGTCATCAACCTCTTCATCCAAAGATGAAGAAGCTGATGTAATAGGATGACATACTGGGTTCGCTTTAGCCCAGTTAAATTTTTTTCTTCTTTTATAGCATTTCTACATTTTAAATTTTATTCCTAAACTAATATATATTCATTTTATGTCTGAAATGTCTTTAAAAGGCAGAAAATAATTGAAAAATATGGAAAATAACCACAGAAAAATTTTACTTTGTGTGCTTGTGTACGCATTGCCTATGACTACTGAAATAGATTACCACCAATTTACGGGCTTAAAACAACACTTCTAATTCTTTGTTTTAGTGCCTTAAAATACCACTTCTGTCTTCTAGTTCTGGAGGTCAGAAGTCTCACTAGGCTAAACTCAAGGTGTCAGGACTGCATTCCTGCTGGAGCTTGAGGGGGAAATGTTTCCTTGCCTTTTCCAGCTTCTAGAGACCTCTTGCATTCTTTGGCTTGTGGTTCCTTTCTCTATCTTCAAATTCAGCCACATACCATCTTCAAATCTCTCTCACCTTCCTGTCTTCCTCCTAGAAAGATCCTTAGATCCTTGTGATTACATTGGGCCTACTTGGATAATCCAGAATAAACTTCACACCTCAAGATCCTTAATTTAATCACTTCTGCAAAGGCCCTTTTGCCATATAAAGTAACATATGCAGAAGTTTTGGAAATTGAATAGCTTCAGGGGCCATTATTCTATTTACCACAATATTCCCATTGGCCCCAGAGATTCACATTCATCCGTCATACAAAGTGCATTCACTCTATCCATCATTGGTAGAAGCCTCAATCCATTACAGCATTAACACAAGATTAAAAGCTCACAGTCTCATTAGCTCAAAAGTTCCAAATCTCAACATCTCAATCATCTAAATTAGGTGTTAATGAGGACATAATCCATCCTAGGGCAAAAAGAGTCATCAGTCCTAAGAAGTGCTGAAATCTGGCTGAGAAAACAGCATAGCGTTAACACCGGGAATAATCCTCTTTAGTTCATTTCTCTGTCCTCTGGGTTCAAGAATCCATTCATGGAATCATTCACCCTTTTTCATGAAGGATGCGTTTGCAGCTGAATTGTTTTATCAGACCTTGTTTCCTGCTTGCATAATTTGAGAGGTCTGACATTCTTTTATTCTATACTCTCTCTGTCCCTTTCAGTTGAAGCTGACCATGTTTCTATTAGTATAAACTTTTCAAGAACCATGTAGGTCTCCTGTGTGTCACAGAGATTCATTCTGTTAAACAAAAAGCCTCTTCGTTGACATTTGCTGGATAATTCTATCTCTGGTTTTGGCTTTTGTTGAGATGGGTAAGGGTATCTAAGAGTCATGCACTTCGAAGAGTCCTTTTTCGTGACTAAATTACTCTGACATTTTAATTTATCTGCAAATAAAATCTTTAGCAAAAGTTTGTCCAGTCACATCATAGCTTTTTTCTAGAGCACAATTTCCTGACATTGAATGTCTTAATTTTACCGATTTTTGCAATCTAGATAAGCTGAGAAATTTCCAAATTATCAAGTCCTAGTTCATTTTTGATGACTAATTCCTCATCCAATTTATTTTTCTCCTCTCCAGTTTTGTTATAAGCAGGAAGAAGAAACCAGACTGACCCTTTAACACTTTTCTTTAAAGATTTCTCCCTAAATATCTGAATTCATTAATATTTGGTATTTCTTTTTCTTAAATATTTTGTTGAATTTACCAGTGAAGCCATCTGGACATAGGATTTTCTTTTCTTTCTTTTTTTTTTTTTTTTTTTTGAGACAGAGTCTCGCTCTGCCCCCCAGGCTGGAGTGCAGTGGCCGGATCTCAGCCCACTGCAAGCTCTGCCTCCCGGGTTTACGCCATTCTCCTGCCTCAGCCTCCCAAGTAGCTGGGACTACAAGCGCCCGCCACCTCGCCCGGCTAGTTTTTTTTGTATTTTTTAGTAGAGACGGGGTTTCACCGTGTTACCCAGGATGGTCTCGATCTCCTGACCTCGTGATCCGCCCGCATCGGCCTCCCAAAGTGCTGGGATTACAGGCTTGAGCCACCGCGCCCGGCCCAGAATTTTCTTCGTGAGAAGATTTTAAATACAAATTTATTTTCTTTAATGAAGTGCAATTTAAGTTTGCAACTACTTTAGTAAATTTTTGGTTGTGTATGTCATTTAAAATCTTGTCTATTTTTCTAAACTGTCTAATTTATTTACATAAAATAGTCCATAATATTATTTTATAGTTTTAAAATATCTGAATTTCTATAGTGATAGAACCTCTTTCATTCAAGATACTTATAATTTATGTCTTCTTTTGATCAGTTTGACTAGAAGCTTCTCAATTGTATTGATCATTTCAAACAGCTAGTTTTTTGTTTAATTGATTTTCTGTTTTTTTTTTTTATTTTTATGTCATTGATATCCACTGATCTTTATCAGTAAAAGATTGATTTTAATTTAGTCTTCTTTTTATACTTTCTTCATGAGGATGCCAGAGTCATTGATTGAGACCTTTCTTCTTTTCCAATACAAGGGTTTAGTGTTACACATTTTCCTGTTAATAATACTTTAGTTGCATCCCATAATATTTACATGTGATACTTTCATTTTGACTCAGTTCAAAATATTTTCTACTTTCCTTTTTGATTTCTTCTTTGAACGGTGAGTTATTCAGAAGTGTGTCTTTTAGTTTCTAAATGGGAGATATTTTAGAGATCTTTCTGTTACTGATTTCTAATTTAATGACATTATGACTGTATGACTTTAATTCTTTTAAATTTATGGAGATATGTTATAGCTCAGAAAATATGGTCTATCTTGGTAAATGTTAGAATGCGTATTCTGCTGCTGTTAAGTGGAGTGTTCTCTGAATGTCATTGAGGTCAACTGGGTTAATAGAATTTCTCTATCTTAGATCACACTTTTCTTCTTTATTTCCTTGAATCACAAATATCTCTTAATTCCTTTTATCCTAGGAAGAATGCTTAACGTTTCATAAAAGACAAGTAAAAAAAATATATTTTTTACAAAAGATAAGTACAGCTGGCCTATTTACTTGCTACCAGTTATCCCCAAGTTAAATCTCATAAATAAATAATAGACTTCTTTTTGTTTGTTTCAAATTTTGAAACAAAATTGAATATTTAGGAGCTATCACTGACTGAAGCAACTTTTATTAACAGAGCTCAAATAAATTTTCAAATAAAAATTGATTTTTAATTAGTCACCTAACTCAACTATTTACAACTTTTCCTTTAAATAGTCGTGTAAAGTTTAATTGAAATAATTTTCTTTTTTTTTTTTTTCGAAATGGAATCTCGCTCTGTGGCCCAGGCTGGAGTGCAGCGGCGCCATCTCGGTTCACTGCAAGCTCCACCTCCCAGGTTCACGGCATTCTCCTGCCTCAGCCTCCTAAGCAGTGGGGACTACAGCCTGACCAATTTTTTGTATTTTCAGTAGAGATGGGGTTTCACCATGTTAGCCAGGAAGGTCTCAATCTCCTGACCTTGGGATCCACCCGCCTCAGCCTCCCAAAGTGCTGGGATTACAGGCCTGAGCCACCATGCCCAGTCTAAAATACCTTTTTAATTAATTATGAATTTAAGTATGATTTACAAATATTAATGTTTGTTTGTAATTTTTTGAGCTCCAGATTAGCCTGTTAATAAATTTCCTGTAACTCTACTTCTAGATGAAAACCTTTTTTTCATAGACTTTCTCCCAGTCTTTCTGAGCCAGAAGGAGGCTTCTAAGGTCATAATAAGGATGCAATACCCACACTCTAAGACCCCACTCACCATAGGTTCTTCCTAGGTCTGCAACATCTCTTAGGTCTATATAATCTCTTACTGATTGTTTTCTTTCTGCTTGAAATAAAGCACAAAATTTGAATACATTCATTCAAATACGAAACATTGACTCCAAATTTCCATTTAATCCTTGATTTTATGTTATTGGACATTGTACTGATTTTTTTAGAGCAGGTAAGGTTGTCTCTAATAACATAAGAAAAAGTTACTGCCTAACCAAGCAATATCTTCAAAGTTTGTTTCTGCAGTGGAATTTAAATCCTGTATGGATTGAGTCCTAAGGTGGTGGGGTGGAGAGAAGAAGTGTCTCTCTCTTTAAGAAAAAATATACTTCATTTTATTTAATGACAGCTGTGTAAATGGTTGTTTTGACTTTGTCTTTGACATTTTGGAAACTCAATGAAAAACTTAAGTACTCTAGTATAATAACCACTTTGTTGTAGCTTCCTAATAAAATTAACTCCTGAAATGTTTAACCCTGCTCCAGAATTCCACGTTCATTTGGCTTTCATCTTACTGTTTCAAATTTTGACTGTGCTGTTTCTCTGTATTTTCATGAAAGCTGCCCTCAAATCTTTTATAGATACAGGAAGGGTACAATTTTTAAAGAATAATTTTATGCTACAAAGATCAAACTTCGAACATTTATGAAAAAAATCAAGAGGAAGGTTACATAAGCACTATGTAGTTCACACAGAGGACAACCACTAAGATGAACACACAGAATTCTATTATAAAAATCAAAGGCTCACAAGGCTTTTTATGTGATTTGTGTCTGTATCCCTGCTGTATTATAAATGACCTGAAGGAAAAGACTGTGTTGCCTTCTCTATGTTGCCCTTACACACATATGAATTATAACCAAAAGTGTCTAGAAGTTCTCTTTCTTCTCTCTTGACTGCTTTCTGAATAATATTTTTCAATTTAGAAACAGAGACATGTATCAAATGTCTTTTTGCTTCTTTAGCAGAGGAAATGAACAATTAAACCTGATATAGGAAAAATGTCATTAGCTCATTTTAAGGAAGTGTCATTTTAAGGGAAAACATCATTAGCTCAGCATATATTTATTGAACACTACTACCTGCACAGTGGTATAAATGCAGGTCTTTTCTTACTTCAGTGTGCTCCAAATGTAAATAAAGTCCGTAGTTGGAAATGCCTTTTTAAAAAATAAAATTGATAATTCTGTTGCTACTGTATGATTCTGGACTTGTTCTTCTTTTTCAATTCTCCAGTGAAAGGAGTGTTTTCCTTCTCCTTTCGAGTGGAATCAGACTCTGCTCCTCGTGCTCATCTGCTTGTTTACACTGTTTTACCTAATGGAGAAATTGTTGCAGATGCCGACAAGCTTGAGATTGAAAACTGTTTTGCCAACAAGGTGGGTTGTTTTGTTTAAGGCTAGTCCTTTTATTCTTCTCCCATTGTGATGTGTGGAAAAGAAGGTAATAAGGAAAATAGGCCTACGGTGCTCCTAAAACATTTCTCCCAACTACTTCTAAAGGCAGAGAGTGATGTCATACTGAGAGGTCTAGTGCTGACATCCAAAATAGGCAATCATAAACATAGTTTTTTAAAAGTCTCTTGTTTTGTTATAAAATTTGTATGAATTTCAAAATCAAGTCATCTATAAACCTTTAATAGTTTTAATTTTAAAATCTTTTGTTGCTAATATTTTCGATTAAAAATGATGCCTCATAAGGCTGTGCCAATTTTACCCCGTCACACACTGGCACACTTCTCTGTACCGCTACAGACACCAGTAAGTTGTCATGAGTTTAAACTCAGCTTGATAATATAGAACAGCTGAGAAACAGCCTGGACACTCTAAAAATAATGATAGCACAAAAATTTAACATAGGTTCAAATGGCATATTTTTTATTTAAGGAACGCAGAGCTGCCATGTGAAGCTCACTGAGATATAAGTATGCTTTATTACAACAGAATTTGGTGTTGTTTATCTGATTTTCACTACTCTGGCAGCATAATCCTAACGTTAGCAATCAGATAAGAGCTGCCTACTTCAAATGCCTGTTTTCAAATAAACCTGGAAGGATTTTCTTTTTTTTTTTTTTTGTTTTAACATGGGCTTTGTGGAGATTAAAACAAAATGTGTTTATAGCAAGTGAACATTTCTGCCCTGAGACCTATATTTAGGTTATCTTGTTTTAAATATACAGTGAAATAAGAAAAATACACAGTGGATTCTGATGTAAACCTTTAATTCCACCTTATTGAAGAGTGCTATTAAACCTGGATGGTGTGTCCAAGAAGCATAGTGTCTGCTCTGTTTGCATTTCTCTGTGTTTCATGCCCACTGGGAAGAGACCCCTTCATGCTTCAGTACCTTTACTGTTAATGATGGGTAGTTAGTTGGTTGTTAAATCTCGGAGTGGCCAAGTTATGCTCTGGCTTTCAGCACATCTTATTCGTTCTAGCAGTGGGGTCTCTTTCGGGTGGGTCAGTATCCTCTTCATACTCTGGAAATGAGAGAAGTATTATAAAACAGAATTGGCAGAAAAGTGACTTTCTCCCTGGACTCCAGTCTGAAAACCACTTCTGATTTTGCAAAGCATATGACAGTCCCTGTGCAACAGTATACAACTTCACCATAGAAGCAAAAGCCCGTGGACATTATATTCAATCACTTCATGTTAAATACCTTGTAAATCATCATTGATCAGAACTGAAGATCAGCTGTAAAAAATAATATGAACAAAGATTCATAAGAAGATTCAGAAGAAAGTTGACTACCACAAAAATTAGAAAAAGAGTAGATCTATTAAAATTACAAATTAAGCACCCTAAAAATGAGACATCTTGGCGGGATGGTGAGCAAATAAATAGTGCACTAAGGATGTGAGGAAAGATCCCAAGTCAGACATGCATCCTTGCAAAATGATACGTTTAAAAATTTTTTCAATCTTTGCTGAAACAGAGAAAAATAGTTTTCTATTCAAACTTCATATACTTATTTCTTCACTTAAAAACAACAGATTTAGTGTACACATTAAATATTATGTAATAGTTGGAATCATGTGTTATACTCAACTGGATATAATTATTCCTTAAGAATAACATTGGTAATAATTAATATAATATATGAGGTACAGATTGCTTTGAAATACGCCTTAAAGTTACGTTTCATATCAGTAAAACATTTTCTATTTTCTAACATGTCCACTTCTTGTTAATAGTGTTTTTAGTTTATTATAATCCCAAATTACTTGCTCTTTTGACATGGACAGTCACTAACATATTTTAATGAACTTAAATTTTCTAAAAATAACAAATATATTTCAAAGAGATTCTCCATAAGCAATGTTTTCATAGTATATTGAATTAGAAAGATGAATACTACTGCATCTTGAAGATAAAATAGTCACTGATTTTTTTCATATATGTCTTCTGATAAGTGATTCCAAACTGCTATATTAATTCGGTAGACCACAAAGCTGGATTGTCATAGTGAAATTTAGCAACCTAAGTCAGATGTTATTTAGCTAAACATACTGATATTTCATTCCAACACAAATCAGTTTTCAGTCCAAGAGTCGAGGAAGTTACCTGATGCTACTACTGTGTAACTCAGATTCTACTCAAGAAATGTCTATATCAACAGAAGGAACCAATAGATTTACTTGCCAATTAATTTTTTTTGGCCAAAGTAGAATCAAATCTTTGGGAAAATTCTGCACAATTTCCTGTTGTTCTTTATTCACCATTGTTTAAATTGCCTGAACCAATGAACTCTTAGGCTGTATATTAGATATTTATTTTATTAAATGGACCAATAAATTCCCAATCATGATGCACAGTCCCACACTGCTTTAGAATTTCTGATGACTGAGACTGCCAACTGGAGGAGACTTCTGTTGACTGGTCTCAGGGGTGAAGTGTGATTTTCACATCACCATGCAAATTACACACAGTCATCACAAAAACACTGCACAGAGATAGGTCAGTGATAGCAAGGTATGCATCTTTCTTGTACGTGTGTTTTCAATTCTATGCAGCGTTTTATTTCTATATGATTCAAGTCAATTTATATTTCACCAGTTATGTAAGGAATAGAAAACCTGAGTTAACTGGCATCACATTTCCAGATTGTTCCAGAGACACTGAATTGGTAGTTCCTAGGCTGTTCATCTCTTAATCCTGCTCTAAGATGAATAAAGAGAAAGGAAGTATAGAAAAGACTACTCTTAGCCTGGAGTTGAAGGAAGGCTGGTTACTATAATAATTATAAAGCTGTCTGATTTAATCATATCTTCTTTACAGGTAACTTTGAGATTCTCCTCAGCTCAGAGCCTGCCAGCCTCAAACACCCACCTGAAAGTGACAGCCACCCCCCTCTCCCTCTGTGCCCTCCGTGCTGTAGACCAGAGTGTGCTGCTAATGAAGCCTGAAGCTGAGCTCTCACCTCAATCTGTGAGTCCCATTCCAGCCTTGGAGATCATGAAATGCTCACATGAGAAGATCATTTTTGGAAGTTAAAGTTCCAAAAATGTTTGCAAAAAACAAGTTCTTCAGAGTAAGAGGCAGGGTGTAGTTCCACAACAAGCAGAAATTGCATAAAGTACTTTACATACTTTATCTCATTGTATTCTCTGTTATATTCATTGAGGGAGCAATCTTGCTTGCCAAAACAATCTGTGCTATGCCTGGCACAGAATCTTTTTTTTTTTAACTTTTATTTTAAGTTCTGGGGTATATGTGCCAGATGTATAGGTTTGTTACATAGGTAAATATTTGCCATGGTGATTTGCTGCACAGATCAACCCATCACCTATCTAGGGGTTTTCTAGATATAGGATCATGTCATCAGTGAACAAAGATAATACCTAGGTATTAAGCCCAGCATCCATTAGCTATTCTTCCTGATGCTGTCCCTCCCCCTGCCCCCACCCCAACAGGCCCCAGTGTGTGTTGTTCCATGCCATGTATTCATGTGTTCTCAGCATTCAGCTCCCACTTATAAGTGAGAACATTCAGTGTTTGATTTTCCGTTCCAGCGTTAGTTTGCTGAGGATAATGGCTTCCAGCTCCATCCATGTTCCTGTAAAGAACATGATCTCATTTTTTATGGCTGCATAGTATTCCATGGTGTATATGCATCTCATTTTCTTTATCCAGTCTATCATTGATGGGCATTTAGGTTGATTCCATGTCTTTGCTATTGTGAATAGTGCTGCAATGAACATTTATAATAGAATGATTTCTATTCCTTTGGATATATACCCAGTAATGAGATTGCTGGATCAAATGGTATTTCTGCTTCTAGATCTTTGAGGAATCGCCACACTGTCTTCCACAGTGGTTGAACTAATTTGCGTTCCCACTAACTTTGTAAAAGTGTGCCTTTTTCTCTCCAACCTCACCCAAACTGTTGTTTCTTGCCTTTTTAATAAACACCATTCTGACTGGTGTGAGATGGTGAAAGACTGTTATGATTTCAGTTCTTCTCATCACCACATGGCACTTACTCTAAAACTGATCACATAATTGGAAGTAAAACCTTCCTCAGCAAATGCAAAAGAACTGAAATAATAACAAACAGTCTCTCAGACCACAGCGCAATCAAATTAGAACTCAAGATTAAGAAACTCACTCAAAACCACACAATTACATGCAAATTGAATAATCTGCTCCTGAATGACTCCTGGGTAAATAATGAAATTAAGGCAGAAACAAAGAAGTTTTTTGATGGAGAGTTCTGTAGATATCTATCAGGTCCACTTGATCTAGAGCTGAGTTCAGGTACTGAATATCTTTGTTAATTTTCTGTCTTGATGATCTGTCTAATATTGTCAGTGGAGTGTTAAACTCTCCCATATTATTGTGTGGGAGTCTAAGTCTCTTTGTAATTCTCTAAGAACTTGCTTTATGAAACTGGATGCTCCTGTATTGGGTGCATATATATTCAGGATAGTTAGCTCTTCTTGTTGAATTGAACCCTTTACCATTATGTAATGCCCTTCTTTGTCTTTTTTCATCTTTGTTGGTTTAAAGTTTGTTTTATTAGAAACTAGGATTATGACCTCTGTTTTTTTCTGTTTTCTCTTTGTTTGGTAAATTTTCCAACACTCCTTTATTTTTAGCCTATGTGTGTCTTTGCACATGAGATGGGTCTCTTGAAGACACATACTGATAGGTCTTGACTCTGTCATCTTGCCTAGCACAGAATCTTATGTACAATAGATGATTGAAACATTTTTAATGAGTGAGTAAATAAATAATAATTATTTGAGAAGGGTAGTATTAATTTAATATTATGAATGAAGAAAACACAACTAGGATATACTAAAAATAGGGTTAGCGTTTCTACAGGAAAGTGAACAAAATAACAAACTGGTAGGTTAAATTGTTCCAATAATAAACATTCCCTGAGCATATGACCTATTCCACTTGAGAAATAAGGCAACAATAAGAAATTGATGATAAAAACAATGCATTTTAAAGGAGGAATTCGATTCTAATTTCTTTTCTTTTAAATCTGCTTCCTAACCCACCACTAATATAATTTCAAGAAATTATGCAAAAATTTTATGCTTTTCTTAAAATCCAGACACTCACTCACTGGTTTTAAGTGTGGACAAAAGAGAGTTTCCATTCAATGTTGTCTTTAAAAATGTCTCTTGCAATGAAGCAATTTCAGAATAGCCCTATATTTTATTGGCTTCATGGTTCACTTATTTATTTAAGAAATATTTACTGCATCTTGACTATAAGATGGACTTTGTTTTGAGACCAGGATTATTAATGATGGACAATCCAGATTTGGTCTTTTACAATTTTGATTTATAACCTTGTGAGATTTAAAAACAAATAAGCAAGCAACAAAAACATATAAATATGTAATTTCAGATTTTTATAATACTATGAAAAGAATAAATAGAGTATTGATATCAAGAATAAAGGTGCTGAGAAATTTTTGAAATAGTTGAGCAATTTTGAAATTTTTACATTGGAGAATAGTGGAGAGGCCAGAGCAAGTTTACAAAAAAATGGAAGCAGCATGCCAAAGATTTTGAGTCAGAATGAATTTGGAGTGTACTGAAAAGGAAAAGGTAATCACCTAATATGTAACAGTGAGAGGGAAGGATGATAGAGGCTGCGGGTAGGATGGAAAACTAGAAAGATCATGGCAGGTTCTGTTTACTTGGTGTGGAGTTGGGAGTTGATAGTAAATGCAATGGCAAATCAATGAGGAAATTTACACAGGAGAGTGAACAATTGAGATGAATCTACTAAAAAGATCATATTTGCTGCTAAGAGTCTGGGAGCAAGAATGAAAGCACAAGAACAATTACTAAGTTATTACAGTAGCAAGATGACAAGTGACAGAAGCCACATTAGAAGGTCTGCAGGTGTGTTTAATGTCCTGAACACTGTATACCTGAGAAGGTGGCCTTACACTAGGCTCTGGGCAAAACCAAAGTGGAATTGAATTATTTCTCAGTTGTCCCTGCACCTGGATTTTTCTTAAGCTAAACTTGGTCCTAATATAGTAGACTAAAAAGAAAACTTGATACAGCCTTAATCATATGAAATGGAAAAAGGAAATGCATCAAGTATTGACGGGGATTATTTTAGGTGAGAGGGCTGTGAGTGGTTTTTATTTTTTCATTACGTGTCTCTGACATCCATATTTTCTACTTTCTTTTATAAGTAGGCATTTTTTTTTTTCTGGGAAATAGAGACTGTTTTATTTTTACTCAACCAAAATGAATTTTGAGATTTTGATCAATTCATTTCATCACTCTATATATTACTTTCTTTTGCACAACAAAAGAATTAGAATCCATGACCTTTGATATCACTCCATGATTCTCTGTGCTGCTTTTCATAATGTAAGCATGGGCATGTTAAATAAACACCATAATCTTTTAAATCGCCTGTGGGACATTATCACATTTTAAAATTTGTTTAAAAGAAAGAGATTTTCTTTGTTTTCTCAATGTTGCAGGTCTATAACTTGCTACCAGTGAAGAGTCCATTTACCTTTAGAGTTGGAGGTCCTGCGGATGAATATGATGAAAAATGCAACATTGCAAAAGACACAACTCACAGAGGAATCACTTCCACACCAAAGCAAGTCCTGGAGGGCGATGACATTTACCGTACCTTCATGGTAATTATTTTTTCCTAAAGCATAACAAAAATTGATTTCTACGTCTCTGTTTAGATGGAGAAACAATGGACTTCTAAGCTCTAGGATCTTTTCTCCCCTCCCTCTAACAGAATGATAACTAACAGGAAAATATTGAAATCTCAGAGACAGAGAACTTTGTGGACATACAGATGTTCACACATGAATTTTTCTACCACCTGAAACAGCAAGTGGTTTACTTTTAGGCCGCAATTCTTAACCAAATGGATCCCAAAGCTGCTTACCACCATCATATTCCCCTCTCAGTCAGTGACTCTTGGGGATTCCAACATGTGAGAAAACCAAAACAAAATATTTTCCACAACGTGTCTGACACTCTTGAAAAGGTGAGCGCCTTGTTGGCGGCCACCATCTCAGTCATTTGCACAATAAACACTTGCTGAATGAGGCCAGGCGCTGTGGCTCACGCCTGTACCTTTGGGAGGCCGAGGCAGGCAGATCATGAGGTCAGAAGATCGAGACCATCCTGGCTAACACGGTGAAACTCCGTCTCTACTAAAAATGCAAAAGAAAATTATCCAGGCGCCATGGTAGGGGCCTGTAGTCCCAGGTACTTGGGAGACCGAGGCAGGAGAATGGCGTGAACCCAGGAGCTTGCAGTGAGCCGAGATTGCACCACTGCCACCAGCCTGGGCGACAGAGCAAAAGTCCATCTCAGAAAAAAACAAAAAACAAAAAAAGCTTGTTGAATGAATACAGGATTGAATACATAAAGTGCAAAACTTTAGTCCTCACAGGGCAATAAAATTCCAGGAAAGCTTAAAGTTGTCTTTCATTAAGAAAAGATTAACAAAACTTGTATTAGAAATGTCAAGATGTCTTAAAAATGTAATTATTTAGTATTAACTGAGCAGAATTATTCAGGTTGTGAAATTAAATCTTATCACTATCAAAAAGCACTAAAGACTTTCATCACACCATCAAGAAAATATGTCATTCATCTGATAGAGGCCTACAGCTTAGCTGAAAGCCATTTAACTCTCTCTCTTCTGAACCTCCTGGAATCATGAATCAGATGGTAGAAGGATGAAAAGAATACTTCTTGGTTTATTAACTAGCTGTTTAATCTCTAAACATTTATTTCTGGTTTATTTCTTTCTGTTGCGTACGCAATCCCCATTGACAACTGTGCTCAAGAGTCCCACAGTTTCCCAAATACTGTGAGATAAAACAGCAAATAATATTTATCTGTGACCTACGTTGAAGAAGGGGGAAGACGGAAACAGGTGGACTGTAGACAACTGTGGGCATCTGAATGTGGGTTTTAGATGCAGGCATTTGAGACAATTAAAAGAAACTGATAAAAAAGAGGAAGGGACCACAGAAATGAGTTAAGCATAGATATTCAGGAAAAGCCATATCTTCTGGTAAAACATAAACAAAACAGAGTTTACTAAGATTGTAAAGAACAACCTCCAATATGCAAACCTTCCATTTAAAATGACAAGAAATAAGCAAAAAAAAATTCTCTCTGCAATAAAGCCATAAGGAGAGCTCTCTATATGCATACATAGACATGGATATTTGTTTCATGCGGAAAAATAAGTCTAAAATACTCAGTTTTAAGGATGCAAAAAAAATTTAAGGAGCATTAGAGTATACCAGACAATATTTAAAAATAAGAATCAGAAACAGGTTTGAATTCCCACTCCTGTTCACTCAATACTTAATGAACTTGACCTTCTATGACTCTGTTTTCATATTTATAAATAGCTCTCCGCATTATGTGTAATTTTCATGATGAGCCTATGAGCTATATGTAACATAATAGTGAAAGTACGATACAAATTCAGGAAATTACTCACAGTCTCAAGATTGGATTGCCACTCTACTTTAACAATTAATTTTTTTCAGGCCATAGGATTAGATATTTTTACCAACTCAAAAATCCATAAGCCACCTTTGTGTCTACCACGAAGATTGCGTGCCAACATAATAGGAGGTAAGGGTGTGATTTATTTTTCTGACAGAATAGAAGAAAAATTGTGCTTTATTGGGTTGGTTTAAGCTATTGGGTTGAAAAGCTATTTTTCTAAGTATTGGATCTTCAGACTGCAGCAACTTCTTGGTAAGTTAGCCCCAAATAATATTTTTTCCTCAAATAGAGGATTTTTAAGCAATTATTGTTATTTTCTCTTTGACATCAAAATCAACTACCTTTTTGTTTTTGCTTTTAATAGTCTTGCCATTTTAGATCTTCCTTATCCATGGTGGATTCGATACCTGAATTAGTCAGAATTAGATTAAATGGCAGTAACAAACTCCCACATCTCAGTGGGTAAGCATGTAATAGTTTGGTTTTTGCTCATACAAAATCTACTTGTGAGTTCAGACGCTCTCCAGAACAGCTCTATGCCAAACAGTGAGTCAGAGAGAACCATCTACTTTCCTCTGGTGACTCTGCCATCACCAACGTGGCTTTCAGGGTCATACCTATGGGGAAGGAGGTTGCATGTGACTCTTAAACCCCGGAGTAGGAATGGTTTACATCACTTCCGCCCATGTTCCTGCCCTAAATGCAAAAGAGGCTGAGAAATGGGAAGGCTCATGTGCATATTAACTGTCTCTGTCATATGTTCTTATGGAAAGTGAAGTGATTTATGTAATATTGAGCAAAAAGAGTGTAATGCAACTTTTGGCAGATACACTACCTCTGCATAGTCTCTTTGTGTGTTTCAAGTATACCTGGAAATGAGGAAAAATTGAAAAGGGCCTAACTCGAAATTCTTTTCTACTGCCATCAGACCTAGAGAAAATTTTCTCTGCACGCTTGAATGTCTACCCAATTTACTTTTTAATAAAAAATGAGGATGGCAGTAAAAAGTGTTAAAAAAAAAAAAAAAAAAAAAGAAAGAAACACATTTTAATACAGCAGATTCACTGCCTGGAAAGGCAAGGAGTAATGTTCTAGTTGGAAACAAAGGAGTCATTAAGGATATTTCCTCCCCAGGAAAAAAAAAAAAAAAAAAAAAAAAAAAAAAAAAAAAATCCTGTATAGTGAAAAAAGAACACTGTTTTAAGAACAAAGCGACAATTTTTCATCACACTCCTCTCTGCTATGACTATGTGACTTTGGAAATTTGCAGACTCACTTAACCTTTTAGAGGCTCAATTTCTTTAAATCTGAAGTCAGAATGAGAACACCAAACTCACTGAGGTATTGTGATTGTAAAAGGAAAAAAATCATGATTCCTTTAATGGCATGTTTGCTTAAAAAAAAGAAACTGAAAAGCATGATTAATTCACTTTCATTTCACTAAGTGTGTATTTTCTTTTCAACCCTAAGAGAAAATAGATCAATGGAAACAAAGGTATGATTTAGAATTCATGAAAACTCACAGTACATCATTACACTCTAACCCCAAATATTCTATAATACTCTACGCAAATTTTTCTTTTGGTGTTTGTTGCTTATCCATTTTTTCCTTCTCCTTTTCAGTTACATCACTTTAGTCTGTCTGTCATTATTTCATAGCTAGATTACTGAAAAACCATTCTAATTTATCTTCCTTGCCTCCAGCTTTTCTTTACCTCCATCTATCCCGCATGCCCTTAAACACTGCTTTTCTCAAGTCACTTATTTCTCAAACATAGTCACCACTTCCAGAATTCATAAGATTATTGCATTTAAGGTTTTAAAAGAGCACATCTATTATTTTATATATATCATATATGCATTTAAAATTACACACGTTACACACATATATAATTATCTTAAAAAAGTGATGCCCCAGAGATCAGAAGCTATATGATAGAATACTATTATAATAAAGATATTTAAGATAATATTATCAATATATTAAGATTATATATATCTTATATATACGTGTATCTTCTGATCTCTGGAATATCAATTTCTTTTTTATCAAGCTAACTAACTCCCGCCTTAACAGACCTTATTTATTTGTCCTAGCCTTCACGATATTTTATTATATATTACACCTTCTGTTTACATAATTTTGGGAAACACATCCTGAAAATAGCCATTCTTCTCTAGAGGGTAAATTTTATTATCCCTTCCACCTTTGTGTATATATTTGCACAGTCGTTTCCTGGGAATGCCTTCCCATTCTCCTCCCCCTCCCATCCATGAATGGGTTCCGCTTTGGTAAAGTCTTTTCCAGCCTAACTAAAGTTGATTGTCTTTTCATTCCTGACCTCCCATTGTCTATACCACATACTCTACTGAATCCTGTTGCTTATTGTTTATATCTCCATATTAATTCAATGTTGAAACAAGCAAACAAACAAAAAATCATTCCTGAAATCATCTTGCTTAACTAATATCCATTCCTCTTGTTTGATTCTCACTGCAAACAGAAGACATGTGAACACAATTTCAGTGTAAAAGCAATATTTGATGTATTAAATTACTCTTTAGCCTTCCCTTCACCAGTTGAATAATCATCCTAGAGAGAGCTACATTTGTTTTTGTTTTTTTTAATCAACTTTTATTTTAGATTCAGGAGGTACATGTACAGGTCATTTGCTTTTATTTATAAAGAAAAGTATATTTAGCTCTAGATTCTGTTTGAAGAAAAAATAGGATTAGCCTTTCTATGGGAAAGTGAACAAAATAACAAGCTGATAGATTAAATTGTTCCAATAATAAACATTCCCTGAGCATATGACCTTATTCCACTTGAGAAATAAGGCAGCAATAAGAAATTGATTATAAAACATGAGGTTCACACTGAGGCCTGTGTGTTGTCTTCCAGGACCAGGTCTGCGAGGCTTACCCCTAGGAGAAATAATGTACCCAATGGTCGGAGAAGAAACTCAGATATTGCAAGTGGAAGAGATAGTCCGGAAGTACTTCCCTGAGACCTGGATCTGGGATTTGGTAGCAGTCGAGTAAGTTGTGTGTTGCCTGGAATTTAGTTTAGGAAAGGGTTTGAATCTTGCTGTATGACTGACTTTATCCCGGATTCCTGTTCCTTTTAGTTCTGTTCTGCTCTTTGCTGGTAAATATTTAGGTGTATAGTTCATTTATCTCATAATTAAACAATACTAATTTTTCTTCTAATTTGGTCTATAGATAAATAATAGAAAGTAGGCTGCTACCAGCCCTCTTAAATAAAGGAAAGGGAAGGGGAGGGGAGGGAGAGTGAAAGAAACAACAAAAGGAAGGAAAGAATGAAAGAAAAAAGGAAGAAAGGGAGGGAGGGAAGGAGGGAGTAAGGGAGGTAGGGACAAAAAAAACTTTAAGACCTTACCAGGAGCACCAGTCCTTAGATCAAGTTTAGCATTTACCACACTAGGTTACTGAGTTATCATGTTCTAGGATCACCCATGCTTTGTGTTAAATAAATAAATAAATAAATAAATAAAGAGAGATTTGCTCACACTCCTCTTCTCTGCTCCTTCACTAGCTCATCAGGTGTAAGAGACCTGGTGATGCAGGTCCCTGACACCATCACGGAGTGGAAGGCCAGCGCATTCTGCTTGTCTGGAACCACAGGGTTTGGCCTCTCTCCTGTCGTGTCTCTTCAAGCCTTCCAGCCTTTCTTCCTGGAACTCACCCTCCCTTATTCTGTGGTGCGAGGAGAAGCCTTCACACTCAAAGCCACTGTGTTTAACTACTTGTCCATTTGCATTCGGGTAAGGGCACTTCTCTGGAAGTGAATGAGAATAGAAGAGAGTCACCATTCATTACCAGGTCTCCTAGGTAACCCAGGAAATCAGAACTGCATATGATATATCCTAATTTTGGAACAGACCTGGTACTAAGAGAAAAGGTACCTGACAGGTCCAAGGTTAGGTAAGGTTATATTCATTCAGGCTGCTACATCTGTGTACTCCTAAATTCAGACATTATGTCCACTTGATTGCTTCATGTTTTTCACTAAACACCCCTTTCTTCTGTTGGCACAAGGCTAAATCCTAAACACTTATCCTAACTCCTGTCAGTTTTTCCATTTTCTTGTTTCAAACACCTAAACTACAAAGCGTCTGATAGAGCTGGCCATGTTTGCATAGCTTCTCAGCAACTCTGGACTGACGGACATTGTCCCTCAGTCCATTTACCTGATGCACAGAGCACCTTCCCCAGTATTCATCCCGTTCTGCGTCCCTTCATAAACTTGTGCTTGGGTATGGGGGGACAGGTCATTGTGCAGCTAGAAGTCTCTTCCGCTTTCCTGGCTGTCCCAACAGAGAAGAATGAAGAATCTCACTGTGTCTGTAGAAATGGGCGGAAAACCGTGTCCTGGACTGTGACTCCAAAGTCACTGGGTGAGTAGTAATGCTATTAGCAAATTCCACTTCGTGTGCTCAGATGATTTTTTTTCTGCACTGACCCCAATACATACTTTTTCTCCTCCTTTAATACTAATCAAGAGGAAGACAACCACTGGATACACTGGGGAAACTGAAAAAGAAGAAACTGTTCAATATAGAATCACCGTTTAACTCTTAAGAACTTTGTTCCCCAGGAAAGGTGAATTTCACAGCTACTGCAGAAGCCGTGCATTCTCAGGAAGTGTGTGACAATGAGTTGACTGACGTCCCACCACTTGTGCAGAAGGACACTGTAGTCAAGCCCTTACTAGTTGAGGTATGTGAGTTTACTCTCTGTGAGTCTCAGAGCCCTTATTATTTCATACAGTGTTATCTAATATGCATCTGACAGTTGTTATGCCCAGACTGTTTATTCCCCGAAGAAGACCACCAGAGTCCAGAGTCAAAGCCAAGCAGCAAGGATCGTTAATGTAAGTTCGAACTTGGTCCCTCCGTTCTACAACATACAAGAGGGCTCCAAACAATGCGTGTGCTCGCTTTTTATAGCCTGATGAAAACAGGATATGTAAGGTTACAAGGGAATTCTTCTTGGTTACAGCATTACAATTGGTTAATGTATTAAGTTATACTTTTAGCAGCTTTCTTATTGGTTCCTGTGCTTTTACAAATGGTTGTAACCTTATCGGAGATTCTCCAGGTGTTGTTTTTCTTTGAGATATATGGAGGAATGTGTTTGTGTCGGGCCCAGGAAGTGGAGGCATATGGGGGGATGTCTCAAGGCTGTGATATATGGAGGAATGTGTTTGTGTCGGGCCCAGGAAGTGGAGGCATATGGGGGGATGTGATGTGTCGGGCTCAAGGCTGTGATATATGGAGGAATGTGTTCTTTCACAGTGACATTGAATTCCCAAGAATGTGGATAGATCTGCAATCCAATTTTTCACCAGCATTTTCTCCTTTGCTTTCAAGTGTTTAATTTTTCTTTTATACATTCAGTATTGCTTTACTTTTTTTTTTTATTTTTTGTCAATATAAAGCCTGAAGGAATAGCAAAGGAGGAAACTTTCAACATGCTGCTCTGTGCATCAGGTAAGTGTAATAAATAGAGAAAAATTTCATGTTAAGTGACTTGCCAGAGTATACAGTTGTGGAATGTCTTTTGGAGGCATGCTTTTCTCTAAGAGAGAGAGAGAGAGAGAGAGAGAGAGAGAGAGAGAGAGAATCTCGTACCCTCGTTAAAATCTAAGTACATTTGATGAAAAACATTGTCCTAATGAAAACCAGTTGGAATAAGCCTCAACTTTCTTAGGGAAATAAATAGAAAGTACTTTTCAGTTTAAAGTATTATTATTGTATTTTAAGAATAAAGAAATGGGCATAGAGAAATAAAAGTCTTGCTTAAAAGCTTAAAAGCTTTTGCCTAATAATAAGGACTAAGGCTGTTGACGTCAGGACAGGATTCTTTCTGATACATCTGTTTCTCAAATGTCTTTCTAAACCATGTTCAAAATGTTGAAATATCTGTGTGACACTAGCATGATTTACTATTCAATTAACAGTTTAAATGCACTCAGGTTTTTACTTAAACAAGTTATTTTAAGAGGAGCTCCAGGTCACTAACTTGTATAGAAAACCAACATTTTACTAATATCATTAATATAACAATATAAAAATTACCACTATATTGAAAGAGAGGGGGAAAAGCTAGCACTTTTTAAAGTTTATTTAAATTATCATTAAAAATGCAACTCTGTGCCATCTATAATCTTGACGATAATGCTTAGTCTGCAGATCTCTCTTCTTTATATGAAGATCCTTTGATAAAATCATTTAGTCAATGGCTTTAATAACAACTCTGTACTTGTGTCCAAAAATATACAACTTGGATCCACACCTTTTTCCTGAACTCAAACTCATGTGTTCAACTGCCCACTCCTCTCCACTTACAGGCTTGTAGGTCTCATAGGCATAACAAAATTAGCAAGTTTAAAACTGAGTATCTGCTCTTCCTCACAAACTTGCTCCTCCCTCAATCTCCTTCGTCTCAGATGATGAAAAATCTGTTCTTCTACTTGCTGGAGAGAAACACTTTGGAGTTCTTCTTTACTGCGTTCTTTCCCTTATACTCCCTACCCAATCCATGCACAAATCTAGTCAATTCCACCTTCAAATTGTATCCAGAACCTACCCACTTCTCTCCATCTCTACTACTCTAATCCTTTCTCTTGCAGGCTCTCAATAGCTTTCTAACTAGTCTCCTAATCGTCTCTTCTTATTCCCCTTCAGCGAGAGGGATCCTTTAAAGCATGTGTCAGATCGTGTATCTCGTCTTCTCTAACCCTTTCAGGAATCTCCCATATCCCCCCAAAGTTAAAGCGTAAGCTTTTAATGCACTTAGAACTCAGCTCTGCACCACGTGGACCTAATAGACATCTACAGAACTCTCCACCCCAAATCAACAGAATATACATTCTTCTCAGCACCACATCGCACGTATTCCAAAATTGACCAAATAGTTGGAAGTAAAGCACTCCTCAGCAAATGTAAAAGAACAGAAATTATAACAAACTGTCTCTCAGACCACAGTGCAATCAAACTAAACTCAAAATTAAGAAACTCACTCAAAACTGCTCAACTACATGGAAACTGAACAATCTGCTCCTGAATGACTGCTGTGTACATAACGAAATGAAGGCAGAAATAAAGATGTTCTTTGAAACCATTGAGAACAAAGATATAACATACCAGAATCACTAGGACATATTTAAGGCAGTCTGTAGAGGGAAATTTATAGCACTAACTACCCACAAGAGAAAGCAGGAAGGATCTAAAATTGACACCCTAACATCACAATTAAAAGAACTAGAAAAGCAAGAGCAAACACATTTAAAAGCTAGCAGAAAGCAAGAAATAACTAAGATCAGAGCAGAGCCGAAGGAGATAGAGATGCAAAAAACCCTTCAAAAAAATCAATGAATCCGGGAGTTGGTTTTTTGAAAAGATCAACAAAATTGATAGACCGCTAGCAAGACTAATAAAGAAGAAAAGAGAGAAGAATCAAATAGACACAATAAAAAATGATAAAGGGGATATCACGACCGACCTCACAGAAATACAAACTATCATCAGAGGATACTATAAACACCTCTGTGCAAATCAACTAGAAAATCTAGAAGAAATGGATAAATTCCTGGACACACTCTCCCAAGACTAAACCAGGAAGAAGTTGAATCCCTGAATAGACCAATAGCAGGCTCTGAAATTGAGGCAATAATTAATAGCCTACCAACCAAAAAAAACTCCAGGACCAGACGGATTCACAGCCGAATTCTACCAGAGGTACAAGGAGGAGCTGGTACCATTCCTTCTGAAACTATTCCAATCAATAGAAACAGAGGGAATCCTCCCTAACTCATTTTATGAGGCCGACATCATCCTCATAGCAAAGCCTGGCAGAAACACAGCAAAAAAAGAGAATTTCAGACCAATATCCCTGATGAACATCGGTGCAAAAATCCTCAATAAAATACTGGCAAACCAAATCCAGCAGCACATCAAAAACCTTATCCACCATGATCAACTGGGCTTCATCCCTGGGATGCAAGGCTGGTTCAACATATGCAAATCAATAAACATAATCCAGCATATAAACAGAACCAAAGACAAAAACCACATGATTATCTCAAAAGATGCAGAAAAAGCCTTTGACAAAATTCAGCAGTCCTTCATGCTAAAAACTCTCAGTAAATTCGGTATTGATGGAACGTATCTCAAAATAATAAGAGCTATTTATGACAAACCCACAGCCAATATCATACTGAATGGGCAAAAACTGGAAAAATTCCCTTTGAAAACTTGCACAAGACAGGGATGCCCTCTCTCACCACTCCTATTCAACATAGTGTTGGAAGTTCTGGCTAGGGCAATCGGGCAGGAGAAAGAAATAAAGGGTATTCAATTAGGAAAAAAAGAAGTCAAATTGTCCCTGTTTGCAGATGACATGATTGTATATTTAGAAAACCCCATTGTCTCAGCCCAAAATCTCCTTAAGCTGATAAGCAACTTCAGCAAAGTCTCAGGATACAAAATTAATGTGCAAAAATCACAAGCATTCTTATACACCAGTAACAGACAAACAGAGAGCCAAATCATGAGTGAACTCCCATTCACAATTGCTTCAAAGAGAATAAACTACCTCGGAATCCAACTTACAAGGGATGTGAAGGACCTCTTCAAGAAGAACTACAAAACACTGCTCAATGAAATAAGAGGACACAAACAAATGGAAGAACATGCCATGCTCGTGGATAGGAAGAATCAATATCGTGAAAATGGCCATACTGCCCAAGGTAATTTATAGATTCAATGCCATCCCCATCAAGCTACCAATGACTTTCTTCACAGAATTGGAAAAAACTACTTTGAAGTTCATATGGAACCAAAAAGGAGCCCGCATTGCCAAGACAATCCTAAGCCAAAAGAACAAAGCTGGAGACATCATGCTACCTGACTTCAAACTATACTACAAGGCTACAGTAATCAAAACAGCATAGTACTTGTACCAAAACAGAGATATAGACCAATGGAACAGAACAGAGTCCTCAGAAATAATACCACACATCTACAACCATCTGATCTTTGACAAACCTAACAACAACAAGAAATAGGGAAAGGATTCCCTATTTAATAAATGGTGCTGGGAAAACTGGCTAGCCCTACGGAGAAAGCTGAAATTGGATCCCTTCCTTACATCTTATATGCAAGTTAATTCAAGTTGGATTAGAGACTTAAATGTTAGACCTAAAACCATAAAAACCCTAGAAGAAAACCTAGGTAATACCATTCAGGACATAGGCATGGGCAAGGACTTCATGTCTAAAACACCAAAAGTAATGACAACAAAAGCCAAAATTGACAAATGGGATCCAATTAAAGTAAAGAGTGTCTGCACAGCAAAAGAAACTACCAAACTACCACCAGAGTGAACACGCAACCTACAGAATGGGAAAAAATTTTTGCAATCTACCCATCTGACAAAGGGCTAATATCCAGAACCTACAAAGAACTCAAACAAAATTTACAAGAAAAAAACAAACAACCCCATCAAAAAGTGGGCAAAGGATATGAACAGACACTTCTCAAAAGAAGACATTTATGCAGCCAACAGACACATGAGAAAATGCTCATCATCACTCGCCATCAGAGAAATGCAAATCAAAACCACAATGAGATACCATCTCATGCCAGTTAGAATGATGATCATTAAAAAGTCAGGAAGCAACAGGTGCTGGAGAGGATGTGGAGAAATAGGAACACTTTTACACTGTTGGTAGGACTGTAAATTAGTTCAACCATTGTGGAAGACAGTGTGGTGATTCCTCTAGGATCCAGAACGAGAAATACCATTTGACCCAGCCATTGCATTACTGGGTATATACCCAAAGGATTATAAATCATGCTGCTATAAAGACACATGCACATGTATGTTTATTGCGGCACTATTCACGATAGCAAAGACTTGGAATCAACCCAAATATCCGTCTGTGACAGACTGGATTAAGAAAATGTGTCACATATACACCATGGAATACTATGTACGCATAAAAAAGTGTGAATTCGTGTCCTTTGTAGGGACACGGATGCAGCTGGAGACCATCCTTCTCAGCAAACTATCACGAGGACAGAAAACCAAACACCGCATGTTCTCACTCATAGGTGGGAATTGAACAGTAAGAACACTTGTACACAGGGCAGGGAACATCATACACTGGGGCATGTCGTGAGGTGGGGGGAGTGGGGAGGGATAGCATTAAGAGATATACCTAATGTAAATGACAAGTTAATGGGTGCAGCGCACCAACATGGCACGTGTATACATATGTAAGAAACCTGCATGTTGTGCACATGTACCCTAGAACTTAAAGTATAATAAAAAATTTTAAAAAAAAGAAACCCTTGCTACCCCATGATTTCACATCTTCCTAACCTCTCCTTCACTCACCCCATGCCGGCCACACTGACCTCCTTCTTCCTACTGGAATACATCCGGCATTCTTCAGTCTCTGGAGTCCTTTTACTTTTTGTTCCTTTTTCCTGGAAGTGTCTTCCCCCAGGTTTGGATAAATCTGGCTCCTTGACTTACTTAGAGTCTCTGCTCACATAGGACTTTCTATCAATGAGCTTTTCCATAGGGAGCCCCCTCCCTACATCCTGCACTTCCTGATCTGCCTTGTTTTACTAGCTCACCATAGAAACGCTTACCCTGCTTTAATTTTCTCTATAGCACTTTTCAACATCTAGCATACTAAATATACTCTTGCTTTTTTTTATCTTACTCTTCCCCTAAAACTGAAATCTCCAGGAGGCCAGGAAATTTGTTTTGAAAGTTTTGGTATCATTGCACTTAGAACCTGGTACGTAGTATACACTGAATACAAATCAATGGAATGAATGTAATTCTTGGAAAGCATTAACAGTAGCAGGAATTAATATAAATCATGAAGAGAAGGAAATAAGTATACCATAAGTATATGCCTATAGAAAAAGCCATAGAAATTTAGCACAAATGTATATGATGAATATGAACTTCACAGAGATGAATCGTAGCTTTAAGGGAAACCTGGACTGTATCAAAGAAATTATATAATAACCGAGCCAGGCATGGTGGCTCACACCTGTAATCTCAGCAATTTGGGAGATGGAGGCGGGCAAATCGCTTGAGATCAGAAGTTCAAGACCAGCCTGGCCAACTCTGTCTTTACAAAAAATACAGAAATTAGTCAGGTGTGGTGGTGCATGCCTGTAATCCCAGATACTTAGGTGACTCAGGCACAAGAATCGTTCGAACCCAGGAAGCAGAGGTTGCAGTGAGATCACGCCACTGCACTTTGGCCTGGGTGACAGAGGGAGACTCTGTCTCAAAAAAAAAAAAACCAGTTATATAATGACCAAGGAAAAGAAAAGGTTGGATTTAGATGATGTAGAGAAACATGATTCATAATTTCCCCTCCTTTATATGTGTTTGTCTTCTTCCATTAGATACTGGAGTACCTGAAAAGGTGTCATTGAATGTTCCTTCAAATGTGGTTGAAGGATCTCCCAGGGCAACATATTCAGTTTTGGGTGAGTCTTTCAGCCCAAGGGAAGCAGCTGTCTAGCGAATAATTCTAGTGCATGGGCCTCACCTTCCGTGATTACTGAAGTCTCTGACAACAGACATTGGATTGAGAGAAAGCACTAAGGGTTACACTATATTACAGCTGGAAAGGGGCTTGAATAGACGTTGTGCTACATATTATGCCTTGATGTATTCTAAAAAGAAAGGGTCACCTCTCTGTGCCCTCATCTTCTAGCAATTTACTAGGTGGTAGTGCTTCCAAGTCAGTTTGAAAATGGTTGTGGTTGAGTTTTACCAGACATGTGGCCCACGAGGAAAGATAATCACCTACCGTTCAGTTTCTTCCCTGCTTTCTCCATCCTTAAACCATCAACTTTATTTTCTCACTTTTTGTTTTTCTCCCTATTTTTTGTTTTTTTTTTTTTTTCACCTTTTTAAATCTTCTTGTCCTTCCCTATGTAGGTCATTTGACCTCTCAGTTAGCTAATAATCTATTTTCCTAGCCCAATACAAACCGTATCTGATTTCTTTACAACTTTCATTCCACAGGTGATATACTAGGATCTGTAGTGCAAAACCTTCAGAACCTTCTCCAGATGCCCTATGGTTGTGGAGAGCAGAATATGGTCCTTTTTGTCCCAAACATTTATGTTCTAAACTATCTCAATGAGACACGACAGCTGACAGAGCAGATCAAGGCCAAAGCCACTAGCTACCTCATCAGTGGTGAGAGATTACCTCAGAAGGAAAAGCCATACTCTCTTAAATATTTTTGGTGAACTAAAATCTCTTTCATTAAGATTTGATAGTCATTGCTGTGATTTTCAATAAAATGTCCCAATATACAAGTAGAAAATTCAATAGTATCATCAAGCCTGTGATTGGGGATTGGGGGAGATTTTAACTAAATATTAGTTACCCTATGATTCCTAACAGCACTGAGAAAAAGGCTTGATAATCCTCCAGTGTCTTTGCCATTTCAATAAATCTATGAAAACTTCCTCTTCAGGGTACCAAAGGCAATTGAATTACAAGCACAGAGATGGTTCCTACAGCACCTTTGGGGACAATGATGGTAGCAGTCAGGGAAACACTTGGTAAGATTATTTTTTCCCTATGCTCTCTGTAGATCCATGATATTTCAGGATTCTAGTAACAGCTATTCTCTAACATCTGGAGTTTTTTGTGGAAAATTGTTAATCTTTAAATAATGCATATGCTGTATGTATCATTCCTGTTGGGTAATCTCACAGTTTCATCTCTGAAAGCTTACCTGCTGTGATAACACAGCTGAAAATGGTGAAATAAGGATCTTCTAAATGGAAATATGAAGCAGAAAATGTCACTCTTCACTCTACAAAATGACAGAGGAAGAAGCTCCCACACTGTGCATTAAAAAAGGAGAGGAGGGGGAGGACAGAAGGAGACCGTGATGCAGTAAAATCAGGACAAGTCATTCTGGAAATGCAGTTTTCATGGTGGGGGGGCTTAGAGGCTCCAACAAATGTTTCACAACAAAAAATTTACAAAACATCATCTCAGAGAAACCAATAAAGTTGAGAGAGAATAAAATGAGATGTTTGTTGGACTAGAGTATATTCCGCTCTTATGTACTGTTTTCCCATCAATTCCTCCCAGTAATCTTCACTGAATTGTGAAGAGCAATGTCTGGAGGCAGTGCGCAAAGTGAGCTGTAAAAGTGAGGTGGTCTTCATCTCTGTGTCTCTGTTTTGCTGGACAGGCTCACTGCATTTGTGCTCAAGTCCTTTGCTCAAGCCCAATCATACATCTTTGTGGAGAACTCACATATCAGGGATGCCCTCACCTGGCTTTCACGGAGACAAAAGGCAGATGGTTGTTTCGAAGGCTCTGGATCACTGCTGAACAATGCCATTAAGGTGATGCCTTCTCTATTTTTGTTCTGGTCCCTGAAGATAGTGATATATGGGAGGAAATGATGTTTGAATTGAGTCCTTCAGTCATTGCGACATAAATTTCAGGAGGAATGGTGGACTCTACATCTTCTGAAAACTAGCAACACCTTAGAAGTTTGTTATTGAATGAAAATAGTGTTCAAAAAAACCTCAAAGCCGAACATACTATTAAAAGTGAGGGAAGGTGATTTGGGACACACTCAAGAATTTTAGGGTAGAGGAGGAAGGGGAGAAAATCAACAATCTAGCACAAGACAAGAAATCATCTAGTGAAGATGTGAAAAGGAAAAGAAGTGTCAGCAGATGGTGTGTCTCATGACTATTGAAGTGTTTGAGTCTCTGCCTCTGATCCTTACAGGGTGGGGTGAACGATGAGTTGACACTCTCTGCCTACATCACCATTGCTTTGCTGGAGATGCCACTGCCTGCCACTGTATGTTCAAGCACATCCCCTGTACCTCCTTCACACACGTAAAGAATAAAATTATGATATGATGAATCCCTGAGGGAAATTAATTGTGATTTTTATGGTATTTAATTTTGTTTTATTTCAATGGAATGTAAAGGACCAGATCCTTTTGGAAGCAGCAGAGGAAACTCTTCTCTGGTCAGAACTGTGAGGTTACACAGACACATTAGGGTTTTTAATCTGCAGTTCGCCTGGGGATAGCTCATTTGCCTGGTTCTGCTATTTTACAATAGCCTTTCATCTTCTTCATAGCACGCAGTGGTCCGCAGTGCCCTATCCTGCCTTGAAACGGCCTGGAGCTCCACCTCAGAGGACCAAGGAAGTCTTGTCTACACCAAAGCATTATTGGCCTATGCCTTTGCCCTAGCAGGAAACAAGGTCAAACGAAGAGAGTTGCTTGAATCATTAAACAGAGAGGCTGTGAAAGAAGGTAAGAGCTGCTACTGCAAGGTTTACTTCTAACAACCACCAGTGACCAAAAGAAAGGAGGATGCCTCTACTGAGCTCATGCCTATCATGCTGCCTTAATTTAATGACAGAATAATTATCATTGATCTAAGACTTGAATTCTCTGGATAACATGGATCTTTTTATTAATCCACACAGTATAGACTCTATACAGTCCCAGCTTCTAATATCACACACAGTAGACACAAAGGCTCAATGTTATTCTCTGGAACTTTACTTTCTTGACAAGGATTTGTTTGATAGTGACTATTTAATGCTTTCACTTTGTTTAATGCTTTCACTTCATTAAAATGAAATGTCAATTTATTAGGTGAACTATAATTATAATTATCACTTATGGATTAGATTTTGAAATCATCCCTTAAGCTAAAAATTCTACCCTTTTCTATGTCAAAGAGGATTCAATCCACTGGCAACGTCCTGGGAAACTTCAAGAAGCTAAGACCCTCTATTCTCAACCACGGGCTCCCTCTGCAGAAGTGGAGATGACATCTTACGTGCTCCTTACCTATCTTACTGTCCAGCCTGCCCCATCTTCAGAGGACCTGTCTATGGCATCACGTATTGTGAAGTGGATCACCAAGCAGCAAAATCCCCAAGGGGGCTTCTCCTCCACTCAGGTCTGTGGGGAGACTCTAGAAGGAAACATAAATGTATTCACATATATGAAGATACAGCCATCTTCTGGGAGTTGAATAATGGAATAGTTGGTATTTCTAATTCACACTTTCTCCATCCCTCCATCAGCAGACAAGTTCCAGCCTTACTATCTTATGTATGGATTACTGCTCTGTCCTTTTTATACTGTCTCCTCTCTTAACTCCCTAGGGGACCCCCAGCCATGCAGGTAGGGTTGTTTTCACAAAGCAATGTTTTCATGGGATTACTTCCCTTAGAAAATAAATCTTTTTTTCACCCAAAGCCTAAAGTTATCTAATATTTTATCAAAAATATTTCCTCTCACCAGTAAACATGAGTACACCAATCTGATTAGGCAGATCCCTTTGCTTCTTCTGGAATTAGCTCATTGCAGTTTCCATGACTTCACATAGAGCATTCCCCACCCAGGTCCCCCCGATACCTCTCTTCTGTCTGCATAAACCCTGCTCATTATTCAGAGAGAATCTTATTTCTCACCTTCTTCAGTCTTCTCTTACTGTTCGAATCCATATTTTCTTCTCTCTTCTCTGACCTTTTATAACAAATATTGTTACATAAATTTATAAATTATTGAAATAACCTGTGCTTGTGTCAAATATGTAAGTCTTATCACCATATGTATATTGTAAACCAGCTGAATGAAGAAACTTTAAAAATTTACCTTCAAAGTATCTGGAATAGTTTATCATTACTAACCAGATTGAACTGAATTGAAATAGAGTTAGTGGACTGCGTTTATGACTAAATAATTCTGAAGAAAGAATAGTGTTGTTATGGTTTACATCCAGTGTGCGTTTGTTACTTTCCTCTTCTGTGATTTCTCTACTCATTTTTTTTCAGGACACAGTGGTGGCTCTTCAAGCCCTCTCCAAATATGGAACAGCAACTTTCAGTAAAAGTGAGAAAGCAGCTTTGGTCACCGTCAAATCTTCACACACCTTTTCTAAAGATTTCCAAGTAGATGATGGCAACCGCCTAGTGCTGCAGGAGGTCCGGTTACCAGAGGTTCCGGGGGAGTACAGCACAACTGTGTCAGGGTCGGGATGTGCGTACCTCCAGGTGAGACTGCTGGGGTTTAGGAGATGCTGCAAATGGGAGAGAAAGTTTCAAGAGTTATATTTGAATTTCAAAATAAGAAAAAGAAGGGTGTGCTAAGGAAAGGTATGAATCATCTGGAACAGATTATGAGACAATTTGAGTGTGAAAATTAAGGATTTTTTTTCCATTTGTTTTAGACATGCCTGCGATATAACATCCTTCCCAAGAAAGAAGGGAAAGCGCCCTTTGCTCTGCAGGTTAATACTCTCCCCACGAATTGTGATGGAGTGGATGCTCACAGAAAGTTCCAGATTCACATCAACATTAGGTAAATCCTAGATCGTGACCAGACCTTTTGCACCAACCTAATAGAATATGGAGAAATTGATTTTCTTATGTGGAGAAACTCCACTCTCCAAAGCCACACATAATGAATATGGAATTCTTGCAGTGTTTATTACAAGAAAATTTCTTGCAGTGTTTATTAACAAGAAAAAGTGTTAACACTGAGAATATGGTATTACAATATCTGAAGAGTGTGAGCCTAAAATGATGGGTTTTCCAAGCAACCATAACAGAAACAGATACAGTAGATATAGTAACTTAGTGTTAGAAATAGAAGGTAAAGAGAGTTTGTCTTGAATGAATTCCAAGAAATTTTGTTTGACTTCCTTATTCCTATGCATTGACTTTACAGTTACACTGGGGACCGACCCAGTTCCAACATGGTCATTGTTGACGTGAAGATGGTATCAGGCTTCATACCTATGAAACCATCAGTTAAACAGGTAATCCCTAGATCCCTTACAAATAGCAAAGTCATGGTAAATGCTGGCAGTTATCTTTGTCAATTTGACTTTATTGATGCACTTTTCAAGAGGTGTGCTCCCTCAAAATTGCTTCTCTAAAGGGTGTCTCTATCATTTTAATAGTGTGTATCATGGTTATATGGTGTCAGGTATAGGGTATAAGTCAGAAACATGATAAATAATATTCCAGCAGACCCCAAGACACCTAGTTATGTGGAATGGTATTGAATTATTTTCCAGCTATATATAAAAAGAGAAAAGGATATATGTGTGTGTGCAGGCATATATATATATCTCTCTCTCTCACATATATGTATCTGCACATACACTTATAGCATATATAGAGAATAAAAGTTCAATAAATATTGCTATTGTTATTATCATTATTATTCTTGAAGAAATCAAAATTAGTAGTTTGGATGCTCCTGAGAAGCTGTTTATATCATAAATTCCTGAAAACTACTGCCAGTATAACATTTTCTCATTCCATATTTCTGGCTTATTCTCTTGATCAACAGCTCCAGAAACAGCCTCAGATTCAGAGGACTGAAGTGAGCATGAACCATGTCCTAATCTACTTTGAAAAGGTAAGACTTTCTGTGACTCTGCTAGATCTGGAATAACAACTAGAGGTTCTAACAAACCATAACAGGTTTCATATAGTGCTGTTCACATATACAGGTGAGAGAGGACAAAGTGGCTATAAAAAGAAATGAAGCCAGCCAGGCACAGTGGCTCACACCTGTAATCCCAGCACTTTGGGAGGCCAAGGCAGGTGGATCATGAGGTCAGGAGTTCGAGACCAGCCTGGCCAAGATGGTGAAATCCCATCTTTACTAAAAATACAAAAATTAGCTGGGCACAGTGGCAGGTGCCTGTAGTCCCAGCTACTTGAGAGGCTGAGGCAGGAGAATTGCTTGAACCCGGGAGGCAGAGGTTGCAGTGAGCCGAGATTGTGCCACAGCACTCTAGCCTGGGCAACAGAGCGAGACTTGGTCCCCGGCCCCTCCCCAAAAAAAAAAAGAAAAAGAAAAGAAAAAAAGAAATGAAGCTTGGACTGTCAACAGGCTTGATTTATTACATTTGGCTGTCTACAAAATTGTCTCTTTTTTCCTTCTTTTATCTGTCTTTTAGTGTGTTATGCAGGTCACAGAAGTCCCCTTTCTTTTCATAGGTTCTGGTACAGATGTGTATAGCATAACTACAGGATTTGATATCTTATGAAGAGAGGACAGTAACTAGTAACTGGTTAATCAAAGACTAACTAATCTTTGATTCTAATTGTTTTCCTGTCTCTCCAGCTAACCCATCAAACCCTGAGTTTTTCCTTCTTTGTGGAACAAGACATCCAAATAAAGAATTTAAAACCAGCTACAGTAAAAGCCTATGATTATTATGAGACAGGTAAGCTTCAGACGTGCTGAGCTTTAAAACCAAAAAAAAAAAAAAAAAACCAAAAACAAAAAAAAAAATACTAACCTACTAAAGGATTGCCTTAACTAAAGCTAAACTCCACAGTGTTTCACTGGAGGAAAAGGTGAGTTTGTGCACACTGAGTAATCATGTTCTTGTATATTAACCTCTCATGTCCCCCCACTAAACAAGTCTTAGAGTCATTCTTATAAATTGACCATAAGGCAATGAGAGGGTCCATTCTATCTAAATTTCCCTATGAAGTTGTTTGTCCTGGGCTGAATTATTCCAAAGAGATAAGAAGAGTACGGTAACTGAAAAAACACATCTCAGTGCTGATGCGTGACATGAAAAATTTGATCTGTTTTTGACTTGTGCTTCGGATAGTCTCATACAATTTGGGGAACTTTGTAACATATCAGGAAATACTTTGATTTGCTCATGGCTTTGAGCTAGAAAATTAACCACCATCACAGCATGATGGTAGTGCTAACACTGTTCTTTGATGAAGGGAAGGTTCAGAGAGCAAGGTGCAATTCCAATGAGAAAAATACAGCTGTGAAAAGGCACTATCTGTGGAGTCCTGTAACTATATTCAGGCATACTGCCTGTGTACCCGGCCTCTCAATTCTGTTCCCAAGCCAGATTTTCTCTTGGTTTCCTCCCACCAATCCCAAACAGCCTAATAGAGAAATCATATTTATTGGCTCTATAGTGATGCTTTCTACTTTCTTTCTTGGCTTACGTGGTTTATTTACAATTCACATCTTAGGTGCTTATGTCTGAATGTCTTCACTCTTTCTCTCCAACAATTTCTGTATTTCAGATGAATTCACCTTTGAAGAATACAGTGCCCCTTGCAGTTCTGGTAAAGTATTAATGATTCAATCTAATGCCAATTGAAAGAAAATAAATAAGTATCTCAATTAAATAGTAAAGTCTAATCCCAACTTCAAAATAAATAAGCATCTCAGTTCTCTGCATAAGGCTGCTTCTTGAGATGACTGTATCCTTTCTACATCCTAAAAAACCCCTGATATACTGTATATAAATTGAACTATACCAAATGTATTATAGTATTTCTCAGAAAAAAAACGCAAGTTAAATACAATTACTGGTGTCTGGGGTGACTTGTTTGAAGATGAATCCAAGAATTTGCCATATATAAAAACTAAATTATCTAATACGTAGTTTGCATTCTATACCCAGTGGTGATATATTCATCACCTGTAACCTTTCTAGGATATTTCTAAGTGTATACTAAAGTCAAAAAACTTGTCACTGTAATTATCCATATAGCACAGCATGAAAGGTGCAGTCTGTAAGACCTTCCTTTAGGCTGATTGACAGGGTTCACCTTTGACATAGAATTTGCCATGAAACCTTTGCATCTCCACTGTGAAATATGAAAAAATGGAGAACATCCCAATCATTAAAAATAATTAAAAGTTACTAAGTTCAAATATTTATAACTGAAATACAAAGAGTTGTTCTTAAGTAGGTCACAGAATTTCCCTAATATTTCTTCCTTTTCTTTTACTATTTAGAATCTGAACAAAGAAATGCTTAAAAACAGCAACTTATGGGCCTCATCAGGTGAACTCCAGAAATGAAGAACAGACTCATCAAGAAAGACAACAGTGAGAGAAAGAAGGGAGGATCGTTGGAAATACATAAAATTTGTATGTTGAATAAATTTATGGCATTTATAACTCTATCTTTTCTTTTGTTCTTTATCAATATCATATTCCCTTTTCTGAATATGAATCTATTCTCCATAGCACTTAATCACAAAAAAACTATACAAAGAGGTACACTCAAAAACACTATAGATGAATTAAAGTGGAATTTTTAAGAAGTCAATTAACCTACAAAAAGGAAAAAGAAAACAGTTTTTCCAAACATTGGAAACAACAAAAAGTCTATCAGTAGATGAATGGTTTGGCAACGATACAGCATCGTTCTGCTGGACGACGAAGAGGAACAAACGATTGACACACACAACGACTTGAGTGGATCTCAAAAGCATTAAGCTGCATGGGGGAAAGAAAGCCAATCTCAAAAGGTCACAGGCTGTATGATTTCTCTTACACAACACTCCTTAAATGACAAAATTGTAGAGATGAAAAACAAATTTGTGGTTTCTTGGGGTTACAGAGAGTGGGGGAGTGGGATGGGTGTGACTGTAAGTGGGTAGCATTAGAGAGTTTTTGTGGTGATGAAATCTTGCATGTGTGGAAGCAAAAGTACTGCTTCAGATTTTTACATTTAATTCCATCTCAAATTATTTTCTTGTTTGTTGGGTGGGGAGCAAGAGAGTATCAAAATTGACTTTTTTTTGGTTCCTGTCGAGGAGGGGCGGAGCAAGATGGCCGAATAGGAACAACTCCAGTCTCCAACTCCCAGCGCAAGCGACACAGAAGACCGGTGATTTCTGCATTTTCAACTGAGGTACTGGGGTCATCTCACTAGGGAGTGCCGGACAATCGGTGCTGGTCAGCTGCTGCAGCTTGACCAGCGAGAGCTGAAGCAGGGCGAGGCATCGCCTCACCTGGAAGCGCAAGGGGGAAGGGGATCCGTTTTCCTAGCCAGGGGAACTGAGACACACAACACCTGGAAAATCGGGTAACTCCCACCCCAATACTGCGCTGTAAGCATACAGGCATTCCAGGAGAATATATCCCACACCTGGCCGGGAGGGTCCCACGCCCACGGAGCCTCCCTCACTGCTAACACAGCAGTCTGCCGCGATCTATCCGCAAGGCAGCAGCGAGGCTGGGGGAGGGGCGCCCGCCATTGCTGAGGCTTAAGTAGGTAAACAAAGCCGCTGGGAAGCTCGAACTGGGTGGAGCTCACAGCAGCTCAAGGAAGCCTGCCTGTCTCTGTAGTCTCCACCTCTGGGGACAGCGCACAGCTGAAGACCAACAGGGGAAGTAGCGGGAGCCGGTGCAGACGCGAACGACTCTGTCTGACAGCTTTGGGGAGAGCCGCGGATCTCCCAACGCGGAGGTTGAGATCTGAGAACGGACAGACTGCCTGCTCAGGTGTGTCCCTGACCCCTGAGTAGCCTAGCTGGGAGAAATCCCCCACTAGGGGCAGTCTGACACCCCACACCTCACAGGGTGGAGTACACCCCTGAGAGGACACTTCCAAAGGAAGAATCAGACAGGTACACTCGCTGTTCAGCAATATTCTATCTTCGGCAACCTCTGCTGCTGATACCCAGGCAAACAGGGTCTGGAGTGGACCTCAAGCAATCTCCAACAGACCAACAGAGAGTCCTTCTGACTGTCAGAAGGAAAACTATCAAACAGGAAGGACACCTATACCAAAACCCCATCAGTTCGTCACCACCATCAAAGACCAGAGACAGATAAAACCACAAAGATGGGGAAGAAGCAGGGCAGAAAAGCTGGAAATTCAAAAAATAAGAGCGCATCTCCCCCTGCAAAGGAGCGCAGCCCATCACCAGCAACGGATCAAAGCTGGTCAGAGAATGACTTGGACGAGAGGAGAGAAGAAGGCTTCAGTCCATCAAACTTATCAGAGCTAAAGGAGGAATTACGTACCCAGCGCAAAGAAACTAAAAATCTTGAAAAAAGAGTGGAAGAATTGACAGCTAGACTCATTAATGCAGAGAAGATCATAAACGAAATGACAGAGATGAAAACCATGACACGAGAAATACGTGACAAATGCACAAGCTTCAGTAACCGACTCGATCAACTGGAAGAAAGAGTATCAGCGATTGAAGATCAAATGAATGAAATGAAGCGAGAAGAGAAACCAAAAGAAAAAAGAAGAAAAAGAAATGAGCAAAGCCTGCAAGAAGTATGGGATTACGTAAAAAGACCAAATCTACGTCTGATTGGGGTGCCTGAAAGTGAGGGGGAAAATGGAACCAAGTTGGAAAACACTCTTCAGGATATCATCCAGGAGAACTTCCCCAACCTAGTAGGGCAGGCCAACATTCAAATTCAGGAAATACAGAGAACGCCACAAAGATACTCCTCGAGAAGAGCAACTCCAAGACACATAATTGCCAGATTCACCAAAGTTGAAATGAAGGAAAAAATCTTAAGGGCAGCCAGAGAGAAAGGTCGGGTCACCCACAAAGGGAAGCCCATCAGACTAACAGCAGATCTCTCGGCAGAAACTCTACAAGCCAGAAGAGAGTGGGGGCCAATATTCAACGTTCTTAAAGAAAAGAATTTTCAACCCAGAATTTCATATCCAGCCAAACTAAGTTTCATAAGTGAAGGAGAAATAAAATCCTTTACAGATAAGCAAATGCTTAGAGATTTTGTCACCACCAGGCCTGCCTTACAAGAGACCCTGAAGGAAGCCCTAAACATGGAAAGGAACAACCGGTACCAGCCATCGCAAAAACTTGGCAAAATGTAAAGACCATCGAGGCTAGGAAGAAACTGCATCAACTAACGAGCAAAATCACCAGTTAATATCATAATGGCAGGATCAAGTTCACACATAACAATATTAACCTTAAATGTTAATGGACTAAATGCTCCAATTAAAAGACACAGACTGGCAAACTGGATAAAGAGTCAAGACCCATCAGTCTGCTGTATTCAGGAGACCCATCTCACATGCAGAGACATACATAGGCTCAAAATAAAGGGATGGAGGAAGATCTACCAAGCAAATGGAGAACAAAAAAAAGCAGGGGTTGCAATCCTAGTCTCTGATAAAACAGACTTTAAACCATCAAAGATCAAAAGAGACAAAGAAGGCCATTACATAATGGTAAAGGGATCAATTCAACAGGAAGAGCTAACTCTCCTAAATATATATGCACCCAATACAGGAGCACCCAGATTCATAAAGCAAGTCCTTAGAGACTTACAAAGAGACTTAGACTCCCATACAATAATAATGGGGGACTTCAACACTCCGCTGTCAACATTAGACAGATCAACGAGACAGAAAGTTAACAAGGATATCCAGGAATTGAACTCATCTCTGCACCAAGCGGACCTAATAGACATCTATAGAACTCTCCACCCCAAATCAACAGAATATACATTCTTCTCAGCACCACATCGCACTTATTCCAAAATTGACCACATAATTGGAAGTAAAGCACTCCTCAGCAAATGTAAAAGAACAGAAATTATAACAAACTGTCTCTCAGACCACAGTGCAATCAAACTAGAACTCAGGACTAAGAAACTCAATCAAAACCGCTCAACTACATGGAAACTGAACAACCTGCTCCTGAATGACTACTGGGTACATAACGAAATGAAAGCGGAAATAAAGATGTTCTTTGAAACCAATGAGAACAAAGATACAACATACCAGAATCTCTGGGACACATTTAAAGCAGTGTGTAGAGGGAAATTTATAGCACTAAATGCCCACAAGAGAAAGCAGGAAAGATCTAAATTGACACTCTAACATCACAATTAAAAGAACTAGAGAGGCAAGAGCAATCACATTCAAAAGCTAGCAGAAGGCAAGAAATAACTAAGATCAGAGCAGAACTGAAGGAGATAGAGACACAAAAAACCCTCCAAAAAATCAATGAATCCAGGAGTTGGTTTTTTGAAAAGATCAACAAAATTGACAGACCGCTAGCAAGGCTAATAAAGAAAAAAAGAGAGAGGAATCAAATAGATGCAATAAAAAATGATAAAGGGGATATCACCACTGACCCCACAGAAATACAAACTACCATCAGAGAATACTATAAACGCCTCTACGCAAATCAACTAGAAAATCTAGAAGAAATGGATAATTTCCTGGACACTTACACTCTCCCAAGGCTAAACCAGGAAGAAGTTGAATCCCTGAATAGACCAACAGCAGGCTCTGAAATTGAGGCAACAATTAATAGCCTACCCACCAAAAAAAGTCCAGGACCAGATGGATTCACAGCTGAATTCTACCAGAGGTACAAGGAGGAGCTGGTACCATTCCTTCTGAAACTATTCCAATCAATAGAAAAAGAGGGAATCCTCCCTAACTCATTTTATGAGGCCAACATCATCCTGATACCAAAGCCTGGCAGAGACACAACAAAAAAAGAGAATTTTAGACCAATATCCCTGATGAACATTGATGCAAAAATCCTCAATAAAATACTGGCAAACCGGATTCAGCAGCACATCAAAAAGCTTATCCACCATGATCAAGTGGGCTTCATCCCTGGGATGCAAGGCTGGTTCAACATTCGCAAATCAATAAACGTAATCCAGCATATAAACAGAACCAAAGACAAGAACCACATGATTGTCTCAATAGATGCAGAAAAGGCTTTTGACAAAATTCAACAGCCCTTCATGCTAAAAACGCTCAATAAATTCGGTATTGATGGAACGTACCTCAAAATAATAAGAGCTATTTATGACAAACCCACAGCTAATATCATACTGAATGGGCAAAAACTGGAAAAATTCCCTTTGAAAACTGGCACAAGACAGGGATGCCCTCTCTCACCACTCCTATTCAACATAGTGTTGGAAGTTCTGGCTAGGGCAATCAGGCAAGAGAAAGAAATCAAGGGTATCCAGTTAGGAAAAGAAGAAGTCAAATTGTCCCTGTTTGCAGATGACATGATTGTATATTTAGAAAACCCCATCGTCTCAGCCCAAAATCTCCTTAAGCTGATAAGCAACTTCAGCAAAGTCTCAGGATACAAAATTAATGTGCAAAAATCACAAGCATTCTTATACACCAGCAACAGACAAGCAGAGAGCCAAATCAGGAATGAACTTCCATTCACAATTGCTTCAAAGAGAATAAAATACCTAGGAATCCAGCTTACAAGGGATGTAAAGGACCTCTTCAAGGAGAACTACAAACCACTGCTCAGTGAAATCAAAGAGGACACAAACAAATGGAAGAACATACCATGCTCATGGATAGGAAGAATCAATATCGTGAAAATGGCCATACTCCCCAAGGTTATTTATAGATTCAATGCCATCCCCATCAAGCTACCAATGACTTTCTTCACAGAATTGGAAAAAACTGCTTTAAAGTTCATATGGAACCAAAAAAGAGCCCGCATTGCCAAGACAATCCTAAGTCAAAAGGACAAAGCTGGAGGCGTCACGCTACCTGACTTCAAACTATACTACAAGGCTACAGTAACCAAAACAGCATGGTACTGGTACCAAAACAGAGATATAGACCAATGGAACAGAACAGAGTCCTCAGAAATAATACCGCACATCTACAGCCATCTGATCTTTGACAAACCTGAGAGAAACAAGAAATGGGGAAAGGATTCCCTATTTAATAAATGGTGCTGGGAAAATTGGCTAGCCATAAGTAGAAAGCTGAAACTGGATCCTTTCCTTACCCCTTATACGAAGATTAATTCAAGATGGATTAGAGACTTAAATGTTAGACCTAATACCATAAAAACCCTAGAAGAAAATCTAGGTAGTACCATTCAGGACATAGGCATGGGCAAGGACTTCATGTCTAAAACACCAAAAGCAACGGCAGCAAAAGCCATAATTGACAAATGGGATCTAATTAAACTAAAGAGCTTTTGCACAGCAAAAGAAACTACCATCAGAGTGAACAGGCAACCTACAGAATGGGAGAAAATTTTTGCAACCTACTCATCTGACAAAGGGCTAATATCCAGAATCTACAAAGAACTCAAACAAATATACGAGAAAAAAACAAACAACCCCATCAAAAAGTGGGGAAAGGATATGAACAGACATTTCTCAAAAGAAGATATTCATACAGCCAACAGACACATGAAAAAATGCTCATCATCACTGGCCATCAGAGAAATGCAAATCAAAACCACAATGAGATACCATCTCACACCAGTTAGAATGGCAATCATTAAGAAGTCAGGAAACAACAGGTGTTGGAGAGGATGTGGAGAAATAGGAACACTTTTACACTGTTGGTGGGATTGTAAACTAGTTCAACCATTATGGAAAACAGTATGGCAATTCCTCAAGGATCTAGAACTAGATGTACCATATGACCCAGCCATCCCACTACTGGGTATATACCCAAAGGATTATAAATTAGTCTACTACAAAGACACATGTACACGTATGTTTATTGCGGCACTATTCACAATAGCAAAGACTTGGAATCAACCCAAATGTCCATCTGTGACAGACTGGATTAAGAAAATGTGGCACATATACACCATGGAATACTATGCAGCCATAAAAAAGGATGAGTTTGCGTCCTTTGTAGGGACATGGATGCAGCTGGAAACCATCATTCTTAGCAAACTATCACAAGAAGAGAAAACCAAACACCGCATGTTCTCACTCATAGGTGGGAACTGAACAATGAGATCACTTGGACTCGGGAAGGGGAACATCACACACTGGGGTCTATCATGGGGAGGGGGGAGGGGGGAGGAGGGAGGGATTGCATTGGGGAGTTATACATGATATAAATGATGAATTGATGGGTGCTGACGAGTTGATGGGTGCAGCACACCAACATGGCATAAGTATACATATGTAACAAACCTGCACGTTATGCACATGTACCCTAGAACTTAAAGTATAATAAAAAATTAAAAAAAAAAAATAATAAAAAAAAATAAAATAAAATAAAATAAAAAAATAAAAAAAAAAAGAAATTGACTTTTTTTCCATGTAGCTTTCTAATAATCCTATTAATATTGATGGACCAATTCGATCTTTTCCTGCTAATAAAACATGCCTCCTTTATGACATATTAAATTATCATGTATACCAAGGCTTGTTTCTGAATGGTTTATTGTAGTCCATCGAGTACCCGGTCTATTCTTTTATGAGGATTAAAATATTTGAATTACTGTAGCTTAATAAAGTGTTTTAATAACTACTACGGCTGATGTCTTTTCACTTCTCTGTTTTCACTTTTTCTTTGCATTATTGATTTGATTATCACCAAATCTCATGTGGAATTGTAATCCCCAGAATTGAAAGTAGGGTCTGGTGGCAGGTGATTAGATCATGGGAGTGAATCCCTCATTAATGGTTCAGCACTATCCCCTTGGTGGTTGTTCTCATGATAGAGTTCTAGTAAGTTCTGTGCTCACGTGTGTAGCACATCTCCCACACCTGCTCATGCTCCTGCCATGTTAGAAGCCTCGCTCCCTTTTAGCTTTCTACCATGATTGTAAGTTCCTGGAGGCCTCCCCAGAAGCCTAGCAGAAGCCAGCATCATGCTTCTTGTGCAGCCTGTGGAACTGTGAACGAATTAAACCACTTTCTTTATACATCACCCAATCTCAGGTATTTCTTTATAGCAATGCAAGAACGGACTAATACAATTACTAAGATCATTATTTGTTCAAGTTAAAACTCTAGAATCTTTTAAGTTCATTATCCCCATAGTCAATTAGGTATTGTTTGGAATTGCGTTGAATATATAAATGAATTTATTGTCACGAGTGCCAATTTTTTGCATTTAATCTTCCCTAATCAGACTCATTTGGTATTTATTCAATTCACATGAAGCAAATTCTAACTCTGACTTAATTTCTAAATTTGGACTGAACTACAAAGGTGAAGATTAGCTTCATAGACATATATGGTAGGATAAATTGAAAAATAAAACAACATATACATGGAGACAAATTAAAAGATTTTCACAAGATAGTGAAAAACGAGAACAGTATTTCTCATTTGATGATTGATGTCCTTGAAAGGTTTTAAGCAAGAGAATAGTTCCGATTTGCATTATGGATAGTCATCTTCCAGGCAATGGCAAGAAGAAGATAGCAAGTTTTTCCTGAATCCCAGATTCACAGTCCATTTGTGCAGAGCTGAGCACTCTTCTTCATGCTTAACCAAATGAATTAGTAGACATATCTCTATTCCATACTCACACAACTACACACTTTAAAAATGATTTATGAATTCCGGTTCCAAGACGGCCAAATAGGAACAGCTCCAGACTGCAGTTCCCAGTGTGATGGACGCAGAAGACGGGTGATTTCTGCATTTCCAACTGAGGTACCTGGTTCATCTCACTGGGTCTGGTTGGACAGTGGGTGCAGCCCACGGAGCATGAGCCGAAGCAGGGCAGGGCATCACCTCACCCGGGAAGCGCAACAGGTTGGAGATTTGCCTTTCTTAGCCAAGGGAAGCCATGACAGACTGTACTGGGAAAATCGGGACACTGCCACCCAAATACTGCACTTTTCCAATGATCTTAAAATGGCACACGAGATTATAATCCATGCCTGGCTTAGTGGGTCCCACGCCCATGGAGCCTTGCTCACTCTAGTCCAAGATTGAACGGCAAGGTGGCAAGCCTGGCTGGGGAAGGGGCTCTGCCATAGCTGAGGCTTGAGTAGGTAAACAAAGCGGCCGTGGCTGGGAAGCTCAAACTGGTTGGAGAGCACCACAGCTCAATGAGGCCCACCTGCCTCTGTAGGCTCCACCTCTGGGGGCAGGGCATAGCTGAACAAAAGGCAGCAGAAACTTCTGCAGACTTAAACATCCCTGTCCAACAGCCTGAAGGGAACAGTGGTTCTCCCAGCATGGTGTTTGAGCTCTGAGAATGGACAGACTGCCCCTTCAAGAGGGTCCCTGACCCCTGTGTAGCCTAACTTGGAGACACCTCCCAGTAGGGACCGACTGACACCTCATACTGCTGGGTGCCCCTCTGAGATGAAGCTTCCAGAGGAAGGATCAGGCAGCAATATTTGCTGTTCTGCAGCCTCTGCTGGTGATACCCAGGCAAACAGCATCTGGAGTGGACCTCCAGCAAACTCCAACAGACCCAACTGTTAGAAGGAAAACAGAGGGACCTGACTGTTAGAAGGAAAACTAACAAATAGAAAGGAATAGTATCAACATCAACAAAAAGGACATCCACACCAAAACTCCATCTGTAGGTCACCATCATCAAAGACCAAAGGTAGATAAAACCACAAAGATGGGGAGAAACCAGAGCAGAAAAGCTGAAAATTCTGAAAACCAGAGCACTCCTTCTCCTCCAAAGGATCACAGCTCCTTGCCAGCAACAGAACAAAGCAGGACAGAGAATAACTTTGACAAGTTGACAGAAGTAGGCTTCAGAAAGTCTGTAATCTTTCCGAGCTAAAGAAGGATGTTCGAACCCATCGCAAGGAAGCTAAAAACCCTGAAAAAAGATTAGACGAATGGCTAACTAGAATAAACAGTGTAGAGAAAGCCTTAAATGACCTGATGGAGTTGAAAACCATGGCATGAGAACTGCGTGACACACGCACAAGCTTCAGTAGCTGATTTGATCAAGTGGAAGAAAGGGTATCAGTAAATGAAGATCAAATTAATGAAATGAGGCGAGAAGAGAAGTTTAGAGAAAAAAGAGTAAAAAGAAACAAACAAACCTCCAAGGAATATGGGACTATGTGAAAACACCAAATCTATATTTGATTGGTGTACCTGAAAGTGATGGGGAGAATGGAACTAAACTGGAAAACACTCTTCAGGATATTATCCAGGAGAACTTCCCCAACCTAGCAAGACAGGCCAACATTCAAATTCAGGAAATACAGAGAACACCACAAAGATACTCTTCGAGAACAGCAACCCCAAGACACATAATTGTCAGACTCACCAAGGTTGAACTGAAGGAAAAAATGCTAAGGGCAGCCAGAGAAAAAGGTCGGGTTACCCACAAAGGGAAGCCCATCAGACTAACAGCGGATGTCTTGGCAGAAATCCTACAAGCCAGAAGAGAGTGAGGGCCAATATTCAACATTCTTAAAGAAAAGAATTTTCAACCCAGATTTTCATATCCAGCCAAACTAAGCTTCATAAGTGAAGGAAAAATAAAATCCTTTACAGACAAGTAAATGCTGAGAGATTTTGTCACCACCAGGCCTGCCTTACAAGAGCTCCTGAAGGAAGCACTAAACATGGAAAAGAACAACCAGTACCAACCACTGCAAAAACATGCCAAATTGTAAAGACCATCAATGCTAGGACGAAACTGCATCAACTAACAAGCAAAAAAAAAAAAAACAGCTAACATCATAATGACAGGATCAAATTCACACATAACAATCTTAACCTTAAATGTAAATGGTCTCAATGCTCCAATTAAAAGACAGAGACTGGCAAATGGGATAAAGAGTCAAGACCCATCAGTGTGCTGTATTCAGGAGACCCATCTCATATGCAAGAGACACACATAGGCTCAAAATGAAGGGATGGAGGAAGATCTACCAAGCAGACGGAAAACAAAAAAAAAGCAGGGGTTGCTAATCCTAGTCTCTGATAAAACAGACTTTGAACCAACAAAGATTGAAAGAGACAAGGAGGCCATTACATAATGGTAAAGAGATCAGTTCAACAAGAAGAGCTAACTATCCTAAATTATATGCATCCAATACAGGAGCACCCAGATTCATAAAGCAAGTCCTGAGAGACCTGCAAAGAGACTTAGACTCTCACACAATAATAATAGGATACTTTAACACCCCACCATCAATATTAGACAGATCGGAGAGACAGAAGGTTAACAAAGATATCAAGGACTTGAACTCAGCTCTGCACCAAGCAGATCTAATAGACATCTACAGAACTCCCACCCAAAATCAACAGAATATACATTCTTCTCAATACCACATCACACTTATTCCAAAATTGACCACATAGTTGGAAGTAAAGCACTCCTCAGCAAATATAAAAGAACAGAAAGCATAACAAACTGTCTCTCAGACCACAGTGCAATCAAATTAGAACTCAGGATAAAGAAACTCACTCAAAACCACACAACTGCATGGAAACTGAACAACTTGCTCCTGAATGATTACTGGGTACATAACGAAATGAAGGCAGAAATAAATATGTTCTTTGAAACCAATGAGAACAAAGACACAACATATCAGAATCTCTGGGACACATTTAAAGCAGTGTGTAGAGGGAAATTTATAGCACTAAATGCCCACAAGAGAAAGCAGGAAAGATCTAAAATCGACACCCTAACATCACAATTAAAAGAACTAGAGAAGCAAGAGCAAACACATTCAAAAGCTAGCAGAAGGCAAGAAATAACTAAGATCACAGCAGAACTGAAGGAGATAGAGATGCAAAAAACCCTTCAAAAAATCAATAAATCCAGGAGCTGGTTTTTTGAAAAGATCAACAAAAGTGATAGACTGCTAGCAAGACTAATAAAGAAGAAAAGAGAGAAAAATCAAATAGAGAATAAAAAATGATAAAGCAGATATCACCACTCAACCCACAGAAATACAAACTACCATCAGAGAATACTATAAACACCTGTATGCAAATTAACTAGAAAATCTAGAAGAAATGAATAAATTCTTGGACACATACACCTTCCCAAGACTAAACCAGGAAGAAGTTGAATCCCTGAATAGACCAATAACAGGCTCTGAAATTGAGGCAATAATTAATAGCCTACCAACCAAAAAAAGTCCAGGATCAGACAGATTCACAGCTGAATTCTACTAGAGGTACAAGGAGGAGCTGGTACCATTCTTTCTGAAACTATTCCAATCAATAGAAAAGGAGGGAACACTCCCTAACTCATTTTATGAGGCCAGCATCATCCTGATACCAAAGTCTGGCAGAGACTCAACAAAAAAAAGAATTTTAGACCAATATCCCTGATGAACATCGGTGCAAAAATCCTCAATAAAATACTGGCAAACCGAATCCAGCAGCACATCAAAAAGCTTATCCACCACAATCAAGTTGGCTTCATTTCTGGAATGCAAGGCTGATTCAACATATGAAAATCAATAAACCTAATCCATCACATAAACAGAACCAAAGACAAAAACCACATGATTATCGCAATAGATGCAGAAAAAACCTTTGACAAAATTCAACTGCCCTTCAGGCTAAGAACTCTCAATAAACTAGATATTGATGGAACGTATCTCAAAATAATAAGAGCTATTTATGACAAACCCACAGCTAGTATCATACTGAATGGGCAAAAACTGGAAGCCTTCCCTTGGAAAACTTGCATAAGACAGGGATGCCCTCTCTCACCACTCCTATTCAACATAGTGTTGGAATTTCTGGCCAGGGCAATCAGGAAAGAGAAAGAAATAAAAAGTATTCAATTAGGACAAAAGGAAGTCAAATTGTCGCTGTTTGCAGATGACATGATCATATATTTAGAAAACCCCACTGTCTCAGCCCAAAATCTCCTTAAGCTGATAAGCAACTTCAGCAAAGTCTCGGGATACAAAATCAATGTGCAAAAATCACAAGCATTCTTATACACCAATAACAGAAAAACAGAGAGCCAAATCATGAGTGAACTCCCATTCACAATTGCTTCAAAGAGAATAAAATACTTGTGAATCCAGCCTCCAAGAGATGTGAAGGATCTCTTCAAGGAGAACTAAAAAACATTGCTTAATGAGATAAAAGAGGACACAAACAGGTGGAAGAACATTCCATGCTCATGGATAGGAAGAATGAATATTGTGAAAATGGTCATACTGCCCAAGGTAATTTATAGATTTAACGCCATCCTCATCAAGCTACCAATGACTTTCTTCATAGAATTGGAAAAAACTACTTTAAAGTTCATATGGAACCAAAAAAGAGCCTGCATTGCCAAGACAATCCTAAGCCAAAAGAACAAAGCTGGAAGCATCACACTACCTGACTTCAAACTATACTACAAGGCTACAGTAACCAAAACATCATGTTACTGGTACCAAAACAGAGATATAGACCAACGGAACAGAACAGAATCCTCAGAAACAACATCACACATCTACAACCATTTGATCTTTGACAAACCTGACAGAAACAAGAAATAGGGAAAGGATTCCCTGCTTAATAAATGGTGCTGGGAAAACTGGCTAGCCATATGTAGAAAGCTGAAACTGGATCCCTTCCTTACACCTTATACAAAAATTAATTCAAGATGGATTAAAGACTTAAATGTTAGACCTAAAACCATAAAAACCCTAAAGAAAACCTAGGCAACACCATTCAGGACAGGCCTGGGCAAGGACTTCACGTCTAAAACACCAAAAGCAATGGCAACAAAAGCCAAAATAGACAAATGGGATCTAATTAAACCAAAGAGCTTCTGCACAGCAAAAGAAACTACCATCAGAGTGAACAGGCAACCTACAGAATGGGAAAAAATTTTTGCAATCTACCCATCTGACAAAGGGCTAATATCCAGAATCTACAAAGAACTTAGACAAATTTAAAAGAAAAAATCAAACAACCCCAGCAAAAAGTGGGCAAAGGATATGAACAGACACTTTTCAAAAGAAGACATTTATGCAGCCAACAGACACATGAAAAAATGCTCATCATCACTGGTCATCAGAGAAATGCAAATCAAAACCACAATGAGATACCATCTCACACCAGTTAGAACAGTGATCCTTAAAAAGTCAGGAAACAACAGGTGCTGGAGAGGATGTGGAGAAATAGGAACACTTTTACACTGTTGGTGGGAGTGTAAACTAGTTCCACCACTGTGGAAGACAGTGTGGCGATTCCTCTAGGATCTAAAACTAGAAATACCATTTGACCCTGTGATCCCATTACTAGGTATATACCCAAAGGATTATAAATCATGCTACTAGAAAGACACATGCAAACATATGTTTATTGTGGCACTATTCGCAATAGCAAAGACTTGGAACAAACCCAAATGTCCATCAATAATAGACTGGATTCAGAAAATGTGGCACATATACACCATGGAATACTGTGCAGCCATAAAAAAGGATGAGTTCGTGTCCTTTGTAGTGACGTGGATGAAGCTGGAAATCATCATTCTGAGCAAACTATAGCAAGGACAGAAAACCAAACACCACATGTTCTCACTCATAGGTGGGAACTCAACAATGAGAACATTTGGACACAGGGCAGGGAACATCACACACTGGGGCCTGTCCTGGGGTCAGGGAATGGGGGAGGGATAGCATTAGGAGATATACCTAATGTAAATGACGAGTTAATGGCTGCAGCACACCAGCACAGCACATGAATACAGATGTGACAAACCTGCATGTTGTGCACATGTACCCTAGAACTTAAAGTATAATAATTTAAAAAAGTCAGGTAGCGTGACGCCTCCAGCTTTGTTCTTTTGACTTAGGATTGTCTTGGCAATGCGGGCTCTTTTTTGGTTCCATATGAACTTTAAAGCAGTTTTTTCCAATTCTGTGAAGAAACTCATTGGTAGCTTGATGGGGATGGCATTGAATCTATAAATAACCTTGGGCAGTATGGCCATTTTCACGATATTGATTCTTCCTATCCATGAGCATGGTATGTTCTTCCATTTGTTTGTGTCCTCTTTGATTTCACTGAGCAGTGGTTTGTAGTTCTCCTTGAAGAGGTCCTTTACATCCCTTGTAAGCTGGATTCCTAGGTATTTTATTCTCTTTGAAGCAATTGTGAATGGAAGTTCATTCCTGATTTGGCTCTCTGCTTGTCTGTTACTGGTGTATAAGAATGCTTGTGATTTTTGCACATTAATTTTGTATCCTGAGACTTTGCTGAAGTTGCTTATCAGCTTAAGGAGATTTTGGGCTGAGACGATGGGGTGGCGTCACGCTACCTGACTTCAAACTATACTACAAGGCTACAGTAACCAAAACAGCATGGTACTGGTACCAAAACAGAGCTATAGACCAATGGAACAGAACAGAGTCCTCAGAAATAATACCGCACATCTACAGCCATCTGATCTTTGACAAACCTGAGAGAAACAAGAAATGGGGAAAGGATTCCCTATTTAATAAATGGTGCTGGGAAAATTGGCTAGCCATAAGTAGAAAGCTGAAACTGGATCCTTTCCTTACCCCTTATACGAAGATTAATTCAAGATGGATTAGAGACTTAAATGTTAGACCTAATACCATAAAAACCCTAGAAGAAAATCTAGGTAGTACCATTCAGGACATAGGCATGGGCAAGGACTTCATGTCTAAAACACCAAAAGCAACGGCAGCAAAAGCAAAAATTGACAAATGGGATCTAATTAAACTAAAGAGCTTTTGCACAGCAAAAGAAACTACCATCAGAGTGAACAGGCAACCTACAGAATGGGAGAAAATTTTTGCAACCTACTCATCTGACAAAGGGCTAATATCCAGAATCTACAAAGAACTCAAACAAATATACGAGAAAAAAACAAACAACCCCATCAAAAAGTGGGGAAAGGATATGAACAGACATTTCTCAAAAGAAGATATTCATACAGCCAACAGACACATGAAAAAATGCTCATCGTCACTTGCCATCAGAGAAATGCAAATCAAAACCACAATGAGATACCATCTCACACCAGTTAGAATGGCAATCATTAAGAAGTCAGGAAACAACAGGTGTTGGAGAGGATGTGGAGAAATAGGAACACTTTTACACTGTTGGTGGGATTGTAAACTAGTTCAACCATTATGGAAAACAGTATGGCAATTCCTCAAGGATCTAGAACTAGATGTACCATATGACCCAGCCATCCCACTACTGGGTATATACCCAAAGGATTATAAATTATTCTACTACAAAGACACATGCACACGTATGTTTATTGCGGCACTATTCACAATAGCAAAGACTTGGAATCAACCCAAATGTCCATCTGTGACAGACTGGATTAAGAAAATGTGACACATATACACCATGGAATACTATGCAGCCATCAAAAAGGATGAGTTTGCGTCCTTTGTAGGGACATGGATGCAGCTGGAAACCATCATTCTTAGCAAACTATCACAAGAACAGAAAACCAAACACCGCATGTTCTCACTCATAGGTGGGAACTGAACAATGAGATCACTTGGACTCGGGAAGGGGAACATCACGCACTGGGGCCTATCATGGGGAGGGGGGAGGGGGGAGGAGGGAGGGATTGCATTGGGGAGTTATACATGATATAAATGATGAATTGATGGGTGCTGACGAGTTGATGGGTGCAGCACACCAACATGGCATAAGTATACATATGTAACAAACCTGCACGTTATGCACATGTACCCTAGAACTTAAAGTATAATTAAAAAAAAAAAATACATACCAGGTAAAATAATAATAATAATAATAATAATAATAATAATTTAAAAAAAAGAAAAAAATGATTTATTTTCCTCTCGTCCATATACTCATACCTTTTTGAAAGCCAAACCTGTATCTTAATTATGTCTGTGCAGCCTGTTCACTCAACACAGTGCTGGGAAGGTTATAGGCACTCATTAAAACAAAGGAGTGATTAAGTGTGTCAGAGCCTGAGTGAGCCTATTCCTGTAGGTAGAGAGTTAGAGGAGAAATGGAGTAACACTAAGGTGTCAGCACACACCAGTAGGAAAAATGAGCTAGAAAAATAATTTTGACTCATACCTGACTTGAGTTGCTTAATGTTTCACAAACACTTTAAGGATGAAGATTTTGATATTTTCCCGAAGTCAAATAAATGAGAAGGAAAAAAAAGTGGTTATTTATTGGGACTTTGAGCAAAACTTGTTTAAAAGTACCTTTTACACATTCAATAAACTCTACATGGGAAATCATGGCCTCTATCTTGCAAAAGGAACTGTTAACAATTATCAGAAAGGTAAATACAAATGACCTTTGTTGTAGTTTGATTTGTGTCCCCAAAAAAGATATGTTGAAGTCCTAACCCCTGGTATCTGTGAATGTGACTTTATTTGGAGATAGGGTCTGTGCAGATGTAATTAAGATGTAAGTGAAGATAAAGTCATACTGGAGTAGTGTAGGTCCTTAATCCAAGACGACTGGTGCCCTATAAGAAGAAATGATACATGTACAGAGGAAAGGTGATGCAGACAGACCACAAGGAAAATTCTGTGTGATGATGGGGGCGGACACAGGAACACCAAGGATTGCTCACAACACCAGAAGCTAAGAGAAAGGCATGGGGCAGATTCTCTCCCAGAGCGTTCTGTGGGATCATGACCTTACCAATACCTTGATTTTGGACTGTGATCCTCCAGAACCAACAAAGAGAAAATGTATGTTGTGTTAAGCCACCCACTTTGCAGTATTTTGTTATGGCAGTCCTAGAAAACTACTATAGTCTCCAATTAAAATAATATCTTTTCATTCATTGGCAAAGTTTACTTAACAAATTTTTAATTGTCTTTTAAGCAGATCCAAATGTTCGGTGGAGGAAGAATACATGTTTTACATATTTCCACAGAGTTTAATTTAACAATGAAAATGTCTTGGCTGGGCGTGGAGGTTTACACCGGTAATCCCAGCACTTTGGGAGGCCGAGGCAGGCAGGTCATGAGGTCAAGAGATCGAGACCATCCTGGACAATGTGGTGAAACCCTGTATCTACTAAAAATACAAAAATTAGCTGGGCAAGGTGGTGCACACCTGTATTCCCAGCTGCTCAGGAGGCTGAGGCAGGAGAATCACTTGAACCCGGGAGGCAGAGGTTGCAGTGAGCCGAGATTGCACCACTGCACTCCAACCCTGCAACAAAGCAAGACTCCATCTCAAAAAAGTAAATTAATTAATAAAGTAAAAATAAATAAATAAATAAATCTCGTATAATTTAAAATAATCAAACAAATATTAAAATCTGGCCCAGTGCAGTGGTCTTACACTTATAGTTCCAGCTACTCAAGAGGCTGAGGGTGGAAGATTGCTCAAGCCCAGGAGTTGGAGACCAACCAGGGCAACATAGTGGGACCTCATCTCTATTAAAAAATAAATAAATAAATAAATAACAAAATCTGAGATATGGGATTCAGTTTTCCATTTCTAGACCTCTGTGATGCTTACAGTTTATCTCAGAAAAGACAAATCCCTTTGTGTTCTTAAAGTTCTCCAGGAAGAATTTTCTTGTTTACTCTTGTGGTAATAAGGAAAAACAAAACATGATTTGTAACAAAAAAGTAAATCTGTGCACAAATGTTTGGGTAAAGGGTTAATTTATTCATTTTAATCTGTATGGCACACCCCCAAGGGGATTTTTATTATTTAATGCAAAGTACAAGTATTGTTAAAAAACCTTTCTTAAGAATTTTTAAAACATGAAGGAGTCACTTAAACAGCAATAATGTGAGAAATATCTTTATGCATTTTACTTAATAGTCTCAGACATCTTGTAAAATTTAGGAATGTGAATTAATGAGATAACAAAGAATATTCAAGGTACTAAAGGTGAGGGTTCTATGTGGATTCAAGTTATTGTCGAGCAAAGTTTTGCCTAAGAAAATCTGTGCCAAGATTTAATGTGTACTTAATCAGACAAGATGAAACTTGTCATTTCCAGTAAATGATCTCTGATTACTCAAGTCTGTTAATATATTAACAAAAGACTTTCATCATCAGTACACTTGAATAACACTTGGCCCAAAAATACTCTTTCCACATCACAGAGCAGCTGAATGAAAAATTAAATTGCTTCTTTGTAGCAGGCATAAAAAAGTAAAATATTGAACATAAAAGAGAATGCCTTTGTTAAACTGTATAAAGAGTACTTTTCTATAAAATATTTTATAATTCATACTGAGGCTTATAGGTAAGTATTATTAACTGTGGTAACTTCCTTTTTTCTTTTTTTTGAGACGTAGTTTTGCCCTTGTTGCCCAGGCTGGAGTGCAATGGCGCCATCTCAGCTCACTGCAACCTCCGCCTCCCGGGTTCAAGAGATTCTCCTGCCTCAGCGCCCGGAATAACTGGAATTACAGGCACACATCATCACCCCCGGCTTGTTTTATATTTTCAGTAGAGACGAGGTTTCACCATGTTGGCCAGGCTGGTCTTGAACTCCTGACCTCAAGCAATCCACCCACCTTGGCCTCCCAAAGTGCTGGGATTACAGGTGTGAGCCATGGCACCTGGCCAACTATGGTAACTGTCTATTTTGACAAATTTTTTGTAAAAACATAATTTTAAAAGGATAAAACCATGATTCTTAGAGAAATATAAAAACAACACACATGTCAAAGAAATAACCAGTAGGATGTTATTACCAATTCAAAGAGCATATAAAAAAAAGTAAGATACTTACATACAATTAAACAAACAAACAAAAAATCTGTGAGGATAAGAATGACATGTTATGTATAAAACTGGTTAATGTTAAAATATGGTAAAAATCTTAGGTTTCTGTCCCATTAGACAGAAATTATTTGTATCAGTGCTTGATAAAAGTAAAAAAGTAACTTTAGCCAGTTTGGAATCTTTGTGATAAAGAATGAGATGAACTAAGGATATTCCCCTAGATAATACTTAAGTGACCCTTACCCCAAAATAGTACTGAAAGAATGTACTACCATCATTTTACCTTATTTTTTAGTTTCTGATAGTTATTTTCAGTCTCCCCTCACCAAAGATTGTTCTTTTTTAACTTGTATTTTAGGTTCAAGGGTACATGTGCAGGTTTGTTACACAGGCAAATTGTGTGTCATAGGGGCCTGGTGTATAATTATTTTATCACCCATGTAAAAAGCATAGTATCCAATAGGTAGTTTTTCAACCCTCACTCTTCCATTCTCCACCCACTAGTAGGCCCTGGTGTCTATTGTTCCCTTCTTTATGTCCACATGTACTCAAGGTTTAGCTACCACTAAAAATGTTTAGCTACCACTACCACTAATGTTTAGCTACCATTCAATGTTTAGCTACCACTCATTACCACCACTAATAAGTGAGAACATACAATATTTGGTTTTCTGTTCCTGCGTTAGTTTGCTTAGGATGATGGTCTCCAGCTCCATCAATTTTACTGCAAAGGACATGATCTCATTATTTCTTATGGCTGTGTAGAATTCCACTGTGTATAGGTGGCATGTTTTCTTTATCCAGTCTAGATTGATGGGCATTTAGATTGATTCCATGTCTTAGCTATCGTGAATAGTGCTGGAATGAACAGTGTGTATATGTCTTTATGGTAGAATGATTTATATTCCTTTGGGTATATACCCAATAACAGAATTTCTGGGTCAGATGGTAATTCCATTTTAAGATCTTTGAGAAATCACCAAATTGCTCTCCACCATAGGTGAACTAAATTACATTATCACCAGCAGTGTATAAGCATTACTTTTTCTCTCCAACATTGCCACCATCACATAGCCATTCTGACTGGTGTGAGATGGTATCTCAACGTGGTTTTGATTTGCATTTCTCCAACGATTAGTGATGTTGAATATTTTTTCATAAGCTTATTGGCCATATGAATGTTTTCTTTTGAGAAGTGTCTGTTCCTGTCCTTTGCCCACATTTTTATGGAGTTCTTTGTTTCTTGCTTGTTAATTTGTTAAGCAAGTTCCTTATAGATGCTGGTTATTAGACCTTTGTCAGATGCATAGTTTGCAAATATTTTCTCCCTTTCTGTAGGTCATCTGTTTCCTCCGTTGATAGTTTCTTTTGCTGTGCAGATGCTCCTTGGTCTAATTAGGTCCCACTTATCAATTTTTTATTTCGTTGCAATTGCTTTTGGCATCTCCATCACAAAATCTTTGCAAGGGCCTACATCCAAAAAGGTATTTTCCAGGGTTTTATAGTTTTAGGTTTTACATTTAGGTCTTTAATCCATCTTGAGTTCACTTTTACATATGGTGCAAGGAGGAGGTCCAGTTTCAATTTTATGCCTATGGCTAGACAGTTATTCCAGCACCATTTATTGAATAGATTCCTTTCCCCATTGCTTGATTTTGTCAACTTTGTCAAAGATTAGATGGTTGTAGGTGTGTGGCATTATTTCTGGGCTCTCCATTTTGTTCCATTGGTCTGTAAGTCTGTTTTTGTACCAGGACCATGCTGTTTTGTTTACTGTAGCCCTGCAGTATAGTTTGAAATTGGGGAATATGATAGGAATGCAACTGATTTTTGTACATTGGTTTTGTAACCTGAAGCTTCACTAAAGTTGTTTGTTAGATCAAGGAGCTTTTGGGCAGAGATGATGGGATTTTCTAGATATAGAATCATATCATTTGCAAACAGGGAGAGTTTAACTTCATCTCTCCCTATTTCACGCCTTTCATTTCTTTATCTTGCCTGAGCGTGCTGGCTAGGAATTCCAGTACTATGTAGAATAGGAGTAGTAAGAGAAGGCATCTTTGTCTCATCCCAGTTTTCAAGAGGAATGCTTCCAGCTTTTGCCCATTCCGTATGATGTTGGCTGTGTGTTTTTTTATACATGGTTTTTATTATTTTGAAGTACGTTCCTTCAATGCCTAGTTTTTTGTGGGTTTTTAAAATGAAATAATTTTGAATTTTATTGAAGGAATTTTCTGCATCTATTGAGGTGATCATGTGGTTTTGTTTTTGGTTTGGAGTTCTGTTTACGTGGTGAATAGCATTTGTTGATTTATGCATGTTGAACCAAGAATAAAGCCCACTTGATAATGGTGGATTAGCTTTTCTTTTTGGCATGGGTTTATTTTTTAAAAATTTTTTTATTTCCATAGGATTTTGGTGAAAAGGTGGTATTTGGTTACATGAATAAGTTCTTTAGTGGTGATTTGTGAGATTTTGGTGCACCCATCATGCACATGTTAACGGTAGAGGGTATTCAAGGTTCTTGGTGTCCTGAACAAAGAATTGGACAAAACACACTAACAAAGCAAGGAAGGAATGAAGGGTTTTATTGAAAATGAAAGTACACTCCACGGTGTAAGAGTGGACCTGAACATAGGGGCTCAAAGGCCCCGTTACAGAATATTTGGGAGTTTAAATACTCTCTACTTGGGGTACACCCTATGTAAATGAAGAGGATGAAGTAAAGTTACAAAGTCGTTTATTTACTTGACCTATGTCCTCATGGAGAAGATATTTCCTGTTATCACTGAAGTGTGAATCGGCCTTATGTTCCCTGCCTCCAGACCCTATTTTCCAGCCTCACAACCAGTATACACTGAACCCAATTTGTAGTCTTTTATCCCTCACGCCTTTCCCACCCTTTCCTCACAAGTCCCCAAAGTCCATTGTATCATTTTTATGCCTTTGCATCCTCATAGCTTAGCTCTCACTTATGAGGGAGAACATATAATGTTTGGTTTTCCATTCCTGAGCTACTTAACTTAGAATAATAGTCTCCAGTCCCAATTATTTCCTTTTTATGGCTGAGTAGCATTCTATCATATATATACCACAGTTTCTTTACCCACTCATTGATTGATGGGCATCTGGCTCCACATTTTTGCAATTGGGAATTGTGCTATTATCAAAATATCATCATAATTCTTCATAGAACTAGAAAAAAAATCCTAAAATTCATATGGAACATAAAAGGATCCTGCATAGCCAAAGAAAGACTAAGCAAAACACACACACACACACACACACACACACACACACACAAATCTGGAGGCATCACATTACTTGATTTCTATACTATACTATAAGGTCGTAGTCACCCAAACAGTATGGTACTGGTATAAAAATAAGCACATAGACTAATGGAACAGAATAGGGAACCCAGAAATAAACCCAAATGTTTACAACCAACTGATCTTTGACAAAGCAAACAAAAACATAAAATCGGGAAAGGACATTTCATTTAACAAATGGTGCTGGGATAATTGGCAAGCCATATGTAGGAAAATGAAACTGGATCCCCATCTTTCACCTTATACAAAAATCAACTCAAGGTGGATCAACGACTTAAGTCTAAGACCTGAAACCATAAAAATTCTAGAAGATAACATCAGAAAAGGCCTTCTAGACATTGGCTTAGGCAAGGATTTCATGACCAAGAACTCAAAAGCAAACGGCAATAAAAACAAAGATAAATAGGTGGGACTTAATTAAACTAAAGGACTTTTACATGGCGAAAGGAACAGCCAGCAGAGTAAACAGACAACCCATAGAGTGGGAGAAAATCTTCACAGTCTATACATCTGACAATGAATTAGTTTTTTGAAGTGCTGCTGAATTCCGTTTGCTTAATATTTTGTTAGGGATTTTTGCATCCATGTACATTGAGTATATTGGCCTAAAATTTTCTTTTTTTTTTGTTCTGTCTCTGTCGGGTTTTGGTATCAAGATAATGCTAGCCTCATAGAATGATTTAGGGAGGAGTCCTTCCTCCTCCATTTTTGGAAGTAATTTCAATAGGAATGGTGCCATCTCTTCTTTATGTATCTGGTAGTATTTGACTGAATCTGTCTGGTCGTGGACTTTTTCTGGTTGGTAGGCATTTTATTACTGATTCAGTATTGGAAATCATTATAGGTCTGTTTAGGGATTCAATCTCTTCTTGATTCAGTCTTGAGAGTTGAATGCTTTCAGGAATTTATCCATTTCTTACAGATTTTCTAGTTCGTTTGCACAGAGGTGTTCTTAGTAGTATCTGAGGTTCTTTTGCAATTCTGTGGAGTTGGTGGTAAATTCTCATTTTCATTTCTGATTGTGGTTATTTGGATCTTCTCTCTTTTTTTTCTTTATTAGTCTATCTAGTGTTCTATCAAACTTATCTATTCTTTCAAAAAACAACTCCTCAATTCATTTATCTTTTGTTTTTTGTTTTTTGTGAGGTTTTTTTGCATCTTAACTTCCTTCAGTTAAACTCTGATTTTGGTTATTTCGTTTCTTCTGCTAGCTTTGTGGTTGGTTTATCCTTATATCTCCTGTTCCTCTAGATATGATGCTAGGTTGTTACTTTGAGATCTTGTAACTTTTTGATATGCATGTTTAGCATTATAAACTTCCCTCTTAACACTGCTTTAGATGTGTCCCAGAAATTCTGGTATTTTCTATCTTTGTTCTCATTCATTTCAAAGAATGTCTTGATTTCTGCTTTAATTTCATTGTTTACCCACAAGCCATTCAGGAGCATGTTATTTAATTCCCATGTAATTGTATGGATTTAAGGGATCTTCATAGTATTGATTTCTATTTTTATTGCACTGTGGTCTGAGACTGTGTTTGGTATGATTTGGGTTTCTCTGAATTTGCTGAGGATTCTTTTATCCAATTATGTGGACAACCATGTGGACAGTTTCAGAGTATTTGCCACGTGGCAATAAGAAGAATATATATTCTGCTGTTTTGGGGTAGGGAGTTCTATAGATGTCTCTTAGGTAAATTTGGTCAAGCGTCGAGTTCAAATCCTGAATATCTCTGTTAGTTTTCTGCTTCAATGATCTAATACTGTCAATGCTCTGTTGAAGTCTACTACTATTATTGTACAGGAATCTATGTCTCCTCATTGGTCTATAAGAACTTGCTTTATGTATTTGGGTGCTCCTGTATTGGGTACATATATATTTAGGATAGCTAGGACTTTCTGAAGTCCTCTCATAATGGGCTTATCATGTCTGATTAAATGAGTATTTTCAAATATTAACATACCAGGTATACTTTAATATAATTGTATCAATGTATCCAATTATATGCAGTTTAAAAGGAAACCAGTTTTTTATTAAATAACATAAATAACTATATGCCATGAAAAGTAAGGAGACTCAGTAAAAGTATTATTTTTTTCTGAATTCTAATGGAGTCCACAAAAATCAGATATCATTTAAAAATGTTTAATTCAATCCACAGAAGTAAAATCTTCTAAATTAAGAGTCAGATATTGTATAAAAAGAAAGAGAAAGGACTTTTTTGGTATTTATTAAAATATAATTAAAATAAAGCCTACCATATTCCAAAAAAGTAATTACAATTTAATTTTTTTCTGAGTTTTATTCAGTCCTATATTTCTTCTTTTGCTTGATCTTATGTCAAGCATTCTTTTTTAAGGAGTATAAGGAAGTATGTTTGCTTCTGAACTAAAAAGAGTCTTGGAAACCCTGCCTCAAGCCACTGGTACAATCTGAAAGTTGACAAAAGAATAACACCTCAGAGGATTGAATTCAAGGGTCCATTCTTTGAAATATCAAAGTTCACAGTGTCCAAAAGTGTTCTTTCCAGATGCCTTCAGCAAGCACAAAGAAGGAGAAATCTGCTTCATAATGAGGTCAATTTATTAATACAACCAATAATGTAAGAATGGAGGAGGGCAAAATTTTCTATTGGAATACCACACATAGCTATTTTGTAAGTGTTGGTGCAATCATTCTCTGAGAGTAAGAACATGTTATGTACAGTGAAGGCACTGACAAATCTCTAGTGCCTTCACATAAAGGCACAATATGAAAGCCTATTTCTTCTGATTTGATCATTCTTCTCAAGTAGCTGTTATAAGGTTAACGAGGTCACATATATGAACATATATTAGCAAATATAGTAAAAGACATCTTGACTTTTAATTTTTTAACACCTTTATTGAGGTATAATGGATATACAAAGAATTGCACATATTTATTATGTATAATTTGATGAGTTTGGACATATGAAAACACTTATGATACTATCACCATAATCAGTGCAACAGACATATCCAACATCTCTCAAAGCTTTCTTGTGTCTGTTTTTGTTTTGGTGAAGAAACAATAACACACATTTTGAAATGCAAAATATTATATTGGTAACTACAAGTACTACATCGCACAGTAGATTTCTAGAATTTATTCAAGTAACATAACTGAAACTTTATAACCATAGGACAACAATTCCTCATCCCCCCAACTTTCTAGGTCCCAAGAGCCACATTGTATTCTCTGTCTCTATGAGTTTGACTATTATAGATATGTCATATAAGTTGAATCTTATTGTATTTGTCCTTCTATGATTGGCTTATTTCACTTAGCATAATGTCCTCCTGGTTCTTGGATGTTGCTCCAAACGGCAGGATTTCCTTATCTTTAAGACTGGATAATATTCTGTTGTATGTATACACCATTTTAAAAATCCATTCACTTGTAGATGGATGCTTGGGTTGTTTATTGGCTAATATGAATAATGTTGCAATCAACATGGATGTGCAGATATCTTCTCAAGATGCTGATTTCAATACTTTTGAATATGTACTCAGTAGTGAGATTGCTGGATTATAAAGTGGTTCTATTTTAAGTTTTTTAGAAACCTCCATACTATTTTTCTTAGCTGCTTTCATGCCACCAACAGTGCACAGGGGTTCTGATTTGTCCATATCTTCACTAACACTTGTTATCTTTGTTTTTTTTAAAATGCATATTATAGCTACCTAACAGGTGTGAGGTGATATATACTTGTAGTTTTGACTTGCATTTCCATGATAATTAACTGTACTGATTATCTTTTAATATACATGTTGGTCATTTGTATGTATTCTTTGGAGAAATGGCATTTTGTGCAGACATAGAAAAAGCAATTCTAAAATGTATACGGAACTATAAAACACTATGACTAGTCAAAGTGATCTTGAGGAAAGAAAACAAAGCTGGAGGCATCACAATTCCTGATTTCAAACTATATTACCAAGCTACCAGAATCAAAACATCATGGTACTGGCATAAAGGCAGACATATAGACAAATGGAATGGAATAAAGGCCCAGAAATAACCCCATGCATATAAGGTCAATTGATCTTTGACAAGAGTCCCAAGAATACACAATGAGAAAAGGATAGTCTCATCAACAAATAGTGTTGAGAAAACTAGATATCTACATGCAAAGAAATAAAATTGGACCCTTACCTTATACCACACACAGATATCAACTCAAAGTGGATGAAAAATTAAACATAGGACCTGCAATTATAAAATTACTAAAAGGAAACATGGGGAAAATTTCTTGATAATGGTTTTGGCAATAATTTCTTTGACATAACGCCAAAAACACAGAAAACAAAAGTAAAAAAAAAGATAAGCAGAATTGCATCAATCTAAAAACCTTTGCACAGCAAAGAAAAAAAACTAACAAAATGAATAGGAAACCTAAGGAATGAGAGGAAAAAAAATTCAAATCACATATCCGAAAATGGGTGACATGGGTTAATTTTCAAAATATACAAGGAACTCCTACAACTCAGCTGGAAAAAGTCAAATAACCTGATTTTTAAAATGACTTAAAAATTTTTTTTAAATTATATTTTTGGAAGGTAAAAGCAAGAGTTGCCACTGGTTACTTCATTAAATAGTGTTATATATCCAAGAAGTAATATTCAGTTATACTTATGTAACCAAATGACAAGGAAATATTTTAAAATTAGCATTAGAAAAGATAACACGACTGTAAAGTCAACACAAAGCAGAGAAAAATATTCTAGTAAGATATCAAATAACTGCTATCTGGATGCATTGCAACAAAAGATAAGTAATAATCTCATAACCTTTGTTAAGCACTTTAAAGCCAATCTATCATTTAACAAAAAGAAAGTCAAATTATTTCTGTATAAATATATTTGGCAATAAATCTTTTATAGACCTTTAAATTAATAAGCCAATTAAAATTGAGCCAAAAGTGACATTAGCACAAAAGGCAGAGTAAGGAACTCTAAAATACCTCCATGCTCATGAATTGGAAAACTTAATTGGATTAAGTTAATGATACTCCCCAAATTGATGTGCAGATTCAATACAATTCCATCAAAATTACAACCATCTTTTAAATGGACAGACTGTTTCTAAAATTCATTTGGATATGATAAAGATTCAGATTAGTCACAACAATTTTGAAGGGAAAAAAGGAACAAAGAGGACTTCTACTTTCCAATTTTGAAACTTACTACAAAAGCTGTTGCAATCTCAAGATAGCACGGTACTAGCACAAGGATAGATATATAGATCAATGGAAGAACATTGACAATCCATAAATGAATCCACACATTTTTGGTTAGTTTATTTTTGAAAAGGGTGCCAAGAACATTTAATGGGGAAAGGATAATATTTTCAACATAAATGATGAAAAAACCAAATACTCATATGCAAAAAAATGATTGGAGTTGGACCCCTAACTCACATTATATCCAAAAAATCAATCCAAATCAATTACAAACCCGAATGTAAGAGCTAAAATAATAAAACTTCTATGAGGAGTCATAGGTATAAGTCCTCGGGACCTTGGATTAGGCAATAATTTATTAAACTTGACATCAGAAGCACAATGAACTAAAAAATGTTTTAAATTGTATTTTATTAAAACTAAAACTTGTATGTGTCTCAGAACACTATCGAATGTGAAGAGACAACTCACAGAACAGGAGTAAATATTTGCAAATTATATATCTGATAAAAAACAAAGATCCAAACTATACAAAGAACTCTTACAATTCAACAATAAAAAGATAAACAATTGAATTAAAAGATGGGCAAAGGAATTGAACAGACATTCCTCTAAAGATGATACATAAATGGTCAGTAAGTACAAGAGAATATGCTCAAAATCATTATTCACTAAGGAACTGCAAATTAGAACCATTATGAGATACCTCTTTATATCCACTATGGTTATCATTCTAAAAATTAAATATAGAAAGAATAGCAAATGTTGCCAAAAATGTGGAGAAAATGGAATGCTCATATATTGCTGGTGGGAATTTAAAATGTTTCAGCCACTGTGAAAAGTAGTCTGGCAGTTCTGCAAAAAGTTGAACACTGAGCTACCGTATGACCCACAGATTCACTCCTGTATATATTCCCAAGAAAATTGAAATCATATGCTCATGCAAACACTTGTCTACAAATATGTATAGCAGAATTTTTCATAATAGCTAATAAATGAGAATAACTCAATTGTCTATCAACTGAGGAATGGATAAACAAAATGTGGTACATCCATACATTGGAATATTGTTCAATATCGTTCACTCATATAAAGGAATGAAGTACTATCTATATGCTACAACATGGATGAACTTCAAAAACAGCATGCTATGTGAAAGAAGCCACACAACATAGGCCACATATATTATGATTCTGTTAATATGAAGTGTACAAAGAGGTAAATTCATAAAAAGATAAAGTAGATTAGCGGTTGCAGAGAATGCACGAATTAGTATTTCCACTTATTGAAAATAGGAAGTGACTGCTAACACGTAAGTGGTTTATATTGGGGGTGATGGAAATGTTCCATAATTTCATAGTGGTAATAATGACATAACACCATGAGCATACTAACAGCCACTGAATTGTACATTGTAATGTAATAAATGTTACATAATGGGAATTTATGTCCATTTAAAAATTGTAAAAAATAGCCAACTATGGGAAAAATTTACCTTATTTTCAGCTTCAATGTTATAAATGAAGGAAATAGTTGCCCTTCCTGCAGACCTTATTGTGCATTCATTCAGATTTTCTCTTTCACTGCCCCATTTCACATTCTGGAAAGATCAGATATTTTAACACAAAATTACTCTCTTTTCCTCATTTGGAAAACATTTGTCCTATTATCTTGCATACACAGTTATGTTTTTTGTCACTACTGTTTCTACCATGGCCTCAACTATACATATTAGTTATAACATTTAATGAAAGAAAATAACTACTTAACATAAAAAAAACTAGAAAAGATCATCTACTACTTTCTTTCCTATACAGTGAATCCTAAAATGGCCCTGAAATCTGGTACCAGCTCCTCTATGCTGCAGTCTAAGAGCAGTCTTGCCCTCACAGGGACCTACTGGGAGAAATGCTCCTAAGTGCCGTGGTAGGCTGACCTTGGTCCCACTGTGGATCTTAAAGCAGCACTGTAAACTGGATCCAGGCCCTCTCATCTGTGATTTGAGAGCAGGCCTGCCCACTCAGGGACCCACTGAGAGACATGTTCATTCATGAACCCAGAGGCGGGCCTGAAGACCTTGGTCTCAGCTTTAGGCCCTGAGGCAGCCCTGTTACTTGGTTCCCTTTTCTCTCAGCTGCAATCTAGACCAGTACTGTCTGCCTAGGAACCTATCCAGTGACCCAACAGGAGCCCTCCTAAGGACCCAGAGGAAGCCACATACATCCACATATCGGTTAACTAGTCCACAGTCTGTGGACTCTGAAGTAGACCCTCATCCCAGTGCCAGACCTACTGACCAAGGTCTGGGAGGCAGTCCAATTTACCCAGGAAACAGACAGAATCTAAGCCAGCATAACCATGTGACCTGTCTCTATCTCCAGTTGACCACAATTCTAGAAGCAATCCTGTCATCCTGGGAACCCAACAGGAGGATCCTGAGGACCTTTACCTGCAAAACCAGTCTATAAAGATGGGGAAAGGTGTTTGCTCCTTCAGATGCATGGAAACCAATGGAAAGTTACACAGATAATGATGAACCAGGCAAACATAATACCACCAAAGGAAACTAATAAAGTTCCAGAAACTAACTTCCACCCCAATGGAGATCTACAAATTGCCCCCCAAAACTCAAAATAATCATCTTAAAGATGCTCAGTGAGATGCAAGAAAACACAGATAGACAACTAAATAAAATTAGAAAAACAATGCATGAACAAAAAGAGAAGTTTAATAAAGAAATAGAAACCATTAAGAAAAAACACAAAAATTATATAAGAATAGAACAGAATATTTTAATGGAGAACTTCAACAGCAGACACAATCATACAAAAGAAAGAATTAGCAACTTGAAGACAAGTCATGTAAATAGTTTATTTAAAGGTGAAAAAGAAGAAAGATTAAAGAAAAGTGAAGAAAGTATAAGGGACCTATGGAATACCATCTAGCATGCAAATACACATATTATGGGAGTCCTAGAAGGAGAAAAGAGGGAAATGAGCAAAAAGCTGGTTTAAAGGAATACTGGAAGAAAAATGTAAAAGCTAGAGTATTGGTGGCAATATGGGGATATGAAAATCCTCATGCACTACTGGTAGAATTGCAGTGTGATGTAACCATTCTGGAGAGTTCTATGTCACAACTTAGTCACTTAAGTACATGCCTCTGATGCAACAATCTCACTCCTGTGTATGCATCTTGCAGGAGGATTTACCTGTTTCAAAGGGTATATGTAAAAAGAAATTTATCAAAGCATTATTTGATCATGGCAGGACAATAGAGACAATCTTGTTTTTATCATTAGGAGAGTGGAAACATTAAACATCGTGGATGATCACCAAAGAGGGCTATACTGTAATAAAATGCAATTAACAAAATACATACATATAAACATGGGAGGATGTTTTAAAACTAGCAATAACTAAAAGTAAGAAACAGGCAAGGTCTTTTTCCAATGCTATTTGTATAAAATAAAAATATACACTCAGGACTTTCCTTTCCAGTAATGGTATACAAGGTAATTGAGACCAAACTTCCCACTTAAAGTACAAATGGTTGGTTTATATATATATATATAAAATATTCATATATAATATTCATTATATATAAATTCATTTTATATATATATATATATTCACTGGAGGTATTGAAAAGCAAAGGCTATGAAGAATTATAAATCCAAAGTTCCGAAGTAACATAGCAACCCAAAGAGGTAATTCTGTGTTAAAGGGCACTTTCCCCTTAGGGTATTTAACAGCTCCAGAATATTTGGCTGAGAGATTTAGAAGCACATTTTAAAGCCTTTAGTAAATAAAATTGCAGCATCTAGAGTCCAAGGTTCACCAAACTGGGGCAAGGAGATGCTCCTGCTAGACCTTTTACATATTGTGTTGAGATATCAAACTGAAGATATAATTCAGATGGCCCATAAACATATGAAAAGATGTGTAAAGTCATTAATAATGAAAATTAGGGCAAGATACTGCTTCACTCATCAGAATGATAAAAAGTAAAATGTCTAGCAGAGTAAAATGATGGTAAAGATACAATAAACTGAAAATATCCTCTGTTGCAGATGGGTATTCAAATCCGTGTAACAATTTGAAGAGCAATTTACCAATATCTGATAGATTTCAAGATGTACATACATCTATAGCCTATAACCCAATCTCTGCAGTATACCCTAGAGAAACTCTTGCAAATATGCTTAAGTAGACACACCATATTTGTAGCAGCATTATTTGTAATGTTGAAAAACTATGAATAATCCAAAATCTAGTACTAGGGAAATAGAGTAACAGGTTTGGTCACATTCATACAATAGAATGTCATATAGATGGTGATTAAAATTAATAAATTATATCCTCATTATCAATGTTAATAAGTCTTAAAACCATAATAGTGACAACAAATTTTACAATATGTGCATATCACTTATATATATAATACAAAACACAAAATTATGCTATATATTATTTACATAAGTATGGATTAAAAACATAAAAACATGTCCTGAAGAATACGTATCAACTTCCTAATCCCACAACATTGGGAAGGAAATGAGATTGGAGAGAATTACAAAGGAAACTCCAACCATATTTGTCCTGCTTTATTTCTTTTTTTGGGTCGGGGGATCTGGTAAAAACTGGAAAACCTGCTAGACAAATTCTAAAAGAGCTCCACCATTGCCATGCTTCATTTCTTAAGAAGAAATGATCATAAATATAACTTGGCAAGTGTTTAATTTTATTAAAGTTGGGTGCATGTGAGGTACGAGTGTTTTTTATCTTGCTCTCTATATTTGTGAGTGTATACAGATATAAAACATTTCATAATTTAAAATAAATTATTTCATTCTGTGATAATGTGACAAAAGAAACCAAGATGTGAAATAAAAACTAATGGGAAGGAATCCACTTTAAGCAGTGTGGCCAGGAATTAGCTCTCCAATGAAGGAATGATTAAGCTGAAATATGGAGGAAGAGAAAGTAAGCTGATAAAAAAAAAAAGTTTCAAGCAATGCAGTATGTAAACAGACACCAATGTCTGCAGTCTAGAGATGGCATTAAATCAGCTGTCGGTTTATCTGTGATCATCATTGTACTGCAAGTTCTATGAGAGATTGGATACCGAATATCCTGTTCAATGTTGTATTTTCATCACCAGAATAGCACTTAGCACACAGTACGGCTCAAAAAAAAAAATCTCAGATAAAGTGAATGACATAGTTTAAGGGACCCACATGTTAGTGTGTTCAGACAGTAGCAAGGACAGATAGGAGCAATTAAGAATCTGATCAGGGATTATAAATCATGCTGCTATAAAGACACATGCACACGTATGTTTATTGCGGCACTATTCACAATAGCAAAGACTTGGAATCAACCCAAATGTCCATCTGTGACAGACTGGATTAAGAAAATGTGGCACATATACACCATGGAATATTATGCAGCCATAAAAAAGGATGAGTTTGCATCCTTTGTAGGGACATGGATGCATGTGGAAACCATCATTCTTAGCAAACTATCACAAGAACAGAAAACCAAACACCGCATGTTCTCACTCATAGGTGGGAACTGAACAATGAGATCACTTGGACTCGGGAAGGGGAACATCACACATCGGGGCCTATCATGGGGAGGGGGGAGGGGGGAGGGATTGCATTGGGAGTTATACCTGATATAAATGACGAATTGATGGGTGCTGACGACTTGATGGGTGCAGCACACCAACATGGCACAAGTATACATATGTAACAAACCTGCACGTTATGCACATGTACCCTAGAACTTAAAGTATAATAAAAAATAAAAAATAAAAAAAAAGAATCTGATCAGATCAATGCTGTGAAATAGGCAAGGGTGATCTTTGATAACTCCTTTCTAAAATCTCTTTTATCTTTTATCTCTTTTATCTTTCATTTATCCTCTACTCTTGAAATCCTTATTTTGCATCACTTTCTTCCAGGACCATGTATTCAATCAACAGCTAAAAAAAAAAAAAAAAAACCCTACAGTCTATAGTTATAACTCACTCAGTCCCAGAAATGAATCTGCAATGCATGAGTTACTGTCATGGTAACGTGTCCCATGATATTCTTTGTCAGCATCCTTTGTCATCTTCTTGTAAGGATTTTGAAGGAGATGGAGAAAGGCAGGTTGAAGGTTCCTTGTCAGGAGGTTTGCTGTCAAAGCTTATTCTAAATGGAATATGAATTTTATCCTCCAGACATGCCTCAGTACCTGTTAGAATTTAGCCTTGAGAAAAATGAGGCAAGCACTGAGAGTAATGACCCTTTTAGGGAATCTGTGCTCAATTCTGAACTCTATTCAGAGGCCTTGGGGTGGGGCTTGTTTGACATAGTGGCCGCATAAAGACTGGTAAACTCTGCTGGTCTCCGGGACGAGGCTGAGGGCAGAGAGTTGAACACAACCCTGAGATTTATCTCTCACAATGGGGAAAGACAGACTTCTTCATTTATGTCTCATGCTACTTCTTATCCTGCTTTCTGCCAATGACTCAAACTCTGCAGAACCGTAAGTCTCACTCAAGACCCTTTCCTCCAGAGTGCATTTCAGGCTCTCCCTTATGTCTTCGCTTTGCCTTCCTTTGTAAATGCGACCTTTCCACCCATTACGATACCTTCCAAACATAAGAAATTATTCCAGTTAATCCCTTCTTTATCTTTCATTTATCCTCTACTCTTGAAATCATTTTTTTCTACATTGGGCCAATCAGAGTCATAAATACAAGTAGTCACTAAGAAGCATGATTAAATAAAACACTAGATCCTACCTTCACAGAACCATTCTTTTGGATGGAAGGCACTGAAAATAAAGATATTCAAAATGTGTAGTGAGGTGCAACTTAACATGTATTGTAGGCTTTATATATATACAGAAAGTATAGCTCCTTTATTTTTCAATCATGTATCAAGTCTTCACCAACAGCCCCAATGGGGAACCAAAGTGGGGGAAATAATTTTAACCCTATCCAGTTGTAAGTTGGTAAAATTCAATAATTGTAAGACTTCTTTTTCACCGCTCCCCAGTTCCTCTCCTCTATAGTGTCTAGAGGATTGTGGTCTCCATTAACTCCTAATAGAGAAAAGTGTTAGAGTCCTTGGTCTCAAAGTTCTCCGTCCTTCTTGGCTACTGTCAGTCTGACTTCTTCTTATCTGCTAGCAAGCACTGTTGAAGTTTAGTCATCTGGTTTCTCTTGTGTGGTCAGGACCCAACAGTCCTCTCTACCTGACTGTCTCACTTCAGCTGTTTCATATCCCATAGAACTCCTACCTTTGCATCCTGCCTCAAATACTATGGCTATTGTTCCAGCCCAGCCTGTGATGCAGGGTCCCTTTGCCCCTTTGCAGACCAGGCCATTTAAGGTCCCTGGCCTTAACCCAGCTGCCTTTACATTTCTTCCAGAGAATGGTGAGAACTCTTGGGTCCAATAATAGCACATAGGCACTGAGGTGTCCTGGAGAGGTTAAATTTCTACCTCTCTCTTGCATACCCATACTGCACTCCTAGATGTCTATCGTGTCTCCTATATTTCAGATTGATACAGGGAAGTCTTCAGAGTCCCAAATGGGGAAAGGAATAAGGGGTCCCTCTGCTCTTTGTGTTACCCTTATTCATCTGACATAATTAGCCCTCTTCAGGCCAAAGCACAGAAAGCAGAAATAAGGACTTCAATCCAGTAAGTCTCCTGCTTTCCTCAGGGATTTTCCTTGCACAGTTTCCTGGCAACCGGTAGGGGTACATTTCTCCCCCTATCTCACTATCCCTCTACCTCATCTACAGCTGTGGGCGCTACTACTTCCGGCTGCACTCCACCCAGAAAGCATTTGGAGTATGTGGAGGCTATTTCGCTTTCTGAGAGGAGACTGAATGGATAAAGCGAGTGGCGTGTATTGGGTCAGAAACATGAAGCAATTTGTGGTTTTGGATGCAGTCCTATACTGCATAGGACCATGCTGCCATTGAAACCATCCTTTTACATTGTGTCCACCATTGAACCAAGAAGAGCAAGCCTCATGCCCTAGTTATCACAAGCAGAAGGGGTGTTTTCTCCCTTTGTAAGGAGAAAACTTAACTTTATCCCTCCAGAATTAACCCTTGATGTGATAAATGAGAGAAAGATTGCCAAAGAGACCCAATAGACATTCTACCTTGCCTTGGGGCAGTAAACTTCAGAGAGATGAAGGCTTCAGGGGAATAAAATGAAAAAGAGAAAATTAAACGTTATCACTTTAATATTTGCTAAATTTAGTCCCTGCTAAAAAAGCAAATATTTAAAATGCAAACATTCATGATTGAGTAATATATTAAAACATTTTAGCAGCTCACTACCAGTGAAATCTTGGGCCAGTTTGTCAACCTGGATTTGTTCCAATTTTAATATCCATTTAAAAATGTTAACTGAACTCATACAAAAATAGCTCTTTAGAATATCAAATATGTGTGCAATTAATTTTTACTCATGATAATTTTTGGCTTATAATTTATAAGAATAAAAATAGTATATTAAATAAATTACAAATATATGTATACACCTTCTTATTAAGATCAAAGAACTAAAGGGAAAATTTTGGGATGGGGAGGTAAAAATGATAAATTTTTATTATCTATTATGTCCTTAAAAGAGTAGTGATCAGGAGATCAGAAGCATCCAGATACCAGAAAAAGATTAGACATAAGGGACAAGCTGAATGACTATCAGCGAGTTACTTAACTGCCCTCAACTTCTCTGCTAGAGAACAAAACCATACCACTCATACAGTAAAATCATCTGAAACCTGGATGATTTAAGAGTGGCCCTAGAGATTCATGGCATATAGTTTTACCCAGGAACACTTTAAAACACATGTAGCAAGACGGTTTTGCTGGAGCAGACTACATGGAGGATGAGGAAACCAAATTTGAGTTCCAGATTCCACAACTCAATTATCCTTGGATCCTCTCCTCCAAGTCTCACACCTATTAATTTTGTAAAGTGATAATATTGGGTTTCTTGTGTCAAATTGCCTGTCCAGAAAACAATTTAAAAGGTAAGAGTTTATGTTGCCAACGGAAAGGTAAGGGTAGTAAAATAATATAAGAAAATAATAGTTTTTACTTGCAAATTTACTCTACAAATGGTTTAACCCTGCAGACATTGAATCGTGAATCGTTGAATCGTTAAAGCTTTGAGGAGTTAGATTTTAGTCATGATTTACTGATTTGGCATGGGGGCAGGGATTTTATTCTTCTGTTATGTATTCAAGTTTTGGGGACTGATGAGGATCTCATGTTTTAGCTTTCATGAACATGGAGAGTATCATGTATGTCCCTTACAGCATTGCTGGGAACATTAAATGGCTTAATACACAGACTGCTTAACAATTCCTGTCGTGTGGCAGATACTCAAAAAAAGCAACAACAGAAGCACATTCTCTTTCAGCCCATAGGAGTTCAGAGTGTGGAGAGATTATACTGAGTTGCAGTTTTCTGGAAAGTGACAGGAAAATATGGCATGGAGGGCATTAGAGACAAAGGATACTCATCAATAAAGCTAAGGCAAGAACGTGAGGTTTACACAAGAAATTGCCTGTGCCTCTGAAAAACTGAAAACATTGAACAATTTAAATAAAAAAGAAAAGACTTTTCAAAATAATATGTACTTTTAGTACTCATATCAACTTTTCTTTTTTTTTTTTTTTTTTTATGCAGAGTCTTACTCTGTCACCCAGGCTGGAAAGCATTGGTGAGATCATACCTCACTGTAGCCTTGACCTCCTGGGCTTAAGTGATCCTTCTTGCCTCAGCCTCCTGAGTAACTGGGACTACAGGCATGCGCCACCACACAACCAAACCTGGCTAAACTTTTTATTTTGATTTTTGTAGAGATGGGCGGGGGGGGGACCTCACAATGTTGCCCCCAGGCTGTTCTCAAACTCCTGGCCTCAAGTGACTCTCCTGCCTCAGCCTCCCAAGATGCTGGGAATCAGGTATAAGCCACTGCTCCCAGCCTGAACCCTTTTTTTTTTTTTTTTTTTTAATAAAAAAGATAACCTATCCACCCACGTGATTCTGAAACAAACATATATTTACAAACATGGGCAGGGCGCGGTGGCTCAGGCCTGTAATCCCAGCACTTTGGGAGGCCGAGACGGGTGGATCACGAGGTCAGGAGATCGAGACCATGCTGGCTAACACGGTGAAACCCCGTCTCTACTAAAAAATACAAAAAACTAGCCGGGCGAGGTGGCGGGCGCCTGTAGTCCCAGCTACTCTGGAGGCTGAGGCAGGAGAATGGCGTAAACCCGGGAGGCGGAGCTTGCAGCCGAGATCCGGCCACTGCACTCCAGCCTGGGCGACAGAGCGAGACTCCGTCTCAAAAAATAAATAAATAAATAAAAATAAACATGGACATACTAATATTAAATTATTAATGTTGTTGCCTCAAGAAATTGAGCATAAAGGGAAATGATAATAAAATACAGGGTACGTTTGTGTAGTGTGTTTGTGGTGGGGAGTTGTGCATGTAAATAATTGACAAAATTTTCAAACTTGTTGATAAAATATTGACTTTGAGCTGTATCTGAGGAGCCTAAGAGAAACAGCAAATACTTTTTTTCAGTGTTGCTGATATTAAGGAAATGATTTCACAATACACACATGTGCTATTTTGTATAGTGATATATGCTTACTGAAGTTCTTTCAGTTGAATTTCTGTAAATCTAGTCATGGTGTTCATTCCAAAGTGATGTTTATCTAGGCAGATTTTAATATAAGTCCTTTTTAAAATGAATAATCACTCCCAATTTATTATATATGTGTGTGTGTTTGTGGGTGTGCACTTTTATGGATATATATTCAAGAATTCAGATACTTTTTGAAGTTCAAAGTTAAAGTTTAAAGAGTTCAGATTGCTCTTTAAAGCCAGGAATGTCTGTGAAATTGTAACATCTTGGAAAGCACTCTCCAGTGTTGTGTGGCTCCAGATTGTGTGGCTGAGGCATGACTGATGAGTAAAAGATAAAATTTTTGTGCTGATCTGTGACAGAACCTCCATTGTGTTGTTCTTAGTCCATTGACTTTTGGAATAAAACTGATTGCACCAATGATTACATATTGTTATGAAAACACATTTATGAATGAAAACGCTTACTATCATCAGTTTTTCTCTAATTTAGACTTCTTCCTTTCCCAGGCAGTATATGGTGCTGGTCCCCTCCCTGCTCCACACTGAGGCCCCTGAGAAGGGCTGTGTCCTTCTGAGCCACCTGAACGAGACAGTGACTGTAAGTGCTTCCCTGGAGTCCGGCCGGGGAAACAGGAGCCTCTTCACTGACCTGGTGGCGGAGAAGGACTTATTCCATTGTGTCTTCTTCACTGTGAGTGCTACGGTGCCAGCTGGCTGTCCATGCTTGATATATTTTATTGAGTTCTATAAGTCACGGTGATGGAGTTCTGGTGTGCAATCCCAAGGAATGACTTTAAGAATGTAGTTAGGACGTCAGGGGCTGGGCGCGGTGCCTCACGCCTGTAATCCCAGCACTTTGGGAAGCAAAGGCGGGCAGATCACGAGGTCAGCAAATCGAGACCCTCCTGGCTAACACGGTGAAACCCCGTCTCTACTAAAAATACAAAAAATTAGCCGGGCGTGGTGGCAGGCGCCTGTAGTCCCAGCTACTCCGGCGGCTGAGGCGGAGGAATGGCGCGAATCCGGGAGGCGGAGCTTGCAGTGAGCCGAGATCGCGCCACTGCACTCCAGCCTGGGTGACAGTGAGAGACTCCGTCTCAAAAAAAAAAAAAAAAAAAAAAAAGTGACTTTTCAACTATTAAGGAACAAAGCATTTTTTTACCAGAGTAAGGGAGAAATACTCTTCTAAATTTCGTTTATAAATAATAATCCTTTTGCCCACAAAAGTTTCATGACTTAGAGGAGTTTTCTAGTTTTGACTGTAACTGTCTCTTTAAGGACGGGGCTGGACATTGCCTAGAGATAGAGCGTATGAAAATTTCATGATAAAAACTTTGCATGCCACATAATTTTTTGCGCATGCAGGGTACTCTAAGCAAACACCTAGTACCTCTTTAAAGTTGCCTAACTTGGGATACTCAGCTCCTATGCTCTCCCACATTTTTTCAGAGATGTTTCTCTCCATTCCTTCTGAATACAGATACTCAGTTAAAAGCCATCTAATTTAATAACTAGAGCTCTAGGTGAATTCCGTGGAGATCTGGGTTCTACTGATGGCCACTCTTACTGATACAGTTCCTCTGTGTCACATTAACATCTTCACTCTTACGTCTGGAGAAACAGTTATATCTTCCTTCTCCTTGGTGAAGCTGAAGGAGAGATAGGAAATAACAATGACAGAAGAATGCAGAGGGAGAAGACTGCACAGTTCCTCAGCAGTAAAAAAAAATCCTTCGCTTTTCAGCTCCCAAGGATCTCAGCCTCTTCAGAGGTGGCATTCCTTAGCATCCGGATAAAGGGGCCTACGCAAGATTTCAGGAAGAGGAACACAGTACTGGTAAAGAACACTCAAAGTCTGGTCTTTGTCCAGACAGACAAACCCGTCTATAAACCAGAACAGACAGGTAAGTAGGGAAATTCCACCGGTTGGGGCAACACTGAGAAGGAAGGGCCACCGGAGCCGCCAAAGTCTCCATTATCCTAGCCCCATAGCCTCCTGTCTTATACCCAAATTACCTGCTTTATCGTGTCTGAATCTTACCAGAGAACTACTTTTCCAGTAAGATTCCGTGTTGTCTCCGTGGATGAAAATTTTCGCCCTCAAAATGAACTGGTAAGCATCCACTATCTGTGGTTTGGGTGAGGGGTAGAGGGGGAATAGGCACCCAGAGTGAGGTAGAAAGGTACAAGAAAAGCGAGAGGATGAAAGACACTTGTTTTTGAACTTGGCTCCAGCCTCAGCACGGATTTGCAGTCTTATACAAGACAAAAATTGAGGGACAAGAGATGAGGAAGTTCTTTCTCTTATAACAGTAGTTAACCATTCTGGTAATAGCTGCATTTGTTGCTCTGAACACACTCCATTAAGAATATTAAAGAAACATAAGAAAAAAGGCACTTTTCATATTCATACTTTCAAGGAATTTATGATTTAAAAAGCAACAAAGAATTATACTTTTATGAATATCTAGGTATATACAATAGACTACATTATAGTTTTATTATATATTCTATATATAGTATAGAAATAGACACAAACACTTTTTTACGCTAATTGAATTTCCCTTTTTTCAACTTACCTTCAATATTAGTGCAAAGGAACAAAGCTGCTTTTAATAGAAAATAGACAATGTTGAAATTAGAAGAGATATTCTTGGTTTACTTTCAACCAAATGATTCTGGGAATTCTCTTTCTGTTAGGTCTAAATCACAATGACATATAACTCTATTAATATCTATTTCCCAATTTATGAAAGTAAGCAGTATAGTCATATTACTCACTAGGAGAAATTTACTTTCCAAATAATATTAATACTTAAAGATTCAATAATATCATTCACCAATAATAATTTTCAGGGAAATGGCAACACATAATAATTATTGAATATATTGTGTGTGCTCATCCTAGAACTATTTAATAATTTCCCTGAGATTTTATCCAGTTCTGTGATGTTTCTTGTTGAATTTAGCTACAGATAGTATTCTTCCTCAGTATGTTGTTGGATCACAAGTCTGAAATTGTAGCCTTTGCTGGAATTCTAATCACATCTCTTCTTTCCTTTTATCATATAGATTCCACTGATATACCTTGAGGTAAGTATCAGAAAAAGTATCTTATAAGGAAATTAGTACTTTTAGAGAGTAGGAGGTTCTGATAATACTTCAGACAGATGAACTACTCTAAAAACTTTCAGATCTGAATTCCTCCTACTCCCAGTTGTCAGGTTGATTGTATTTTCTCTTCCCTCTGTATTTGTCTTTCCAGAGGCAATGCTAATTATCACCTTCAAAATCATTTGAGATGCTCAAGGACTATTGTGACTAAATGATTACTGCCCTTGCTTCTTGTTTCCCTTCAGAACCCAAGAAGAAATCGAATTGCACAATGGCAGAGTCTCAAGCTAGAGGGTGGCCTCAATCAATTGTCCTTTCCCCTTTCATCAGAGCCCATTCAGGGCTCCTACAAGGTGGTGGTACAGACAGAATCAGGTGGAAGGATAGAGCACCCCTTCACCGTGGAGGAATTCGGTATGGATTATGGAAGATGAAAAAGGCACGACATTTTGGTTCCTAGTGTGTGAGCTTACTTAGATCCTTTGAATTTCCCGTAGGTATGTTGAACTTGCAGTACAGTCAGACATACCTGCTTCTAAGACCATTAGGACTGTGTGAACACAGAAGCTCATAAGAGCTTGCTGATCTTCAGTAGCAAATTACGCTTTGCCAAGTATGAAACTTCTTATTTCAGTGAAACCACCATCATTTGTTCGTGTCACTGAGATCTGCTGTGTTCAAGAAGTCAGTTAGATTCTGCAGGAATTGTTAAACCTTACCATCTTAAGGTGGATACATTGGAAACATTCAGGGTATTATTTTGGGAAAAATTATACACATACTGAAATTATTTGTATTTCCAATAAATGTTTACCAACATTCTTTATTCATATTATCTTTATTAACAGTGCTTCCCAAGTTTGAGGTCAAAGTTCAGGTGCCAAAGATAATCAGTATCGTGGATGAAAAAGTGAACATAACAGTATGTGGAAAGTGAGTTATATTGTTTTTATCTAAAATTTTATATTTTGCCTCAATTTTGAGTGATTATGTAGGTACAAAATTATAAATTTATTTCCCGTTAGCACTTTTGTAGTATTACTCCATTGACTTCTCTTTATTTAATGACTTATTATTAAAAATTTCAAATACATCAAAGAATAAAAACACCCTTAATTATGATTTAACAATAAACATCTTTCTGTATTGTTTCATCATATATTTTGCTTTAACATTTTAGGATAAATCGCAAAGATCATGATATTTTTCTGTACATGCAGTAGCATGTACCTCTAAAACACAGAGAAATTTTCCACTTCCATGACACCATGCTCACTTAACAAAATTAAAAGTAATTTTCCAAAACTAATTCCAAGTTTACAGTCAAGTATCTTTAATTGTCCTAAAAACTGTCTCATGAAGCTGGGTGTTCATACATTGGTTTTGATTATTATGACTCCTAAGTACCTTTTGTTTTTTTCCAAACTCTCTACAATGGAAAATTCCAATCACGTGCAAAAGTTAACAGAGTAGTAAAATAAAATTTCATGTACCTATCACCTATTTTTATAAAATTATAAAATTTGCCAGGTTCTTTTTGCCCCATTTCCTCCCCTACAGTGGTTTTTTAGCTCTAATATTTTAAAGCAAGCCATAGGAATCTATAAATATCTTAGAGGTTTAAAAGTCTATAACCTCCTTCTTAATGACATTTCACTGAAGATTCTCAGTTGGCCTCTAGATGTCTTGCTTGCAGGATCTGCCTGTTTGTTTTCTCATGGAACATTGAATTAATTACGCCTAATCTTTCCTCTGGGCAATTTTAAGAGGATGTACTGAATGTTTTACATTGACCTTTTTGATAGAACAATTGTTTAATAACTAGAAATAGTGCAATGGTAGAACAAATTGTTTAATAACCTGAAATAATCTCTCCCCCTGAATTTTCTACTTCAGGCAATTTCACTTTCTCCTTTTCTTCATATATATACCATAAATACTAATCCTGTCATTGAGGAAAGAGGATGAGCTGATACGATGGACTAAATATGTGAAAGAGAAGCCTAAAGGTCACAGGTCGCAATTACTGGGCAAAAGCCAATGATTAGGATTTTATAGAAGTGACTTAAACATGATATAAACGATCCGGTGACTGATGTCATGATTACAAAGGGTACTAGACTCAGAATCGGCAGTGATGAGTGTGCCTCCCCTCCCAGAACTTACTATTTTAACTAGGCATTCTGCTGCTTCTCTGTGCCTCCATCCCTTAAGCAGTAGACAGAGGGCATGAACCTTACCTATGAGGTTCCTTTCCACCGTTGCCCTCTGTGATTACAGATACCTCTTACAGTTCCTTTTAATCTGGAGAAGCAAAACTGATTGCCTACAAACAAACAGTCCCAGAGGGAGCAGGTAGGGTGAAGGAACATGCCAGCCTAAATATTATATACCGGAAACACCAAAATGCCTAGGTCTCTGCCTCATTTCAGCCTCAGAGCAATGGCCAAGGAGTTATGTGTCTAACTTAATAGTGCCGTAGTGCAGATATCTATATCTTGGAGAAGGGTTTCAGAATAAGCTGCTTTGATTCTATCTTTGTATTCGAAGTAATTTCAGAGCCATTTGCAAATAGGAAAGAAAACCAATGTCCAAAACAAAATTTTTGTGTATTATTCTATTACCCATTATCTAATGAGAGAAAGGACTAACAACATGTGCACACACATATAACCCCACAAATTATTTTGTATTTACATGCCTCATGGTGTTCCTAGGCTTCTTTTTCTCCCTCTCTCTTCCTTCTCTTCTCTGTGCATGTGTGTAAGTGCATGTGCGTGTGTGTGTGCCTGTGCATTTTGTGTCAGATTCGCTTAGTTATTATGTACTTATTTTTATTCAATTTGTCATCTACATTTGCTCACTTAGTATACAGAATAAGCTTTGATATTATCAAAACAAAATAAAGAAAGATAGGTAAGAAATAGGTTAAAAGGAAGAAATGTTTTTTAATAGACAGAGTCTGTCACCCAGGCTGGAGTGCAGTGGCGCAAGCTTAGCTCATTGTAGCCTCAAACTCCTAGGCTCATGTGAATCTCCCGCCTAAACCTCCTAAGTAGCTAGGACTACACGTGTATGTCACCATACCTGGCTAATCTTTTTAAAAATTGTGTAGAGACTGGGTCCTGCTATGTTACCCATGCTAGTTGGGGAACTTTTGGCCTCAAGCGATCCTTCTTCTTGGCTTCCCAAAGTGTTGGGGCTGCAGGCATGAGCCACCGCACCTGGCCAAAGGAAAAACATATATATATAGTTTGCATATATATATGACTGCATCATAGCACCACATGGGGAAAAGAGAAAGAGGGAGAGAGGCAAGAGAAGGAAGAGAGGGAAGAGAGGGAGGAAGGGGAGGGAGAGCGAGAGAGGGGAGAGAGAGCGAGGGGGAGAGAGAGAGAGACGAGAGGAGAGAGAAAGAGAGGAAGAGAGAGAGGGAGAGCGGAGAGAAAGGGAGAAAGAGAGAAAGCGGAGAGAAAGAGAGAGGGAGAGAAAGGGGGAGAGAACGAGAGAGGGAGAGAAAGGGAGAGAAAGAGAGAGGGAGAGAAAGGGAGAGAAAGAGAGAGGGAGAGAAAGGGGGAGAGAGGGAGGGAGAAAAGGAGAAGGAGAGAGAAAGGGAGAATAGAAGGGAAGAAAGGAAGAAAGAGGAAAGGAGTAAAAAGAAAGCAAAGGGAAAAAGAGGAAGAAATGAAATAAAGGAAAGAGGGAAAGGGAGAGATAAATATATAAATTTATAAAATTATATATAAACATAAGTTTATATAAGTATATACTTATATAAATATATAAGTTTATATAAATATATACTTATATAAATATATAAATTGTACATAAATATGTAAATCCAAATATGTAAATATATAGATATAAATATATAGATATTTATATAAACATACAGATATCTATACAAATATGTAGATATAAATATATTATATATATTTAATCCCAAAGAGAATGTGGTGCTACAGTGCAGTCCAGTTGCAAAGGTTTTAATGGATAACACTTCCTGAGGGAGACGTTTTCCAGACAGGTTTCTACTCAGTGGGCGGCCAGATGATAAAGATGTGTGGGGAACTCTAAAGAGGAGCAGTTCTGTGGAGGAGTGGTAGTGGAAAATGCAAATAGCCATTCTCAATTCCTGATTTATTTCTCATGTGCCAGATACACCTATGGGAAACCTGTCCCAGGACTTGCAACTGTGAGCCTGTGTAGAAAATTATTTCATGTTCCTAACTGTGATAAGCACGAGGTCTGTGAGGAATTCAGTCAACAGGTTAGTAGGCGGTATTCTCCCTCAGTGCTATCGCTGTTTACAACCAGTGAGACTCCATTTTACTAACTAGAAAGAGGGCATCAGGACAAGCCTGTCCCAAAATATCCCCCGCCAAAAAAGAAATTTCTGTTCTTAGTCAGCAAGATTCTCATTTGGATGACTAACTTTGGAGGTTACAAAGCAGATATGAGTATTAAGTTCTTGAAGGTCAATTAACATGCTTAATGCAAAAAAAAAGTTTTCTTGTCATTAGAGAGAGAAGAATAGATTGAGTGACTATTGATCTTAGTCAGTTTGACATTTATTGCTTTTGGCATTTTTCTCAGCTCAACAGCAATGGCTGCGTCACCCAACAAGTACACACCAAAATGCTCCAGATTAAAAATATGGGCTTTGAAATGAAGCTTAGAGTGGAAGCCAGGATCAGAGAAGAGGGAACAGGTGTGAGTAATGAATGAACATAGGGAATAAAACAATAAACATTAGTTTACTTTCCATAACAAAATAAAGGTCATTTGTAAGAAAGAAATTTTATGACTAAAGTAACTTCTAAAAGTACTAACTCTTTCTATTTTTCAGACCTGGTAGTCACTGCAAACGGGATCAGTGAAATCACAAACATTGCATCCAAACTCATATTTGTGAAAGTGGATTCACACTTTAGACAAGGAATCCCCTTTTTTGGACAGGTAGGATATATCGTAATGCACAGGTAAGCAAAGTGCCCAGTTACACCTAAGCACAGGACACAATGATGTAGCCCACACTTGATTAGTGTTATCAGTTAATTAATATGACTAAAACTATGAAACCAAGTGGAAATATTTTCCTTTCTAAAGATTACTGATGAAACGAACAGGCACATACTAAATGATTATGAGAATCAGAGATACTATTTTAATATGTAGCTAATAAAGATACTTAATGTAATGTGATTTAGTTATTATATCAAATCTCTTCTTTTGGCCGGGCGTGGTGGCTCAAGCCTGTAATCCCAGCACTTTGGGAGGCTGAGACAGGTGGATGACGAGGTCAGGAGATCGAGACCACCCTGGCTAACATGGTGAAACCCCGTCTCTACTAAAAAAATACAAAAAAACTAGCCGGGCGTGGTGGTGGGCGCCTGTAGTCCCAGCTACTCGGGAGGCTGAGGCAGGAGAATGGCATAAACCTGGGAGGCGGAGCTTGCAGTGAACTGAGATCCGGCCACTGCACTCCAGCCTGGGCAACAGAGCAAGACTCCGTCTCAAAAAAAAAAAAAAAAAAAAAAATTCTTCTTTCATCCAGTTTAGAATAAATGATATTTCTGTCATGACCCAGGCAGCATCAGAATTTTCAGAGTTTGTAACATTTATGGCTGTCAGTGTTCTTTTTCTATCTGTTGTTCTCTTTTGACATAAATAAATAAGTCTTTAATTTTAGGCATAGGTATTAAAATAGTGTGCATTTCATGGTTATTATTATTATATTGTTTATATGGTTAACTTATATATTTTAACAACAATAAAACAAATAAAATATTAATTTTATTCATATTAATAATTAATTTTACCAGTTTTATAATTAGTAAATTGAGACATTTGGCCAGGCACAGTGGCTCATGCTTATAATCCCAGCACTTTGGGAGGCCAAGGGGGGAGGATCTCCTGAGGCTGAGAGTTCTAAATCAGTCCTGGCAACATAGTAAGACTCTGCCTCTACAAAAAAATAAAAAATAAAAATTAGCGGTGGGCTGGTGGCATGCACCTGCAGTCCCAGCTACTTGGGAAGCTGAGGTGGGAAGATCCCTTGAGCCCAGAGCTTGGATGTTGTTGTGAGTTATAATGGCACCACTGTACTCCAGCCTGGGCAACAGAGCAAGACCTGTTATGAAAGAAAAGAAAAGAAGGAAAGGGGAAGGAAAAGGTAAAGAAGGAAAAAAGGGAAGGGAAGGGAAGGGAAGGGAAGGGAAGGGAAGGGAAGGGAAGGGAAGGGAAGGGAAGGGGAGGGGAGGGGAGGGGAGGGGAGGGGAGGGGAGGGGAGAGGGGAGGGGAGGCGTAGGGGAATGGAGAGAGGAGGGGAGGGGAAGGGGAGGGGAGGGGAGGGGAAGGGAAGGGGAGGGGAGGGGAGGGGAAGGGAAGGGGAGGGGAGGGGAAGGGAAGGGAAGGGAAGGGAAGAAAACATTCTCATGTGGATTTTCTTAGGTGGTTTGTTGCAGGAGATAATAATAGTGTTATTAACTAACATTTATGGAATAATTATCATACACCAAATATCTTCTGATGTATTTTTATTTTTTTAATTTTTTAAAAAATTGATACATCATAGTATCAATTTTGGAGAGTACATGTGATTATTTAATACATTCAAATAATTTGTGAAGATTCAATCAGCATAATTGAGATATTCATCACCTTAAGTATTTGTCCTTTTTCTGCTAAAAATTCAAGTTATTCTCTTCTGGCTGTTTTTAAATCACAGTGGATTATTGAAAAACTATAACAGCCCTACTCCTCTAATGTATGTTTAGATAATTATTTAATCTTCAACGCTACCATATGAAGGAGGCACGACTATTATCCCCCTTTTAATGAAGGTGGAAAACTGAAGCACAGAGAAGTTAAGTAACTTTTTTAGCTAGTCGAGTTCAGTACACAGCCAATCATTCTAGCCTCCATCTATGTGAAAAGGGAAAAACAGCCAGTTTAAATTCATTTCTGTTATTCTTATTCCAAGTGCATATTAAGTGGCATGTTGTAGTTATTAAAAATCTGCCTGACTTTAATGGAAATACTGCGAACTTTCATAGATAAGCTATGTAGGACATGAGGATCCAAATGGAAGGAAACATTTTGTCATAAATATAAAGGTTTGGTGGGGTTTTTTTTTTAGGGGGAGGTGGTTGTTTTAGTTATAGCAGCAAAAGCATTGTTCACATGAGTTCAGGCCTCTCTGGGTGTTATTCACATCAACTATCAAGTATTTTTCTTTTTTAGGTGCTTCTGGTGGATGGGAAAGGTGTGCCCATCCCCAATAAACTCATCTTCATCTCTGCGAGCGAAGCCAATTATTTCTCCAATGCGACCACCAATGAACAGGGTCTTGCACAGTTTTCAATCAATACTACCCATGTCTTGGCTAATAAACTTTTTGTCCAGGTAAGTACAGAAAGGCAAACCTGTGAGGACAAGAGGAAACGTTAGGAACAGTGATATATTCATAAGAAACATACAGATTGCATTTAAGAGTGAGAAATAAGAAGATATCTAATGTTGAGGTTATAAATTTGAGGATGATAGAATTTCATGAAAAAAATAGACAGGCATTAGAAAAGACACTACAGAAGTGCCTGATAATTTTGCTATCATTATCTGTAACATTTTATATATTATGAAAAACATCTTATTTGATTTGGGTCTTGTACAAGATCAGCTGCTTCACTAATTCATGTAATTGGTTTTATGTTATTTTTCCCACGTCTACTTAGAAATTTTGTAAAGTGATCACACACACACACTTAATATAAATTGTCTAATGATGATGATTAAGAGATTTCTATAGCTAAAAAGTTTTCATGCTTGTCATCTCAAGTGATAAAAGACTAATTTATGGATTTCAGTGTAGATAAATAGCATATAAATTATTTCTGTTTCTCAGTGTTCACATGTTAATTCAGCTCAAAAATATGTAATGATTTTAATGTTTTCTATGTGGTAGACACTTGCTGTCCCTAGGATTTAAAAGGTGACTCAATCATGTCCCTACACTTTAAAAGTTCCTATTTTCATAGAGTTGACAGATCTGTACATTATTAGCATAATGTGTTTAGGCGCAAAAGGTTTTTTTAAGTAGGAACTTTATTAGGAGAGCCAATAGAAGAGTCCATAAAATATGCCTAATAAATTTAGAAAAAAGGCCGGGCGCAGTGGCCCAAGCCTGTAATCCCAGCACTTTGGGAGGCCGAGACGGGCGGATCATGAGGTCAGGAGATCGAGACCATCCTGACTAACCCGGTGAAACCCCGTCTCTACTAAAAAATACAAAAAACTAGCGGGGCAAGGTGGCGGGCGCCTGTAGTTCCAGCTACTCGGGAGGCTGAGGCAGGAGAATGGCGTAAACCCGGGAGGCGGAGCTTGCAGTGAGCTGAGATCCGGCCACTGCACTCCAGCCTGGGCGTCAGAGCGAGACTCTGTCTCAATAAATAAATAAATAAATAAATAAATAAATAAATAAATAAATTTAGAAAAAAATAAGTGCACTCTGAAGAAAAGCTAAGGAGCAGTTACCACAAGGGAAATCAAATTGTGCGCTCAACAATATCTGCCAGGCTTAAAGTTTCAGACATCACATGGGTCTTAAAGGTCGGAAGTCACAATAATGATAAGAGGCATAAATGCTAATTTACTAAGGATTACTCTAATTAATTTTGAAGCTCATAAGATAATAGAATGTTATATTAATACAAAACCTAATTTCAATTAAGTCAATTTGTGAGGCAATTCCAATTCTGAAAAATCCCTTTTCCATTTGTTTGAGTTATTTATCATTCTCATCGGGATGTCATTTTTCCTCTAGTTCTGAGGGGCAGGAGGAAAATGTCAAAGTAGTAACGAGTTAGCAGAATCAGGGCAAAAGAGATAAATTTGTGGATGATTTCCTTTTAATATTTGAATGTTGAGAGGCTGAAAATTCATTTATTTGGCTGTCAACCAGTAGGAGGGAAAGCCATAGTGTATTTTAGAGTGGAAGACACAGTTGTAACTATTCATTTTGGTGAGAAGCTAAGGTGAAGAATTTCAAGACGATATCCTTTCTTTGTTTTTCTGTTTACTCAGGTTTACACTGTGCATCCTAACTTGTGTTTTCACTATTCATGGGTAACAGAAGACCACCAGGGCGCTCAGCACACTGCAAATCATGTTTTCTCCTTAAGTGGGAGTTACATTCACCTGGAGCCTGTGGCTGGTACCCTGCCCTGTGGCCACACACAGCGTATCAGGGCACACTATATACTGAATATTCAGGCTGTGGGAGAGCTATCGGAGCTCAGTTTCCATTACCTGGTAAGAATGAGGCCATGGAATACAATTGCAGCTTATCAGTAGGACAAAAGTGGTCAATAGGTTCAGGACTGTCAGAATAAACTACTTGCACACAACCACTTTGTGTTCTTGTTGTGCGTCCTTCATTCCGTGAGTTTTCTTGAGGTTGATTCTCTCCAGCAGAGATTTGACAACTGAAAGTGGGTCATGTGGGGAACAGAATGCTGAGACTGTGTCCAGCTCAAGAAAAGTTCCTTTACTGTTTTTTCATTTCAGATCATGGCTAAGGGAGGCATCGTCAGATCTGGAACCCACACTCTGCCTGTGGAGTCAGGAGACAGTGAGTATCCTCAGATTCATCTCTCCTTGCTCCGCTAACACATCCTTACCCTTCCCTCAGTGACAGTTCACAAATGGGAAATCACTTCCATCACCCCTTCCCAGTAAGGAGGACATGCAGGAACATACTCGTCTTATGACTCTCTGGCATTTTAAAATTCAACAGTCAACAGATAAATTTGATTGTCTACTCTGTATCAGTCACTCTGCTAAGGCACGCTAGTTTTTCACTTTCGTTTGTTTCTTCTAACAGTAAAATTAAAAAGCTTCCTTCTATTAGTCTCCACCCCCAATAAAGTGTACATTGGTTAAGTTAATATTGCAGAGAAGAAAAGAGTAATTATCATGGGAAATGGGAAGGAAGAAAGGTGATAGATTTTTTTTTTTTCTTGTACCAGGCCATGAGTACTTTATATGTGAAGTTGGATTCACTTCAAGAATAAATTGAGGCCTAGGGAACCAAGATTGTTTACTATTCTAAGTCAAATAATGTAGAGGTTAAACCACTGAAAAGAGAACTTGTGAACATTTTTGTAATTAACCTAAACTAAGGCAAATATTTTACCAGTTTCCACCACATCCGTGAGCTAAACTTAATAACCATTAGGATTTGCTCCATGCCTAATGTTTTCTGTTTTTGTGGTTTCTCTTCCTGCTAAGCTGGAAACATAAAATATCAATTTTTAATATTTATTTTTCAGTTTTGAAAATTGAAACAATTTTGAGAAAGTTAAAATTTACAAATTATTAGTCAGTACTCTAATAATTAATAATTATTTTAATTAAACATTAAAAACTGCTGCCAGTTTTGAATATCAGTTTTTTCCCAATACTAGTGTAGAGATAGATATACAGAGTGGACATTGTATACATTGTTCCTCTTCAATTTTTGTTGAATAATTTTCTTCTAATACTGGTCTATGTATCACATTCGCAGAAATAATTGAAGGTTTTAAAACATTTATTTGATTTTTTCTTTTATAATATTTCAATTTGAATTTTATTCATAACAGGAAGAGTCTATAAAAATCTCTATGTAGTAAAATGAGGAATAGTTATTTAATCATTCACTTTGTGAAGATGCCACAAAATTTTATTGAAAGTAGTTGAGTCAACAATTGGAAACAATTTCTCTATGTAGCTAATTAAATCACAATTGTTTCATCATAAAATGATTTTAACCACATATTTTAATAGTTATTAATTACCGATTTACTCCTCACCAAAGAATTATTGAAAGCCCTTACACCTCTGTGATAGAAGAACAAATTTTATTCACAATTTGTCTAAATTCAACTTTTTAAAACTTTTCAAGTTGTCCAAGTTGAGCTTCCTCATATTGTTCTCTTTTCACACTATTCTTCATACTGTCCAAATTATTATTTCCTAAACTATTTGCCTATTTAATTTTCAGAATTCAGATTTTAAATAATGAAGCCTTCTCAAATTTTATTATTTATTATTTTTATTTTTTAACTTTTATTTTAGGTTTGAAGGGTTCATGTGCAGGTTTGTAATATAGGTAAACTCCTGTCACAGGAGTTTGTTGTACAGATTATTTCATTACCCAGGTTCTAAGCCTACTACCCAATAGTCATTTTTTCTGATCCTCTTTCTCCACCCACCCTCCACCCTCCAATAGACCTCAATGTCTTCTGCTCTCCCTCCTCCTACCCTCCATCCTCAGATAGGCCCCACTGTGTGTTGTCCTCCTCTTTGTATCCATTATGTTCTCATCATTTAGCTCCCACTTATAACCGAGAACATGCAATATTTGGTTTTCTGTTCCTGCATTATTTTGCTAAGAATAATACCCTCTAGCTCCATCTATGCTCCTGCAAAGGACGTGATAGCATTCCTTTTTAGGGCTGCATAGTTCCATGGTGTATATGTACCACATTTTCTTTATCCAGTCTTCCACTGATGGGCATTTAGGTTGATTCCATGTCTTCACTATTGTGAATAGGGTTGCAATGAACATACGTGTGCAAGTGTCTTTATGACAGAACGATTTATATTCCTTTGGATATATACCCAGTACTGGGATTCTTGGGTCAAATGATAGTTCTGTTTTCAGCTCTTTGAGGAATCACCACACTGCTTTCCACAATGGCTGAACTAATTTACATTCCCACCAACAGTGTATAAGCGTTCTGTTTTCTCCACAACCTTGCCAACATCTGTTATTTTTTGACTTTTAATAATAGCCATTCTGACTGATGTGAGATAATAATCTCATTGTGGTTTTGATTTGCATTTCTCTGATATTCAGTGGTATTGAGCTTTTTTTCATTTGTTTGTTGGCCACATGTGTATCTTCTTTTGAAAAGTGTTTATTCGTGTCCTTTGCTCACTTTTTAATGTGGTGGTTTGTTTTCTCCTTGTAAATTTGTTTAAATTCTATATAGATGCTGGATATTAGACCTTTATCGGATGCATAGTTTGCAAAAGTTTTGTCTCATTCTCTAAGCTGTCTGTTTACTCTATTGGTAGTTTCTTTTGCTGTGCAGAAGCTCTTTAGGTTAATTAGATCCCATTTGTCAATGTTTGCATTTGTTGAGATTGTTTTTAGTGTCTTCTTCATGAAACCATTGCAATTCCTGTGTCCAGAATGGTATTGCCTAGGTTGTCTTCCAGAGTTTGTATACTTTTTGGTTTTACATTTAAGTCTTTAACCCATCTTAAGTTGATTTTTGTATATTGTGTAAGGAGGAGATCCAGTTTCAATCTTCTGCCTATGGCTAGCCAGTTATCTCAGCACCATTTATTGAATAGGGAGTTCTCTCCTTGTGTTTGTCAGCTTTGTTGAAGATCAGATGGTTGTGGGTGTGCAGGATTATTTCTGGTCTCTGTATTCTGCCCCATTGATTTGTGTGTGAGTTTTTGTACCAGTACTGTGCTGTTCTGGTAACTGTAGCACTGTAGTATAGTTTCAAGTTGGGTAGTGTGATGCCTCCTCCTTTGTTCTTTTTGCTTAGGATTGCCTTGGCTATTTGGGGCTCTTTTTTTAGTTCCACATAAATTTTAAAATAGTTTTATCTAGGTCTGTGAAGGATGTCATTGGTAATTTTATAGGAAAAGCATTAAATCTATAAATTGCTTTGGGCAATATGACCATTTTCAAGATATTGATTCTTCCTGTCTATGAGCATGGAATATTTTTCCATTTGTTTGTGTCATCTCTGATTTCTTTCAGCAGTGTTTTATAATTCTCATTGCAGAGATCTTTCACCTCCCTGGTTAGCTGTATTTCTCGATATTTTATTCTTTTTGTGACAATTGTGAATGGGATTGCATTCCTGATTTGCCTTTTGGCTTGGCTGTTGTTGGTGTATAGGAATTTTTGTACATTGGTGTAGTTGGTGCTAGTCATTTTTGTACATTGATTTTGTATCCTGAAATTTTGCTAACATCATTTTTCAGCTTAAGGAGCTTTTGGGCCAAGACTATGGGGTTTTCTAGATATTGAATCATGTCGTCTGCAAACAGGAATAGTTTGACTTCCTCTCTTCCTATTTGGATGCCCTTTATTTCTTTGCCTTGCCCAGCTGTTCTGGCTAGGACTTCCAATACTGTGTTGAATAGGAGTGGTGAGAGAGGGCATCCTTGTCTTGTGCCAGTTTTTAAGGAGAATGCTTCCAGCTTTTTCCCAGTCAGTATGATGTTGGCTGTGGGTTTGTCATAGATGGTTCTTATTATTTTGAGGTGTGTTCTTTCAATATCTAGTTTATTGGGAGTTTTTAACACAAAGAGGTGTTGAATTCTACTAAAATCATTTTCCACATCTGATGAGATAATCTTATTTTTGTCATTAGTTCTGCTTATACGATGAATCACATTTATTGATATGTACATGTTGAACCAACCTTGCATCCCAGGGATGAAGTCTACTTGATCACAGTGGCTAAGCTTTTTGATGTGCTGCTGGATTCAGTTTGCCAGTATTTTATTGAGGATTTTCACATCAATGTTCATCAAGAATATTGGTTTGCAAATATTTTATTGAGGATTTTTGCATCAATGTTCACCAAGGACGTTTGATCAGACTATTTTTTATGTGAGTCCCACTTCTCCTCATTGGGGGCAACGCCACAACCTGGGACTGCAGCCACTACCACCTCACCCCGATCAGGGTTTTCAGGCTGGTAGCAACTCTACATTTCCCTGGGACAGAGCTCACAGAGGGAGAGGCTGGCTGCCATTTTTTCTGTCTTGAAGCTTCCATTGCTGTAACTTTCAGGTTCTGAAGGGCGAGTAGTGATTAGGATGTAGCATAGATCCCCTGCACAGCACAGCTGACCCACTAGTTCTTTTAGTTGTGATGTGAGGTTGTCGAGATCTTTCTAACTTTTTGATATGGATGTTTAGTGCTATAAGTTTCCGTCTTAACACTGCCATAGCTCTGTCCCAGAAATTCTGGTATGTTTTATCTTTGTTCTCATTAGCTTCAAAGAACTTCCTGATTTCTGCCTAAATTTCATTATTTGCCCAAAAGTCATGCAGGAGCAGGTTGTTTAATTTCTATGTAATTGTATGGTTTTGAGTGATTTTCTTCTTATCGAACTCTATTTTAATCACATGGTAGTCCGAGAGTGTGGAGTGTAAGATTTTGTTTTTTTAATTTGCTGAGAATTGTTTTATGTCTGAATGTGTGATCGATTTTAGAGTAGTGCCATGTGCGGTTGAGAAGAATGTATGTGTTTTTGTTTTGAGATGGATAGTTTTGTAGATGTCTATCAGATCTATTTTGGTCCAGTGCTGAGTTCAGATCCTAAATGTCTTTGTTAATTTTCTGCCTTGATGATCTGTCTAATACTGTCAGTGGAGTGTTGACTTTTCTCAATATTGCTGTGTGGGAGTCTAAGTCTCTTTGAAGGTCTCTAGGAACTTGTTTTACGAATCTGGGTGCTCCTGTGTTGGGTACATATAGGTTTTGTTTAGTTAGGTCTTCTTGTTGAATTAAACCCTTCACCATTATGTAATTCCCTTCTTTGTCTTTTTTTTTTTTTTTTAACCTTTCTTGGTTTAAAGTCTGTTTTGTCTGAAATTAGTATTGCAACCTCTGCTTTTTTCTTTTTATTATACTTTAAGTTCTGCGGTACATGTGCAGAATGTTCAGGTTTGTTACATAGGTATATGTGCCATGGTGGTTTGCTGCACCCATCAGCCCATCATCTACATTAGGTATTTCTCCTAATGCTATCCCTCCCCTAGTCCCCCACCCTCCAACAGGCCCCAGTGTGTGACGTTCCCCTCCTGTGTCTATGTGTTCTCATTGTTCAGCTCCCACTTGTGAGTGAGATGTGGTGTTTGGTTTTCTGTTCTTGTGTTACTTTGCTGAGAATGATCGTTTCCAGCTTCATCCATGTCCCTGCAAAGGACATGAACTCTTCTTTTTTTATGGCTGTGTAGTATTCCATGGTGTATATGTGCCACATTTTCTTTATACAGTCTATCATTGATGGGCATTTGGCAACCCCTGCTTTTTTGTATTTTCCATTTGCTTGGCAGTTTTTTCTCCTTCCCTTTGTCTTGAGCCTATGGGTGTCATTGCATGTGAGATGGGTCTCTTAAAGACAGCATACCACTAGGTCTTGCTTCTTCATCCAGCTTGCCACTCTGTGCCTCTTAATTGGGGCATTAAGTCTGTTTACATTTGAGGTTAATATTGAGATGTGTGAATTTGAATCTGTCATCATGTTGTTAGCTGTTTGTCAACTTGTTTGTGTAATTGCTTTATAGTGTCACTGGTCTGTGTACTTCAATGTGTTTTTGTACTGGTTGGTAATAGTCTTTCCTTTTTATATTTAGTGCTTTTTTTCTGGAGCTCTTGTAAGATGGGTCTGGTGGTAACAAACTCCCTCAGCATTTCCTTGTCTGAGAAGGATCTTATTTCTCCTTCATTTATGAAGTTTAGTTTGGCCCAACATGAAATTCTTGGTTGGAATTTCTTTTCTTTAAAAATGTTGGCTGGACACGGTAGTTCATGCCTGTAATCCCAGCACTTTGGGAGGCCGAGGCAGGTGGATCATGAGGTCAGGAGATCAAGACCATCCTGGCCAACATGGTGAAATTCCATCTCTACTAAAAATACAAAAATTAGCTGGGTGTGGTGGTGTATGTCTGTAGTCCCAGCTACTTAGGAGGTTGAGGCAGCAGAACTGCTTGAACCTGGGAGGTGGATGTTGCAGTGAGCTGAGATTGCACCACTGCACTCCAGTCTGGTGACAGAGTGAGACTCCATCTAAAAATAAATAAGTAAATAAATAAAAAATATTAATGTTGAATATAGGCCCCCAGTCTCTTATGGCTTGTAGGGTGTCTGCTAAGAGACCCACTGTTAGTCTGATGGGCTTCCCTTTGCAGGTAACTTGTCCTTTCTCTCTAGTTGCCTTAATATTTTTTTCTTTCATTTCAACCTTGGTGAATCTGATGATTATGTGTCTTGGGGACGACCTTCTTGTGAAGTATATTTTGGGGTTCTCTACATTTCCTGAATTTGAATTTGGCCTCTCTAGCTAGGAGGGGAAGTTCACGTGGATGATATCCTAAAATATGTTTTCCAAGTTGCTTTCATTATGCTCATCTCTTTCAGAGACACCAACGAATTGTAGATTCAGTCTTTTTACATACATAATCCCATATTTCTAGGAGGTTTTGTTCATTCTTTTTCATTCTTTTTTCTTTATTCTTATCTGACTATTGTATTTCAGAAAGTTAATCTTGTCGCTCTGAGATTCTTTCCTCAGCTTGGTCTGTTGTGCTGTTAATACTTGTGATTGCATTATGAAATTCTTGTAGACTGTTGTTCAGCTCTATCAGGTTGGTTATGTTCTTTTCTTTACCGGCTATTTTGTTTGTCAGCTCCTGCATCATTTTATTGTGATTCTTAGCTTTCTTAGATTGGATTTCAACATTCTCCTGAATCTCAATGATCTTCATTCCTATCTATATTCTGAATTCTATTTCTGTCATTTCAGCCATTTCAGCCCAGTTAACAACCCTTGCTGGAGAACTGGTGTGATCATTTGGAGGAAAGAAGATGCTCTGGCTTTTCGAGTTATCAGAGTCCTTGTACTGGTTCTTTCTCATCTTTGTGGGCTGATGTTCCTTCAGTCTTAGAAATTGCTGTTGTTTCGATTTTTTTCCTTTTATCCTATTCGATGACCTTGGGAGTTTGATTGTGGTATAAAGTGGGTTCAGTCAACTGACTTTGTTACCAGAAGATTCGGGGGCAGTGGAGGCAGGAAAGGGCAAGGCTTAGCTCAGGACTCCTGGATTGCATGCTGTAACTCTGGGGGACTGGTATCTGACTCCAACTTTGTTCTCTGGCTCCTCGAGGTTGGGAACATGCTGCACTGAAGGGACCAAAGTGCTCCCAAACCATTGGTCACAACACTCCCATGGGTGATGTCAGCCAAAGCACTTTGCAGGATGGTAGCAGTGGGATCCCTCCTCATTCACATGTACCAGCAGCACAGCAGTGGCAGGGTGGTGGGGTACACGCTCATCAGCTATGGCAAGGTGCTAGCAGGTGCCAGGGTCCTGGACTTTGTGCAGGCATTCATAGCAGTGGTCACAGCAGTATGACTCAGGGGATTGGGGGATCCCCACCAGCAACTGTGCATGCATTTGCAGTGACGGTGGTGTTAGCATGGGGGTGGGGCACTAGTGGGTGCAGGACTATATGAACCTTTTGTGTACATTCATGCTGGTGGCAGTGTCTGCACATGGCTAGGGGTGGGTTTGTGTGTTTTGTGCCTAGTTTTGCACTGGCAGCTCCAGTGCGCAGGCAGGGTGCTGGCAGGGCTGAGATTGGTGAGCTTAGTGCCTGCCAATGCTCTGATGTCAGTGGTGGTGTGGTAGGGGTAGGGGGCATGGAGTACACTCACGCTGCCAGCAGTGGCAAGGCAGGGTGCGTGCACACACAGGTGCTGGCAAATTTTATTATTAAAAGCTTTAATTTCCTGCCACTATTCTTTGCCATAAAGTCACTATAATTTTTTTTTCTGTTTTTATGGCATTTCGATCTACCCCACCTTCCTTGTTGAACTCAAGACACAGTGATAGAAGGGCTTCCTTCCTTTTAGAAGGGGAACTTATTTCCTTTCTGAGGTCTGAGCTAAAACTTGATCTGTCCAACTGAAGAGAAATATGAATGGCATGGCACTGCCTTAAGTATATTTTAAACTTCCTTTCTCCCCAAACTTAAGAGCTTTGCAGTATAACACATAGTGATATAAAATAATAAGTACTGTTAAGCTAAAGTAAAATTTGCATAAAGTTGGAAAATTTCCATGTTCTACATAGAGTTAAAACCGTTTTTAATTGAGCACCACCTATCTCAGGGCTTTAATACAATCATTTTTAAAAAGTAAATTTTGGCCAGGCACAGTGGCTGCTGCCTGTAATTGCAGCATTTTGGGAGGATTGCTTGAACCCAGGAGTTTGGGACCAGTCTGGGCTACAGAGCAAGACCCTATCTCTACAAAAATATATAAAAAATTAGCCAAACATGGTGTTGTGCACCTATAGTCCCAGTTACTGGGGAGGCTGAGGCAGTACAATCACTTGAGCCTGGAAATTTGAGGCTGCAGTGAGCTATGATTGCACCACTGCATTCCAGCCTGGGCAACAGAGCAAGATTCTGTCTCAAAAAAAAATTACATTTATTTAAGGTGTACAGCATAATGTTATGGGACACATATAGACAATAAAATGACTACTATAGAGATACAAAGTAACATGGCCATCATCTCACCTACTTACTCATTTGTGTGTGTGTGTGTGTGTGTGTGTGTGTGTGTGTGTGGCAAGAACAGCTAAAATGTACTCATTTGGCAAAAATCTAAAATATAGTGCCATTTTATTAACTATAGTCTTCATGTTGTGTATTAGATAGCTAGCCTTGTTCATCCTGATATTATACTTCATAAAACATTCCTAAGGATATTAGACTTAATTTTTAACACATATGGTTAAGAAAAAAATAAAATCAATTATAGTTCTTCTGCAATTATAATTGTCCTTGTCCTATATTATTTGGAGTTTCAACAATGTCTAGAGACTCTGTTATCCTATGTATTGTCTAATTGCACCAAGAATATGTTACTGGAAAAGAACTTGGAAGCACCGGAATTTAAAGCCATATAGCTGGGAATCTGGAACAGGAGGGATGCAGAGAAAAGGAAGATGTGGAAACAATGCCAGATGGTATCTGTCCTTTCTTTATGTACTGAGGTCTCAGAAACTTTGCTGTCATTAAGTCTCTCATGGTTTTATAATTACTGTTATTCAACTAAATGTGGGCCATCTACTCAAGTCACCAGTGGACCATTCAGAAAATGGAACCTTTGTTGTTGCCCTTTTGTAACTACCTGGTGGCCCTTTACCCTGCTTTAAAATGTAATATATTTTCTGAAGTGTTATCTGGCACCATTTAATACTTCCAGTAGAAATATGCTAATGTACTTATGAGAGTTTAACACTACAATGAAAACTCCAAGCATGAAATACTCTTTTAGGAAATTCAATTAGTAGGAACTTTTTTTTACATACAGAGCTTTTTAAAAGTCATATGTTACAAAATAAAGTCATTATATCTTAAAAATTACAGCTCTATATTTAAATTGAGAATCACCTGTAGTCTGAAATGTAAACAAAATAGTTGTCACATATATATGCAGAAAATCTGGAGCTATTGATATTTAATTGATTTAGGCAACAGTTAAGTGGCATATCAAATAGAAAAGATGTGAGTGAATGGAACTTTGTTACCTTATGCTATAATTAAAGTTCTGAAAGGAGACATTGGCCTACTAATTTCACCAAATAACTAATGGCACGTAGAGAGACTAAGCCATTGAATGAATGGACACAGTTCTAAACTGAATAAGACCAAGCAACAGTGTCCTGACTTAGGACCATTTTGTCTCACTCTCTCCATGTTCCAGTGAAAGGCAGTTTTGCCTTATCCTTCCCTGTGGAATCAGACATTGCCCCCATTGCACGAATGTTCATCTTCACCATTTTACCAGATGGAGAAGTTATTGGAGACTCTGAAAATTTTGAGATTGAAAACTGTCTAGCCAACAAGGTGAGTGATTTAACATAAAATTAAAAGAACACAAATAAATGATACTGTAGGAGCCATCCATTTTACCCCAGAGAAAGCTGAGTCCAGAAAAGTAAAATGAGTTGCCCAACAATTCCCAACAAGTTTATGGCAGACCTGAATTTCTAGGCATCTAGTGCAGCACTTTTTCAATTACACAAAGCTGCTACCAAATAAAATACGATCAGTTTTGTGTTCATGATGCTGTTCTCTGCTGATTCAATTGTGTGAGTATGTAAAATGCTAAGACTCAAAAGTTCCCAAAGCCTGAAGAATAAGTGCAAGCACCTAGGATTACCTTATCATGTGTCAGAGATAAAGATGGCCATCTAAAAATCAAACAAGATATCTATCCTTATTCTGCCTCAGTTGTCTCCTTAGGACAAGACTAAGTTACTGAGAAGCTATATTTTGTTAAGAGTCCCCACCTATGTGCTAGTCATGTTTAAAAGAGTGAATAAATTAATGTGTTGCCAAAGTATTAGATAATTTGGATCCTGTCTAAATAGCATCACTTTTGGTCACTGGAGTAGGTAAGCTTGTTATAAAATTAATACTTACAAACATAAGGGAAGTCATGTACCTTTTAACAGATCTAACTATTTATGTCTCTAGAGTTGTTGGGATCTGTGAATGGGGTAATAAGTGATTTACAAATTATTTTCTATTTTTAAAGTGAAGGGAACATGTAAAAATAGGTTTCTGACTGACATTACCAACATAGTCATATGAATTGTATATAAGGGTGACTTAGGAGATGCAGGTGACTGCAAGATCACAGAAGTAGGGAAAATGCTAGTTGACGTTCCCTTCATTTCCCACAGGTGGATTTGAGCTTCAGCCCAGCACAAAGTCTCCCAGCCTCACATGCCCACCTGCGAGTAGGAGCTGCTCCGCAGTCCCTCTGCGCCCTTCGTGCTGTGGACCAAAGCATGCTGCTCATGAAGCCTGAGGCTGAGCTCTCCGCGTCCTCAGTGAGTTTCCAGCAACCTTGGGGACCAGGAAGGGCCGTTCCAGAGGCTCAGAGCAGGAAGCCTCTGTTGAGAGTAAAATGTAACACTAAAAATACTTCCCACTTGCTAAGTACTTGATAGTTTCTCAAGCCGTCTCATATAGGTTTTCTCACTTAATCTGCCCAACATTCTGGAGAGAAGTAGTCCCTTTTTAAGATGAGAAAACTGGATTCAGAATAGTTGAGAGATTTGTTCAAGATAAGTGGCATAAGCTGAGATGTGATTCTGAAATTCTGAATCTGCCTGCAAGTATAATTCCTTCTACGACACAGCTTCTACTTCTGTGAAGAATCAAGTCTTAACCTCAGTTATTAATGTCTTACAGTGATCTTCATGAAAGCCATATTTTAAGATTCCCCACTTATGTGATAGTCATGTTTAAAAGAGTGTTGCCCAAGTAATAGATAATCTGGATCCTGTCTAAATAGAATCACTTTTGGTCACTGGAGTAGGTAAACTGTTATAAAATTAATACCTGGCCGGGCGCGGTGGCTCAAGCCTGTAATCCCAGCACTTTGGGAGGCCGAGACGGGCGGATCACGAGGTCAGGAGATCGAGACCATCCTGGCTAACATGGTGAAACCCCGTCTCTACTAAAAATACAAAAAAATTGGCCGGGAGAGGTGGCGGCGCCTGTAGTCCCAGCTACTCGGGAGGCTGAGGCAGGAGAATGGCGTAAACCCGGGAGGCGGAGCTTGCAGTGAGCTGAGATCCGGCCACTGCACTCCAGCCTGGGCGGCAGAGTGAGACTCCGTCTCAAAATAAAATAAAATAAAATAAAATTAATACCTGCAAACATAAGGGAAGTCATGTACCTTTTGACAGATCTAACTATTTATGTCTGTAGAGTTGTTGGGATCTGTGAAAGTGGTAATCAGTGATTTACAAATTATTTTCTACTTTTAGAAAATGACCTACTACACCTTTGTTAGCAATGTTGATTCACAGACTAAAATTTTAATTCTCTGCTCTTTACTATAGTTATATTAATTCATGGGGGTAACATTTGGCATGTTGTGATGATTTATTTATTATTATTATTATTATTATTATTATTATTTCAAGCTTACTACATGCTGGATCTGTTGTAGAAGCTGGGAAAACAGAAGGAAACGTATCACAGTCCTTGTCCTTAGAGAGAGGCAATAAAAAAAGGCTATAGGTGGCTCAGCAAAATAAAAGGTGAACATTTGTTAATTATTGCCATTTGGAGAAAATATTGTCTAATATGGGGTTTTTGAAGAACAATTATCAGAAGGAAGGGAAAAGTCCAGAAACTACTTGTCTAACCTATTTAAAACTAGATTACTCATATTTGGAATTTTTAACATAATGCAAGAAAAAATAATATTATGATTTGATCATTGATAAAAAGTTATGAGAAATTTGATAGCTTTAACTGCCTCATGAATCACCATTTAAAAGGGTCAATCAACTTATGTATTTGGGAGGTATTATTACCTTTCAATGTTGCTTGGTAAATTAGTAATATGAAAGTTTCTTTTGTTTGTTCTAGTTTCTACTTCATGTCTATTAAAATGCTAAACTGTGAGATAACTATATCCGAGACCTCTGTCCTACTTTTAGTTATCAAAATTAACATTCTTCAGGTTGGAGCATATCCACTAGTGCCCCCTGATCTGCAGGGGTGTGTCTCAAGACCTCCAGTGGACGTCTGAAACTGTGGGTAGCACTGAACCCAATGGCCATCAGCCGGAACACGTTTCTGTTCCTGTCTTCCACCCACAAATTTAATGCCTTTTCCATCTTAAGGAAGCACCACATACTGTAGCCATAATTTTTGTAGTTTGAGATGTCACAGCAAAACTTCTTCAAGTTTCATGGATAGAAGATTCATTCTTACCGTAGATCTTAGCAACCTCAGCATACATCATTTTTTCTTTCCTTATCAAGTGGAGAACTTTCACCTTTTCACCTAAAGGAAGCACCTTATGGCTTCTCTTTCACCTCCGAATTGCCAGCATCAGTACTCCGGTGCATTGGGGCCATGATAAAGTAAAATAAGGGTGACTTGAACGCAAGCACTGTGATACTGTGACAACCTTGTAACAGGATTCTAGGTGACTAAGGGGCAGGGAGTGGCTACAGTGTGGATCCACTGGAAAAACGGAGGATTCATGTCCCGAGCAGGATGAAGCAGGAAAGTGTGAGATTTCATCATGTTGCTCAGAATGGCAGCAATTTAAAACTTATGAATCGTTTATTTCTGAATTTTCCATTTAATATTTTTGGATCACAGTTGACCACAGATAATGGAAATCTTGGAAACCAAAACCGCAGATCGAGGAGATTGCTGTAATCGAAATTTTTCTTGATCTTGATTTGCATTTGATATATATTTGATATATCTCCTCATAGCATAATAATTATTATACAAGACACAATGACTATATTTCTGTATTTTAGTTAGAGGAAACAGCATCAAGAAGTTAACCTGAAATAAGAAAACTGTCTCTCTGAGTTCTTTCTTTGGAAATATGCCTGTTATTTTTACAGTCTGCATTTATGGCAGTCTATTCTAAGCTATGAATTTCAGCAGGTAGTACAGGAATTTAGTCTACCTCTCAAAAGTTTATGTCTGTCTTATTCTGTTTAGTCATATACATTTAACAGTCACTTCAGTAAGGTTTGGTAAACTCGGAGTGTTGTGGAAGTGAGAAGGAATTATGAACGTAACTGAAGATTTCAGATGATAAATTATAGAAACCTTTAAGCTCAGTTGCTTTGAATAATAATAGAAATCATTAGTTCACCCAATATAAATAATACATGTTCATTTATGTACCTACTTAATTCTACTCAAAAACAAAGGTAAATAGATAAAGAAGTAGAAAGGGTGTTTATGTTAGCTACCTACTGCTGCATAACAATTTTCTTCAAAACCTAGTGGCTTAAAACAATAAACATTTATTATCACATGCGGTTTCTGTGAGTCAGGAATTCAGAGCAGCTTAGCTAGGTGGGTCTAGCTTGTGACCTGTCGTGATTGTGATTAACATGGTGGCCAAAGCTGTAGTCACCTGACAGCTTGACAGAGGTTGGAAGATCTGCTTCCAAGACAGGTTTCTCGAACGCTATCGGCAGGAGGCCTAGGTTCCTCACCACACAGAGGTCCTAGGGCTGCTGGTGTCCCCATAATGTGGCAACAGTTCTCCAGAGCATGTGATCCAAGAGAGCTAATATGTTCCAAAGAGTACTAAAGTCGCAATATCTTTTATGACCTAGGCCTGAAAGTCATGTCCCCTCATTTCCACAATATCCCATTGGCTATAGAGGTCAACCCTATTCATTGTGGGACGAACAATGTTAGGGCATGAATACCAGGAGGCAGAGACTGTTGTGGGCAATTTTGGAAGCTGTCTCCACAGCCTGACCTCTGATCCCCAGAAATACATGAGCTTTCACATGTAAAATATACTCGATCCTCTCTCTGAGGTCCCTAAAATTCTCATCGTAAAATAGGAACAGCTCAAAGGCTAAATATCATTTAAATCAGGTCCAAGTACAGATAATGCCTCTCAGGTATGATTCCTCAGGTACAATACCGCTAGATACAAAGACATTGAACTAAAGCGTACTCAAGTTATTTGGCCCCACACACTCAACATACAATGGTGGAACTGGCATAGAATAATCACTATTGACACTCCTGTTCAAAAAGGGGGAAACGAGGCACTCAGGGGTTACTGGTCCATAATTACTCGAGATTAAGCCAGGCAAATGGAAGTTCTCTGATTAAGACTCAATCTTACATCAGTCCAGGGATAAATATTCAGGCCTCTGGCCCTGCCCTGTGGGTTCTTGATTCTGTTGAGTCATCCATTTTCCATAAAAAGTACCCTGCATAGACATTGGTCTATCCAATATAATGATACAAGTTCATTCATGTGCCTATGTGGTTCTTTTATTTTTATTTTGAACATGGACTGTGTTTTATTTCTTTCTTTCTTCAACTTTTATTTTAACTTCAGAGGTACAAGTGCAGGATGTGAAGGGTGTTTACATAGGTAAACATGTGCCATGGTGATTTGCTGCACAGATCAACCCATCACCTAGATATTAAGCCCAGCATCTATTAGCTATTCTTCTTGATGCTCTCCCTCCCCACACCCTACCCTCTAATAGGTCCCAGTGAGTGTTGTTCTCCCCCATGTGTTCTCATCATTCAGCTCCCACTGATAAGTGAGAACATGTAGTGTTTAGTTTTCTGTTCCTGTGTTAGCTTGCTGAGGATAATGGCTTTCAGGTCTATCCATGTCCCTGCAAAGGACATGAACTCATCCTTTTCATGGCTGCATAGTATTCCATTGTGTATATGTACCACATTTTCTTTGTCCAGTCTATCATGGATGGGCATTTAGATTGCTTCCATGTCTTTGCTATTGTGAATAATGCTGCAGTGAACATATGCATGCGTATGTATCTTTATAACAGAATGATTTATATTCCTTTGGGTATACACCCAGTAATGGGATTGCTGAGTCAAATGGTATTTTTGCCTCTGGGTCTTTGAGGAATCACCACACTTTCTTCCACAATGGTTGAACTAATTTACACTCCCACCAACAGTAAAAAAGCATTCCTTTTTCTCTGCAACCTCACCAGCATCTGTTGTTTTTGACTTGTTAATAGCAGCCATTCTGACTGGTGTGAGATGGTATCTCATTGTGGTTTTGATTTGCATTTCTCTAATGATTAGAGGTGTTGAGCTTTTTTTCATATGTTTGTCGGCTGCATGTATGTTTTCTTTTGAGAATTGTCTGTTCATGTCCTTTGCCCACTTTTTAATGGGTTTTTATTTCCTGTAAGTTTGTTTAAGTTACTTGTAGACTCTGGATATTAGGCCTTTCTCAGGTGGGTAGATTGGGAACATTTTCTCCCATTCTTTAAGTTGTGTGTTCACTCTAATGATAGTTCCTTTTGCTGTGCAGAAGCTCTTTAATTTAATTATATCCCATTTGTCAGTTTTTGCTTTTGTTGCAGTTGCTTTTGGCATTTTCATCGTGAAATCTTTGTCTGTACCTATCTCCTGAATGGTATTGCCTAGATTTTCTTCAAGGGTCTTTATAGTTTTGGGTTTCACATTTAAGTATTTAATTCATCTAGAGTTAATTTTTGTATACAGTGTAAGGAAGGGGTCCAGTTTCCATTTTCTGCATATAACTAACCAGCATTCCCAGCACCATTTATTAAATAGGGAGGACTTTCCCCATTGCTTGTTTTTGTCAAGTTTGTCAAAAATCAGTTGGTTGTAGGTTTGCGGTTTTATTTCGGAGTTCTCTATTCTGTGCCATTGGTCTATGTGTTTGTTCTTATACCATGCTGTTTTGGTTACTGTTTTCTTGTAGTAAAGTTTGAAGTCAGGTAACGTGATGCCTCCAGTTTTGCTCTTCTTGCTTAGAATTGTCTTGGCAATTCAGGCTCTTTTTTGCTTCCATATGAATTTTAAAATAGATTTTTCTAATTCTGTGAAAAATGTCAATGGTAGTTTAATGGGAATAACATTGAATCTATAAGATACTTTGGGCAGTATGGCCATTGTCATTACATTGATTCTTCCTATGCATGAGGATGGAATGTTTCTCCATTTGTTTGTGTCCTCTCTGATATCCCTGAGCAGTGGTTTGTAGTTCTTGAAGAGGTCCTTCACTTCCCTTGTTAACTATATTCCTAGGTATTTTATTCTTTCTGTAGCAATTATGAATGGGAGTTCATTCATGATTTGGATCTCTGCTTGCCTGTTGTTGGTGTATAGAAATGCTTGTGATTTTTGCACATTGATTTTGTATCTTGAGACTTTGCTGAAGTTGCTTATTAGCTTAAGAATCTTTTGGGCTGAGATAATGGGGTTTTCTAGATATAAAATCTTGTCATCTGCAAATAAAGATAACTTGACTTTCTCTCTTCCTATTCAAATACACTTCATTTATTTATCTTGCCTGATTGCCCTGGCCAGAAATTCCAACATTATGTTGAATGGGAGTGGTGAAAAAGGGCATCCCTGTCTTGTGCCAGTTTTCAAGGGGAATGCTCCCAGTTTTTGCCCATTCAGTATGATATTGGGTGTGTGTTTGTCATATATGTCTCTTATGAGGTATGTTCCTTCAATACCTAGTTTATTGAGAGTTTTTAACATAAAGCGATGTTGAATTTTATCAAAGGTTTTTTCTGCATCTATTGAGATAATCATGTGGTTTTTGTCTTCAGTTCTGTTTATGTAATGAATCTCATTTATTGATTTGTGTATGTTGAGCCAAGCTTGCATTCCCTGGGATGAAGCCTACTTGGTTGTGGTGGATAAGCTTTTTGATGTGCTGCTAGATTTGGTTTGCAAGTATTTTGTTGAGGATTTTTGCATCGATGTTCATCAGAGATATTGGCCTGAAGGTTTCTTTTTTTGTTGTAACTCTGCCAGGTTTTGGTATCAAGATGATGGTGGCCTCAAACAATGAGTTAGGGAGGAGTCCTTCGTTTTCAATTTTTGGAATAGTTTTAGTAGAAATGGTACCAGCTCTTCTTTGTACCTGTGGTAGAATTCAGCTGTGAATCCATCTGGTCCTGGGCTTTTTTTGGTTATTAGATTATTTATTACTGCCTCAATTTCAGAACTCGTTATTGGTCTATTCAAATATTTAATTTCTTCCTGGTTCAGTCTTCGGAGTGTGTATGTGTCCAGTAATTTATCCATTTCTTCTAGATTTTCTAGCTTATGTACACAGAGGTGTTTATAGTATTTGCTACTGGTTGTTTGCATTTCTGTGAGGTCAGCGGTGATATCCCCTTGTCATTTCTGATTGTGCCTACTTGATTCTTCTCTTTTTGTCTTCTCTTAGTCTAGTTAGCAGTCTATCTATTTTATTAACTTTTTTTCAAAAAAGCAGCTCCTGGATTCATTGATTTTTTAAGAGGGTTTTTCATGTCTCTCTCTCCTTCAGCTCAGCTCTGATCTTTGCTATTTCTTGTCTTCTGCTAGCTTTGGGGTTTGTATGCTCTTGGTTCTACAGTCCTTTCAGTTGAGATGTTAGGTTGTTGATTCGAGATCTTTCCAGCTTTTGGATGCAGGCATTTAGTGCTGTAAATTTCCCACTTAACACTGTTTTAGCTGCATCCCAGAGATTGCAGTACATTGTCTCTTTGTACTTTGTATTTGTTTCAAATAACTTCTTGATTTCTGCCTTAATTTCATTGTTTACCCAAGAGTCATTCAGGAGCAGTTTATTCAATTTCCATGTAGTTGTGTGGTTTTGAATGAATTTCTCAATCTTGAGTTCTAATTTGATTGCACTGTTGTCTGAAAGACTGTTACGATTTCAGTTCTTGTGCATTTGCTGAGGAGTGTTTTACTTCCAATTGTGTGATCAATTTTAGAGTAAATGCCATGTGGCAATGAGAAGAATGTATATGCTGTTGAACTTTGGTGGAGAGTTCTGTAGATCTCTATCAGGTCCACTTGATCCAGAGCTGAGTTCGGGTCCTAAATATCTTTGTTAATTTTCTGTCTTAATCATCCATCTAATATTGTCAGTGGTGTGTTAAAGTCTCTCGCTATTATTGTGTGGGAGTCTAAGTCTCTTTGTAGGTGTATAAGAACTTTATGAATCTGGGTGCTTCTGTGTTGGGTGCATATATATTTAGGATAGTTAGCTCTTCTTGTTGAATTGAACCCTTTACCATTATATAATACCCTTCTTTGTTTGTTTGTTTGATCTTTGTTGGTTTAAAGTCTGTTTTGTCAGAAACTAGGATTGCTTTTTTCTGTTTTCCATTTGCTTGGTAAATTTTCCTACATCCCTTTATTTTGAGCTTGTGTCTCTCCTTGTATGTGAGATGAGTCTCTTGAAGACAGCATACTGATGATGGGTCTTGGCTCTTTATTCAGCTTGCCATTCTGTGTCTTTTAACTGGGGCATTAGTCCATTTACATTTGAGGTTAGTATTTTTATGTGTGAATTAGATCCTGTCATCATGATGCTTTTTTCCAGACTTGTTTATGTGGTTGCTTCAGTGTTGTGGCCTGTGTACTTCACTGTGTTTTTGTAGTGGCTGGTAATGGTCTTTCTTTTCCAAATGTAGTGCTTTCTTCAGGAGCTCTTGCAAGGCAGGCATTGTGGTGATAAATTTCCTAACCATTCACTTGTTTGAAAAGAATCTTATTTCTCCTTTGCTTATGAAGCTTAGTTTGGCCAGGTATAAAATTCTGGGTTGGAAATTATTTTCTTTTAGAACGTTGAATACTGGCCCCCAATTTCTTCTGGCTTGCATGGTTTTGGCGGAGAGGTCCACTGTTAGTATGATACGTTTCTTTTTGTAGGTGACCTGGTCTTTCTCTCTAGCTGCCCTTAACATGTTTTCTTTCATTTTGACGTTGGAGAATCCGATGATTTTGTCTTTGGGTTGATCTTCTTGTGGAGTATCTTACTGGCCTTCTCTGCGTTTCCTGAATTTGAATGTTGGCCTGTCTTGCTAGGTTGGGGAAATTCTCCTGGATAATATCCTGAAGTATGTTTTCCGACTTGGTTCCATTCTCCCTGTCTCTTTCAAGGATCCCAATTAGTCATAGGTTTGGTCTTTTTACATAATCCCATATTTCTCAGAGGTTTTGTTCACTCCTTTTCACTCTTTCTTCTCTATTCTAGTCTGCCTGTCTTATTTCAGATAGATCATCTTCAGGCTCTGAGATTCTTTCCTCCTCTTGGTCTGTCCTGCTATTGATACTTGCAGTTGCATTGTGAAGTTCTTGTTATATGGTTTTCAGTTCCATCAGTTGGTTATGTTCCTCTCTAAACTAGCTACTCTGGCTACCAGCTCCTGTATTGTTTTATCATGATTCTTAGCTTCTTTTCACTGGGTTACAGCTCAGCAAGTTTATTATTGTCCATTTTCTGAAGCCTACTTCTGTCAATTCAACTATCTTAGCCTCAACCCAGTTCTGTGCCCTTGCTGGTGAGGTGTCACAGTCATTTGGAACAGAAGAGGCACTCTGGCATTTTGAGTTTTCATTGTTTTTGAATTAATCCTTTCTCATCTTTATGAGCTTATCTACCTTTAATCCTTGAGGTTGCTGCCCTTTGAATTACATTTTTGTTGGGTCTTTATGTTGATGCTGTTGTTTTCTGCTTGTTTTTCTTTTAACAGTCAAGCCACTCTATCATGGGGCTGCTGAGGTTTGCTGGGGGTCCACTCCAGACCCCAGTCGCTTTGGTTTCTCCTATACCTGGAGGTATCACCAGTGAAGGCCACAAAAGAGCAGAGATGGCAGCCTGTGCCTTCCTCTAGAAGCTCCATCCTGGGGGGGTACTAACCTGTTGCCAGGTACTAACATGCAACTGTTGGAGGTGGCTGGAGACCCTTATTGGGAGGTCTCGCCCAGTCAGGAGGAATGGGATCAGGGACCTGCTCAAAGAAGCAGACTGGCTGCTTTTTGGTAGAGCAGGTGTGCTGCATTGGGTATTCTCCAAAGCCAGCAGGTTGAAGTGGCAGAGTCAACCAAACCGCAGAGATGGCAGACACCCCTGGCCCCCAGGAGCTCGGTCCCCGGGAGAGATCAAAGCTCTGTCTTTAGAACCCTGCCTGGAGTACCTGAAGCCCCCACAGAAAGGTCCCACTCGGTGAGGAGGAATGGATCAGGGTTCCACTTAAAGAAGCAGTCTGATCACAATCTGGCAAGGTAGCTGTGCTGCATCGTGGGGGACCCTTCCTCATCCAGACCATCTGTATTCCCCAAGCCTGCAGGCTGGAGTGGCTGAGTCCTCAGAACCACAGAGATGGCAGCCACCTCTCCCCCCAGGAACTCAGGTCCATCTCAGGTGGACTCCAACCCACTGCCGTTGGCTGGCTGGGATTCCAAGACAGTGAGTCTTAACCTGTGAGGTACTGTGGAAGTGGGGTCCACAGGACGATGCTCTTTGGCTCTCTGAATTCAGCCCCCTTCCTAGGGATATGTACAAACAGATTTCCTGCCTTTCCAGGGATCCCAGGGTTGGAGTACTTAAAATTCCTGGGTCTCTGTGTGCCTGAGTGGCTGCTCTGCCACGACTCCACATAGCTTTGTGTATCAGACCCAAGGCCCTGATGGCATGGGTTCACTAGGGTATCTCCTGATCCACGGGTTGCAAAGATCCATGGGAGAAGTGTGATTTCCCAGGCGAGGATGCACAATCACTCCTTCCGTTGCCCTCCCCCACTTTCACCCCTGCTGCTTTTCATTGTTCTCTGTGGCTCAAGTTGCTTGCCTAGTCAGTCTCGATGTGAGAACCTGGATATTTCAGTTGAAGGTGCTGAATTTAATATCCCTTTTTCATTCCACTCCGTAAGTGCTGCAGACCGCAGCTGCTTCTAATTGGCCATCTATACGATTTTCTATCTGAGAATAAGCCTGAGTAGACGTAAATGTTTAACAGGTGGCAAAAATAATTTGCAGCTAAATTCCTCCAGGGCATTAAGTATTAATTAAACACAGATGCAAGTTAAGTCTTCTTCCTATAGTCTATTTTTACCTCTAGACTCTACAATGAAGTTTTAATTAATCCTTCATAACTTAAGGTTTTATTAATCTTTGGAAGCATTTTCCCAAGTACGTTTTATTTCTTTATAACAAAACAACACTGTTAAATATAAGGAAAATCTTCAACTTATCTCTAAGGTACCAACTACCTGAACGTACTCAAGAAAAGATTGATGATAATTATTTTATTTCTCTCAGTTCATTCTATTTCAGAAGAAAAGTAAGTAACAGTTCTGCCTTTGATCTCCCCAATGCTACAGGTATATAATCTGCTAACTGTGAAGGATCTCACCAATTTTCCTGACAATGTGGACCAGCAGGAGGAAGAACAAGGACACTGTCCCCATCCTTTCTTCATTCGTAATGGAGCCTTCTATGTTCCCTTATCAAGTAATGATGAAGCAGATACTTATAGCTTCCTCAAGGTAAAATTCTCACTACTTATTAACATGCTGGCTTGTGATTTTTTGAATGTTAATAAAACTCTGTATCTATTCATAATCTTAGTGATTATGTAGACTTGCCTCTCCATTTTTCAGCAGAGAGCAATGAAGCCAATAAAAAGGTTGAAGTCTCTGTCAGGATAACATAGAAGTTCAGTTTGTGAGTCAAGACTAGATCTAACCTCTGCCTATTCATCCAGATACTTTTTAGTTATATTTAGGGTTTTCTTGCAAACTAAAAAATAATAAATAAAGAATAAAACCTTAATAACCCATAAGTTTTGTAATTTAACTACTCTATATTTACTGTCAAGTGTTTTGCCATAGAATTAATATAAGGTTACTGGAATTACGTAGTGCAGTCTCTAAGGATAGTATGTTTTATATATTCTAATCAAGCTTACAAGTTGATTGAATTATTATTTTTTTCCAGGGGATGGGATTGAAGGTGTTCACTAACTCGAAAATCCGAAAACCAAAGTCGTGTTCAGTCATCCCCCCCATGTCTGCAGGAGTAATAGGTCAAGGATACTATAGAGGTAAAATTTGCTTTTAATTTTATTTCATGTCCAACAATATTACTATGCCAAAAATGCTAAAATGAAATAATGTAGCCCTATTTCCATTTTATACACACAAGGAAACCAAGATTCAAATTAATTGTTTCTTGCTGAGGTGACTTAGCTGGTGATAGCCAGAACTGATCAAGGATTATTTTTTAGATACATCAGATACTTCAGGGCACAAAATCAGATAAAATACAAGATTCTGATGTACCATAAGAGAGGGAAAATGCTGACAATGGAAGGAGAGAATAATTCTGATTATGGAAACAGGAAAGACATTAATAGGGATGCTGTATTTTGAAAAACATAAAGAAGGACAAAGGGCTTCCCTGGTGACAAGAAACAATGTGAACATCACCGAAATATCTCCTAATCCATGGCCAAACCCACTACTCAAATACAGCAGCCTTTTTCAAGACCCTTCAACTTATTAAACATCTGTCTCGTCACCAGATCTACTTACACTTGAACACTATCCAGCCATTTCTCATCCCTCTCTCATGAATCCAACTCCCCTTTTCTCCAAAATATTCCTGACGTTCATCTGCTAACAAATATTTATATGCTCGGATTGGAAATTAGAAGTCCTATATGTGAAGTGGGTGTGTCACATCTCCTCTCTAAGCCTCAAATCCTTCGTTAATAAATTGAAGGAATTTGACTAATGGTTCTTCAAGACCTTGCAAAATGCCCAATAAGATAACTAAATATAATGTACCAACACAAATTAAGAACTTTGATTGTTTAGCATTTTCCATGTTCCTTGGCATTTAAGATTAATATCCATGTTTAAATGAGCTTTATTATCAAGAAAATGGCACCTTTTCAAGGGCCATGGACTGTTTATCTCTAAGTATACCTTCAATGATAGCACAAATTTCAAACAATTTCTCAAAAATGGTAAATATGATTTTGTCATGTAACTAAGACGTTATATAAACAATGAGAATACAGAATAAGGGAAAGGAAATTAGCCATGATATTTACATAGAACAAACTTCAAGTTTAAACCATGAAGGTTTAAGGGGAAGGAAATGTTCTTGAATTTATTAAAACTGAAATTGGGGGTATATAATAACACTCAGGAAAAAAAAGAGCTTCTAAAATGTGTGGTGAATACACAACAGGGATTGAAATTAGTAGCTATAAATGAGCCAGGTATATGAGGAAATAAAAGAACTAAGAAAACTGAAATACCTTGTGAAATTTCTGGACAATAAGTTCAACAACATGAAGCCATTTCCATGACTATTTGGGAAGTCATCATGCACCCTGAAAGTGTTTAATGCTATAGAACAGTACATATGAAGAAGATCAATTCAATAGCGTTGGTAGGACCTAAAAGAGAGGACAAGTGAAAGATAATAATTAAACTAAACAAGGAACTAAAATTATACTAGACAATGAAAGACATGGCTAGTACCTGAAACTACAAAAATTAAGAAGTTACAAATTTTAATTCGTGTGTTCAATATTTACTGACATAGTTTCTGGTTATATAACAAACATTAATAACAAAACTATTCAACTATATGAAGGTTATGTTCTAATAGGCACAGAGAGAATATAAACAAAATAAGCAAGTAAATTATATGGCTCACTATAAGTTCATAAATGCTATATGGAAAAATTCAAGTAGGGAAGGGATGTTGAGACTGAATGAAGTTGAAGATTAAACAGGGGGGGTGGTCAGTAAAGATCTTACCAAGAAAGTGAAATTTGAGCAAAAACTTGAAGGAAGACAACAAGCCATGTGACTGGAAGATGAGTGTCATAGTCCTAGGAAACAATATCAATAATAGAAAATACTTATGCAGTGCTTTCTATGCTCCAGGAGATAGATCATAGGGAGATAGGTGATTGATAGATTGGTAGATTTGATAGATCAGTGGATAGTTAATAGATAGATGAGTTTAGATAGATTTCCTTAATTCTTGCAGTAGCCTTATAAGGTAGGTATTTTTAACACCATTTTTCATACGGAAAAACTGAGGCCCAGAAAGGTTAAATAACTCAGCCACTAAGATCTCATAGCCAATAAGATGTAGCATGCGGTAGATTCAAGTCAGGGAGTTTGATTCCAGATCTCATGTTCATAACCTCCTCACTAGTCTATCTCTCAAAGGCTTTGAGGTGAGAGTATGCCTGAAATGCTCTAAGCAGAGAAGGGAAACCAGTGTGGTTGGAACAGAATGAATAAAGTGTGAGCAGTTGGAGAGAGAGATCAGAGCAATACTCGAGGCCACATTGTGTGGGGCTCGTAGGTCATAGTAAGGACTTGACTTTTATACTATGAGTGAAATAAGAAGGTTTTCAGAAGAGGGGTGACATGATCTAATATATGTCTCAATCACACTAGATTCTAAATTAAAAGAAAATATTCAGGGTTTTTTTGTTTTTGTTGTTGTTTGCTTGAAGGTATTAAAAGTCAAAAAGTATTACAAAGGGTTGAGCAGCCCTTTTTAAGCCATGAACAGAAAATTTCATTGAAAGTATTTTGAGATCAGCAACGAAACAGAGTATGAGTGGCTTAGTCCAGAGTTCAACAAAGTTTCATAAAGTCAAATGGGGAAAAGAAGCAAGAAAAAAAACCAAGATTTTTGTCATGGGAAACTGATTCAAAGGCATTTACTGTAGAGATTATTAGTTGTGGCATGCAGAAGAATAAAACTTTGATACAGAGACTAAGACAGGATACATGGAAAGTCAAGTTGACAGTAAGAGTAGGAAGGATATAGCCATCGTCCTCTGAATGGAGTTGAAATAACACATAATGCCATGGTTTGTTAACTGCAATAACTGGAGAGGTTGGAGGGCCCTTGACATATCCAACAGAAAATGGAAAATAGTTCATTTAGGTGTATCATCCTTTTAGATATTTCAATATTTAAGATAAGAGTGAAGACAGAGAGGACAGAACATCAGTGAGAAATCGGTCAGAAATCGTTACCTCTTGGAAGGACATGGGGTAAGAAGGTGTATGATATTCACTAAAGAAATCACTACTGATGCTTTTTTCAGTGGAGTAAACTATTAGGGTGAAATTGCTAGAAATATATTTTTCCTTATAAATATTCTTTCACAAGGTATTTCTGAAATATCAGATGGGATACATGGGAGGGAGATCTTAACTCAAATTCAATTAGTAAGCATGATTTCAGGCACAACATGGACAAAATTGTCTACATGTCTAGCTCTCTGCCCTCTCACATTGGTAAATGATTTCTTTGTCTCAACTACACAGGCATTTCAAATGGAAATATCTGTTTTTGACATCTGAATAGTTTATTTCAGATATCAAAAAATAAGTGGAATAAAATCTAATGCTCTAATCTTATTCCCCAAAGAACAACAGTTTTGCAAACTTCCATATAGTACACAGAATTTAAATCATTAAATTCTGTTCACTCCACTGGTAATTCCACTTTCAGTATAGCAACCACTGACAATGCCCAAAGAGCATTTTACAATTCTTGCTGAGATTCTCTAAGAATGAAGCAATACTGTCTCAACTTCAAAACTGGTCCTTCCCCACAAAACCCATAGAACTGTCTCCAAGTGATCTTGTTTTTCCAACTTCCACTCACATCAAATTATGCTATGTCTAGGATACATAGAATTTCCACCTTTGACAAAGACTCCTCTCTTTTCAGAGAGTGAGAGATCACAAAGTATTTCCCAAGTTCTACAACTTCTACAAGACTTTTAGGACAGTCTGAGCAGGAAAACTGAAAATTTTTTCTCTGACGTCTCACGTGTGCACCATGAAATTAATGAACGCTTTTCCCTAACTAGATAATTTTCTCTACTTTATTAGGTCCAGGAGCAGCAGGGAGACCATATCCTCCTCAAATGAGCGCCTATAATATAATGCCTTTAAATAATGAACAAAGTTCAGGGCCAGTCCCTGAAACGGTACGAAGCTATTTTCCTGAGACTTGGATCTGGAAGTTGGTGGCAGTGGAGTAAGTAACTTTACTTTCCTCCATTTGCTGAGGGGAGGGAATGTGGTTCCTCCAACATTTTCAATTCTAAGATAATCCTTCTGAAAAGTTCTGAATAATTATCTTAATCTCTTTTTAGGATAGACCTAAGTAAAATGCTGCAATTGTATAAGCTTATTAATGTAATTGTCTCAGTGCTGAGCAATTCTAAAATAAGTATTCCTGATACCGTCAAATAGTAGACATGAGAACTATAATATTCAGTTCTATATGTACTGCTTAATGTCATTCAGAGAGCCTTCTGTAAATATCAGGGCTGGAGCAGGGACATAAACAAATCAGGCTACATTAATCCAGTGGTCTCATTGGTCATGATTCTTAAAAATGCTTATTTATGGGATTACACATTAGCAAGGGAAGCCAAGGACCAAAATGAATCGCAATTCAAATATTTTTATTCCAAGTACAGACACGTGGGATATGATCATTTGTTGATAAGAGGGAGAGGTACCATTTAGTGGCTTTCGTTTTCCCAACTCAGATCCCATGACATAATCTAGTGTTCACACGCATGCACACACCCATATACCCTTAAGTGGATTCAGTTCTTGACATTAGCTTTATGCATCTTGATTCTCACTTGAGGAAAGGTGGCTCACATTCATTATTTGTATTCTTCACTTGTCCTCCACCCCAGCTCATCAGGTGTGGCTGAGGTAGGAGTAACAGTCCCTGACACCATCACCGAGTGGAAGGCAGGGGCCTTCTGCCTGTCTGAAGACGCTGGACTTGGTATCTCTTCCACTGCCTCTCTCCGAGCCTTCCAGCCCTTCTTTGTGGAGCTCACAATGCCCTACTCTGTGATCCGTGGAGAGGCCTTCACACTCAAGGCCACGGTCCTAAATTACCTTCCCAAATGCATCCGGGTAAGGAAAATGAGGGTGAACAGGAAAGGTGGGTAGAACAAAAGATTCCTTTGATCAGTCAGCTCCTGATTCTGTTCCTGAAACTAAGGATAATTCAAGGAATTGTGTGTGAGCACTGTGAATAATTAGTGCTATGCAAAGCGGGACATGATCAGAGAGATAATACAATGATATGTGTGCTATGGGTGCTTAAACCATGGCTCTCTAAGCCACACCCTGCTTTTTTATTTCTTAGCACATGCAGAATTCTTTGCTACAAGTTAGGTTTTATGTCAGGAACATTCTTGAAGCTGACACACAACTCAGCTTTCTCAGTTCCACGAGTGTCATTCTCCAACCCCTCATCTCGAAATCTCCACAATATATAATTTTAATTTATCTTATAGCACGTATCTCTTTGTAAATTATGTAATAGTGGTTGTATATAGATCATCTTTCTTGTAACACAATATCCTCAAGATCGGGAGCCTCTCATATACCATTCCCCATGTTTTATGTCTTGTATGGAGTAGACATGTGATATATGTTGTAAGAAATAGGAGAAGAGAGGGAGAAAGAAACAGTCAGAAAATCTACATAGCAGCAGATAATACTCCCTAGGGCAATATACAATCACTGCTTTTCCCTTTCATCTGCTACTGCCAAGTCTGCATGTCTGCAATCTACCCTAATGCAAATGCCAGATCCTCCTAATACATAACCAGCCTTGATTTGCATCATTGCCATTTCCATGCTTCTTAAAGCATGGATGAATCTATATGACATACATTTTTCTTACAAATCCCAATTTACTGCAGCATCTCACCCTTGGCCCCAATTCTACATGTTCATGTCTTTCCATATTCTCATCATTTCTGTCTCTGCCTCACATGGGCTGATAGGTCAGTGTGCAGCTGAAAGCCTCTCCAGCCTTCCTAGCTTCCCAAAATACAAAGGGAGAAGAATCCTATTGTATCTGTGGAAATGAGCGGCAAACCTTGTCTTGGACAGTGACTCCTAAAACTCTGGGTGAGTGACAGTACCCAAAAGGGCCTATCAATCAACAAGGATGGTGGCTGTCTGAGCACTTTTTTCATCATATTCTCTGTTTTATTTGCCATAGATATAATTCTATAAAGTTAACATTTTTTCCTATTTCTATCCACAATGACCTCCTCCCACTGTTCTCACCCAAGCTAGTCCCCATAATCACTACTCTTGAACATTGGCTACTCAGTATACATTAACCTTGTGGGTTTTTTTTTTTTTTTTAACCCTTATTTTCTATTCTGGCCAATTGTAAGTTTAGGTGTAGTCCTTAAAGGTGATTGGACTATCAGAATGGATACTCACGTTTTCAATATTCCTTGTTTTAGGGAATGTGAACTTCTCAGTGAGTGCAGAGGCAATGCAGTCCCTAGAACTCTGTGGAAATGAGGTTGCTGAGGTCCCTGAGATTAAAAGAAAAGACACAGTCATCAAAACCCTGTTGGTGGAGGTAACATATTTTTGGGAGTCCCTAACAACTGTAAGAATGCAACACCGGGTGGTCACTCTTGAGACAACAAAGAACCATTAATATCATGCTCACATAATACATCCTGTAAAACTAATGGAATTTCCTATCCTAAAAGCATTGCAGCAGACATTGCCAGCTATTGTAAATCTTTTTTCACAAACTATTTGAGTGCAATTTCTTGATCTCCACCTCTTTCCTAAGATTCACATATCTCTCATGCCCATTACCTTTGATTCACTGCCCTTATTATCTCTTCCCATTTTCTCTCTACCACCCTCCTTTGTTCTTCAATGTTTTATGGATTTGTAATAATTTAATAACAAGTAGGATGTTATGTTCTCACTTATAAGTGGGAGCTGAATGATGCAAACACATGGAGGGGAGCAACACATACAGGGCCTGTCTGAGGGTGGGAGTGAGAGGAGGGAGAGCATCAGGAAGAATAGCTAGTGGATGCTGGGTTTAATACCTAGGTGAGGAGATGATCTGTGCAACAAACCACCGTGGCACACGTTTACTTATGTAACAAACCTGCACATCCTGAACATGTCCCCTTGAACTTAAAATAAAAGTTGGGGAAAAAAAGAGTAGAATGGTAAACATCATTCACGTAAACCCTACCCATCAAAGAAAGGAATCTATGGTGGTTCTCTTGTCACCAGGATGTTTCTATCTTTTCTCCTTTTCTTTCTTTTCATCCAAGGCTGAAGGTATTGAGCAAGAAAAGACTTTCAATTCCATGACCTGTGCCTCAGGTAAGAGTCCATCCTCATAATCACAGTGGGATCAAAGCCACAGAGGGGTATAAACCTCAATGCATATTCATACGTATTATCTCCCAGTTTTCAGCGTGTTCCATTAAAGGCAGCATAATACTAAATATTTCTTTATGTACGTTTTACAGATGAAGACATTGAGCCCAGGAGAGCAAGTTAATGTGACTCAGGTGGTACAGACAGGACTAATACCTGGGCTTTCTTGGTTTACACGTAGTTATTTTACCTGGATAGCCCAGTGGCTGCTCACTGACAAGCCCAGCTGCAGAAGCCTAGAGTGTCCCAGGACGAGGTAGAAAGAGAGCAGGATTGGCCGGGCGTGGTGGCTCACATCTGTAATCCCAGCACTTTGGGAGGCTGAAGCGGGAGGATCACTTGAGGTCAAGGGTTTGAGACCAGCCTGGCCAACATGGTGAAACCCTGTCTCTACTAAAAGTACAAAAATTAGCCAGGCCTGGTGCCAGGCGCCTGTAGTCCCAGCTACGTGGGGGGCTAAGGCACGAGAATAGCTTGAACCCGGGAGGCAGAGGTTGTAGTGAGCCGAGATCGCACCACTGCACTCCAACCTGGGCCACAGAGTGAGACTCTGTCTCAAACAAACAAACAAACAAACAACAACAACTAAACAGAGCAGGGTCATGAAAAGTTTGAATCCCAAGAGATAGTCTCTAAAACAGCTGCTGACAAAACGTATAGCATTTTCTACCCATCTCACTACAAATGTGTGTTTTCCGTGTGAGAAAATAATTTACATTTAACTTCATCATATCATTGAGAACTAGTTCTAGCTTTTATACAGCACTGCCACATTATTAGTTCTATGTCCAGAGTGTATACAACACTGTATTTGTCATTTGAGAAGGGCTAATTTAAGATATATTCATGTTATCTATTTGTAAACATGGGAATCCACTCAAATATTACATAGAGTAAGGGAGGCAGTAAAATAACTCGTATTATTGTGAGTATAAGTCTTAATAGTGCTACGAAAGAGAGCGATAGTTCCCCCACAAAGTCTCAGACATCTTTTAGAAAGCTACTGAGCACAGCGATGCAAAACATAGTTAAGTGAGGAGAGGAAGGACCCTGGAAGTCACACAGTGCCAAAAGCAATTAGACTGTTAAAGGTAAACCTCATCATTAAATCAAATTCTTATTCCTAGAACCCAGAGTTCCTCAAGGAGATATCATAACATTACTGCTCACTCTAATAATAAAATAACCACAATAATAATAATTGCTCACGTTCATTGAAATTCAGTATGTTGCAGATCCTGTTCTGAATGTTTTACATGTTTTTTTCCCTCAAATCATCACAATTTACCCAAGGTCACAAAGCGGGGCCAGTACCATATCCAGGCAGCGTGGCTCTGAAGCTCTCACTACATTATAATCGCTAAATTGTATTATAATCATAGAGGTCCTCCTTTAACATGGGCTGTCTGTTTCTAAAGGTGCTGATGTGTCTGAGCGGCTGTCCTTGAAGCTCCCATCAAATGTGGTCAAAGAATCTGCCAGAGCTTCTTTCTCAGTTCTGGGTGAGTCACCTTCCATTTAGTAAACCTAGGCCAAAAGAGTTGCCACTGTACATCTTATCTATGTATTTGTATTTGAATTATCAAGTTCTTGATAGCTGCTATTCTAGTTAGGATCCTGGAAATCACACTCTGTGTGTGTAACTTATCTCTTACCTAAATGATAGACTCTGAACTTAAAAGCCATTTTTGTGAATAATGTTGGCTGCTGATGAACTGAAATTATTCTGACATCTAATCTTTCACATTCCCCAGGTGACATACTAGGTTCTGCTATGCAAAATATACAAAATCTCCTCCAGATGCCCTATGGCTGTGGAGAACAGAACATGGTTCTGTTTGCTCCTAACATCTATGTCTTGAACTATCTGAATGAAACCCAGCAGCTGACGCAGGAGATCAAGACCAAGGCCATTGGCTATCTCATCAGTGGTACGTGAGACAGAGAAAAATGTATTTTGTTACTCTAATGAAACTTTTCCCAATGAGGCTTCAGTTATATCATCAAATATTAACCCACGAAGACAATTTTTATGAAAACAGCAATCTTCCCACACTCTTAACAGGATGTTGTGTTTTGATATATCCATAACATTCACAAAACTATGGCAGATTACAGGACGTCATAAAACGTCCATGGCTCCTGGATGCATCAGCCTGCACATATGGATGGCCTGCCTTTCTTTAATGCTTCATGAACCATCTGTAGCCTTCCCTTTCAGGTTACCAGAGACAGCTGAACTACAAACACCAAGACGGCTCCTACAGCACCTTTGGGGAAAAATATGGCAGGAACCAGGGCAACACTTGGTAAGAAAGAAAATATATTCTGAGTTTCAACTATGAGTTCAAAACATGCACATAGATTCCCTGTCTTAGTCCATTTTCTGTTGCTTACAGCAGAAAACCTGAAATTAGGAAATTTATGTTGAAAAATAAATTTATTTCTTACAGCTGTGAAGGCTGATAAGTCTGAAGTCTAAGGTCTGCATCTAGTTGAGAGTCTTCTTGCTGGTGTGGACTCTGAAGAGTCCCATGGTGATGCAGGGCATCATATGATGAGAGGATTGGATGTGCTCAGTCAGGTCTCTCCTTCTCTTCTTTTACTTTCTTTGTTTTACTTTGTAGAGACTGAGCTAGCATCTTCTCCTCTTCTTATGAAGCCACCAGTCCAACTCTCATGATAGCCCTTTAATCTAGGAATGGATTCATTCCATTCATGACAGCAGAACCCCCATGATCCAATCACCTTTTAAAGGCTCCACCTCTCAATACTACCACATTGGGGATTAAGTTTTAACATAAGTTTTGGTGGAGAAACCATTTCTAAACCATAATGTTACCCTATTTAATTATTATAGCTACCCTGCAAAGTGAGAGTTATTAGCTTCATTTTACAGAGGAGAAAACTAATATTCAGTGTGGATAAACAAATGTGTCAGGAGCAAACATCTAATAAGTGGCAAAATTGAAAACAGTTTTAGGTTGACTTTTTTAATCCAAAATACCGAGATCCTCTTCCTTCTCATGTTGCTAAGAGAACATTATAAGTTTGTAACTTGCCCCCTTAACTTGTTGCTCAGCACTAAGAGGTGTTAGAAAAATTCTAGAAAAAAACCACAACATGATAGTAAGGTATGACAGAGCATACCTTACTACCTTCTACTAGGTGATATCCTTTCTCTCTCTCTCTCTGTAGTTTTGCCACACAGGCAAACACAGGAAAAGAAAGTGGAGGGGCAGGATAATGGAGGGAAATAGTTACTGAGGCAGAACATTAGAAGTTAGCTGATTAGAGTTAAAACTACAGAAAGTAAGCTAAGAAATCTATGAAAGGAAATAAATGCATAAAGCCCACAGTGTAAAAGCAAATGCCTTAGTTAACCAACCAAGAAAACTAGAAGGAGCCTGAATCTCTAAAGTGGCATAGAAATGCTTTAGGAAGCAAGGACAAGTTGGTAATGGATTGAACAACATGTGGCAACAAAAAAAGAAAAAAAGAAATTTCCAAGTTAAAAGAAACAGTCTCCAAACTCTCAGTAATAGCTGATTGACTTTCTTGGGGGCGCACTGTGATAGGTGAGCCTATGTGTACAAAACAGAGCAGTGAAGTGCTCAATGAAAACAGTCTCAGCACTGCATTTTTCCTCCCGCTAGGCTCACGGCTTTTGTACTGAAGACTTTTGCCCAGGCTCGATCCTACATCTTCATTGATGAAGCACACATTACCCAGGCTCTCACGTGGCTCTCCCAGATGCAGAAGGACAATGGCTGTTTCAGGAGCTCTGGGTCACTGCTCAACAATGCCATAAAGGTGATCTGTTCCATGAACTTCTGACCCTATGACACATCAATATAACATCCCCCAGGGGTGAGGGGAGGAAGGAGGTACGAGGAAATTGCAAAGATGAAGTCCTGGATGATGTGGGAAGGCATCAGGGAAAGAGTATTAAACCTTCTACAGAGAAGGAAGAAACTGGGCCAGATGCAGTGGATCACACCTAGAATCACAGCACTTTGGGAGGCCAAGGCAGGTGGATCACTTGAGCCCAGGAGTTCAAGACTAGCCTGGGCAACACAGCAATATCCAGTCTCTACAAAAACACATTTTACAAAATTAGCCAGGCATGGTGGCCTGTGCCTGTAGTTGCAGCTACTTGAGAAGCTAAGGAAGGAGAATTGCTTGAGCCTAAGAGCTTGAGGCTGCCACGAGGTGTGATAGTGCCACTGCACTCCAGCCTGAGCTACAGAGCAACACCCTGTCGAGAGAGAGAGAGAGAGACAGAGAGATAAAAATGGTATACTTTGAATGGGGGCGTTACTTTACCTGATAGAAGCAGAGACTGAGGAGTGTTTCCATCCAACAGAAGAGAATATACTAACACTTGGCATTGGAATTAATCGAATCAACGTTGTATTCACAGGGAGGTGTAGAAGATGAAGTGACCCTCTCCGCCTATGTTACTATCGCCCTTCTGGAAATTCCTCTCCCAGTCACTGTAGGTACCAGCTTAATCTGATTCCCTGCCATGAAAACTGTAAACCTGCTGTCTGGAATGCCACCCTGCTAAGGGCTGAGTCTCAAGTCTCTTTTGGTTCAATGATGAGGCATTTCTCAGATGGATAAGCTCTTTGGTTGATGCATTAAGAGGGATCTACACTTGTCCAGTAATGCCCTTAGTCTATGTATCAAAGCCAATCCTAAAAACAGTTTCTCCAGTCTTATTCCTTAGAATTGAACTATAAAGTGAAGAGATTGAAATATTTCTCTATTTAAATTTTATGAATATCTAGCTGTCTGCCCATCTGTCTGAAATCCATTAATAACATGTGACTGTCAACATCCAGCTCTCGGCTTGCAGACCCTCTATTCACCCTAGTTTGACACAACCACCTTTTTGCCTTTACAGCACTCTATTGTTCGCAATGCCCTGTTCTGCCTGGAGTCAGCCTGGAATGTAGCAAAGGAGGGGACCCATGGGAGCCATGTCTACACCAAGGCATTGCTGGCCTATGCTTTTTCCCTAGTGGGAAACCAAGATCTGAGTAGAGAAATACTGAACTCACTTGATAAGGAAGCTGTGAAAGAAGGTGAGAGCTCTTATAAGTGGGAGCTGAACAATGAGAACACATAGATACAGGGAGGGGAACAACACACACTGGGGCCTGTCTGGGAGGTGCAGAGAGGGAGAGCACAGAGGATAAATAACTAATGCATGCAGGACCTAATAACTAGGTGATGGTTGAGAGGTGCAGCAAATCACCATGGCACACCTATGTAACAAACATGCACATCCTGCACATGTACCACAGAACTTAAAATTAAATTAAATTTAAAAATAAATAAATAAATAATAAAAGTTTTTTTAAGTGTGTAAAAAAAGGTGAGAGCAAACAGCCAATGGTACCAAATTTCCATTTCCATTTACACTGATTCTACAAAAAGAGGAGAAATATATTCCTGCTGAAATCCACAAGTTTCATCTGTAATTCTTTAGCCAAGTCATACATTGTGAGATCAGAGCACCTCTTATAAAACTATCTTCTCTAGCTAATACGGTGAAACCCCGTCTCTACTAAAAAATACAAAAAACTAGCCGGGTGAGGTGGCAAGCGCCTGTAGTCCCAGCTACTTGGGAGGCTGAGGCAGGAGAATGGCATAAACCCGGGAGGCGGAGCTTGCAGTGAGCTGCTGAGATCTGGCCACTGCACTCCAGCCTGGGCAACAGAGCGAGACTCCGTCTCAAAAAAAAAAAAAAACTGTCTTCTCTGGGATTGCGTATGTTATACAGAACGGAACATAATAGATGTAATGCTGCTGATAAATTGTGGAATTTTATTTCTACTTGCTAACACCAATATAATAGACAAATATATTCATTTTCTCATGATTTCTGCCTACTTACTTGAATGAAAAGAAGTACAACAGCTCTTCCACACCCCCTAAACCCCCACCCCATGCCGTCCTGGCTGCACCGTGCTCGCTTCATGCTCCGGGCTCCTGCTAAGCTAGTGCTGCTGTAGTCTCCTTTCAGCTACCATCATAATTATGTACCAGGATCTCATCAGCCATGCTGAGATGTTCTCTGACATTTACAAGATCCAGAGATGGAGGAAGGACTGTGCCTGGAGGTGGAGGGGAAGATGGTCAGTAGGACAGAGGGTGACACTGATGACTCGCTTATTGGTGGAAATGCCTTCACTGAGGTTTCCCAAGGCAAAGGTACTGGAAGCAGAGTAATCACCGGTGTTGATATTGTCAAGAACAATCACATGCAGGAACCAACTTCACCAAAGAAGCCTACAAGAAGAACATCAAAGCTGACATAAAATCAAAGAAAAACTTGAAGAACAGAGACCAGAAGGAGTAAAACCTTTTATGACAGGAGCTGCAGAACAAATCAAGCACACTCTTGCTAATCTAAAAACTACCAATTCTTCACTTGATCTTAGCCAAAAGGTCAAGAAGCAATAAAATCTACCGGTTCTTTATTAGTGAAAACAGTAACTCCTATAGCATGGTGCCTCTGCCGGACTACCGGGAGGGTGGTGTGACTCCACAGAAGATTTTCCATGGTTTAGAAATGGAAAAATGTTAACAAATTTGGCAGTTACTTTGGATGTATCACCTGTCATCATAACTGGCTTCTGCTTGTCATCCACACAACACCAGGACTTAGACAAGTGGAACTGATGCCATCTTGAGATCTTCGTTTGTTTTGACCATGATTTATTTGGAGCAGAGGCATTGTTTTTAAGGAAAAAAGTCAGAAAGGTTGTCTAAAAATAAAATGCATTCAAACTCGTTTGAAAGAGTGTTATATAGTTTAGTACATATTTAAACTCAATCTATCTTGTAGTGTTCTTGGAGAAACTAGAGTCTGGTTGTAGACCACTATTAGAAAGAATACGACTGCCATGAGATAACTTCTACAGTGGAAACTATATCTGAGGCTGAAGTACAAAAAAAACAAGAATCAAAAGTTTTAATTCTGAGTTGAATTAACGGGAAAGAACATGCTTATAGAAGTGTCAACATTTGAAGTGGGGCCTTATACATTTCATCACCTACAATGGAAGTAGTTAATTCTGGAAGAGGTTACCAAAGAACAAAAAGGGACCGATGCAATTGAGGAGAAAAAAAAAAGAAAGAAAGAAAAGAGATACAACAAAAAGAAAGAAAACTCAATCACATTTTCAAAGTATTTTTATCTCTATTTGCCAGAGAGAGCATCACAAAAGTCATTTTAGGTTTTATATTCTACTCTATACTGCAATTCTCAGGAAATATCACAAACAATGAAAGAACTCTGTCTACCACTTTTCCCTTCCATCAGTCCAACTAAAATAACATTTGAGAGATTGGTGAGTATGCTCTATGCTTCTTCCTCCATCAGCCTACCCTACCTTCATCCCACAGGACGAAGTTCAGCATGAAAGTGTGAGTTAGTGAGTTTTAGGAGTTTATGACAGAGAAGAACTTGCTTCTCCTGTATTATTTTCAGCTCCATGTATTATGAATGTGCATTCCCTTATTTACCAGTTATAATTACTTATTTGTGAGTTGCAATTATCTCCTGTTTCTTACCATTAAGACAACCTCGTCCATTGGGAGAGACCTCAGAAACCCAAGGCACCAGTGGGGCATTTTTACCAACCCCAGGCTCCCTCTGCTGAAGTGGAGATGACATCCTATGTGCTCCTCGCTTATCTCACAGCCCAGCCAGCCCCCACCTCTGGGGACCTGACCTCTGCAACTAACATTGTGAAGTGGATCATGAAGCAGCAGAACTCTCAGGGCGGTTTCTCCTCCACCCAGGTCAGTGGCTCCCAAAGAGTCTTCTGCTCCAAGTTCACTTGGCAATTGGGAGGCTTAAAAGTAGAACAGTTAATAGAAAAGAGAAGGCAATTATTAAATCATAGAATAAGTATCTAGGAATATTTGAGGACCATGGGAATTTAAAGGAAAGACTTAAGACATCCTCCACAACAATTTTCACTAAGCCCAATGTTAATGTGTTAGCAACATGGAGACTTACAAGGAGCATCTTTACCCTCTAAAGCCGTGCTATGGTCATTGGACACATTCTATACCAGAGTTTTTCAGCATCAACACTATTGACATTCAGAGCCACATCATCGTTGTAAAAGGAGCTATCCTCAGCCTTATAAAATGTTAAATAGCATCCCTGGCCTCTCCCCATTAGATGCCAGTAGCACCCCACTTCCAGCTGAAACAAGAAAAAATTTCCTCCAGTTGGGAATCAACGTTCCAGGCATCTTCAGAATCTAACAAGAAATCCTCTAAGATGTATCCCCCCAAAAATGTGTAATTAAAAGCACAGTGACTAAGTAGAATCCATTTTGATCTTTTCAGAACGAGAAGTTCCATTTCAACTACTCCAAGGAACTCAGTCTCTTCACTCCTTTCTACTTTCCCTGAGAGTGCTCTTCTTACTTTCTCTTTAAGTTGATCTTTTTTAAGCTGAAGCTCTTGAAAATTTATTTTTCTAGCATAATTCTAAAAATATTTTATCGAAAGTATAAATGATTATATTAAACATCCAGAGTGTCTGACTTTTCCCTCCTACCTGTCTTCTTTCAACATTTAGGATCTACATAGTGAAACTTCTGTTTTTCAGAGAGATTAGGTAGGGGAAATAAAAACAAGCTAGATGAAGGTAAAAAGAAACTCAAGAAAGTGCAACTTGTCTGGTACCATTTTTATGTACAGTATCCCTCTTCCATCTAACTGGTCATCAATCATCTACTTAAAAATGGTCACTATTTTTGTCTTAACTTCTTAGTTTTAGACCTATTCTTTGAAGGACATATCCAAAAGGACTATCGATGAAAATAAATTGTGAAATTAATAAACATTATTAGCCTTTTATTTCATTTGGAGAAACTGCAGCATGATTTTGATAATGCCTAAAAGGCAGAGAAAAAGGAAAGGCAGTTAGTGAAGACCTACTTTAGGGGTAAAAAGTCAGCTTCCCTCATGGCAGGTTAACACAGACTTTGGAGGAAAATCCCAGACACCAAAAATTTACTCTTTGGGGCGGTTGTCCACTCATCTCTTCCAGGACACAGTGGTGGCTCTCCATGCCCTGTCCAGGTATGGAGCAGCCACTTTCACCAGAACTGAGAAAACTGCACGAGTCACCATTCAGGATTCACGGACCTTTTCCACAAATTTCCAAGTAGACAACAACAACCTCCTGTTACTGCAGCAGATCTCATTGCCAGAGCTCCCTGGAGAATATGTTATAACAGTAACTGGAGAAAGATGTGTGTATCTTCAGGTGAGGCTCCAAGGTTATATGGGTGAGAGTCAACTTTAAACTTGCCAATTGAAATGGAAACTCTGTTCCTTCCTTCCTGAGAAAGTAAAGGGCACCTCCGGAGACATTAAATAATGAGGAAGTGAGGGGTCCCAGAAAAAGAGAGAAACTGATAGTGTCTTTGCTGTTTCACAGACATCCATGAAATATAATATTCTTCCAGAAAAAGAGGACTCCCCATTTGCTTTAAAAGTGCAGACTGTGCCCCAAACTTGTGATGGACACGAAGGCCACACCAGCTTCCAGATCTCACTGACCGTCAGGTAAGACATTCTGACCTCACCACCTGATCTTTGGCCCCAAAGCAACTTGGAATTACCAGAAATTAATAGTCCATTTGGAAGCTATGTTATTAGATTAATATAATTTAGAATTGATATATCTATAAATGAATTTAACCTTTTATCATTATGATGTGATCCTTTCTCTCCTAAAAATATAAAAGTAATATATACTAAATCACGAATGAACCATATACATGAGGTGTGCAAAAACCACAGATATGTTAAAAATGCCAATTAGCAAGATTCACTACCAAAGATTTTGATTTGATAGTTTTGGGGTGATGCTTAAACATCTGTAATTTTAGCAAGTGGCAGGCAGATCTGATGTATATTCATGTGTCCAATGTCAATGTTGCACATGTCCAGGGAACACTGACCTTTGTAGAATATTGCTGAGACAACTTATTGAAAACAGACAGGCTTAAGGTGACTCTTGAAAGCAGAAATTTGGCTTTCTTTTACGTATAAAACCCTAACTTCTTTTTTCCTTGACACTACAGTTACACAGGAAACCGTCCTGCTTCCAATATGGTGATTGTTGATGTAAAGATGGTATCTGGTTTTATTCCCCTGAAACCAACAGTAAAAATGGTAGGTGTATTTTAATCCTAATAGACCTCACACAAAAGTATGTTCTGTATCTCCAAACTGAGACCATACCAATATCAAAACCATGTCAACATCATCCTGCCTCGAAAAAAAATATTTTCCCCAAACCCAGGAAGTAAATGAACTATTTATTTGGCCCTAAGCTAAGGGACATATATGATACCAGAGAAAAGCACAAGGAGTCCCCACCCTTAGGCCACTCATAGGTTAGTTAGGAATCTAAAGCACAAAACAATAAAACCACCCCGGAAAGATAGAATATGGTTTAAATCCCAAACTGACTGACATGCACTAAAAGTTTGGGAAGGGAAAAAATCAACATGAACTAAACTTATCAAAGATGCCAGAGGATCTAATGTGTTACTTGGATATTGAAGAATAGTGGAACTCTTGACCTGAAAACAATTAGCTTTCTTCTCTTCAGAGAACGACCATTTGTCCCTTATTACAATCTGCTCTAGATCTCACAGTATTCTCACATCTGTTCTCTAACTTTCTGAGTTTTCCAATTCTCTCCAGCTTGAAAGATCTAGCTCCGTGAGCCGGACAGAAGTGAGCAACAACCATGTCCTCATTTACGTGGAACAGGTGAGGGCTCTGACATCCTGGCTGAGACTACATATAGGTCGTCTTTCTAAGGGAGTCTCTCTCCTAGAATAGTAAATAGTCAGTAATATAAGGAAAACAATCATTAGCAATGTCCTTCCAGAAAGTTTCTCTATTCCAAGAAGAATAAGAGGGGAAATCTCCTTTGAACTCCATGTAGTGTTCTGTTCTATTTTTAATTATGTTAAAGTTGGAATATGAGTATTTCCATGAAATTTAAAGTATAAAATCAATAGAACAAAAGGCGTACCATGTATTCCTTTTGTTTTAAAGACCTCACTCCCCAACAATATGAATAAATATTAAATTTGAAGTGATAAATCAATAGGACTAAAGGTTTATCATGCATTCCTGTTATTTTAAAGACCACCTCCACGAAATGAATAAATATGATCCCAGTGGTTGACTAGTGATAATATTAACATTCTAAAATGTCACCATAAAATAAAATGTGGATTTTATGAATATTTTCAAATAAGACCATAAAACAAAGAAAATGTTTTATGTATCCAAACAGAAAGAATACTTTGTGGTTTTAATTACAAGTTGCATGAAACCATGTTTCTCCAGCTTAGAACACATTCACACGGGCCCAAAGATTTAATCTCATACCAAGGGACTACAAAATAATAGGGTTGTCTCAATTGAAGAAAATCTGTGAAAATTTGTTGACTGTAAATAGAGTTCCCCAGGATGCATTCTAAAACCCGTCTTGACATCCACAAATGTCTGCTCACCTAAAGACACTGGTAAAAAAGAGTCAAAGAACATTAAGAATATGTTTTGTTCATGAGAGAAAGGAGGCTTTCTAGGTTATTGATTACTCCCACTTTTCCTTTTAGGTGACGAATCAGACACTAAGTTTTTCCTTCATGGTTCTGCAAGACATCCCAGTAAGAGACTTGAAGCCAGCAATTGTTAAAGTCTATGATTACTATGAGACAGGTGAGTGAGAGAAAAATGAAACAATTAATCTTAACCAGAGCCAAGAAATGGATCCTGTTGTGACAGTTGATCCTGTTCTTCACCCAGTTAGTCAACATTAATCTTTTGTTTCTTTCCTCCAAGATGTATACTATGAAAATGACTTACTACAGTCTGGCCAACATAGTGAAACCCCATCTCTACTAAAAATACAAAAAAATTAGTCTGGTGTGGTGGTGTGCACCTGTAATCCCAGCTACTTTGGAGACTGAGGCAGGGAATTGTGTAAGCTCAGGAGACAGAGGTTGCAGTGAGCCGAGATCGCGCCATTGCACTCCAGCCCAGGTGACGGTGCGAGACTCTGTCTCAAAAAAAAAAAAGAAAAAACAAAACAAAAAACATTTACTGAACAAATTTATCAATTAGTGTTTTTTGAGTCAGAAACTGAAGAATTTAAAAAGAATGATAATATATAGTCATTGCCTTCAAGTAGTTTAGAGACATAGGTAACATAATACAGATGAAAAGATTATATAACAAGGAAAGACTATTCATGACAAATGAGTGTTAGTGAGCTCAGCAATACGTTTGAGAGGCAAAAACAGCACAGAAGGCTGGTGCTCAGTAAGAACAAACAGGAAGAAAGATCTGATTTGGATCCTAGAGGATGAAGGCAATTTTGGGGGTCTGTAAAAGTAGGAGGAGTGTTTCAAGCTGGAACAATAATCTTAGAAAAGGAATTAAGGGAGCAAGCTGAACAAAGTGAATAGAAGCAGAGAGGTCATGGAAGAGAGAACTACAGATTAATGCAATTATGATCATCTTCCCAAGAATTTAAAATTTGAACATATGCCATCTGAACAGGCTTCAATCTGCATCTCTGGTCTCAGGGAAAGAAAATATAAATATGCTAATGATCCTGTTTAATTCTGGTCTATTTACATGAAGTTTTGACAATTCTGATAGGGCATGCAGTAGTAAGGTGACTAGACAGATTTACCACGGTCCCTAGTTCATAGATCTTTTGTTTCTTCCTTCACCCAATGTATCTTTCAGATGAGTCCGTGGTTGCTGAGTATATCGCCCCCTGCAGCACAGGTAAGAGGTCACAGCTTATGACCAGTACTAGAATGGCATTAACCCACTCTCCAAGAGCCCCTACATTTTAAATTCTCTACGGTGCTTTTCCTACATCTGAGACAATCCACATGGCTTGTCCTCACACCGAGATGAAACTGCGGCGTAGCAAGCCTATTCTGTAGCGGACTCTCCAATTTCAGATATTCACTCCCAGAAAAGTCAATAAGCTTTGTTTATTTGTAGGACAACTATCTCTAAAAGCAACATTTCACTTCACAGCTAATTGGGCTTCCTTCAACACAATGGTCAACTAATCACACCCCTCAAACCAAATCTAGCCTTACACTTAATTTTGTAAATGAAGCTTTATTGGCACATAGCCACACTTATTATTGTCTGTGGCTGCCTTTGTGTGCTGATTAGTCATGACAGACCACATGACATATAAACCTAAAATAATTACCATCTGGCCTTTCACAAAGTTTGCTGACCCTGCGTAAACTCATTCTGTTGCCCACACTCAACTGAATGCTCCTCAGGAAAACCTACAACCTACTTACGTTTTTCTTTTCTCCATAGATACAGAGCTTGGAAATGTTTGAGGACCATACAGGCTGTATATTTTGCTGGATTCTCTGTCCTATACATTTACTTACAAGGAACGGCACTATTTGTCTCTATAAAATAGACACTAAAAAGGTTTGCTGAATAAATATGTATTTCTGGTCAAACTATCATTTGGTGCATCATTCATTCTTCAGACATTAATAGCATGTTCACATGATGAGTTATATTATTTCAAATACTATTAAGATTACAGTTGTGTAACATATTTGCTTGTATTCCAAATGTGGATATAAAGTCAAATCAAGGATAACTTTAAATAAAGTTCTAAGAGACATTAGAAAAAAAATGTTCTTTGGTCTAGGAAGCTTTTACTTAGAAGCTAAAGGCAAAAGTATGTAGCACTGATTAATAATTAGGAAGGCATAAATATTTCTTGAGAAAGAATATCCTAAGCAAAAGCATCAAAAATTGATTTGACCGGAGGCAAAAATGATTGGAGTAAATGGAGAATATGTTGGAAAGAGGCAGTATTGTACAGTGGTTAAATTTTAGACACTAGAGCCAAACTGCCTAGGTTTGAATCTTGATTCCATCCCCGCCTCACCAACTAAGTCACTAGGGCAGTTATTTATTTATTTATTTTCTACTATCCCTTCCCCCGGTGAGGGTTTCTTTCTTTTTTTTTTCTTCAACTTTTATTTTAAATTCCGAGGTACATGTGCAGAATGTGCAAGTTTGTTACATAGGTAAACATGTGCCATAATGGTTTGCTGCACAGGTCAACCCAGCACCTAGGTATTAAGCCTGACATCCATTTGCTATTCTTCCTGATGCTCTCCCTCCCCAAACTCTCCCTTACAGGCAGCAATGTGTGTTGCTCCCCATCATGTGTCCCTGTGTTCTCATTGTTCAGCTCCCACTTATAAGTGACAGCATGCAACTTTTGGTTTTCTGTTCCTGCATTAGTCTGCTGAGGATAATGGCTTCCAATTCCATCCATGTCCCTGCAGAGGACATGATTTCATTCCTTTTTATTGTGCATAATATCCCATGGTGTATATGTACCATGTTTTCCTTATACAGTCTATTATTGATGGGCATTTGGGTTGATTCCATGTCTTTGCTATTGTGAAGAGTGCTGCAATGAATATACATGTGCATGTATGTTTATATCTTTATAGTAGAATGATTTATATCCTTTTGTGTATATACCCAGTAATGGGATTGCTGGGTCAAATGGTATTTCCGACTCTAGATCTTTGAGAAACTGCCACACATTGTATTCCACAGTAGTTGAACTAATTTACACTCCCACCAACAGAGTACAAGCAATCCTTTTTCTCTGCAACTTCACCAGCATGTGTTGTTTCTCAACTTTTTAATAATCACCATTTTGACTGGCATGAGATGGTATCTCATTGTCATTTTGATTTGCATTTCTCTAATGATTAGTGATATTGAACTTTTTTTCTTATGTTTGTTGGCCACATGAATGTCTTCTTTTGAGTTCATGTCCTTTGTAGGGCAGTTGTTTAACTTCACTGCCTCAGCTTTCTCATTGAGAAATGAAAATAACAACAGATTCTATTACTGAAATACCAGGGGTCCGGTCTAGGTCCTGCTGCTTGCTGCACAGAAAGCCAATCACTGAGACAAGTATTGCCAAGGAACAAGGCTTTAATTGGGTCCTGCAGCTGAGGAGATGGGAGTTCAGTTCCAAATCCATCTTCCTGACCAACTAAAACCAGGATTTTATATAGCAGGGAACAAATGTAACAACTTGTAAGAAAATGGGAACTAGGGAGGGACAAGGAAGCAATTATGATGAATGAGGGATCCAATGTCTCATTGTCTGGATGTGGTGATCTGGTGAGTTTCAGTTCTTTCATACTTTCTTTTGAGAGGCCTAAAGTTCCTTTCCTGAGGAAGGAAGTCAGATAAAACGAACGTAAGTTTCAAGTTTTAAGACCAGAAAGGTTAATTTCTATGTTTATCCAAAATAAAAGTCTATGGGATTATTGAGTCAGTTTCAACTCTAGCTCAAAGTATTATTTATGAGAATGTGCCATCCTCCTGGAAAAAGGAAAAGAGAAATAACCGAATCAAGCAATGACTCAATGCTTCTGCTCAAATGAGTTGTATGTCAATTTCACTTACATTCTATTGGCTAAAGCAAGTCACATGACCAAGCCAGGCTTTAATGCTCTAATAATAAGATTGATGGTGGAGTGCTGTGACTTTTCTCACAGACAGGCACACAAGCCACATGACAATGTGAAGAAATACATAATTGTCTTACAGGGACAACAGTAGATAATTAAGAAAAAGCATGAAATTCCACACAGGAGTGAAACATAAATACAACTTAATCTCACAAGCTTTTATTAAATAGTTCACCCATAGCACACTAATTTGAAAGGATGCCTTTATCCTATACTAAATTCCCACACATTTTGTGGGGTATTTAATGAATTTCTAGTCTGTTTCTTTGCTCTCTCTGTGTATTCATATATCACATTATTTTAATTGTCATAACTGTATATTTTAATATAGGGATAGTTCTTCATCATTGCTCTTATTTTTCTCAACTACACCTTTATTTTCTCATATGAAATTTAGAATCAACTTTGTTATTTTTTTTAAAAAAAGTTGGAATCTCATCAAATGTGTGCATTCACATAGGGAACATGGTCAGCTTTTTGAGGTTGAGTTCTCTTATCCAAGAACAGGTTGTATTTATTTATTTATTTATAATTGTCATTTTTCAAGTCTCCTTATGTGTGTTTCAGTATTTTAAAGTTTTTTCTGTATAGGATACATATACATATATAGGATATATATATATATTTAGTTTATTTCTAGGTCTCATATTCTTATTAAAAATGTATATATATTTTATTATATAAACTAGTTACATATAAAAAGATTTGCTATGGAATTCTCTTTTATTAAGATATAATTTATATACCATAAAATGCACAAATGTTAATGGCAAAGCTTGATCAATTTTTATTTATGGTCAAATCCTATAGAACATTTTCAGAATCAATCAATCCATTCCACTTGGTTACCTTGCAACCTCAGATCACTGATGAGTACAAGAAAGGTTATAGTTTTGAAATATTATCCCATTTTATTTCTTCTTGTTACAAGGAAAGCAACATTTTATTGCAGCTTTTTATATCCCACATAGAAGCTGAACTCCAAGATCATCATTTTGCAGCTCATAATGAAATAATGGATCTAAGGCTTGCACACCAACAGTTTCTAACATTACAAAAAGTGAAACAGATACTCAGGGGATCTTGATAAACGAATAAAATACTACCTGTGAGGTTACAAAAATGCCAAAAAACAAAAATCAAAGCTAATTCTGCTTAAGCCTAGATATATCTATTAATTTTCAGAAAACACAGAGTTCAAAGGAGCATGTTAAATTATATAATGGGTATGTAATCTGCAAAATTTGTACATGAAGGAAAACATTGCAAATTCTCCCATAAATACATTATCTCAAAAAGAGAAAGAACTTATAAGTTAAAAAGAGATTTAAAAGACATATTAATCAATCACAAAGTATGAACCTAAATTAGATCTTGATTCAAACAACATAAAAAAATATGACATTTAATCAGCAATTAGAAATTTGTGGCAGTTAAATATTTGAATACTTAGGATATGAAATATTTTTACTAAATGTTTATATACAACAATAATGTTGTGCTTTTGTTTGAAAAAAATTCTTATCTTCTAGAACCAAATACTTAAGGATATTGCTTCCAAATGATAGTAGGAGAGGTATAGTGGTAGAATGTAGATGGCAATATGGATGGAATGTGGGAGGGGTAAAATTGTACATGGGTTAATAGATATTGGGGATGTGCATTGTGGATATATTTTAGTATTATAGTATTGTATGTCTGGATTCATAATACTGTCTTGTCTAATTTTGTTGTGTTTGAAACTCTTTGTCATATAAACTTTAAAATTAAAAGTGAATAATAATGAAAGTCATAAAACTATTTAGACTGAAAAATAATTAAAACATTAAATGTCAAAATACCTGGATTGGGTCAGAGGTGGTGGCTCATGCCTATAATCCCAGCTATGCAGAAAGCTGAGGCAGGAAGATAGCTTGAGCCCAGGAGTTTGAGGTTATAGTGAGCTACAATTACACCACTGCCCTTTAGCCTGGGTGACAGAGCAAGACCCTGTCTCTAAAAAGGAAAAAAAAAAAGAAAGAAAGAAAGAAAAAACTGAAGTTGTTTAAAGTAAAACTTAAAATTCAGGGAAGTGCTTGCCATGGGTCTCTCACACAGTTGCAGTCAGATGTTGACTAGGGCTGCAGTCCTTTGCAGATTCGACTTGACTAGTGTCCAAGACAGCTCCTCATACAGCATGCAGTCAATGCTAGCCAACACCTGGGGATGTCAACAAAGGTGCCTACAAGTGGCCTCTCCTTGTGATTCAGATTCTCACAAAATGGTGACAGGATTCCAAGAGGGTGTGTCTGAAATACAAGCATTGGAGGGGACCAAGGAATAAATTAAAAGACCTCTTAGCCTAACTTTAAAAGTCATACATTATCACTTCCATCATATACCTTTTATCTAGTGCAATTCACAGGGCAAGCCCAAATTTAAGGGGAGGAGACTACACAAGGGCATGAATACTAGGAGGCATGGTTCAGTGGGGGAGCAATTTTCAGCAACTAGATACCCTAATCTTCCTCTGGGGCCCCAGTGACTTGCAGCTCTCCTGTGTGCAAAATACACTCATGCATAATCCCTTCCAATATCTGATGTCTCATTACAATACTGCACCATTCTCAAGCTTGAAATCTAGGATCTTATCATCTGAATTATGTCCAAGTACATTTGAGGTCCCTAGAGTTCATCTTCCTTGAGCGCAGTTTCTAACGCACAGTTTCTCTCAATCTGAAGACCTGTAGAATAAAAACACAAGTCATCTGCCACCACACAGCTGGGAGGAGTCACAGGATAACTGTAACAGACATTACTGCTTAAAAGGGTAGAGAACAGGAGGCACATATGAGTTACTGGTCCATAGCCATTCTGAAACATAACCAGGAACATGTCACCAGTTCTCTCACCAGGGCTCAGTTCTGCTTCCTCAGAGTAGTTCTCTGCTGGTCTGGGTTTATTGTACATGCTAATCAATCCTTTCTTTTTCACAAGAATGGACATGTGTTAGTTGAGAAGGGTTCTCGGCCTTTTGCCTATCTATAAAGTTTGAGGGCTCTAAAATCTCTTTTCATTTTGAATTGTCTCTATCATTTGAAGTCGAATCTGGCAATGTTTCTACTAATACAATTCTCTTAAAAGTTCATGAGTTTCCTATGAACCTCAGTGAGATTTATTCCCTAAGACAAAAGCAACACCTACAAATCTCTCCAACAAAGACCATTCTCTAGCTTAGGCCATGTGTGAGGCTGTTGTGAATAGGATTATTAGGATTTCTGTTGCCTAGCAAATATGGTCTAAAAGACACACCCTTAAATTTCTTAGAAGTCATTTTTTTTTTAACCTGAGAAAACCTGCTAAACATACCTTACATAGTTCTGAATCTTAATGCAGGATGTTGCAATCAAAATTTTGACTTTATCTTATCCTGAGGTCACATTTGTTGTCCTGCCAAAAACATTTGTAAATAAATATGATAATTTTGCATATGATAAAATTAACATCCCAAAACAATTAGTAGGGTATGGACCTTCAAAAAAAGCAAAAAGAAAAGAATATGTTGGTACAGATAAGTATTCATCTATATAACAATAAAGTGTGATACATTCTTCATGCCCTACAGGAAGATTCAAAATTCACTAAATACTTAAGTGTCAGAAAGGAAGCTATAAAAGTAGAAAACATGAGATTTATAAATTTGGAGTGGAAAAGACCTTTTGAACCAAAATTCAAAATCCAGAAGGCATCAAATAAAAGACTGATATATTCAATATATTTAAAGCAAAATCTTTAGTGGAGTAAAAAAAACAACAACAAACAAACAATCAAAAAAACCCACCATACACAATTTCAAAAACGAACAACAAACTTGGAAACAAAATACGTGCATTTACAAATCACATCACTGGAATGCCTATAAAAGAGAGCGAGAATCTAGAAATTTAGTAAAAGATGTGAACAAGCAGCTCATAAACAGTCAAAGAAGGGAACATATAAATGGCCCTTAAGTTATGAAGCCATGGTCACCTTTATTTGTCAAAAGAGATACACTAATTAAGGTCAAATTGTAACGTTATTTTTCACATATTTGATTGTCAGAAATCCAAAAATCTGGTGACACCTTGAAGGCAATGCTATTGGTAAGCTCAGCATTCATACATTGGTAGTTCTGATGAAGGTAAATGTGTACTGCTTCTATGGAGAGTAATATGTCAATGTCAATCAAAATTCAAAAAAATGCACATACTCATTAATTCAGAAATTCCACTTATGCAAAATTTTTCCATAGACATTCTTGCATACAAATGAAATGCCTTATGAACAAAATTGTTCATTTTAGGATTGTTTGTTATAGTTGGTCAAGGACTAGCTAAATTATGGTTTGTCAAAGCAATAAAATAATATGCAACTGCAAAAAAGATAACAGAAATAGAATGAGAAAACTACGAGCTAAAAATTCTTCCATATATAGTTAACTAAAAATAAATGGTGTCTAATAATGTATATTGTATGCTGGCCTTTGTATTGAAAAATAAAAATAAATATATATATACACATATACATACATACTGTATTAATTTATATCTAGAAAGAAACTCTTAAAGTATGCAAGAAGTTACTGATGGTTTGGAGTAGAGGGAAGGAGTGAAAATTGGGTCAGTGTAGGAAGGCACAGATATCATATACTTTTCTATATTTTTTTAATATATTAACATTTTTCTATTTTAAAATTAAACTTAAAAATATCATATAATTATTCTATTTGTGGTAACAGCCACAATGAAACTTATTTGATTTAAATTTTATTTTTTAATTATACAAAGCTGAATGAAAATTTTTGTTTTATATACAAACATTCTGAATGATTTATTTCAAGCTTATAGATTAGAATACTCAGATTAAAGCATTATCATAGTTCCACAGATTTATCAAGTCTTTATATATTTTATTATTCTTTATTCCATTAGATACCAGAACATCTTTTAGAATTATTCAATTAATTTCTAGTTATTTTACCAAGAAAACAAAGAATGAGAGACAGTGGGTATAGACAATACGTTTGTAGAGATTTGCTCTAAAAGGGAACAAAAAGTTGGGATTGTAGCTCAGGGGAGATATGGATCAAGGCAAGAATGCTAGAAACTGTTAACTATCCTCCAGTATATATTCTGCCCCATTTTTCTTTTCAGTATCAGAACCTTTTGAGTTTTAGTGCATGACCACTAAGCCACTGAAGCAGCATCGTTGTCTGGGGTAAACACCCGGGTTCGTCCTATCTCACCAAAAGGATTAAGGACACAAACACATGTGGGTGTGTTAAAAAGGGGAAAGTTCAATAGGCAGAAGAACAGAGGCCTGTCTCTCTTGCAAGAGACAGGTGTCCAAAAAAGGAAGAGTGGTAGACAGCAGCAGATTTTATAGTCAGGCTTGAGGAGGCAGTGTCTGATTTACACAGAGCCCAAAGATTGGTTGGACCAGATGTGATGCTTACATAGTGTGTGGGGAAGGCTGGATGCTCCACCTTAATCTTATTATGCACATAGACTTTCTACTTGGCCAGTGCCATTTTGTCTCCTCCTTACTGTACACGTAGCTGGCAAACAGAATGGAAGACAAAGCCACCATTTTGATCATGCCTAGTCACAGGTAGCCTATTGGCATAACTGCTGGCATTCACCTGTCCAAACTTCCAGCTTGCTTGTCTATGTCTGTAGCTCAATTTTACAGGCCGCTCTTTGTTAGAAAAGGAAATGACTTGGGGACTGCTTTTCATTAAATGGAAAACCTTACTGAGAACCCCCGTAACCTCACTATCCGCATAAGTAATTTCTTCTCAACTCCTATATCACCACAAACATCATTTCCTCGCTTTCCTTACAATTAGTTTTGACCAACAGAGTAGAGTAACACCAAGATGTTAGCAGAGGAGATGTGCTCAACTTTCAGATCCTCTCTTTTTTTTTTTTTTTTTTTTTTTTTTTTTGAGAAGGAGTCTCGCTCTGTCACCCAGGCTGGAGTGCAGTGGCCAGATCTCAGCTCACTGCAAACTTCGCCTCCCGGGTTTACGCCATTCTCCTGCCTCAGCCTCCCGAGTAGCTGGGACTACAGGCGCCCGCCACCTCGCCCGGCTAGTTTTTTGTATTTTTTTAGTAGAGACGGGGTTTCACCGTGTTAGCCAGGATGGTCTCGATCTCCTGACCTCGTGATCTGCCCGCCTCGGCCTCCCAAAGTGCTGGGATTACAGGCTTGAGCCACCGCGCCCGGCCCAGATCCTCTCTTTAAAGATAAAGCCTCTTGCCCAGAACTGCATACCCACTTCTCCCACTTCTCTTGCTACCCATCCTATCCTTGCTTCTGTCTTGAAAACAGAGCAGCCACTTTGGACCCAGAACCAGAAGTCATGGATTGAGGATGGTAAGTGGGCACATTGTTTCCTCAGATTACCTCATTTTCAGAGCTGCCCCACCACCTCTAGACTATTTTGTGTAAGTGGAATTAACTTATATCTTATTTAAGCTATAAGAAAGATTGCGAAATAATATAATCCATTATACAATGTTCATGTGTGGCTGAAAATGATCCAGTACATCCCTTCCTTACACCTTATACAAAAATTAATTCAAGATGGATTAGAGACTTAAATGTTAGACCTAAAACCATAAAAACCCTAGAAGAAAACCTAGGCAATACCATTCAGGACATAGGCATGGGCAAAGGACTTCATGTCTAAAACACCAAAAGCAATGGCAACAAAAGCCGAAATTGACAAATGGGATCTAATTAAACTAAAGAGCTTCTGCACAGCAAAAGAAACTGCCATCAGGGTGAACAGGCAACCTATAGAACGGGAGAATATTTTTGCAATCTCCTCATCTGACAAAGGGCTAATATCCAGAACCTACAAAGAACTCAAACAAATTTACAAGAAAAAAACAAACAACCCCATTAAAAAGTGGGCAAAGGATATGAACACACACTTCTCAAAAGAAGACATTTATGCAGCCAACAGATACATGAAAGAATGCTCATCATCACTGGTCATCAGAGAAATAAATGCAAATCAAAACCACAATGAGATACCATCTCACACCAGTTAGAATGGCGATCATTAAAAAGTCAGGAAACAACAGGTGCTGGAGAGGATGTGGAGAAATAGGAACACTTTTACACTGTTGGTGGGACTGTAAACTACTTCAACCATTGTGGAAGACAGTGTGGTGATTTCTCAAGGATCTAGAACTAGAAATATCATTTGATCCAGCCATCCCATTACTGGGTATATAGCCAAAAGATTATAAATCATGCTGCTATAAAGACACACACACGTACGTTTATTGAGGCACTATCCACAATAGCAAAGACTTGGAACCAACCCAAATGTTCATCAATGACAGACTGGATTAAGAAAATGTGGCACATATACACCATGGAATACTATGCAGCCATAAACAAGGATGAGTTCATGTCCTTTGTAGAGACATGGATGCAGCTGGAAACCATCGTTCTCAGCAAACTGTCGCAAGAACAGAAAACCAAACACTGCATGTTCTCACTCATAGGTGGGAATTGAACAATGAGATCACTTGGACACAGGAAGGGGAACATCGCACACTGGGGCCTGTTGTGGGCTAGGAGGAGAGGGGAGGGATAGCATTAGGAGATATACCTAATGTAAATGACAAGTTAATGGGTGCAGCACACCAACATGGCACATGTATACATATGTAACAAACCTGCATGTTGTGCACATGTACCCTAGAACTTAAAGTATAATAAAAAAGAAAAGAAAAGAAAAGAAAATGATCCAATACAGAGAAATAAATTGATGATAAGACATTGATGGGAGAGAGGAATAGAGTTCATGACTAAAGAAATGGGACAGGCCCAGTGCTCCCACGGAGAGGGGTTGCCTTAAATAGGAGGTGAAGGAGCTTATCCATGAATCCATCGTAACACAATGGAGGGCTTAATACATGGGTAGTGTAGACCCTGGAAATTTAGTTGCAAAGCTTGCATGGGAAGTTAAACTTTTTAAAATTTATCTTCTATTTCAATTGTATTTATATCCTCCAGTAGTTACTGCTCTGTTTATTCCTTGTGTGTTTGGTCTTTGTTTGTTTACTTGTTTGCCTTAGTTGTAATGTTTGTTGTTTTTCACATTTGTGAGGTAAAGTTTCATTAATAATTCCCAAGAAAATTTGGCATTAGGGTTGGAATATCCTTCCTATTTGCACTCAGACTGACATTAGAAATGGAAGGTTGTCACTTAAGATCTTTCAGCCAAACATACAGAGCTTGCAGACACTATCCCATTCAGGAAAAAGCAGACCTATACGCATCTGTCTCATGGCATTTGCATGCTTTAGACCTTTACTTCCTTGAGGTCTTTTTAAAACTGAATTTAACAAGAGACTTCTGGCCACATCACCTACACACATATTATATATAAACACCCACACCAAAACCCTTACTCCCTAATCACCTTACCCAGTTTTATTTTTCTCTGTACCATCAAGTAATGTACAGATGTGAGACAGAGAGAGAGAGAGAGAGAGAAAGATATTATAGAGAGGCAGATGGATACAGTTATTTGTTTATTTACGATTTTTCTCTCTCCACAAGACAAAATTTCCATGATCATTATGCAGGACGCTTTGGGAAAATCATTAAATCACAAAAGTAGTAGCAAGAGAGGAATAAGGGCACAAAAGAACTACAAAACATATAGGAAAAAATTAACAAAATGGCAATAGTAAGTCCTTAGCAATTAATAAATACTTTAATTGTAAATGCTTAAACTTGTGAATCAAAAGCTATGATGTGGCTGAATGAATTAAAAAATGATATTAGCCGGGCACAGTGGCTCACGCCTATAATCCCAGCCCTCTGGGAGGCCGAGGTAGGTGGATCACGAGGTCAGGAGTTCAAGATCAGCCTGGCCAAGATGGTGAAACCCTGTCTCTACTAAAAATACAAAAAAAAAAAAAAAAAATTAGCCGGGCATAGTAGAGGGCGCCTGTAGTCCCAGCTACACAGGAGGCTGAGGCAGGAGAATGGCGTGAACTGGGGGGCGGAGCTTGCAGTGAGCCAGAGATCGCACCATTGCACTGCAGCCTGGGTGACAGAGTAAGACTCTGTCTCAAAAAAAAAAAAAAATCTTCAAAGAATAAAATGGGAGTAACCTGCAACCTACAGATTATTTTAATGGAAAGAGACATGGTGGCTACAGTTAACAATATTGTATTCTTGAAAAATGCAAAGGAATAGAGTTTAACCATATGACAACTATATGAGGTAATGTATATGTTAATTAGCTTGATTTAACCATTCTACAATGAATATATATTTCAAAACATTGTCGTACATGGTAAATATATACAATTTTATCTGTTTAAAATAATTTCTAAAGTAATTTTTAAACATCATTTAAAAATAAACAAGGGTATAGCAGATGGCAAAATTAGATGGCATGAAAGTAGTTAATGCCTTTTATAGAGGAAAAAAAAAAACAAGTATTGAGAAGAGGTATGGGAGAAAAAAAAAACCAACTGGTCACCTCTTAATGGAGATACAAAACAAGTCAAGGTCTCAGTAGGAAGCCATGCTTCAAATTCAAACGTAAAGGCATCATTTGGAGAAGGCTATAAGATATTTTGCTAATAATAGGTTCTGAGTTCCAGAAGACTTACCTTGAAGTGTTTAAGGAGTCATGGGAGAATGGTAGGGTGGCTATATTAGAGTGGAGCCATAAGACAGTAAGAAACTGGCTGATGAAAGATACATGAGTGGAGAAGTGATGTCAGCAAGATGACAGAGTAGGAAACCCTGGTCTTACCCCAGGCTTCTCCTTGTCCCACCCATGAATACCAATTTAGTAACAATCATGGACAGATTCCCTTTGTGAGAAATTCAAAGGCTAATTGAAAGATTCCTGCATCTTAAACAAATGTAAAAGCGACTCACCGAAGCCAGTAAGATTCAGGACATGCTATGGCTCATGAGAGGCTAAAAAATAGAAAAAAGAAGATTCAGAACACTCCCAGCATAGCACAATACAATCAGAAAGAGGCCCCCTAGCTCCCAGTTTCTCTTAGGGGAGACAAGGGCTTACTTCACACATCTTAACTTTTCTGAGGGGTCTCCCCCAGAGAATTAGCTTCTGTCTTGCCAGTAATAGAGCTCTGACAAGCACAGTCTAGCTGCTTGAAGGAGAATGAAGATGGCAAGTTGGACTAGTAGGCACTATAGATCCTTCTCCCTGGTCAGCACAGAGTGTGTGGACAAAAAATTTCCAGCTCTCAGCTTTCCCTTAGGGAGAGAAAGAGTTGATCCATGTGTCTAATACCCTAACTTTTCTATAGATATCCAGACAACTGGAATCTGCCTTGCCAGTCAGAGAAATCAGACGAGTCTGCACAGTTTAGCCCCACCTTGGGAGGAAGGAGGTGGCAGCTTGGAATGCTAAACGCCATTAATCCTTCCCATTGCTAGCAGACAGTGAATGAATTTTTTAAATCCCAGCTCTCAACTTCCCCCTGGGAAAAGAAAGAGTTGATCCATGCATCCAGTACTCCAACTTCTCTGTGACTGACCAAGGAATTGGTACCTATCTTGCCAGTCAGGGAGCTCTGATGGGTCCAGCACAGACTGGCTGCCTGGGGGAGAAAGAAGGCATTGATTTGAAGTGGTGAACACTATAACTCCCCTAGCTCACTACAAAACAAGCAGACAAGAACCACAGCTTCCTGCTTCTCCCTGAGAAGAGAGAGGATTGTTAGAATCTACCACAACCTCCAACAAGGCTGATTGGTAGGAGTCTTCTCCTATACAAGACTAGTCCATGACGAATGGAAGAGGTGCCTTCCTTTGTCTAATGCAGAAGCAACAACACAGAGAGTCAAAGAAAATGAAGAATTAGGCAGATATTCCTTTAAAGAGGAACAAAATACATTCTAGAAATTAACCCTAATGAAATGGAATTATATGATTTACTTTATGGATAATTCAAAATAATTATCATAAAGATGCTTACTGAAATCAAAAGAACAATGTATAAGCAGTGAGAATTTCAACAAAACCATAGAAAATATCAAAAAGTACCAAGCAGAAATCATTGAGCTGAAAAACACAATAACTTAAAAATTCACTATAAGAGTTCAACAGCAAACTAGATAAAGCAGAAGAAAGGATCAATTAATTTGAATACCAGTCATTGGAAGTAGTTCAGTCTGAAAAGCAAAAAAGACAAAGAAATAGAAAGTGTAGAAAGTCTGAGGAACTTACGTAGCACCATCAAATTGACCATTATACAAATTATGAGAGTCACAAAAGGAGACTAGAAAGAATGAAACAACTTATTCATAGAAATAATGACTAAAATCTTCTCAATCTGAAAAAGGAAACGGAATCCAGTTTCAAAAATAACCAAGTAAGATGAACCCAATGAAATCCACATAAAAATACATAATAATTAAATTATCAAAAGTAAAAGAGAATTTTGAAAGCAATAAGAGAACAGTGACTTCTAAGACAGACAAATGCCTGAAAAGATTATCAGCTGGTTTTTCAGCAGAAATTTGCAGTCCAGAAGGCAGTGAAATTATTCATAGTGGTAAAACAATCCAAACCTGCTAATCAAGAACACTATACCTGGGAAACCTGTCCATCAAAAATGAAGGAGCAATAAAGACTTTCTCGGACAAACAAAAGCTGAGGGAGCTCATCACCTTTAGATTTGTCTTACCAGAAATGCTAAAGAGAGTTTTTCAACTGAAAGAAAAGGACACTAAACAGCAAGACAATATCAAGAGAAAGTATGAAACGAATCGGCAGGCCGGGCGCGGTGGCTCAAGCCTGTAATCCCAGCGCTTTGGGAGGCCGAGATGGGTGGATCATGAGGTCAGGAGATCGAGACCATCCTGGCTAACATGGTGAAACCCCGTCTCTACTAAAAAATACAAAACACTAGCCGGGCGAGGTGGCGGGCGCCTGTAGTCCCAGCTACTCAGGAGGCTGAGGCAGGAGAATGGCGTAAACCCGGGAGGCGGAGCTTGCAGTCAGCTGAGATCCGGCCACTGCACTCCAGCCTGGGCGACAGAGCGAGACTCTGTCTCAAAAAAAAAAAAAAGAAAAACACATGATACTGTATTACTATAATGCTAGTGAGTAAGTCACTTTTAATTCTAGTTAAAAGTTAAAAGACAAAAGTATTAAAAATAACAAGCTAAAATATGTTTTAAAACATAAAATAGATATCAATTTTCACAAAAATAACATAAAGTGTGTAGGGACAGATGACAAATGGTAAAGTTTTTGTATGTGATTAAACTGAAGTTCTTATCAGCTTAAAACAGACTGCTATAACTACAAGATATTTTGTGTGGACTCCAAGGTAACCCCAGAAAGTTACACAAAAGACAGAAATTTAAAATTCAAAGTATATTGATATGCAAAAAACAATAAAACACAAAGGAGGACAGCAAGAGAGGAAAAGACAGACAAAATTATTACAAGGCTAACATAAAACAACTAACATGGCAATAATAAATCTTTCCCTGTCAACAATTACTTTAAATGCAAATCGAGTAAACCTCCCAGTGAAAACACATAGAGTGGCTGAAAGGATAAAAAAAAGACCCAAATATGTTCTATGTACAAGGTACTTACTTTAGATTTAAGAACACACATAGGCTGAAAGTGAAGGGATGAAAAAGGTATCCCATGCAAATGGTAATCACAAGAGAGTAGTTGACAGGGTAGGAGTATAATCATCTTGGACAAGCACTGGCATTTTAAAGTTCCCCTTAATCAAAAACTGCCCCAAAGGGCATCAGCCTAATGGCTAATGTCAGCAAGACCATAAATCACAAATAACATCTCCGACCAGAAACATTCCAACATGAAAATAAACCCTCCCTGACCAGAGACATGCCTGCCCTGAGATAACCTCCCCTACAGCCAGAGAGATGTCAGCCCCAAGATAACCTTACCTCTGACCAGAGACATTCCAACCCCACAATAAACTTCTCCTCCATACAGAAACATTCCAAGTCTGTGATAAGCTCTCTCACCCTAAAACTGTTAAATCCTCTTAGTCTGTAAGAGAGAGTGGTCCTGACCGAAATTGACCAGAAGCCCCTCTCAGGTTGATTCTCCAAAATAAACCTGTCTTTGACTGTTAAGCCACTAATCATGTTTCTTTCCTCTTTAACTCTTACATTTGGTGCCAAAACCCAGGACGGGTGTTGTGGGTAGAGGCTCTCTTGCAACCCAGGAAGCAGTGGGCAGTGGCAGCTCATCCTACTGGATCCTGAGAGTCTCTGGCCAACCACCCCGTCTTGCCTCTTACTTCACTTTTCAAGTGATTTACATGAGCAGGACAACTAACCTGAAGGGAACTGTGAGGCTTGAGCTGGGGCTACTCTCCAGTGGGCTCTCAAAACTCTCAGGTCTCAGGAATCCACTTCTGACCATCCACAATGGGTATTTTTGCTCTCTAGCCCTTGTCCCCTCCTCCTCCTTCCTCCTCCCTCCTCCTCCCTTTCCTCTCCCTCTCTCTTCCTCTCTCTTCCTCTCTCTCTGTCTCTCTCTCTCTTTCTCTCTCTCTCTCTCTCTCTCTCTTCCTCATGTGGCTCCAGTTCAAGAGGCTCTTTGCCAATTCCAACTGGAACATCCCATATTGGACACTAATCCAGCCAACTGGTAAGATCTGCCTTCCCCTGGCTTTCTCACGGTACCCAGGAAAGTCAGGAATGCCATCCCCATCCTCAGAGGACCAGTGGGACTAGGCTAGAAGAAATCTTGGGGACACTCAGTTTCTTCTCAGCTTAACTGTCCTCTTTAGAAAGAGGATTCTGGGTCTGTCTTTTGTCTGGGGACACCTAGAACAAAAACAGACACCCTAGGCTTCTTCTTACCGGTCTACATGAGTGCCCAACAATCCAACATTCCTATGTCCTCTCCACTGGGCTGTCTCCTTCACAGCCTTGCCAAACTTGGTTTATGGGAAGCATAAAGCCAAAGTGTTTGGCTTTTTATTGCAATGTGGCCAGGCCCCAATACAAATTAGACAATGACAGCTAATGGCCAGAAAATGGCACCTTTGATTTTCAAATTCTCAGGGACCTTGACAACTTTATAACCAGGAATGGCAAATGGCAAGAGGTTCTTGCCTGAATATTCAGGCTTTCTTCTACCTTAGATCCTGACCCTCTCTGTGTCAAGCTTGCACCCCTCATGAAATCCTTCTTAATAAAAACCTTCCCCAGGTTTCTCCTTTCTCTGAAATTCCTTCCTTCTAAACCCCTTCCTCTGAAACCCCTTTTGACCCTACAGATGGATGCCCTCTCTATCCTCATTCCTCTGCATCCTCTTCTTGCCTGTCTGAACCCTCAGCCCCAAACTCCACTCCTCCTCTTTCTCCACCTGTTACTCATTCAAAACCTACTCCAACCAGTCAAACCACCTCTGCCTTTCTCCCACTCTGGGAAGTGGCTGGGGTTGAAGGTATTGCTTGTGTTCATGTCCCTTTCTCCATGTCTGATTTGTCATAGATTAAACAGCACCTTGGATCTTTCTCTGAAAATTCTCTCATTATCACAGGGAATTCCTGCACATAACCCAATCCTTTAATTTAACTTGGCATATTATCTATATAATTCTAACCTTGTCCCCCACCCCTGATGAAAAAGAGCACTCAGCTTAATTAAAATGGATGTCCAAGCTATGAGTATATTCAAAGGCCTTTATGTTTTTCTCTTCATAAATCTTGTTTTCCTGGAAAACATTTCTTCCCAGTCAAGTGAATTACTTTTCTCCATTCTTTCTTGCCACTCTTGGTGCAGCTATGAAAGGCCCTAAAGTGACTTCTGGTGGCCTGGGATTCCTTGGGAAAACAAAAGTTGCCCAAATCCCATTTTGGGAAAAACCTTTGTTTTCCTTATGGAATCCCTGGAATTAGAGGTAAATAAGTACTTCTCAAAATTTGTCTTTGTCTCCCAGCTATACTTATTTATTAGGCCCTAGAGATTATTTTCCTAGCCCTGTTCTTAAAGTGCCTCACCCAAAGACCAATAATCCAACTGGAAAATTGGAAAAAAAAAATTATAACTACTGGATTTTCTTCTGATTGTCTGTGTGGCTATATATGTGTTAGGTGTGCAATGTCTATTTGAAAAGCTCTAATTAACTGCCCTAAGAAAAATAACTGCTTAAATCAAATATTTTCAAGGGAAAAGTAAAAGCTGTAGGACCTTTCAGTCCACATGACTTTAATCTTTAAAACATACTGGTACAGTAAAATTCGAAATGTTTTAAGAGTTGCCCGCATACATTTTTGTTTGCATTTATTAATCAAGCAATTTCAAACTTATCTCTGCCAAATACTATAAGGTGGCAATATTTTGCATAGAGTCTACAGAACTATAACTCAGCCCAATCAGAATAATCTTTGCTTGTGTAACTTTTTAATAAATGAAACATTAATATTGGTTTAATAAAGATAGCTTCATCTTGAACTATTTAGTGAAATGCCCTAACTTCTAATCTTGTGGCCTTAGGCAGCCTAGTCCACAGACATGAAGGAAGTTTGTTTTGAGAAAGGACTGTTATCATCCTTGATATTAAAGAAAAGAGAATTTATATTAAAAGGAATCATATATGGTAAATTCTTGTCCTAAAGTAAATTAACTGGTTGTTTAAAGAGAGATGTTTACATCAAAGTTGAGGCACGTCAGAGATTTTCCATGTAAGTCATAAAAAATTTATAAAAGGGAATTTATGCAAGAAATGTTGTACAATTTAAAAGTGATTAGGCCTCCTGAATGCTTTATAAAATGCTATATAACTCTTAGCTGTACAACTTGCCTGCTTTGCAGCTAGGTAAGACCTAGGACACATGGAGTTAAATGCTGGAATAAGTCAGACCTTATCTGAACTTCTGTCTGGGTCCTAAGCTCTCCACCTAGTACATAATTAAAATCCCAAACTTACCAACAAAAGTAAAGGTTGCTAAAAGTTAACAGTGTAACATGTATTTAAAACTATTGAAAAAACAGTTTACATATACTTTTGGTAAAAAGATTATAAGGAGGCATGAGAATGTGGATTTTTACCTAGATTAAAAGGTTAAAGAATTGTTTTAAGTTGAATAAAATAAAAATGAAGGTTTAAGCAAGTTTTGAAGGTTAATTGTAAAGGAAATTCTGTGTGTAAATATACTGGCTAAAGTTGAAGGGGTATCGTCTACTTGTTCTGTAAACTGATATTAAAATAAAAGCACAATGGGTTTCTCTTAAAGCACTAACCTGCTCTTTAACAAAAATTATAAAGGGTTAAAAAGGGTCTATAGAAATCTTACTTTATGGTCAAACATTAAAATTGGGTAAATGTGTCTACAAGGTTCTATTAAAAATTGAGTTTAACATTAATAGCACACTAATATAAAGGTAAAATTTGGCTTATTTGGTATAAAATCATACAGGAAGCATTGTCAAATATAAAATGGTGTTTGACTTTCTTTGGGCTATATTTGTATAAATATGTTATTGGTATGTGTTCCAAAGTTATAAGAGACTCCTATATTTCTGATATATCTTAGGGTATGTTATCAGTATTAATTCTAATTGTTATATTAAAATTATTGCATGCCACAAAGGTAACAGATATTCTTGTCAACTGTGACTTTAACTGTGGCTACCATAAAACTTTTTGTCATCCATAAACAATTGTTGTCTTGTTTTTGGTCTCTAGAGACTAAAGTAATCTTTTTGACTTTTTGAGGATTTTTAAGTTATGGTAATATAGTTATTTGCATAAGTGCAATAAGAATCTGTTTTATTTTGTAACAGAACACAATTTGAAAAACTGGTTATTTTACCAAGGCTTTGACTGGAATGGTGTGCTCTCCTTTAAGGAATCAAACTTGACTTACAGGGCCAATAAAGCTCTTGGGAAACTGGCCTCATATTTTATGTGCACAGTCCCTGTACAGGGTTTCTGACCTGTGGTAAGTAAAGAATGTCACTTTCTGATAGGCCAGGACCACCAAATTATCTTGGAATCTCAAGAGGAGAGGAATTCACCCAACTCATAGGTATTTAATAACACAATTCCATGACTGGGCCCAGTTTTAAAAGGCCTTATCTCAGATTCCTTCTATGGAACAAAATTCCATCAATGCCAGTTTAAAAGGCCTATGTAACAAATAATTATTCTTGCTGCACTGTATGCAAATAATTAAACCAAGTATAATAAAGCAAACCATTCCTACCATGATTTATTTTTTAATAATGGTTACCAGCAGAAAATAACACATGGACCTTTCCAGACATGTGCCTCTGCCTCTTATTAGGTAAGGAATGTTGCTTCTATCTCAACCAATTGGGCCTAGTTAGAAACGCTGCTAAATAACTTAAAGAAAGGGCCAAAAAAGCTAAGGGAATTCCAAAACAACCAAATGGATTCCTGGTTTGGAAACAAAACCATAGCATGGGTCATCCCATTCCTGGGCCCTCCCCTACTACTATGCCTAGGACTAATGTTCTTACCCTGCCTAATTGATCTTTTTGAAAGATTTTTAACTGACAGGATCATGGCCATTTCACTTACAACTACCCAAAAAGTGCCCCAAAGGGCATCGGCCTAATGGCTAATGTCAGCATGACCATAAACCACAAATGACATCTCTGACCAGAAACATTCCAACACGAAGATAAACTCCTCCCCAACTAGAGACATGCCTATCCCAAGATAACCTCCTCTCCAGCCAGAGAGATGTCAGCCCCAAGATAACCTCCCCTCTAACCAGAGACATTCCAACCCTGCAATAAACTTCTCCTTCACACAGAAACATTCCAAGCCTGTGATAAACTCTCTTGCCCTAAAACCCTTAAATACTCTTAGTCTGTAAGAGGAAGTGGGCCTGACCAAAATCAGCCAGAATCCTCTCTCAGGTTTATTCTCCAAAATAAACCTGTCTTTGATGGTTGAGCCACTTTTCATGTTTCTTTCCTCTTTCTTTAACTCTTACAGTAGGAGTGGCTACGCTTATATCAGACAAAATAGACTTTGAGTTAAAAACTGTTACAAGAGACAAAAAGGGAAATAATGATAAAAGGGTCAATTCAACAGGAATATATAACAATTACAATTATATATGCATCCAACAGTAGAGCACCTAAACATGCAAAGCAAACATTGGAAAAACAGAGAAGAGAAATAGGCAGCAATAAAATAATAATAGGAGACTTCAATACTATTTTCAACAATGGATACATCATTCTGACAGAAATCCATATCCAAAAGAAAACAGCAGACTTGAGTAATGTGATAGACCAAATGGACCAGACATATGCAGAATATTCCACCAAACAGCAGCCGAATACATACTCTTCTCATGTGCACTCAGATCTTTCTCCAGGATAGGTCACATATTAAGTCACAAAATAAGTTATAGAAAATTTAGGAAGACTGAAATCATACCAAGTGTCTTTTCTGGCCACAATGAAATTAAACTATAAATCAAAAACAGAAGGAAGACTGGAAAAATCAAAAATACATAGATATTAAACAACAGACTCTTGAAAAGTCATTGAGTGAAAGAAGGAATCAAAAAGGAATTTAAAGTGCCTCAATACAAATGAAAACAAAAATAAAAAACACTAAAATTATGGTCTTCAGCAAAAGCACTATTAAGAAGGAAGTTTACTGTGATAAATACATACATTAACAAAGAACAAAGATCTCAAATAATCAACCCAAATTTATACTTCATAAAAGAACAAACTAAGCTCAAAATTAGCAGAGAGAAAGAAATAACAAAAATTAGAGAATAAATAAATAAAACAAGAAAAGAAAAAAAGTCAAAGAGGCTGAGTGGATTTTTTGAAAAAAATAATTGACAAATTCTTATCTAGACTAAAAAAAAAAGAAATGAAGAGACATTATAATTCCTCTTTTAGAAATAAAAATGATCATAAGTGAACAAACATGTCAACTGATTTAATAACCTAGAAGAAATGTGTAAATTCCTAAACATGTAAAATATACCAAAAGTAACAATAAAGACAGTCTGAAAAGATCTATTATTAGCTTGGAGATTTAATGAATAATAAAAGTCCTTCTAACAAATAAAAACCCAGGAACAGATAGCTTCACAGGTAGATTCTACTACATTTTTTTTTAAAAAGTGCCAATCTGTCTCAAATGCTTCCAAAAAGTGAGGGAACCCTTCCAAACTCATTTTATAAGGCCAGTAGTACTCTACTACCAAAGCCAGACAAGGACACTACAAGAAAAAAAATGACAGGCCAATATCTCTGATTAATATAGATGCAAAAATTCTTCAAAAAATGTTAGGAAATAGAATCCAACAGCACATTAAAGGGATCATACATCATGACCAAGTGGTATTTATTTTCAGGATGCAAGGATGGTTCAATATGTATAAATTTGTACCATGTTAACAGAATAAAGGGAAAAACATCACATGATTATATAAATGCATGCAGAAAAAGCATTTGACAAAATTCAACATTCTTTCATGTTAAAAACTCTCAAGAAACTAGAAATAGAAGGAGAGTACCTCAACATAATACAGGCTATATATGAAAGGCCCGTAGAAAATGTCAGACTTAACGGTGAAAAGTTGAAAGCTTTTCCTTTAAGAACAGGAGCAAGGCAATCATGCCCACTCTTGCTGCTTTTATTCAATATAGTACCAAAGCCCTAGCCAGAACAGTTAGGTAAGAAAAATAAATTAAAGGCTATCAAATCAGAAAGGAAGAGATAAACTTTTTCCTGTTTGCTGATGCCATTGTACTATGTATTAAAAATCCCAAAGTCTCCATTTTAAAAAACTGTTAAAACTAATACACAAATTCAGTAAGATTGCAAGCTACAAAATCAACATACAAAAATCAGCTGCATTTCTATACATCAGCAATAAACTCTGAAAAGGAAATTAAGACAACAATCCCATTTACAATAGCACAAAAAAGAATTAAACACTTAAGGAAAAACTTTTCCAAGGAAGTGAAAGACTTGTATCTGGAAACAAAACATTGATGAAAGAAATTAAGACACAATCAAATAAAAATATATACCATGTTCACTGATTGGAAGACTTACTATTGTTAAAATAACCATAATATCAAAAGCAATCTACAGATTCAATGCAACCCCTATCAAAATCACATTGGTATTGTTTACAAAAATAGAAAAGGAAATCCTAAAATTTATAGGGAATGACAAAACACCACAAATAACAAAATCAATCTTGAGAAAGAAGAAAGCTGGAGGACTCACACTTCCTAATTTCAAAATTTAGTACAAAACCACAGTAATCAAAACAGTATGGTGTTGGCATAAAGATAGACAAACATCAATGACAGAATAGAGATCTCAGGAATAAACGCACACATAAAAAGGTCAACTGGTCTTTGACAAGGGTACCAAGAATACACTAGGGGGAAAGGATAGTCTCTTTGTTGAAGAGACTTTGTAGAGACTATCCTGGTGTTGAGAAAGCAGTATATCCATAAGCAAAACAATAAAATTGGACATTTATCTTACACCATACACAAGAATTAACTCAAAGTGGATTAAAGACATAAAAGTAAGGCTGTTAAACTGAAAAAAGAAAAAATAAAATAAATGCTTTATGACCTTGGTCTTGGCAATGATTTCTTGGATATGACAAGAAAATCACAGACAACAAAAAACAAAAATAAGTAAGTTGAACTGTATCACTGGAAAGCTCTTGCAAGGCAAAGCAATAATAATCAACAGAGTGAAAAGACAACATACAGAATGGTAGAAAATATTTGCAAACCATGTATCTGACAAGGGGTTGCTATCCAAAACATATAAGCAACTCCTACAACTCAACAGCAAAAAGAAACTAATAACATGACTTTAAAATGGGCAAGGATCTGAGTAGACATCTTTCAAAAGAAAACATACAAATGGCCAATAGGTATATGAAAAAATGCTCAATGCCAATAATCAGGGAAATGCAAATCAAAACCACAATGAGATATCACTTCACACATGTCAGGATGCCTATTATCAAATAAAAGACAACAAACGTTGGCAAAGATGTGGAGAAACTGGAATCTTTGCATACTGTTGGTGTTAATGCAAAATGGTGTAACTGCTGTGGAAACATGGTATATATATTCATGTATATATGTATATATGTATATGCATGTTATATACACATGCATATACATATGCACATATATATGCACACACACATGCACAATGGAATATTGCCTTTTTTAAATGCCAAGACACAATTTATTAGAGAAGAAAAATTTCTCATTGAAAATATAGAAATCTGTACAACTTTGCCACAATCAATATACATGAACTCCACAAATTTATACCTATTCATAATTTACCAAATAAACCATGATTAACAAAGTTCACAAAATAGATGAAAATACTTTTACCCAGGAAAGTTACAAACCAGACCTCCACTTTCTAAAATAGAAGTCTACGCTGTCTTAGAAAACTACAAGCTAGCAAATGCACATAGAGCTGGCTGGTGCCAACACCACAGTTGAGACAGTCTTTTTAAGGGTCTTTTTTAAAAACCCGTTGCCATGGCAGATTCTGGTCACTTGCTACTTTCAAGGTCAAAAACACAATACAAAGTCTGACCATTTTCCCAGGTCATGTTTGCTAGCTTGTCTTTATGTATATTTAGAAATATTTGCTAGGTAAAAGTCTTGTCGTAAAATTTCCAGTACTACCATGTTTAAAACGTTGAGCTATTGAGGTGCCAAAAAGGTTAACAATAATTTTCAAGCATGATAGTGCAAATTCCTCTGCAAGATCTACTGCAGAGAAAGGTTTTTTAACATACAGATTTTCTCTAAAGAAATTGATGTAAAAATTTGAGTATGTCTGGGAGAAGCTGAAACCACTCTAGGACTTCACTCCCTAGCAAATAAAGTGATCATTTACTTGGACTCACAGGCTATTAAATTATTGAAAGGTACTGTACAAAATATGGCACTGTCAACTTTTAAAAAAATGTTTACCGCTCTATCTTGCGCCAGATCTTCACAGCTATGACATGGTTTAAATTCCATAATCCATCCCCAATAGGAGCCCATCCAAAGCAAAAATCAAATTTATCCATGCACTATAAGATGATCCATCTTAACCTGATACAGTCATCATACTGTAGTTTTTGGAAGGGCTTGTTCTGCCCAAGAGAAATTGGTCCTTACAGTTTATTCAGCTGTCTACATTTGCATGTCGGTGTTGTTTTGAGTGCTACCTCCTCCTGCTGGTGGGGCTTTCATACAGCACACAGATGGAGCCATCCTCTCCGATTCTGTAGGACAGCCACCTCATAGTTGCAGGTGAGCGTGAGTCCAACCCAGAGTGTGAGTTCACTTAGGAGAAGCTTGAACGGCTCCTGACTGCTCGGTCCAATCCGCTGTGCTGCCTGTCCAGAGGATCCATTTTACAGTTGATGCGAATAAAAGATAACCTGATCTTTTGCATGGCTCTTCTGGGAATCAGTGATGTTTATAATGTTCTGTCAGCAGTTCCTGCAGGCTGTGGCTGAAGGTCTGCAGCTGTTGCTCGTTCGTGAGCCCTTTGCTGTGGAGAAACTTGGAGACGAAGGACATGGCGGCGGCCATCTCGCCTACCCTGGTGGTGGCTCTAGGGTAAAGGGATGCAAGGAGGCAGAGGTGGGGCGGCCCGGGAATGCCAGGGCTCGGCTGCGCTGCCCCAGCTGCTGAGCAGCCCCCAGGGCTTCCTCACAGAGCAGAGGGCAGAGACGAAGACAGGGCGTACGGGGCAGACCGCTACTTTTTTCTTTCTTTAGAGTAAAAAAGTTATTTTCTGTACAGGAAGAGGCCGACGAAAGGAAGAGAGGAGCGATGGCGGTGTGGTTACATGACTAGGACCTCCCCAGCTGCCTCCGCCCCTAGCTGCGCAGCCTCTGAAGATCCCAACAGTTGCATTTTCAGCACTAAAGGGTGAACTTCTTTAAAAAGAAGAGAATTCTGCTGTATACGACAAAATTAACGAATCTTGAGGACATTATGCTCCATGAAATAAGTTACAGAAAGACAAATACTGCATGTTTCCACTTACATGATTTACCTAAAACAGCCAAATTCATAGAACCAAAGAGTAAAATACTGGTTGTCAGGGGCTAAATGGAAGAGGGAATGGGGAGTTTGTAATCAACGGACATAAAATTTCAGTGAAGCAAGGTAAATAAGCTCTGGATATCTGCTCTACAACGTTGTACTTATAGTCAACAATAATGTATTGTACACTTAAAATTTGTTAAAAGGGAGATCTCATGTTAAAAAGTACCACAATAAAATAAAATTTTTGAAAGAAAGAAAAACACCTGGGGGTCTTTTTCTTGTAGCAACTGAAGTAAATAAAGATGTATGCGTGTGTGGGCATTAGTTTATTTTCTCTTACGAAGAGGTCTGGATTATAGCCTCCATCTTGACACTGGAGGCAAGCATTTGAGGTGGGGACTGATGTAGAGATTGGAAATGGCATTCTTCTCCAAAACACCATGGATTTTGTAGTCCCTTGTGCAATTCTGCTATGATAGTTATGGAGACCAAGACAGGCAAAGTCTAATCAGGGAAGGAAGCGTTCCATAGACTTCCTTCCAGTTCTACCAAGGTTGATATTGAGAGCAGGGTTCTTGGCAGCAGCATTCAACCCAACAATGTATACTTTCTAGAACAATCTCTACCTTTGAGTTCTGCAAAATAACACTTTTATTTTTCTTCTGAGACTCCTCCTTCACAGACTCGTTTCTGGATATCTTCTTCTTTATCAGACCTCTAAATGTTGAGATTCCTCTAGATTTAGATCTATGCTCCTTGTTCTTTGCACTCTACATTTTCTTCATTCATTTCTACAACTTTTAATAGCGTGTATAGGTAGCCCCCAGATTGCTATTTTCATCGTGATTCTCTTGCCTCATACTATTCCCCTCTTTGGTGATGATGTGTCAGCACTTTGGCCCTCTCTCTAATCTTGAATACTTTATTTCTGTCTGGGGAGTTTAGCACATGCTTCCCTCTGCCTATAATGTTGTATAACTTGCCCTCTCCCTTTTTGCAAGGATAATTCCCAGCTTAAATGCCATATCATAAGAGAGGTCTTCCCTGAATGCACAATCTATGTTGGATCTCCCTAGATAATCAGGGAAGAAAAGAAACATTTTTTTCTTTCACAGCATTTATCACCATATGGAATTACCTTATTTAATCTATTTGTTTTTATACTTTGACCTGTATTCTTCCACAGGAATGTAAAATCCCTAATGACGGGAACATGTGGTTTTTCTTCACCACAGAAGAGTATCTGGTGCATAATAGGCATTAAAATTCTTGTGAACTGACTAAATAATATCCATCTTCTCTACTTGATTGCTTTACTTGCCACACATCCCCAGTCCCTAATTCAAGAGCCTGGTTCATTGTCAGCCCTTAAATATTGACTGAACCCAATTAATCAATTTTTCTTCAACTTCTGAACTCTGTGCCCAGCTCCCTACTGAATAGCTTCACTGGATATCTCAAAAGAACCTCAAATTCAATATGTCTACTTTCCCTATCTGTTATTAGCAACACAACCCAGCACTTGCCCTAGTAGGAAATCTACAATCGTCCTTTACTTATCTCTAAAACGAAAAAAAAAAATCCACACCTTTTTCATAAAGTTTTGAGTGCACTAAGTGAAATAAGCAAAGTGCCGATCACAATGCCTGGCATACAGTATCTATAAATAGTAGTTTAGCTATACCAGTTTTCATTGATTCAAAGAGGCACGTCTTTTCATATCTCTGAAATCAAGATATGTTTTGTGATCAGTAGTGTTTCGTAATTGGATACACATCCAGTGATTAATCAGGTGGAAATTTTTTCTTTAAATACTTTGTTAGAAAATTGTGTCCTTTATCTCAATGGTGCTTCAGATGTGATAATTTGCAGTAACACAACTTCTCTCTCCAATGTGCCCATACATATTAAAGTAGTAATTAGGTCACATCACGTACATTTTAAATCCATATTTTTCTCACTCTTCCCACTGTTGTAATCTTACATTGGACCCTCATTTTCTTTCAACTGAACATTGAGTTAGCCCCATAAATTGTCTCCCTGCCGACTATATTGCCCTTCTCCAATGTGTGTGTCATATTCATGCCAGAGTAATCATATTTCTCTCGTGCCTAACTCATTTCATTATCTACACAACTGCCTGCAGAATGGAATCCAGATTCTTTCATATGACACACAGGGCTCTGACTCTCTCTCTCTCTTTAGCCTAATCCCTAAGCAAGCCACAGTCAAGCTGACCTCCTTTCTGTACTTGCAGATTACTTAACACCCTATGTTGTTTCACAACCCATGTCCTTTATCACACTGCCTTATCTTGAAAATATTTTGTATCAGCTGGAATCCCTCTGGCAATAAATAACAGAAAAGCAACTAGCAGTTGCTTAAACAAATAGGAAAGTCCATAGGTTGATATTCCAAGGTTGATAGAATTGCCCAATAATGCTGATGAGGACCAAGGCCCATTTTATCTTTCAGACTTCCTTAACAAGCAGACCTTCATCCCCTTGCTTGTTACTTTGCTGTCTCAAGATGGTCATTGAAATATTAAATATCGCATCTATTTTCCATTAAGTAAGAACAAAGAAGGACATTCAGGAGTATGCCCACTACAACTCTTCTTTTTAAGAAAGAAAATGCTTCCCATAAGCCCTACCCAGCAGTTTTCTACTTACATTTCATTGCCCAAACAGCACCTTAGTCACTCTGGTTTGAAGATGCCTAGAGAGAGGGATGTTGTGTGTAGTTTAGCCAATAAGCAGTGTCTGCCACAGTCTGCTTGGAAAATATCTTCTCATTTTTTGTGAGATTCAACTCAAGAGTTATATCTTAGAAATTTAGAAATGTATATATGTATATAAATTATATTGTATATAAATTATATATGTATATAAATTATATTGATATTTATATAAGCATACATAAAAGACAAATATATAAATATATATAGTATGTACTCTTTCATCATTAACTGAATATTTATCAAACACCTGTACACAGGGCATAGTATGTACTATTCTAGGCACTGGGAATATAGCAATGAACAACTTCCTTTCGTTTGTGGAATTTACATCCTAGTGTTTACCCTTTGATCTAACTTTTTCACCTCTAGTAACTTACCTTACAGACTACACCTCAAAAACAAGGATGCTCACTGAGGTGATAACTAGAATAACAAAAATCTGATTGAATATCACTATGGGATTGATTCTAATATACATAAAATTATAAAATGTAATTATTCAAAAGAGTATATTTCTCTTAATAGAGACATACTAACATGGAAAGCTGTCTCCAATATATATTTTAATTTTAAAAATTGAAGAGCAAAATGTATAGTAAACTCTCACTTTTAAAAGGAAAATCCATCCCCAAATTCATATGGAATCTCAAGGAATCTGAAATAGCCAAAAGAACTTTGGAAGAAGAACAAAAGTATTAGACTCACACTTCCTGACTTGAAAGCATAATACAAAGATACATTAATCAAAACAGTGTGGCACTGGCATAAAGACAGACGAATAAACCATTGGAATAGAATGAATAGCCTAGAAATAAGCCTGTTTGTATATGGTCAATGATCTTCAACAGGGGTGCCAAGACCACTCATTGGGAAAATGATAGTCTCTTCGACAAATGGTGTTGGGAACACTAGAAACGAAAGTTAAACCTTTATTTTTACACTATTTACAAAATGTAACTTATAATATATTAAAGACATAAGCATAAGACCTAAAACTATAAAATTTCTAGAAGAAAACAGACCAGATGATCTCATGACATTGGATTTGTCAATGACTTCTTAGATGTGACACCAAAAGCACAGGTAACAAAAGAAAAAATAGATAAATGGGACTGAATCAAAATTGAAAACATTTGTGCATCAAAGGACACAATCAAAAGAGTGAAGGGCAACATACAAAAGGGGAAAAATATTTACAAAGAATATATTTAGAAGTTACTATCCACAATATATAAAGAACTCCCACAACTCAACAATGAAAAAATCAAATAACTAGATTCTAAAGTGTGCAAAATGTTTGAATAGATATTTCTCTAAAGAATATATACAAATGGCTAATAAACATTGAAAAAGTGCTCAACATTACTAATCACCAGAGAAATGCAAATCAAAATCACAATGACATATTACTTCACACCTGTGAGGATGGCTACTATCAAAAAAAAAAAAACAGAAAGTAATAAGTGTTGGCAAGGATGGGGAGAAATTGAAACCCTTGTGCATAGTTGGTGGGATTGTAAAATGGTTTAACTGCTATGGAAAACACTGTGAAGTTTCCTCAAAAAATTAAAATAGAACTACTATATGATCCAGGAATTTTACTTCTCGGCATATATCCAAAATAACTGAAAATATGGTCTTGAAGAGATATTTACATACCACAGTCATAGCACTATTCCCAATAACCAAGAAGTAAAAGCGAGTCAAATGTCCATCAATGGAAGAATGAATACATACAATCAAACATTATTCAGCCTTAAAAAGAAATGAAATTCTGATACATGCTGCAACATGGATGAACTTTGAAGAAATTTTGCTAAGTAAAATAAATTAGTCACAAAATGACAAATACTATATTATTTCACTTATATGAAGTATCCAAGCCAAATTCATAAAAGCAGAAAGAAGAATGCTGGTTACCAGGGACAGAGAAGAGGAGAAAGGGGAGGTATTTAATATGTTGTTTAGTAGGTATAAAGTTTCACATTTGCAAGATATAAAAACTCTGGAGATCAGATCAACAATGTGAATATACCTAACACTACTAAACTGTACATTTAAAAATGGTTGGCTGGGCGCAGTGGCTCACACCTGTAATCCCAGCACTTTGAGAGGCCGAGATGGGTGGATCACGAGGTCAGGAGATCGAGACCATCCTGGCTAACACGGTGAAACCTGTCTCTATTAAAAATACAAAAAATTAACTGGCGCCATGGTGGACACCTGTAGTCCCAGCTATTCGGGAGGCTAAAGCAGGAGAATGGCATGAACCCAGGAGGCAGAGCTTTCAGTGAGCGGAGATCTTGCCACTGCACTCTAGCCTGGGTGACAGAGCAAAATTCTGTCTCAGAAAAAAAAAAATGGTTAAGATGGGAAAAAGGAAACCCATTCCTGCATCTTCATATATATTATTATATATAATACTTTCAGTTTATGAATTTGGTGCGTAGCTCACACATTACTTTATATTTTCTTCATAGTTATATATTTTATAAGTATACATTACTTTTTATAGTCAGAGAAATATTTGAAAAAATTTTAAAATTACAAGGTACTTTCTTCTCTATCTCTCCTCTCAAATAGTAATGACCATTTATTTGTACTTACGTAGTCACCAACAGAATGTATATTTATTGAATGAAATAATAAATGTATCATCAACTAGTGATAATGAATAATGCCTTTAATAAAAAGTTATACTTAGCACCAAATTAAGAAATTCGTTTAATACAGTTCTTCATTTAATGAATATCGATTGTTATTAAGTGCCTAGGATGTGCCCGATGTGCCTGTGTAGGTTTTGAGTAAAAACATGGTTATTTCTTCAAACGATCTTTTTTTTTTTTTTTTTTTTTTTTTTTTGAAACGGAGTCTTGCTCTGTCGCCCGGGCTGGAGTGCAGTGGCCAGATCTCAGCTCACTGCAAGCTCCGCCTCCCGGGTTTACGCCATTCTCCTGCCTCAGCCTCCCGAGTAGCTGGGACTACAGGCGCCCGCCACCTCGCCAAGCTAGTTTTTTGTATTTTTAGTAGAGACGGGGTTTCACCGTGTTAGCCAGGATGGTCTCGATCTCCTGACCTCGTGATCTGCCCGTCTCGGCCTCCCAAAGTGCTGGGATTACAGGCTTGAGCCACCGCGCCCGGCTTTTGATGAAGAAAGAGCAAAAGAGAAACAGAGAAAGAAAGAGGTTGTGGCTAGCTGGTAACATTCAAAAGCAAGCCACCTCATGAAACTCCGTTACAAGTCAAGATAGCATCGTCCAGATGTGTAGTACTCTGGTGGTCTGGTTTTATCATAGTTAGAGCCTAAATACATAGCAAAGAGAACAGATTTCACATACTTCGAAAACGTGTAACTGCGAGTATGAAATACCTGCAGACCCAGTCACCCCACTCCAGCTTCTGCCAGAGAAAGCTGGTGTAAGAACAACTGCTTTGGAAATTAATTGCATTCTTCCCCCCACCCCCTTGGGCCATAAAATTTTATTGGCAGGTAAGGGGAAGAGCCAGCTGTAAGGGTCCCTGGCTTCCCATTCCCTACCCAGGATCCTCCCTCCGAAGGAGAGCAGAAGCCCAGGAGCCTGCCACTCAGCGGACCTTGCAGGTGGGCAGGTTGCTGTAGGGATCTTTCTGGAGCTCGAGCAGGACGTGGTCGGCAGTGATCTCCTGCTCAGGCCTCCTCTGGTGGTCAGCACACACATCGCCCAGCTGGACTTCGACACCACTGCTCAGAGCCTGGATCCGCACCAGCTGGGCCTCAACGCAGGCCTCCGTTCCTGCAGTGCGACCTTCCAATGCGGCTTTCATGCTGAGCTGCCACTGCAGCTCAATCTCAAGACCCCGGAGAGTACGCCCCCGGTCTGTGACTCAGACTTGCTCATCTGGAGCTGCTCCGTGTGGCCAGCGACCTCCCAGCTCAGCTCCTCAGTCTGGCTGGTGACCAGGCTTCAGTATCTTCCGTGTCTGCTCAACCATGACCGCATACTGGCTTCACGTGTTGCCCAGGATCTTGGCAAGACCAACGCCTGGAGCAGAATCCACCTCCACACTGACCTGGGCACCCACAGCACTGATTTCCTCACTGTGGTTCTTCTCCAGTGATCCAACTCCTCCTGCAGGCCTTAGATGTACGTCTCCAGGTCAGCCCTGGCCGGGGTCAGCTCATCAGGCGCCCTGTGCAGGCCTTGATGTCTGCCTCCAAGCTCCTTCACAGAGCCTGCTTCATCTCAGACTTGGTTCGGAAGTGATCTGCAGGCAGGCAGGCGGGCGTTATCAATCTGCAAGACAATTCTGGAGTTCTCAATGGTGACTCCAAGAATCTTGTCCCGCAGGTCTTCCATGGTCTTGAAGTAGTGGCTGTAATTGCCGGGGGGCCCGGGCCGCTGCTTGTGGTCCCGGTCGCGGATCTTCACCTTCAGCTCACCACTGGCCTCCTCTAGAGCCCACACCTTGTCCAGGTAGGAACCAGGTGGTCGTGGATGTTCTGCGTGGTGATCCTGGTGCCCATCAGCAGCCTGTCGGACCTGCCCAGGACGCTGGCATCGCCGCTGCCATAGCCCCGGAGGAAGATGAGGGCACAAAGTGGGTGGAGGGCACAGACAGGCTATGGCCTCGGATGCTGGGCGCTAGGAAGGCGCCCCCGACCCCAAAGCGCACGGAGCTGCTGCCCAGCCCCCAAAGGACTAAGTGGCCAATGACTGGCGAGGGCTGCAGGAAGTTAGGGTGAGGCGGAGGAGAACGGTCCAAGGAGCTGCAATCGGCAGAAGGAATAGGACATTTTAATTGCATTTTTACCAGTTATAAGAATTTTTGTGCTATGAGTGGACTCAAAAAAAGGACCGGGAAAACACCAAAACCACTCTTGAGGAGAACTTAAGAGGGAACCAGGCTTCAAGCTCCCAAACTCACCATGGACTGCCAAAGAATTTAAAGCACAGTCCTCATTCCCCAGAAAGCTAACCAAGCCCACCACAGGGTGTCCTACCAAAGGTGGTTCCCTGGCATTATTCTAGATAGAACAACCCAGACAGGAAAAATGTACTCCTGAGGAAAGATGAATCAATTCCTAGGAGGACTGGACAGACATTCTCAAAAGTTGGTTGGAAAGATAGCAGAGAAGAGAAGAATGAAGTGCTTTTATAAAGGGATAGGAAGAAGGTGAGAACAAGGAACTGAGATTAGAAGCTGAGTGTGTCCATGACAGACCGCCTAGAAAGAATGTAACATCTAGAGCTTTTACTCATAGACTGCGGGACAAGGTATATTTACCATGTAGCTCTGTATTTTCCCTCTTGTGTTATAATGTTTTCTGTAATTAATTACTCTAATCCTTTTAGCAAAGTCTAATACACTTCAGCATTGTCTAGTGATGATATACAGACTAAATGGACAGGCGAGTAAAAGAAAAAATTAAGGCCTTTCTGTTTAGAAATAAAATATAAAAGAACAGCTTTTATATTTTATTTTCACATTGAAAATCAGTCAGATTTGCTTCAGCCTCAAGGAATGTGTTTACTAAAATTAAATGAATGCTGGCAGGGAGCTCTGCACTTTTTTTTCTAAACAGGAAATGGGTTAAGGGCGGCAGCTGAGTGCTTTTGACATAACCCTAGTAGTCTTTGGCAGCATCCTTTCTGTTTGGTAGGATAAGATATTCTAGGCTCACCTTGCATTTTCTGAAAAAAAAAAAAAGCCACTGAATTAGGCATAGAGGAAATTACTATAAAATTTAAGGGATAATGTAAAAGATCTAGGAAAATAATTGCTTCACAAACAAGGAAGAAACTGAAACTAGAAATGTAGTCAATTAGTATTGCTGATGTGCTTTACGCAAGAAAGATCGTATATTAGTTCTCTCTTACCTGCAGCTTCACTTTCTGTTGTTTCAGTTACCCTTGGTCATCCAGGGTTCAAAAATATTAAGTGGAAAATTCCAGAAATAAACTATTCATACATTTTCAATTGTGTGCCATTCGGAGTGGTGTGATGAAATCTTGACACCCGGGACACGAATCATTCCTTTCTCCATCGTATCCATGCTGTATATGCTGCTCTTATCCCCCCAGCCCCCAGCCCAGTCACTTAGTAGCTATCTCAATACTGCAGTGCTTACGTTCAAGTCATCCTTATTTTACTTAATAATGGCCCCAAAGCTCAAGAGTAGTGATGTTGGCATATTGTTATAATTGTTCTTTTATTATCAGTTCTGTTCATCTCTTACTAAGCTTAATGTATAAATTAAACTTCATCCTAAGTATGTATGTATAGGAAAAAACATAGTATATATAGGGTTGGGTACTATCTGTGGTTTCAGGCGTCCACTGGGGAACTTGGAACATATGCCCCTCGGATAAGGGGAACTACTATATACAAGATTAAATAAAGTCACTTAAAATTCATTTATAAAATTATGTCCTAAAGTTTTTGTACCAATAACAAGATATATTCAAATTATTTTACCAAATAAAAACATGTTTTACTTTCTAATAAAAGTTAAAATATGTTAGTAGTCTATACCATTTTCTTTAAATACATGGAAAAAGTTACATTATGATGTCTAATTAATAAATAGTTATTTATAATTACTGCCAAAAGTCAAAAACGAGTTTGATGCATACGTTTTAAATACCATGCCTTTTTATACCCTTTTCTTTATACATAACTTGTAATTTTATCTTCAAATTATACTGCATTACTTTAAAGTAAATAATGAGAGTACATATGTATAACTTGCTTTGAAAATATATGAATCATGAAAGCTACACTATTTAAAACTTAAGAGCTTTCAATAATATCTTATACAATATATTCGTAATTAATTTTTTATAAATTTTTATGATATTACTGTAAATTGTGGGTTTAGGGACCCACAGTTCAACTAATGGTAAAATAATCTTTTAGCATAACAAAAATTAGAACACCTAAATCTCTTAGAACTTGTCTTAGCCCATTTATGTAGTAAGTGCTACATAATTGCTAGCTGTCATTACTTGTTACTGTTGTAGCTATTGTTGTTAGCATCATTATCATCAGCATCATCTGAGTAATTAAGTAAAGTTGGCAAACAACTTTATGTTTCCTACTTTTAAAATTTAACCCCAATATTTGCTCCCAAGCTAAATAGAACTCTCTAAAATGAAAGTTCTGACACTGGAAATTTCCATAGTGAACATGAGAGCCACAGTGAACAAAGGGGACTCCTATGGTTAAGAGTCATGAATCAACCCTGTGCACACAAACACATAAACATGCACACATTTATTTTCTGTTCATCAAAGGAAAAGTAATCCTGTAATTCCCCCACCTTGCTTCGTATTCCAAAATAAACTGCAGATAAAGATGAAAATCTAAACACAAATACTTAATGTAGGAAAAAATGTAGGATAATATTTTTACAATTTCAGTATGCATATGCAGAAGGACTTCTTAATTAGAAAATAAACAAAGATAAAGTATTAAAAAAAGAAAGTTAAACAAAGATAAATTATAAGCAACAGAGTTCCTATAAGTGGCGATGATGTTGAACGTCACTAGTAATCGTGAGCTTAAAAAAGAAAAGACAAAATAGATCATGCTCCCCTCCCCATCAGATTGGTAAAATTTTAGAAGTGATGGGAAAATACACACATGTAAGCATTGCTAGTGAGAAGGTAAGTTGGCAGTCATTTTAGAAAGTTGATGAGATAGTATCTGTAAGTTTAAAAGGTATATACTCTTTGACATAGCAAATTCACAGTGGGGACAGATTCATTACACAAAAATATTTCTACATGCCCAAAAGTATAAATATGTTAGGACAGCCATTGAATTCTATTGTTTGTAGTAAATTGTTTTAGTCCAAACACTAATTCCTCTGTAGCAAAACACAGGATCTAGTAAAATGGATTATGCGTGGAAATTAGTCCTCTGGAGCAAGTGTATCCTGATGAAAAAGATACAACGCTTTTTTTTTCTTTTTGTGTTTGTTTGTTTGTTTTGAGACAGAGGCTCACTCTGTTGCCAGGCTGGAGTGCAGTGGCACAATCGAAGCTCACTGCAACCTCTGCCTCCCGGGTTCAAGCAATTCTCCTGCATCAGCCTCCCGTGTAGCTGGGATTACAGGCATGCACCACCACGCCCAGCTAATTTTCGTATTTTTAGTAGAGATGGGTTTTCACCATGTTGGCCAGGATGGTCTCGATCTCTTGACTTCGTGATTCACCCACCTCAGCCTCCCAAAGTGCTTTTTGATAATTTTGAAAAACGATGGAAGCATATTAGAATGAAAACAAACTGAGGATGTGCTTTTGTCTTTGTATATTCAAATATTTTTTCTCATTAAAAATCAGAAAGGCCAGGTATGTTGGCACATGCCTATAACCCCAACACTTTGGGGGGCCGAGGTGGGAAGATCACTTGAGGCCAGGACTTCGAGACAAGCCTGAGCAACATAGTACAACCCTGTCTCTACAAAAAGCTTAAGAAAAAAATTAGCTGGGCGTGGTGGAGTGCACCTGTAGTCTTAGCTATTTGGGAGGCTGAGATGGGAGGATCGCTTGAGCCTAGGACTTCAAGGCTGAGTTGAGCTATGATCTAACCACTGTACTCCAGCCTGGGCAACAGAGCAAGACCCTGTCTCTGAAAAAAAAAAAAAAGTATGTACACACACACACACACACACATATATGTTAATGAGATAGCACAAATGAGAAAATCTCTGCTCTTTGATCTCTGAGTACGTCTCTGTAGATACATATTTCCTTCACTCCAGGTTTTGCCCAAGATACTTGGGCAAAGAAAAAGCCAGTAAACCCTCTAATAGGGTGAATATGGTTATGCCACCTACTGGGCTTTCTAATTTTGGTGGTAGTTAATATGTAACCAGCTGAAATTTTCATTATCGTCACTGTCAGGACTACAGGAAGCTTAAGTGTTCTCTTTTCCAGGACAATGTGCACGAAGTGTACAATTGGTACAATTGAATACGTTATATTCAGTTCCTGGGAAGCACTACAGCAATGCAAGGGGAAATTTTTATTCTGTTTATTTTCATTAAGGCCCATCTACCTCCTGATCCTAATTTCTCTCATTTCCCAAACATTCCTTGCTTGTTCTTAATGTTATGTGTTTTCCTGTATTTTGCTCCTCTACTTTCTTTTCCATGAACTATCTTTTTCCCTTCCTTTTTTTTTTTTTCTCTCTCTTTACCCCTTTACCTCAGCTTTCTAGCAGTATTTGCTAAATATTTCAAAACTGTATAGAACTTGTTCAAATTGTGTGCTTCCTTTTCTGTCAAGAACTTGCTATTCAGGTAACCCGATTGGTGATTTTTCCTGGAAATGCTGATGGATGCTGTTCCTATAGCAAAACCCAGAACAGAGATGAAATAGATGTCATCCTCAGCCATTAGAATTCGAACTATAAAAATTAACTTACATTGGTATCGTAAGGATCAGAATGTTAAAGCTGTGTTACACCTAGCATCTTGCATGAAACTACCTCATGAAGATGAGACCACAGATGTTATTGCCCCACTATTGGCATGAAAGCTGAGGCTCAGAGCAGTTAACTGAGTTACCCAGAACCACACAGCTAAGTTAGAAGTAGGGCTCAGGTGTCCTGGCAACTAACTGGTCCAGTTATTTTTTCCCTCAAGCTCATTTTCCCTCTCCTAAAGAATATGAGGCTCTGTCACGGTGAAAGGGGATTTTAATGATACTTTCCTCTTTCTCTGTGATTATAATGAATGTGGCATCTTTCTCATTAAGGATCATTCCTCCACCACATTCTTTTTTTTTTTTTTTTTTTTTTTTTTTGAGACGGAGTCTGGCTCTGTCGCCCAGGCTGGAGTGCAGTGGCCGGATCTCAGCTCACTGCAAGCTCCGCCTCCCGGGTTTACGCCATTCTCCTGCCTCAGCCTCCAGAGTAGCTGGGACTACAGGCGCTCGCCACGTCGCCCGGCTAGTTTTTTGTATTTTTTAGTAGAGACGGGGTTTCGCCGTGTTAGCCAGGATGGTCTCAATCTCCTGACCTCGTGATCCGCCCATCTCGGCCTCCCAAAGTGCTGGGATTACAGGCTTGAGCCACCGCGCCCGGCCTCCTCCACCACATTCTTAATACATCTGCTGCATGCATCCCTCAGAGACCTTCCTCGGGGATCATCCCTTCTCACTCGAAAAAGCTCAACCTCTCCCCTGTCGTTTGCATCTCCCACTCTGCATTTTTAGAAGCAATATTTCATTCGAACTTCTTCAAGTTTATCTCCACCTAAAGAAATATTCCTTTCACCCTGGCATCTCCATCAGGTACTGCCCTGTTGTTTTTCTCTCCTTCAGACAAACTGCCAAACTGGCTCTAGTTCCTCACATTCCCCACCCTCCTCAGCAAGTTTCTGCCCCACACTGGCACGGAAACAACTGAATCCCAATGTCCTTGTCCCTAAACCCAGCAGAAAAAAAAAAATCAATTTATTATTTGATTTCACAGCAGCACTTGACATGGGTAGCCAGGAATGTATCAATAACAACCTTTATAGATCATTATCTTTGCAACTTATGATGAGGCATCAAATGAATATTATTAACATTAATCCTTCCTATTTTAAGTCACTAATCCGAGTAAATACTCACTTATTTCTAGCGCCTTAGAAATCATTTAAATTATGTTACATTTTGAATCAATACATTATAAAATCATATAATCATTTGTAATAATTTGTTTGAATGTTGTGTGCTATTAACATTGATGCCTTGGTATAAAGTCATGACCACTCTGGTCTAGTAGTAATCTTCTATTGACTATTCTCTTACTAAAGCGGTCCCTTCCTTGGGACTCAGAGACCTCACACTCTCCTGCCTGTGTTTCTTCCTCTCTAACTGGCCCTTCTTGCTCCATTTGGGTGCTCCTGCCCATTGCGTAGACAAGATCTTTCCCTCTACCTCTGTCTTGGGCTCTTTTTCTCTTTTCATCAACGTCTTCTGCCTGGGTATTATCATCCATTTCCATGGCATCAGCTTTCCCAATAAACTAATATATCCATAGCCTCTATAATTAGAACAGATCTCATCAAGCTAGTGGCATTCAGACTGCTTTAGCTTTAATCAAAAATAAGGGATTTTGTACATGTTCAATAAGCAGTTCCCAATGTAACACTGTAATCACATTTTCACAATTGTGATCTAGGACACATAGTAAAGGATACAGATGATTGAGACAGAAATAGTGACAAAGAAAAATAAGGTTAGGATATAGGTTTTAATGCTGTAACAAACAGACCTCAAAATGCAATGGCTTAACTAAGAGAATGCATTTCTCTGTCACATGAAGGTCCCAAGTAGAGTAGCCTTTTGATGACTCAAGTGCTCAGGCTGTGTCTTGTTTGTGGTTCTGCCTTCCTTAACACATGGCTTCCATCTGATGAGCTACAGCAGTACCTGTCACTACAGTCAGCATGTCCACATTGCAGCCTGGGCAAGGAAGAAAGGGGAAGCACAGAACTGTACCTTCCTTTTTAAGTCATGAACTGAAAGTTGCATGTATCACTTCCACTTGCCCTCCAATCACCAGAACTTAGTCATACGCCATACCCAGCTTCAAGGGAGTGGGTTAAGAAATAGAAGTCAACTAGGCAGTCTGCACCCAGCAAAGGATCAGGAATTCTATTATTAAAGCAGAATTGGAGAAGTGGTAACAGGAACAACCACCAGCCTCTGCTGCATGTATATGAAACAGATGTTTCCCAAATCACTAGTCTCACTTATTCTGTCTGGTACATTGTATTTTTCATTATACTCTATTTCATTTTTTTAAATCCTGGTCGTGACTCTCAGGTCATGATGTTATAACCTACTTAGATGGTGATACCATAATCTGAAAATTATTACCTATATTATGTCTAATATTGGTCACTTGAAGTATGGCTAGCCTAAATTGATCTATGTTGTAAGTATAAAATTCACACCAGCTTGTGAAAACAAATTATGAAAAAAAAGTTTTTAAGATATCATTAAAAATTTTGTATTGGCTAAATGTTGAAATAATCATATTTTGGACATATTGGATGAAATAAAATAGACTATTAAAAATAATTTAATGTTTCTCTTTATGTAGTTACTAGAAAATTTAAAATTACACAGGGGGTTCACATTATATTTCTAGTAGACCACACTGCTCTAAGCTCAGCATTCAAATGTCAAACTCCTGTGAATATTAATATGTGAATATCCCACAGACACTTACTTCATCTTCCCAACCCTCAGCCCTTTTGTCCTCCTTCTGCTCCCACCAATCTGTGTTTCTTCTGTTTCACCCACTCAGCTAAAGGCAACACAATTCACTCAGTGACAAGCCAGGAAAATGGAAAGACACATTTTCCTTTATTCCTCCATTCATATATTCACTGAGCACTATAATTACCTCTTAAATGTGATATAAATCTGAAAACTCTTTTCAATACCACCACAATACCATAGTTCAAAATGCCATCAGCTTTCACCTATATTATTACAACAACTCCCATCTGGTCTTCCTGCATCCTGGATCACCTCTTTCTAGCGGGCCTTTCAAATTTCAATAAGAGCAAGCTTTCCAGGAAACAAATCTGAAGTCAATCCACTGATTACTCCTCTGAATACCTTAATATTGTCGACAAGTTTCTTTCTGATTTGAAGCATCAGAAAGGAGTATTTCCTCCATACCAAATAGTTTTCATTTCATGCATGTGCTATGATTCTTCTCCCTCCCAGACCTTTGCATCTGTCATTCTTTATGCTTAGAAAGCTCTTTTCATCTCCTTGTTCTTCTAGACAACCACTACTCATATTTCAGATCTTAATTTACATTTTGCTTTCCCTCAAAATTTTTTTAAAAGGTTCCAAGTCTGGGTTATGTGCCCTTTCTATGTGCTCCCAGAGCATCCTGAACTTCTCCAATAATATGTTTGGCTACTGTATTTTATACAGTAGTTTTATATTGTATTTTTTTTTCTTTTTTTATTATACTTTAAGTTCTAGGATACATGTGCATAACATGCAGGTTTGTTACATATGTATATTTGTGCCATGTTGGTGTGCTGCACCCATCAACTCGTCAGCACCCATCAATTCATCATTTATATCATGTATAACTCCCCAATGCAATCCCTCCCTCCTCCCCCCTCCCCATGATAGGCCCCAGTGTGTGATGTTCCCCTTCCCGAGTCCAAGTGATCTCATTGTTCAGTTCCCACCTATGAGTGAGAACATGCGGTGTTTGCTTTTCTCTTCTTGTGATAGTTTGCTAAGAATGATGGTTTCCAGCTGCATCCATGTCCCTACAAAGGACGCAAACTCATCCTTTTTTATGGCTGCATAGTATTCCATGGTGTATATGTGCCACATTTTCTTAATCCAGTCTGTCACAGATGGACATTTGGGTTGATTCCAAGTCTTTGCTATTGTGAATAGTGCCGCAATAAACATACGTGTGCATGTGTCTTTGCAGTAGAATAATTTATAATCCTTTGGGTATATACCCAGTAGTGGGATGGCTGGGTCATATGGTACATCTAGTTCTAGATCCTTGAGGAATTGCCATACTGTTTTCCATAATGGTTGAACTAGTTTACAATCCCATACAGTAGTTGTTGTATTGTATTTTATACTGTATTTTATACAGTAGTTATATTGTATTTTATACTGTATTTTAGACAGTATTGTTATATTGTATTTTATACTATATTTTATACAGTAGTTGTTTTTCTGTTTTCCTGGTTTTGCCTCCACAAGAATGTAAAAACCTTTAAGTGCCTGTTTTCATACTTATTTGACCACTCTATCTCTAGAATCTTGCATGATGTCTAGTCCTAGTAGGATCAAAAAATACTTACAAAGCAACTGAATAGCTACATGAATAGATGGATGAATAAATGCATGGATGGATGGATGGACTAATGAAACTGTTTATGTGACTTAAAGTTTGCAGAGGAGTATCATATTTGGAAGGCAGTAAGGTAGTTTGTGTGGTTGATGGTAAAGGCAGTTGGGAAGTCTGTTAGGCACAATAGGTCAAAATTTGTTTTTGAAGTCCTGTTATTTCACCTTTCTTTGTTTCACTTTCTTAAAACAGGAAACTCTTTTCTATGACCATTCTTGCAGGGCCTGGCTCTTCATCTGCAATCCAGTAATATCCCTAATGTCAAAAAGCTACTGGTTTAATTCATGTCATTCTCAAAGAGGACTACAGAATTCTGATGTGGCTTCAAACATTTAGGGTAGGCATATCTAATGGAGAACTTGCAGCCACGCTCACTTGTAGTGAAATATCTATTTTGAGCCTGCCCAGTGTTGCTTAAATTGTAGTCTCCCTTGCCAACTATTCATACGAGAGATGTGAGAAGCACCATAAAAGGCGTTGTGAGGAGTTGTGGGGGAGTGAGGGAGAGAAGAGGTTGAAAAGCTTATTAGCTGCTTTACGGTAAAACCCAGAGAAAGTGAGCTCTTACGGGAATGTGGCTTTAGCCCTCCAGGGATTCTATTCAGCCCGCCAGGAATTAACTTTGACTATAAATAGGCCATCAATGACCTTTCCAGAGAATGTTCAGAGACCTCAACTTTGTTTAGAGATCTTGTGTGGGTGGAACTTCCTGTTTGCACACAGAGCAGCATAAAGTCCAGTTGCTCTGGGGAGTGTTTGGGACCAGATGGATTGTAGGGAGTAGGGTACAATACAGTCTGGTCTCCTCCAGCTCCTTCTTTCTGCAACATGGGGAAGAACAAACTCCTTCATCCAAGCCTTGTTCTTCTCCTCTTGGTCCTCCTGCCCACAGATGTCTCAGTCTCTGGAAAACCGTGAGTTCCACACAGAGAGCATAAAGCATGAACCTAGAGTCCTTCATTTATTGCAGATTTTTCTATCATTTCTTTTTCTTTCCTATGATACTGTTGCCTTCTTATCTCTAAGGTTCCTTCCACATTTTATAAATCTAGTTTACGCATTACTTGCTTATTTTTCATCATTCTTCCCCAACTCTCTGAATCTCTAATATGCAAAGCTTTCCTAAGGAGTGTCAGAAATTTTTAGTTTTTTTTTAAGAATAATATTTAGATTTTCCTGTTCATATTGATCTACTTGAGACCATGCTATGTATCTTTTCTTACTTCCTCTTTCTTAAGGGTCCATTTTCTATTGTATAAAAATAAAGACAATTCTCTCCCACAACCAAACATGGAATAATGCCCTGGAGTGTAATAATCTGTAGACTGACAAATAAAGGAACAATTTGAAATACTGGTGTTGATATTGAAAAAGCAAGAGATTCTAATGTCAGAAGAGAAAATCCTTTTGCAGATGAGGTGGTGATGAATTCTTTGTTTCAACACAACTGAAGGAGGAGCTAAAGGAAATACCAGCTGATGAGTGATGAGAAGCAATTCTTGATAATAGAGTACTGGGTGATTTTTAGCATGTAATGCAGAAGTTGCAAGAAGTGGTGACAGTGATGCAATTGTTTTACCTGCCATTTACGTACTTTTATGTGAACCATTCTTCTTAGCACTTATATCGACACAAAACAAAATAGTAACAGAATTAATGTTAGATCTTGTTTAATTCTTGCAATACGGACTATTCATTCATGGATACATAAATTCACTGGGGGGAAAAGCAGTTCATCATTCTCATTAAAGATGTGCTTCAAAAGTATTTTAATTTTATATCTAATATGTATGAATCATATTTTGTAATGTATTTATTTTGTTTTGATCAGTTATATACAAGTATTTTTTAAAATAGCTCAATCAGAAGGAAATGTTTAATATTTATAAATTTATGGTCACATTCTATTTAAAAGAGGAGTTAAAGTTAAATTTACCTATCCACATATGTTGCATATGTATGTATTTATGTATATGTATACATATATGTATATATGTGAACATGTGTATACATACATATATGTATAGATGCTTGATAATAAAGAGGTAAGGATAATTCACAAAATTTTTTGAAATATAAAAATTTAGGATAAACTTCTGTATGGTAATTGTCATGGAAATTCAAATTAGAAAAGGAAAAAAGAAGAGAAAGATATTATATATTAGATCATTAAAAGAATTTTTAATGTATTTTCAAATAGTGATAGTAGGTATCTTATACTATAGTGTTTATTATTCCATGAGAAAATTGTAAAGTTAATCTAAGTATTAATTTAAAATATCATCAAAAATAATATCTTTTGCTATTATTTAAAATCATGATAAAAATATGTTTACTTGAAAATATGTAAGGAACACACAGTGTCCAAAAATTATTTTAGGAGTTCTGTGAGTAAAAATGTATAAAACTACAGGATTAATCTTAAATTATGTCAGGGTACTGAGAAAGTTTCTGTACTTCACATGAGTTACCAAGGTCTAAAGTCAGTCACCAGAGGACCGTTTTTGTATGGAGCCGTTGTCTGATCATGAGCTGAAAGGCAAATATTTAAAATGCAAACATCCATGGTTAAGTAACACTCTTAAGACTTTATTAGCTGCTTACCACAACTGAGACTGTAAAGCAATGGCTCACTTTCTTTGAGGCTCAGATTCCATATTTGTGGAGTGGGAGCGAGTACTTACCATACAATTTTCATAGGGCTGCTGAATGTGTGTATATGTGTGTGTGTGTATGTGTGTATATATATTTTAATGAGGATTCTATAATTTGATTAGCTTTTGTAATGTCCACATGACTGAGAGCTTGCTTACTTTTTACAGCAACTTGAAGGTAAAATAGATTTACAACATGAACAAATGTAACTACATATTTTTATTTGAATTCAGATGTTCAGAAATTGTTCCTTAAAGTGAAACATGCCTACAAATTTTAATCTGTTAATACCTACTTCAAGTAAAATGTTCACTGCCATGGCATGTGAAGGAAAGAGGAAATAATTCTTATGCATGGCCTTCAACAGCCAAATTTCATGCTCATCAGTATGTCTTCTCTTGATGTAGAACTGATGATGACAATTATTATGATGGGAAAAAGTGCTGTTGATATCAATGCCTCTCTTCCTTCACTTTCCTCTAACTGAACTGTCTCATTCCCAGGCAGTATGTGGTTCTGGTCCCCTCCCTGCTCCACACTGAGACCCCTGAGAAGGGCTGTGTCCTTCTGAGCTACCTGAACGAGACAGTGACTGTAAGTGCTTCCTTGGAGTCTGTCAGGGGAAACAGGAGCCTCTTCACTGACCTGGAGGCAGAGAACGATGTACTCCACTGCGTCACCTTCGCTGTGAGTGTGGCTGTTTGACTTAATATACTTGGTTATTTTAGTCAGAGTCATAGGGATCTAGTATTCTGTCAAGATGAGGCTTTGGGAGGCTGGTAAGAACTTCAGGAAAGAATCCAAATGTAGCAAGCTAAGTATAGAAATTGAGGAGCAATGCATGACTCTCCAGCCATGGGAGACAAATATTTACAGGCACACTAAAAATCCACTTAATAATCAGATAGAAACCCTACTAGCCAGACAGGAAAAGAAAAAGAAAATGTGACTTCTTAAAATTAAGATGGAAAAAGTGTTAATAAAGCAAACTAGGCCAAGGCTCAACATGAGCCACCAGTGGTGGACTGACGGGAACACATCACTCCACACTACTTCTAAGAGTAAAAATTGTAGAAATTGCCCTGAGCAAAGGTATAATATCTCTTCAGAGTTGTCCACATGTGAGATGCTTACAGCCTAGTGTCAGTAAAATACAGGTTTTTTTCCATAGCCTTTAAAACACGCTTCGACCATGCCCTTTTAGCATGTAACATCAACCTGGTAAAGCTCAGTGTATAAATCAAGACTGTTTTTTTCTGAGCTGTATGAAGATGTGAATCTCATTTATGACTTCTCTTTACTGATGTATTTTCCTCCACCTTGTGTCCTGTCTCCCCATTTGTAAAATGGCAGAAGTGATTCCTGTCCCTGACAAGTTTCCCTGCTGAGAACAAGGGAGTGAAGTTAAGTAAGAAAGGCAAAATCTCCAGAGAAGAGTGGAACAGCAAATAGGGGAGACCTGCGGGTGCTGAGTGGGGTTTCAGGATCTGTCCTATATTTCAGGTCCCAAAGTCTTCATCCAATGAGGAGGTAATGTTCCTCACTGTCCAAGTGAAAGGACCAACCCAAGAATTTAAGAAGCGGACCACAGTGATGGTTAAGAACAAGGAAAGTCTGGTCTTTGTCCAGACGGACAAATCAATCTACAAACCAGAGCAGACAGGTAGGAAGAAGCCTACAGACAGAACAATTTCAAAAAGGAAAGATCTTCTTCCCCTGGATGTTCCTCAGGCAAAGTTCCTATAATCGTGGTTCCTTGATAGCTTGTCTCACCAACCTACAGGCCTACTTTGGGTTTAGGGGCTCATGAAAAATATTTCTGTTTCAGTGAAATTTCGTGTTGTCTCCTTGGATGAAAACTTTCACCCTGTGAATGAGTTGGTGAGTTTTCTATTATCTACATAAAATGATTATCTGTATAAACAGGCTGGGAACCTGTTTTCTGTGTTGGGGGAAGACCAGGGAGAGAAAGAATCTGGTATCACTAACAGTAACTTCTGGCATTACAACAGCACAAGATCCTAATCTAAAACATCATTCCAGGTAAAGAAAGTAGGTAATTCTTTCTCTCTTGGTGCTGGTACTCAGTCAGTTGTCACACAATTAAATTTATTTTTCAGATTGTTCTTAATTAGGACAATTAGAAAGCTACATTAAATAACAGACACAGATAAACCCTCAAAGAACCTAAGCTCCAAAAACATTTTAAAGATTTAGACTTTTTCTATACACACCTACCAAAATCTTCACTATAAAGGAAAGTCAGGGTAATTAATTTGTTCCTCAAGACTAACCCTTGGTATCTGTGATAAGAAACAATTATTTCTGTTGTAATGCAGACATCGACCCAAAGTCTTCATTTTTCTCTCTCAAATCAACTTCTTCACATTTTCTTATCTCAAAAAGAGGCAACTCTTCTCTTCTAGCTCCAAAGACAAAAGATTATGGCCTAGTCCTTGTTTCTCTTTCTCTCATACCCACATCCACCTCACTGGAAAATCATGTTGGCTTAAAATATATTCAGACAATTTCTCATTATCTGAACTACTGCTGCAAGCTAGTCCTAGCCAATATCATCTCTAAACAAGATCATTGCAGTAACCTTCAAAGTGGTCTCCCAGCTTCTACTTTCACTCCTCTATCTAAAATGAGGCACCACTTCCATCACTCTGTCAGCCTAACTCTGCTTTGTTTTTCTATTGGCACTTACCACCATCCTATACATACTGGTTTTTAAAAATCTGCCCATTTCTATTATAACATAAGCTCCATTAAAGCAGGCACATTGTTCTTTTGTGCGTGGTTATATTCTCAATACCTAGAATGATACATAGCACATGAGAAGCTACTTAATAAATATTAGTTTTAAAAAATGAGTAAACATTGATAGTAGCTCCTTTATCAATGTTTATTCATTTTTAAAAGTAATATTTATTAAACTAATATTTATTAATGAAATATGTCCATTCCTCCTCATTCTTAGAACTACCTAAGAATTCTATGACCCATCTTAATGATTACATCTGAACATATTTACCTATAGTTACATAAGTGTTTATTTCTTAACCTGTAAAATTGCATAGCAAAGGACTGATCTTCACTAGGATGCTATAAGCACTTAAGAAAGGTTAATAAATCCATTTTTAGTAAATAGCACTTTACATGTATATTTGTTGCTGAAGGCCTAGTAAGTTTTTAACATTTATTAATTGCTTAAAATAGATTAATGAAAAGTTCTATAAAATTTAATCTGGAATATTTCTGTATTTCACTATAGAGGGAATTATTCTACATAAAACTAATTTAGATTTATTAATTTTTTTATTTTTTAATTTTTGTGGAAACAGTAGGTGTATATATTTATGGGTTACATAAGATATTTTAATACAGGCATGCAGTGCACGATAATGATTATGGATAATTATTTTCATTATCTATATCATTATCCATGATATGGATATCCATGATATGGATAATGATTATTATCATGCATTGCATGCCTATATCAATAAATGGAGTACTCATCCCCTCAAACATTTATTCTTTGTGTTACAAACAACCCAATTATACTTTTAGTTATTTTTAAATGTACAATTAAATTATTTTTTACTATACTCACCCTGTTGTGCTAGCAAACACTAGCCGCTTTGCTTATAAATGAGATTTAAGAATATTTGAAAATAAGTATAAACTTCTTTTTTCTTTTGTCTTTCAGATTCCACTAGTGTACATTCAGGTAAGCAACATGAAACATTCCATATTAGAAGGAAAGCAATACATATAGGGAAAATGTTCTTATTTGAGAGGTTTTTGCAGTATCTTAGAAACTTGTCATTAAAGGAGAAGCCTTCCAACTCCCATAGAGCTAGATGGCTCTAACTAATCTCCTCTCCTCACCCTTTACTACTACCCCATTTGTCCTTTTTGTAGATAACTTAGGGTTTCCATAGATATCCTTTATTAGCTCCAATGCTCCAGGTGCTTTTGTAAGTTATAATTAATTCACTCATAGGATCCCAAAGGAAATCGCATCGCACAATGGCAGAGTTTCCAGTTAGAGGGTGGCCTCAAGCAATTGTCTTTTCCCCTCTCATCAGAGCCCTTCCAGGGCTCCTACAAGGTGGTGGTACAGAAGAAATCAGGTAGAAGGACAGAGCACCCTTTCACCGTGGAGGAATTTGGTATGGATCATGAAAAGTCATCAAACATGATTTTTCTTCATATTTAAACTCTTAGAGCCTGGAATTTAAGCTCATTTGGAGTCTTTCCATTTCCCATGGGTGACATTGGGCTTGGAGTAGAACTAATTACACCTAAGTCCAACGAGGACATCAGTGATTTGTGAATAGGACTTCACATAGCTTGGTTATTTTCTGTAGCAATATTTAATACCAATCCCCAAAATTAAAACATTATTGTTTTAACTGAGTTTTCCATAACTAAGCATACAGTGATCTCTCATAGTCCCTCAACTGAAATCTTCATTTGAGAGGAGGGTGGATAAGAGTATATTGGAGAGCAGAGCTACCTTTTTCAGAGCCCTAAAATATTATTAGGGAACCGTTACAGGGAGCTTGAAAATATGAATTCCCCCAAAGTTGAAAACCAATCACCAACCTTCTTTATCACCAATCAACAGTTCTTCCCAAGTTTGAAGTACAAGTAACAGTGCCAAAGATAATCACCATCTTGGAAGAAGAGATGAATGTATCAGTGTGTGGCCTGTGAGTTCATTTTGTAAAAATCTTTTGTGGGGGATTATTTAAAAGAGACTCATTATTTGGGATACTTAGCTACTCTCTCTAGGAGCAGTGGCAACACAAAAATTTTAAGTGCTTTGACAGCATCCTCCTCTCTAGAATGTTATTCTCCTGTTGCTTTTCTATTTTTCCTTTTTATTTTCTTTCACGTTCTTATCAGCATTATTCTATCATGAGGTAAGAAACTGTTTCTAGAGAGGTTATGCTAATAGGATTGGTTCTAAAAGTGACAAAACTGCACACATACACACACACACACACACACAAAATGGGAAGGGTGGATAGTGTTGAAGGGTATTGGCTCTGCCTTAACCAAAAATAACCAAACATATATTAGGGAGATAATTAACACATGGCTATAGGGGAAATTCAATCATCAACAGATCATTTACCTGACCTTGCATGCTTACTGGAAAAATCGCTTAGATTCAGAATTTGTAGAGATAGGCATACAACTGAAATCTCATCTAACTTACTGGTCAACCTAAGGCTGGTCTACATACCTCTCTGCACTGACGTTTTTACTGAGGAGACTGAACGTGATCTCTCAAGACAGTCTCTTCCAACCTTGAAAACTTTTGTGTCCTGGGTCTTATGCTCCTAACCTTGGTGGCACACAGTAGCAGTAGCAGAAAGAGCAGGTATAGTGAAGGAATCAGTCCTGCCCAAAGATCACACATGTAATACACCTGCTATTCAGCTGGGCCCCTGCTCCATTTCTGTCTCACAGTAACGGCCAAGTTCCTGGTTCCTCATAACTAGTGTGATCTTGTAAATAGAGATACAGAGGACATTCTCAAATAGGCAAGGAGACAAATGCACTTGGAAACCCAGCAATCGTCTGTGACATATTTATGACACAATCCCACTTTTGTAAAAAAGTAAACAAGTAAAACTCGATATAGGGATGGCTGCACATGGGGAGAGGATGATGGAAGAAGAGACACTATCGTACTAATAGGTTGTATTCCTAGGTAGACTTGAGGGTGTTTGTTTCTTCTCTTTGCTTTCTTTGTTCTGCTTTGTTTTGTTTGTTTCATTTTGCTTGTATTGCTTTTTCTTTTAAGTACAGGTTTAAGTTTTATAATAAGGAAGTTTTTTAAGATAAAGCTAAAAAAAATCAAGGAAAAAAAGAAATAATAAAAGAAGAATCTAGTAAATTTCAGCATGTTGCAATGGAGATTTCTGTAAGAGCAGTTAGTGACTCTTATCTTCAGTATTGTGTGAGCCTGCAGAGTGCAGAGGGAAGTACAGCAGAGGGAAAATATACTGTAGGTAAAAGGGAGATATAAATAGCTAGAAAATGGGGAGGTTCAGTGTCTGCTCTGATTCCTTTGGGAATGTTCTCATGACAGATACACATACGGGAAGCCTGTCCCAGGACATGTGACTGTGAGCATTTGCAGAAAGTATAGTGACCCTTCTGACTGCTTTGGTGAAGATTCACAGGCTTTCTGTGAGAAATTCAGTGGACAGGTAGGTTGAACACTGTTTTTTCTAGAGAATGACAATAAAGGCATTGTTGAAAAGCAGTGAGTTGCAGCATTTTTCTGATGCAGGAAGAGAACAATCTAGAAGAGAATTCCATGTTGGCTATTGTAATTTTTCCAAAAAATCATGAACTGAGCACCATGGGAATTATTTATTTCTTATAATTGCCCATTGTGAGTGTTTCAGAATGATAGACGCTGAGCCATCCGGAGCCTCCATGGGCATTCATTTCTACAAAGGAAGGAGATAAACCATACACCTCTTAACTGCCTTAGCTGGCCAGGGCATCAGTTCTGCTCTCTCTTTGAGCAAGAACCTAACACATGGCCCCACCAAGATGCCAGACAGATACAGTCCACATATGGGAGGCCACTTCCCAGCCACAGCTGAATATTATGGAGGAGGAACCAGACTTTGATGAGGAGTTCTGATGGTCAAGAGCAGATGTACTGTGTATTTCAAAATAGCAAATGGACAGGACTTGAACTATTTCCAACACATAGAAATGATAAATACTTCAGTTGGTAGGCATCCTAAATCCCGCGATGGGATCATTACACATTCTATGCATGTAACAAAATATCTCGTGTACCCCATAAATATGTATAAATATTATGCATTCTTTGTACAAAAAAAGATTACTCTCCAAATGTTAAGACATTTCTGTCGCATTCTATCTAGGGAATTTCAGATACCAAGAAATACATCTGTCAATTATATGTGAGACATTGTTGTGAAATTTAATATTTAGTTGCTAGAGAATATTTATCATGTCCTCGTCATAGAAAATGCCTACATGATGTTGTACCCCCACAAAAATCACACCAGGTTAACTGACCAATGATCTATTTAGTATAATATGCATTGTATTTTTGTATTTTATTTTCTCACTTCTTAGCTAAACAGCCATGGCTGCTTCTATCAGCAAGTAAAAACCAAGGTCTTCCAGTTGAAGAGGAAGGAGTATGAAATGAAACTTCACACTGAGGCCAAGATCCAAGAAGAAGGAACAGGTTTGTGTACTACATGGGTGTAAGAGAAAAAACAGTAGACATTGATTTTCTTAGCCAAATAATGAATTGTAAGTTGGGGGGAGGTGATAGAATTTTAGAGACATCATTCTTCCCAAAAAGAACGTATTTTTTTCTTCTTTTCCAGTAGTGGAATTGACTGGAAAGGAGTCCAGTGAAATCACAAGAACCATATCCAAACTCTCATTTGTGAAAGTGGACTCAAACTTTAGACAAGGGATTCCCTTCTTTGGGCAGGTGGAGTATTTTCCAGTTCACTCATCAACCCATGTACTGTTACCTAATTAGCACAATAGTTATGGTTTCTGCTAAAACCATGCCTGGTTAATGTCATCATTTAATATAACCAAAGGTATAAAATATCACCACGGTTGATTAGTATAACCAAAGGTATAAAACTACATAAAAATAGATTTATTCTTCTGTAAATTTGTATATGAAATGTATGTAATTGTCCTAAAGCCTTATTAAAATTAGTAGAGATTTTCCCCTCCTTTTGAAACAGCATTGTACAAGTCACACAATCTGTTTCTCATGGCTTACCAGGCAGTCTCGGGTTTTTATGACATTTTCTCACAAGAATCTCAAAATTCATGCTGACCAGTTTCATTATGATGCTAACACTAACTTTGTATGGAAACAGGTGGGTAGGTGATTTTAATTTTTACTTTGAAGTAGAAAAGATTCTACAATAATGTTTATTTCATGGATAGTATATTTACACTATTTTTCTATAATAACAAGTATATTTCTAAAACAGTGAACATGGGGTAAAACACTGCTATTTAAGGTTCTCAGATTTTTGAATTATGACTTTTCATAGTATCTACCAAAAAAAATCTTCTCTTACAATATTTCTGTTGTCAGCAGATGTACAAATGGATCTTTATGACTCTAGAAGTCTGAGATGACAGTTACATGTGCCTTAATGTGTATTTACTGTGTATCATTTTCTTAATGTAAATGTTATAGGATTTCAGCTATGAAGGGTGTAAAAGAGGCATAAATTCAACAAAGTAGCGTACATTCTGGAAGGCTTCGTTATGTCATGACACCAAAATGTATTCAACTTCCTAAAATGAAAGGGCAGCTCATTTGTAAATTTCTCAGAAAGATAGTGTACTTTTTAAGTATATTTTATTGCTGTTAAATATCCTATTTGTCAGAAGAGCCTCTAGCTAGAAGAAAATCAGAATTATGTGCCTATTCTTGACTTTGTACATGCAGCCAACATTTCATTGGCAAACTTAGATTTTGTAAATCAATTATGGGTACTGATGGGGGTCAGCCTAGTGTTCTTCCTGCTACCAAATGTAGCTTATACTGAAAAAGAATCACCACCTTTACAATCTGAACTGGACTACTCAACTGCCGACACAATATTAGCAGTCAATTAGCTTTGGCGACTGATTTAATACTGTGTGCCTCTTTCCAATTTTACATTTTTCACTTGGGAAGTCTGCCATAAAATCTACCTGCCTTCCAAAAGGCTGAAGATCTAGGTTGAGAAGCAGAGACCATGTCTAAGACAGCTGGAGAAACACACGGGACAATATATTGGCAGTTGTTTACTTGTGCACTTGCGAGACTTCAAACACTAATCTATAGGAAGTTAATGGTCCACCCCAAAATAGGTGTTTGGGGCACAAATAAATTTAGTTAATAGATTTAGATATTTCATTATCATATTACTCTAGTGCTCTGTGACTCTCTAAGAGTTATCTGTAATAATACACAGCACTTCCAAAATATCTAGAATACATTTTTCAGGTCACTCTTGTTATTATCTCTATCACTGTCTATCCCTTCACACTGCTCTGTTTTTCTTCTTAGGATTGATTACTACTAAATTAGTGTATGTTATATATGTATTTATTTAGCATCTGTCTCTCACCAGCCAGTAAGCTCTGTGATGGAAGAAACTTTGTTTTTTGTTTTCTTTTTTCACTACTGTGTCCTCAGTGCCTGAAACCATGTTCAACATAGAGGAGGCACTTAAAAATGTGATAAAATGAATATGTTTGGTGCCTATTCGTTATTACCGATATAACTCATCCATAGTTTTTAATCTTCAGGTGCGCCTGGTAGATGGGAAAGGCGTCCCTATACCAAATAAAGTCATATTCATCAGAGGAAATGAAGCAAACTATTACTCCAATGCTACCACGGATGAGCATGGCCTTGTACAGTTCTCTATCAACACCACCAACGTTATGGGTACCACTCTTACTGTTAGGGTAAGTTTGGAAAGAAGTTACCAATAACATGAAGTAGCCTTGAAAACAAGGTTGCAACCTAAGGGTGAGAAAATTTCCAAACTGTATTTAGTTCTATGGAGAGAAAAAACTGGCAATTAGAAACCAATTTAAGGTTAACTTTTTTAAAGTTTATGAAAAGAAGGCAGTATATTGTTGTGATTAAAAGTGCAGGTTAGACTTTAACAGTGTTGCTGGGAACGTAAAATGGTGCAGCCACTATGAAAAACAGTATAGTAGTTCCTGAAAAAATTAAAAAATAGAATGACCATATGATCCAGTAATCCTACTTCTGGACATATATTCAAAAGAATCGAAAGCAGGGTCTTAAAGAGATATTTGCACACCCATGTTCATAGCCCCACTATCCACAATAGCTGAGAGATGGAGGCTACCCAAATGTCCATCAAGGGATGAACAGGTAAACAAAATGTGGTATATAAATACAACAGAATATTATGCAGCCTGAGAAGGGAAGGAAATCCTGTCACATGCTACAGCGTGAATGATCCTTGAGGACAGTATGGTAAGTGAAATAAGCCAGTCACAATAAGACCAATACTATATGATTCACTTATATGGGGGTTTCTAAAGTAGTCAGAGTCATAGAAACAGAAAACAGGATGGTGGCTGCCAAGGGCTAGGGAAAGAGAGAAATGGGGAATTGCTCTTATTGGTATTCAGGTTTAGTTTTACAAGATGAAAAGTTCTGGAGATCTGTTGCACAACAGATATACTTACCACAGCCAAACTGTACACTAAAGAATAACGAAGATGGTAATTTTATGTTGTGTGTGTGTGTGTGTGTGTGTATAATACTTTTTTGAAAAGTGTGAATTCCAGGATCTGAATCAGATAAAGTGGTTAAAAATACTGGCTCAACCCTATTTTAAGGAATTAACTAAAATCTCTATGCTTCATTTCCTTATCTGTAAAATGATTGCAATATTAACACCTACCTCTTGGGGTGGTTGCGAAGATTAAGTGAAATAATACATATTGAAGCATTTAGTAAGCCCCCTTTAACTGTTAGATACTTTTACTATAAAAGCCAATTCTAACATAATTAGCATTTACTTTTAAAAATGTATACTCCAAAAATTATTACCTTACTTTATTTTGTTTTGCTATTCTAATTTTCTCCAGATGACCTGTTCATACCAATATAACTTGGTCAGTATAACATGCAGTCCTCTATTGATCAAGAAAGACATAGACATGTCTATAGATACATGGATATACAATACATATTCAATATATATTACATAATCATGGTAATGGAAAACCCCTGCCTCTTTAGAGTCCTTACGTTGTTATAGAGAAATAAACAATGCATTGTATTTATTTAGCTTTAATAGATGGCATAAAAGCACCTACCTCTAATAAACTCAAATTTGAACGTTTACTCATTTCAAAAAGTGTCTTGAATGCTTTCTACATGCCAGGCACTGTGCCAGTCTTGACAATGAAATTATTATTTCTACATGCCCCCTGTTTGGGGTGATCATATATGTGTTGTCACCAAAATATATATTAAGATATGAACAAAATGTTTTGCTCAAGGATTCACTAGTGCTATTGGGAGCTGGGGATGAAGGCAGAGGAAGCCTGGAAGGAGCTAAGGAATAACTTCTACAGCAAGAAAAGTTAGAAATATAACCCAAATAGGGCCTCTGAGGCATTAGAATCCAGACCGCAGGGAGTATTAAAAATAATCAGCCTAGGCGGAGCACAGTAGCTCACGCCTGTAATCCCAGCACTTTGGGAGGCTGAGGTGGGTGGATTGCTCGAGGCCAGGAGTTCGAGACCAGCCTGGGCAACGTGGTGAAACCCTATCTCTACAAAATATACAAAAAATTAGCTGGGTGGGGTGGCATGCACCTGTAGTCCCAGCAACTCAGGAGGCTGAGTGGGAGGATCACTTGAGCCCAGGAGGCAGAGATTGCGCTGAACCAAGATCGTGCCACTGCACTCCAGCATGGGCGACAGAGCAAAACCCTGTCTCGAAAAAATAACAATAATAGCAATCAGCCTAAGATAGCCCAGATGAGGTAGACTTCAGCTAATTCATCAGTTCAGCTCTTTTTTTTTTGAGACAGAGAGTCACTCTGTCGCCCAGGCTGGAGTGCAGTGGCCAGATCTCAGCTCACTGCAAGCTCCGCCTCCCGGGTTTATGCCATTCTCCTGCCTCAGCCTCCCGAGTAGCTGAGACTACAGGTGCCTGCCACCTCGCCTGGCTAGTTTTTTGTATTTTTTAGTAGAGACAGGGTTTCACCGGGTTTGCCAGGATGATCTCGATCTCCTGACCTCGTGATCCGCCCGTCTCGGCCTCCCAAAGTGCTGGGATTACAGGCGTGAGCCACCGTGCCTGGCCCAGTTCAGCTCTTAAACCAATGCTTTTTACCAATGTCTTCTCAGACCCCTAAAGTTACAATATTTTATTTATTCATAATACCCACTCAAAATCCACCCTAAAAGAGGCAGCTGCTTTCTGAAAGCACAGTTCTTCCATTTCTAGAGATTATTTACTCTCCTCAATGAAGTTTCACAGCTCCAGTGTCTCTAACTGCACAGGTAAAGCAGCCAGATAAATTTCTGGCAAGCTAATCAGAGCAAAGGATGCTTCTTTTTATCCTCTTAAGAAATATACATCTCAATCCCAGGAGGCTCTGCAGTGTAAAGTCACAAAGCACGCCTGCATTTAAAGCAGAGAAACAAAATACAGGGTCTTTCTCCCACTTTTCATTGTAGAACAAAAGATTTCTAGCTACTAGTTAAGGTAGCACAGCAAACTTACACAGTTTTGTGAGAACATTAATTTTTATGACGTATAATCTAAAAATAACATAATTTTTCTAATTAGGTCAAACACAAGGATCGTAGTCCCTGTTACGGCTACCAGTGGGTGTCAGAAGAACACGAAGAGGCCCATCACACTGCTTATCTTGTGTTCTCCCCAAGCAAGAGCTTTGTCCACCTTGAGCCCCTGCCTCATGAACTACCGTGTGGCCAAACTCAGACAGTCCAGGCACATTATATTCTGAATGGAGGCGCCCTGCAGGGACTGAAGAAGCTCTCCTTCTATTATCTGGTGAGAAGGGAGGTTACTGCATTGACTTCTCTGTAGACAAAAGCTGTCTGTGGAGCAAGTGATCATGAAGTTCTGTAGATGTCATTACTTCGACGTCTTATCCATGTTCCTTTTGAAAGTTTGACTTCTCTTGAGATGGATTATTACCAGCAGGGACTCAATAAAACAAGTATATTGAAGTGAGACTGAAGCATGTTCTCTGTTTGGCACATTCAGTTTCTTTTTATTTCCTTTTTTGCAGATAATGGCAAAGGGAGGCATTGTCCGAGCTGGGACTCATGGACTGCTTGTGAAGCAGGAACACAGTGAGTATTTCCATCATCTCTGCATTGCTACCCCATTCTGACCCATTCAGCCTTACACCACGAAAGTATGAGAATATTGTCCCTTTTTTTCCAAAGGTTTTTGGGGGAACAGGTGGTGTTTGGTAACATGAATAAATTCTTTAGTAGTGATTTCTGAGATTTTGGTGCATCCATCACCTGAGCAGTATACATTGTACCCAATTTGCAGTCTTTTATCCCTCACCCCCTTCCACCCTTCACCCTGAATCCACAAAGTCCATTGTATCATTCTTATGCCTTTGCATCCTCATAGCTTAGCTGCTACTTCCTAATAGCTTAGCTCCTACTTATGAGTAAAAACATATGATGTTTGGTTTTCCATTCCTGACCTGGAAATATTGGGAATACTTTCAAGTAATGAGAGACCATTTCCATCTAGTATCAATTAAAAGAAAGTTGAGGGAGAGAAAACAATAATTTTTTTTCTCACCCTTTATCAAATATGTGTTGTCTTTCTTTTTAGCCTATTTTCTTTGGGTTATTTAAAATGTTGGTGTGGGCCACCTGTGATGGCTCACTCCTGTAATCCCAGTACTTTGGGAGAACAAGATGAGAGGATCCCTTGAGGTCACGAGTTTGAGACCAGCCTGGTCAACATAGTGAGACCATATCTCTATAAAAGTAAATAAATAAATAAATAAGAAAATAAAATACATAAAATGTTGTTGTGTATAATTTGTGCTTATTCCAAATTTTCAAACCATAAATATTCTTGAACCTCTTCTCAAAATGAGAATTATGTTAGAGAATGGGGTGGAGAAAATGTAAGATTTCAGGGTATGTTGTACATACCAGGTTTTGTGCTGAGTCATTTATATATTATTTATTTATATATATAAATTTATATATAATTATATATATACTTTTTTGTTTTTAGACGGAGTCTTGCTCTGTCATCCAGGCTGGAGTGCAGTGGCTCGATCTCGGCTCACTGCAAGCTCCGCCTCCTGCATTCACACCATTCTTCTGCCTCAGCCTCCCGAGTAGCTGGGACTGCAGGTGCCCGCCACTACGCCTGGCAAATTTTTTGTATTTTTAGTGGGGATGGGATTTCACCGTGTTAGCCAGGATGGTCTCAAACTCCTGACCTCGTGAACCGTCTGCCTCAGCCTCCCAAAGTGCTGGGATTACAGGTGTGAGCCACCATGCTCAGCGTCATTTATATTATTATAAATATCTTTTTTTCTTCAAGATAGTTATGAATTATGAAGCATTAAATTGGGTACTTCCACCACTGAACTGGATTCTCACCATGAGCAAATATGTCATAATATAAGCCTTTGAAGGTTGCTCCTAGTCTAATAGACTCTAAAAGATAACTTGCTAAAAAAGTATCAGGAGTCGACTCTCTCATTAGCTCTTGTAGCAACACAGAAGCACCATAGCAGACTGAAGGAAACGTAATACAACCTCTCAAGAATCTACATAGGCATCAAAAAATAACTCCTGAAGGAGCATGGTGTTCCTCTTATGGAGAAAGAATCAAATATTGGCTCATAGAAGGTTAAAGAGGATGTAGCATGAATACAATGTATTAAACTCTTATTCTTACATCTCATAACTTCAGGTTCTATCTCCCTCTTCTAGTATGAGGCCTAGATCAAATGGTAGTGAACTGGATGTCTTCATACCCTTAACGAGTATCAGAACATTATGTAGGTGATCTGAAGCTTAAAGCTGGTGAAAAATCAATATAGTATAGGATTTATGAGAGGAGAGAGGGCTTCAATAAGGTTTTTTTCTAAAGCTAGAGTCCTTAGAGGCAGTCCTCCATTTGTTACATCTCCTGCTTATTATGTCTTTTACATCTACTAATGGAAATAGTCATTAACCTATGATCGCTTCCTCTCATTCTCTTTGTGCCCCAGTGAAGGGCCATTTTTCCATCTCAATCCCTGTAAAGTCAGACATTGCTCCTGTCGCTCGGTTGCTCCTATATGCCGTTTTACCTACTGGGGACGTGATTGGGGATTCTGCAAAATACAAGGTCGAAAATTGTCTGGACAACAAGGTGGGTGCTTTACATAATAAAACCTTCAACATTTTAAACTAGAAGTTACTACTGTTATCGTTTGTTTTATACATGTGAACATTAGGGTCAAAAGGGTTAAACAAATTCCCCAGAGACTTTCAGCGAGGTAGTGGCAGAGTCATACTAAGAAGCAGAATCACTTGATTCCTGGTACAAAACTCTCAAACTTCTCCTAGCATTGCCTCTTACCAATGACACAGTTCAGAGTACGTTATTCCCTTCTTCTATGATAAAATGTTGGGAAATATGTAAGCATGTTTTTAAGACTACTAAGGAGCCAAAAGAAAAAATGCAAGAGCACCTAGACCCATGCATGTTCCACCACAATTAATAAGCACCTTGCCGTGTATCAAAGATAAAAATGGCATTTCATGACTAGTAGTTTATAAGAATAATTAGAAATAATTATAATGGCTCAAGTGATTCTTGAGAATGAAAGAGAAGTGTAGGGGACAAAAGGCTTCAGGACTGACATAATGCCAACTCTCCACGAAGTCAAGCAGAGTGGTTATACGTTGTACATGAGGAACACTGCAAATGCAAGTGAATGCATGGGTAAACCGGGAAATTTGCTTTTCTGACCTTTTGTTCCAATTTCACAGGTGGATTTGAGCTTCAGCCCATCACAAAGCCTCCCAGCTTCACACGCCCACCTGCGAGTCACAGCGGCTCCTCAGTCCCTCTGCGCCCTCCGTGCTGTGGACCAAAGCGTGCTGCTCATGAAGCCTGACGCTGAGCTCTCGGCGTCCTCGGTGAGTTCTCAGCAGCCTCAGGAATCAAGAAGGGCCATGCCAGGGGCTCAGAGCAAGGATATGCACCCGTTAACTTTGTTTCTCGCCACAAGATAAGCACAAAACTATCATTTCCTTCTATCATCTCAAAGCTTTGTGCAATGTCACATATACAACAGACCTCGATTTTTTAATCAATAAAATTTCATTTCATTCCAGTGTTGAGTTGGCCTCTGAACTGTGTAATGAAGTAGTATAGCCCTTGAGTACTTAGATGGAGTGTTTTGATTTTTCCTAAAATTGTTAAACATCTTCAAAATGAAAACACTGTGTCAAGAAAATGATCCATACCCACCATAAATCATCAGAGCAATGAGAGCACTCAAAGAAAGACTGATGTTCATTATTCCTATTCTTTTCTCCTTGAACTTAAAAAAAGTCACAGAAAAGTTTGCCTTTTTGTCTTTTGATTTTGTACAGGTTTATAACCTGCTACCAGTAAAGGACCTCACTGGCTTTCCTGGGCCTTTGAATGACCAGGACGATGAAGACTGCGTCAATCGTCATAATGTCTATATTAATGGAATCACATATACTCCAGTATCAAATACAAATGAAAAGGATATATACAGCTTCCTAGAGGTAAACTCCTTATGTTGTAGATGGTCTGATCTTAAGGTTCTTAAAATATTACACTTGGAAAAGAGTCTTTATTTGAATGCCTTCATGTCCTAGTTGAGGGTAATGGGATATAAAGAGGTAAGTGGCTTCTCCACTAATAGCAGCAGATCTACTAAAAGCTGCTGAACTAAGCTGGAACTTTCTGGAATATTATTCAAGTTTTCTTTTTTCACAGAAATTAATTGCTCTGTGATGTTTATTAATATCGTATATACAAAATAATTACTGTTGAAAGAGTTTAATGAAAAGAATAAAATTACCTTCTTAAGTATATGAATATCCCTTCTACACATGTGAATGTTCAAAGTTTAATATTAAGTTAACTGGATTGCTTGTCAAATTCAATGAAAAGAAGTATCCACCTATGTATATTTTATAATATATATTTACTGATTAGATAATAATTTCCTTTGCAGGACATGGGCTTAAAGGCATTCACCAACTCAAAGATTCGTAAACCCAGAATATGTCCACAACTTCAACAGTATGAAATGCATCGACCTGAAGGTCTACGTGTAGGTTATTATGGTAAACAAAAAATTAATACATATGTATTACCTAATATATTCACTGGCTTTTACTTTTTTTTAAAGATACAATGTGACAAAAATTAACAAAAAAAAGGACTTGTGAGTCACACATATTATGGTTATTGCTCAAGGTCACATAGCAATATAAACTCAAATTCTAGTAAACGGAGATAGATGTATTAGGCTGAAAAGGAAAGAGAAAGTTTCCAAGCGTAGGATTAGTGTAAAGAGAAATAGAAATGTTCACAAAACAGGACTACATTCTCCATCAGTCAGGTAAAAACGCTGTTCAACTTCCCCAAAACATCAGCCAATATTGATGTTGGAACCACACACATTCATCAATGACACGAGCTACTTCTTTGATGAACTGAATAGTAACCAAGCATTTATTTATAGTCCCATATTGTCATATCATGATTGAGGATAAGTCGAGTACACAGAAAAGAGGGTCAAAAATCAAGGAAAGCATTTAGGGAGAATCAGTTGGCTCTACGGAATTCACTATGAAGTCTATGGCGTATTTTATTATTTATAGATTATATTGTACAATCCTTTATCAGTAAGGTTTATAGTAAATTTATGCATGTATAGGTTTAGATATATGCACAATTTTTTTCCAGAAAGCTGGTTGTGAAATATTGACCAGCACACCCTTAATAGAAGGTGAATAGAGTGAAAGAAACTAACTGTAATCTTCTGACACGATAGAGAATAGTCTTTATTATCATTGAACTTTTCCCTCCTGTAAACTGTTTCTCAAAGCCACTGTCATAACATCTGTGTTCGTTTTTCCTTGCTCCTGCAGAGGAGCACACCAATGGAAACTTGAGATTCCTGCCCTCTTCACCGCCTTGTGTCATAGCACTCTCCACTTAGCACAGCGGCAGCAGCCACGAAGGACTCCACAAAGTCCTTGTGCCCCACAGAGAATCCAAGCCTCTGTCTGCCAAAGTCTCTATAGCCTCTGCTTATGATCCTCCTCCCCCAGCTCACTCCTAGCTTATTCTTGTTTTTTTTTTTTTTTTTTTTTTTTTGGAGGGGGATGGGTTTGTTTGTTTGTTTGTTTGAGATGAAGTCTCACTCTGTCGCCCAGGTCTCCCAGGATGGAGTGCAGTGGTGCGATCTCCGCTCACTGCAAGCTCCGCCTCCCGGGTTCACACCATTCTCCTGCCTTAGTCTCCCGAGTAGCTGGGACTATAGGCACCCGCCACCACACCTGACTAATTGTTTTTTGTATTTTTAGTAGAGACCGGGTTTCACCGTGTTAGCCAGGATGGTCTTGATCTCCTGACCTGGTGATCTGCCCGCCTCGGCCTCCCAAAGTGCTGGAATTACAGGCATGAGCCGCCGCACCTGGCCACTCCTAGCTTATTCTGATACTTCATAAGTCATCCAACATCCAACATATTTCCTCCTCAAAGAAGCTTTCCCTAATGACCCAAGTGCCGTCTCCTCGTTCCTCTCTATTTCATTAGACGATTTGGGTTTTTTTTGGTGGCAACTATTACATTCTCTCATAAGCTTTATCTGTATGTTTATTGTAGTGTCTTATCCCTTACCTAACATAGATTCAGATGCAATGGGAAGAGGCCAGGCACGCAAGCTGCAAGTTGAAGAGCCTCACACAGAGACCGTACGAAAGTACTTCCCTGAGACATGGATCTGGGATTTGGTGGTGGTAAAGTAAGTAACTTCCTGCATATGCAATACGCAACGATAGAGGTCTCTCACTATTTTCAATTCTTTGCTAGTTTTTCTGTTTTTATTGTTTTATTTGTTTATGATGTACAACATGATGTTTTGATATACATACACATACACACAGTGAAATGATTACTACAGTCAAGCAAATTAACACATCTATTAGCTCACATTGTTACCTGTTTTTGTGTGCGTGGCAAGCGCACCTAAAATCTATCCTTTTAGCCAAGTTTCAGTATCCAACTATATAGTCATTATAGTTGACTATATTATCAACTATAGTCCTCATGCTGTACTTTAGATTTCTAAATTTATTCATCCTACATAACTTCAACTTTGTACCTTTTGACCTGCTTCTTCCCATCCGTGTAACCCCAACCACTGTTCTACTCTCTGTTCCCATGTATTCAACTTCTTTTAGCATCCACATACAAGTAAGATCATGCAGTATTTGTCCTATGTCTGGCTTATTTCACTTAGCATAATCTCCCCCAGCTTCATCCATGTTGTCGCAAATGGCAGGATCTTCTTCCACTTAAGGCTGAATAATATTCCATTATGCATAGCCACAATTTATCTATCCATTCACCCAGACACTTAGGTTGTTTTTATATCTTGACAACTGTGAATAATGCTGTCATGAACACCAAAACACATATATCTCTACAAGGTGCCTATTTCATTTCCTTTGGGAGTATACCCAGAAGAGGGATTTCTGGGACATATGGTAGTTTCCATTTTAAAATTTTTGAGGTATCTCCATACCGTTTTCCATAATGGCTGTGGCAATGTGCATTTGTACCAAGGAGAGTGAAGAAACTCCTTCCAAAGAGATGCTGGAAATGGAGTTTTATCCCTGAAACAAGCCAGTGGGGCAGGTGGGAAGAAGGAGTGGGAATGGCCATATGCTCCCTTTCAGGCTCCTGGAGTCTTGTCTACCTCTCCCTTTCACTCCCAGATGCAGACTGTTTAGAAGCCCAACCCTTAGGAGGCAGCCAGAAATGTGTGTAGACAAACTCCTTCGAGGGAGAAACCGGAAGCTAGGAGATTTTGCCTGTTCTCTCTGTATTGAGCCAAGGGGTGGTTGGGGGCCGGTAGCCACTGGCATTGCTCAAAGGCCTATTTAAAACCACCTCTGTGTTCACTGTGGTCTAGGGAGACTCCTGATTGCAGAGCTCCATCTACTCCTGGAGCTAGGTGATTTAGGAGCCAGACCCTTAGGTAGGAACTGTAAACACTGGGGTGCTTGATGCATAGACAAATTATTCCCAGGGTTATGCTGGAGACCTAGTTTTATCTATGGGGCGAGCCGGGGGAAGGAGGCATGGGAAGTGCCGTTGCTGCTTCTCAGGCTTCCTGTAAGTCGATCGTTTCCCTGCCCCTTCTGCTTCCCCGTGCAGGCTAGTTAGAAGCCCAACACTCAGTCAGCAACTGAGGAAGTGGGTAGACGAAGCCTAACTAGGAGCTGTTAGCTAATTTTTCAGTACTGAAGTACTTCTTTCAAACGCATTGCTAATTTCAGGAGATGTTTAACATAAATACATCAGCTAAGAAGTCTTACTAATCTAATTGCATCAGAGCTAAAAAATTTTGTGCAAATTTAATTCTAAGATTTCCAGAAAATGGGCATAAGAACCAAATATAACCAAGTACTGCACAGATTAATGCCTGTAAGAGATCCCTCATTGGTTGGCAATCCTGAGTTAAATACAGATTCAGTCAGGCCCACTATACACAATAGTAGTAGAATTTAAAATTATAAAGCAGCCCTCAGTGGAACAGCATTTTTGGGAAGAGAACTTAAGAACAATCTCACACTGCATATTACATTTATAACTATATTGTCTGTAAAAAATTATGCTACAATTCTGATATACTACAATTAAAAACAGTTGGAAGAAAAGACCTTATATTCCCCATCTCAATCCTTGATTATACTCTCCGTTATTGGTATTTCTATTGAGTGTTTTTAAGTCATGACAGTAGAATCATTCCTAGGGATCCTCTCCCTAGAGAGGATGTATTTAACTGCTTAATTTCTATCCTTCACTTTCCCTCCTCTCCAGCTCGGCAGGTGTGGCTGAGGTAGGAGTAACAGTCCCTGACACCATCACCGAGTGGAAGGCAGGGGCCTTCTGCCTGTCTGAAGACGCTGGACTTGGTATCTCTTCCACTGCCTCTCTCCGAGCCTTCCAGCCCTTCTTTGTGGAGCTCACAATGCCCTACTCTGTGATCCGTGGAGAGGCCTTCACACTCAAGGCCACGGTCCTAAATTACCTTCCCAAATGCATCCGGGTAAGGATCTCTTTCCTCAGTTAAACACAAGGTAGCCATCAAGTAAATTAAAAGTTGCATTCCTAGGAGTACTGACAAACTCTTGTATGCAAAATATGCTTACTAGATATTCATGATTGTATAAGTTGCAGGTTGTGAGATCTCCAAATACCAAATTGCACCATAAAGCAAGTTTCTAGCCCTTATAACGCTTCAAAGTTAGTATTTGTGTGGTATGAAGACTTCCGACAGGGATGACAAAAGTCAGTACTTTATTCTCCTGACAGATTCCATAAGGTTTCAACCTCTACGATCTCATATATTTAACTTTTCATAGCTCATTCATTATATTAAACCTAATTTTAAAAGCTGTTTGTGAGCATCTTACCTCTGCTGAAACCATAACTGTTTATAAGTCTTGTATCCTCTGCTGGGAGATCTGAGGGAATGGTCAGAGTTCCAGACCAAAGAGGTAGAGCAGCATGCCATCATTACCTTTCCCTTCCCCTGGCCCCATCATGTGACAGAGCAGGTTGCTTCCAAAATAACTCAGATTTACATGTCAGATCCACTTAAATGTATTTCAGGTATTTGATCTTCATTTATATCATCTTTAATGTGAGGCAACCTGAAATCTAACCAATTCCTCAAGATCTTTATTTCAAACCCATTCTCCCTCTGTTCTCCTTCCCCCTCTACTCTCTTTCTTATGTGTGATTTCAGGTCAGTGTGCAGCTAGAAGCCTCTCCCGCCTTCCTAGCTGTCCCAGTGGAGAAGGAACAAGAGCCTCACTGCATCTGTGCAAACGGGCGGCAAACTGTGTCCTGGGCAATAACCCCAAAATCATTAGGTGAGCAAAAAACTCCTAGAGGTAATTCTCTACTCAAAGATTGCATATGGCAGTGGGAACCTTATACTGAGTGCTACTTCCTTCAGGAAAAGACCGCTAGATGCTGCGATTTTTTTCCTTTGTCTTTTATTCTAAGATACCTATAAAGATACCCTCAACATCTCCACCTTGAATTCCCAGTATCATTCACCTCTCATTTGCATGTTTCCATTCCTGCTTCTGTGTTTTAATAAAACAAAAGTTTACAGAGCATTGAACATTTATAAATCTTGAGTTTGGAGGCATGGAGGAAGGGGAAGATGGCATTCATTTCTATTGGCCTTTTTTTTTTTTCAGGAAATGTGAATTTCACTGTGAGTGCAGAGGCGCTAGAGTCTCAAGAGCTGTGTGGAACTGAGGTGGCTTCAGTCCCTCAATATGGAAGGAAAGACACAATCATCAAGCCTCTGTTGGTTGAAGTAAGGAAACCTAAATAATATATAGTCCATAATAATATATAAGAATATATATGGGTAACATAATAATATATAGATATTTTATAATATTATTCTCATGTATCTCTCTGTCTCTTGATTTACTTTCTGTTTTGTTGGGGTGTTTTTTGTTTTTGTTTTTGTTTTCAAGACAGAGTCTTGCCATCACCCGGGCTGGAGTGCAGTGGCAGGATCTCTGCTCACTGCAACCTCCGCCTCCAGGGTTTAAGCAATTCTTTTGTGCCTCAGCCTCCTGAGTAGCTGCGATTACAGGCGTGCACCACCACACCCAGCTAATTTTTGTATTTTCAGTAGGGACAGGGTTTCACCACGTTGGCCAGGCTGGTCTTGAACTCCTGGCCTCAAGTGATCCACCCACCTCAGATTCCCAAAGTGCTGGGATTATGGATGTGAGCCACCATGCCCAGGCTCCCTTTGATTTACTTTCTTGCATAAAATTACCTCCTACATATATTGCTTATATGTACAGAATTTTCTTAGATAATACAGTTCAAATCCTTCTCTTCACTATCCAGATATCTGTGGTCCCTCCGTTAACACACATGTTCTAAAGGTCCGTCCATTCTCACTAACTTTTCTTTCTTTTATCTAAAGCCTGAAGGACTAGAGAAGGAAAAAACATTCAACTCCCTGCTTTGTCCATCAGGTAAGAGTCAACCATCATAATTTAAAAAACATTAAAGTCTAACATTTAAAGTTCAAAGAACATTTATATATTATTCCTACACTTTCTCTGTGATCTAAGACTTGAAGGAGCATCAATGCATTTGACAAATGGGGAAAACAGTTCTTAGGAAGGCCAAGTAATTTGATCAGAATATCCCTAGGCCTGCATTCTGAGTCTTGATCTATTGTAGCACCTATGCAAACATCAAATGACTTTCTGACCAGTGTATGGTATGGGCATAGGTAGAAAGTGGGTAGAACCAAAATGAATATTACCAAAGGGGATGTTTCCTCAAATAATTAGTAATGCAATCTGGATGGCTGAATTTGGGGCATTCTAACACTGAGTTTTGCATAGCCAAACGTATTTGATAATGGGATTGCTATTTCCCAAAGAAAAAGTTGTCATGGCCTTTACCATTATTGTCATATTAATGTTTGTTTGATGCCTATCCTGTACTTAATGCTCTATCGATCATTTGAGAAGAAACTTACAGTAAAACTTACAGTAAAAATTTAATACACTAAGAAACTTACAGTAAAAATTTAATACACTAAGAAATGTATCAGCACAACGCATTCTCACCCCAAACCAACACTGAATCAACACCATACATATGTTCATTGCCTTTCTCTGACTACCTACAAATTTCTATTTAGTATGTTTTTCATACTAAATACTAAATACTTTACCTATTCATCTGTGGCCAAGATGTAACATATAAAATGTATCCTAAAACCATACTTTCCTCATCTTTTAGCCTTATTTCTACATTTAAGTGAATTGAGTACCTATCATTCAATCCTTTTATCATGACTTCTCCATTTCTGCGTTCCTTATTTTGATTTATCTCTTGGGTGTAAGGGCTAATCATCAAATAGCTTTATTTAATTTCATTTTAATTACCAACATAATCAAATTTGCTTACCTAATTATACAAAAATATATTCTTATTTAAAAAAAAACAAAAAAGAACATCATATTAAAGGTTAATGTTAACCCCCTGAACATTTTTCAGTATTTAACTGTCATCCATTTATCTTTAGAAATAATGTGTGTAGATGTATATGTTTGTGGATGTGTGATTTACATATAATAAACTGTATAAGTTTCATTGTATAAATCACTGCTTGTTTTTTACTCAGCATCCTGTCTTGGAGATTTATCTATGTCAAATTGTAGATCTAGGTCTTTCCTTTTAATTGCTTTTAATCCTATAATATAAATACATCACAATTCTGCTTAGTGTTTTAGTCTTCCTATATTGGTTTTTTCAACTATTTGCTAGCTTTAAAAAAATTAGTTAATTAATTATAATAATAGCTTCCTTATGAACATATGCAAGTACAGCTAGGGTACATACCAAAATGTTAAAAATTCCTGCGTCAGAGAGCATATGCATAGATATGCATAGTTTTATTTGTTTGGTTGGTGGTTGTTATTCTTTAATTACATTGTAAACTGACCATTTATAATTGTATATATTTACAGCATACAAAGTGATGTTATGATTTATGAATAGAATGTGAAATAATTAAATCAAGCTAACCTCAAATACTTATGTTTTGTGGTGAGAACATTTGAAATTCTCTAAGCAAGTTTGAAACATACAATACTCTATTATTAACTATATTCACCATGCTGCGCAATAGATCCCAGAAAGAAAAAAATGTATTCCTTCTGTCTGAGACTTTGTGTCCCTTGAACACAATCTTCCTTTTACTCCAGCCTCATGCTCCATAACCACCATTCTACTCTCTGCTCCTGTGAATTTGAATGTTTTAGCTTCCACATACAAATGAGAACATGCAATATTTGTTTTCCTGTACCTGATTTATTTCACTTAACATAATCTCCTCCAGATTTAACCATGCTGCCCTAAATGGCAGCATGTTCTTCTTTTTTAAAATGGAATGGAATTCCATGTGTATATATACCAGATTTTCTTTATCTATTCATCTGTTGATGACACTTACGATTCCATAACTAGACATCAGTAATTTGATAGGGATTACATTGAATATGTAGATTGCTTTGGGTAGTGTGGACATTTTAGCAATAATTAATTCTTCCAATCCATGAACATTGTATGCTTTTTTCATTTATTTGTGTTCTCTTTGATTTCTTTCATCGGTGTTTTATAGTTTTCAGTGTACACTTCACCTCCTTGATTAGATTTATTTCTACATATTTTTTCATAGATATTGTAAATGGGACTGTTTTTATTTCTTTTTCGATCATTCATTGTTAGTGTATAGAAAATACTACTGATTTTTATGTGTTGATTTTGTATCTTGCAACTTTATTGCATTCATTTATAAGTTCTTGCAACCCTTTGAAGTCTTTTGAGCTTTCAATGTATAAGATAATGTCATCACCAACAGTGAAAATTTTACTTCTTCCTTTTCAATTTGTATATTTTTCATTTCTTTTTCATGTTTGATTGCTCTTGCTGATAATTCCAGTACTACTTTGAAAATAAATGGTGACAGTGGGTATCCTTGTCTTGTTCCAGATCTTAAAGGAAAGTCTTTCAATTTTTCACTGTTAAGTATGTAAGCTATAGGTTCATCATATATGGCCTTTATTGTGTTGAGGAACATTGCTTGTATATTTAATTTGGCGAGAGTTTTATCATAAAAGAGCATTGAATTTTGTCAAATACTTTTTCTCCATCTAACAAGATGATCATATGGTTTTTACCCTTCATTATGTAAATGTGATGTATCACATTTATTGATACGCATATGTTGAACAATGTTTGCATCTCAGGGATAAGTCCCACTTGACTAGGTAGATGATCCTTTTATGTATTGTTGGATTTAGTTTGCTAGTTTATTTTGTTTGTTTGGTTGGTTGGTTTAGTTTTTTAAGTGATGAGCTTTTGCTATGTTCCCCAGGCTGGACTTGAACTCTTGAGCTCAAGCAATCCTACCATGCTTAGCTGGTATGCTAGTATTTTATTGAGGATTTTTGCATCTATATTCATCAAGAATATTGGCCTATAATTCTTTTTTGTAATGTCTTTTTATGACATTGGTATCAGGGTAATGCTTGCCTCATAAAATGAGCTTGAAAGTATTCCTTCCTCTTCTGTCTTTTGGCAGAGTTTGAGAAGGATTGGTATTCATTCTTTTTAAATGATAAGTAGAACCTAGCAGTGAAGCCAACAGTTATTAGGCTTTTCTTTAATGGAAAACTTTTTATTACTGATTCAAGCTCCTTACTCATTATTTGTCAGTTCAGATTTTCTATTTCTTCATGATTCAGTCTTGGTAGTATGTATATGTCTAGGAATGCATTCATTTCTTCTAAATTATCCAATTTATTTGTGTATACTTGTTCATAGTAGTCTCTTATGATCCTTTGTATTTCTGTGATATCAGCTATCATTTCTCCTCTTTCATTTCTGATTTTATATATTTAAGGCCTCCCTCTTTTTTCTTAGTTAATCTAGCTAGAAGTTTTTGTCTTTCTTTAAAAAAAAAAAAAAAAACTCAGTTTCATTGATCTT